>NC_091251.1:14986666-15628750 GCF_042477335.2 Ovis canadensis
ACATCTCCTTTACGCTGGCCGCATGGTGTCTTAAAGTCCTTCAGCTGAGAGGTGTTCCTCCCCACAGCAGGGCTCACTTCAGTCCACATCTTCAGATCTCAGACCGAAAGTTCCTCCTGGAGCCTCCTCAGATAGTTCAAGCTTGGTCAAATCCCCATTATGTGCTTTTATTGCACCAGATATTTTTCCTTGGACATTTATCAGACATATACCTTGCGTAGTCTTTTTTTTCAGTGTTTGCACAATTTCTCCCCTCTCTGCTTGCGCATTTCTAGGATAGTTCTAGGGGCTTCCGAAGTAAGAATGTGAATAGTAAGAGGACACCATTATCTCATCAGGCATACCCTAACACAATTCTTTATCTGTGCTAAACCTAAAATTAGGAAATAGAAGGAAACAAATGAACCACTTAATCAACTTTAAAGGATAAAAATAGACTCCAGGGTAGAATAAAATCTAGGACAACAGTGATTTAGAAAATAAAATTGAAGATAATAATGCCAAAGGCACACAGTAAATGAAGCCCTTTTCAAAGCAAAAAGGTTAAATTAAAAACTTTCAGGCAGTTCAGAGAATTTAAGAAGCATATCATCTTGCTGAGCAAGTTGTAACTGGGGGGAATTCAACATCTGTTTGGGAACTTTTTTTTCCATGTAGGTCTCATAAAACTAAGTCCTGTCATTTAAGTTTCAATCCTTTGAAAATGCAAGCTGTTAACAATAAAGGCGCTTTGCTCTATCAATCTCCTTTCACTTGGGATGGCACTCAGAGTGCAAATGCTGTGTAAGGAGGCTGCAGTTCTCTCCTTAAGCTGCTGCTGCTGCTGCTGCTGCTGCTGCTAAGTCACTTCAGTCATGTCCGACTCTGTGCGACCCCATAGACGGCAGCCCACCAGGCTCCCCCGTCCCTGGGATTCTCCAGGCAAGAACACTGGAGTGGGTTGCCATTTCCTTCTCCAAAGCATGAAAGTGAAAAGTGAAAGTGAAGTCGCTCAGTCGTGTCCGACTCTTCGCAACCCCATGGACTGCAGCCTACCAGGCTCCTCCATCCCTGGGATTTTCCAAGCAAGAGTACTCGAGTGGGGTGCCATTGCCTTCTCCGCTCCTTAAGCTAGTTGAAGATAATAAATAATGCCAAAGTTGGTTGTGTTTCCATGGGGTCACTAATGTGATCTTTAGCATTTTTAATTCTATCATGGATCAGACTGGGGAGGAGGAAAGGTAGATTCTTTTTTTTTTTTTGTCTTGTTGTCTAAACTTAGATATGTCCCATTTCTGAAGCATTATCATTTTCGGAATTGAGGAAAGAGAGCTGAATTGAGTCATCTATGTTTACTTTCTGTTGGTTGGGTGTAGAAGCCTGGTGCATGCCTGCCCTCACTCCCACATCCGAGGTCATATCTGTTTGAGATTAATCCATTCTTACAGGTAGACGAAGCAACCAACAGACAAATGATCATCCCCATTCAACACTGCTATAAAGTATAGAAAATGCTTCACAACTGGTCTAATAAAAGAAGTTATCACTGTCTTCCAAGTTCAATCAAGTACTGAAATTGCACTAGGCACTGAGGTAGGTGCTGACACATATATTATTTCACTTCATTGTTAGTATCATTGTTTTCCCCAAAGTTCCAGTGGGAAATTAAATGATACTGTAAGCCGTTTGTGGGTGAAATTGCTGCCAAATGCTTAGAGGAGATTGAGAAGTTTAATTCAAGACTGAAGTGAACCGATCTCAAATGCTTTTTCATTCCACTTCAACTTGTGTT
This sequence comes from Ovis canadensis, assembly GCF_042477335.2. Taxonomy (NCBI): domain Eukaryota; kingdom Metazoa; phylum Chordata; class Mammalia; order Artiodactyla; family Bovidae; genus Ovis; species Ovis canadensis. The sequence goes on from NC_091251.1 coordinate 14,988,438, forward strand.
GTTTTTGCCTCATTCATTGAATCTTCCACAAAAGGTCTCAGGTCTAGGACTTGTCACTGTGAGCACTAGAACAATGAAGACATATTTGAAATCTACAAACTCTGGAAAGACACCAGGACTGACTTACACTTGTCAAAAAGTCCATTTGTTACATTGATTCAACGAAGAAGTTTGCATCCCAAGAAGTTTGAAATTTACAAAGTGCTTATAAAACCCTTAAGAAAGAATAGCCGGATATGAGGATGCACACAATAATATTTTATGACCCTGGAGAAGTGCATCTCTGAAGCTTAACTCTTTGTCCCCCATTCAGATGAGATGTTGACAGAGGAGCCAGAGGAAGATCAGGTGTGGGGGGCTTTCTGGATGACGACCTCAATACCATTTCTGTCCTTTATCGAGCCCATCTTTGCATGAAATGTTCCCTTGGTATTTCTAATTTTCTTGAGGAGATCTCTAGTCTTTCCCATTCTGTTGTTTTCCTCTATTTCTTTACATTGATCGCTGAAGAAGGCTTTCTTGTCTCTTCTTGCTATTCTCTGGAACTCTGCATTCAGATGCTTATATCTTTCCTTTTCTCCTTTGCTTTTCACCTCTCTTCTTTTCACAGCTATTTGTAAGTCCTCCCCAGACAGCCATTTTGCTTTTTTGCATTTCTTTTCCATTGGGATGGTCTTGATCCCTGTCTCCTGTACAATGTCACGAACCTCATTCCATAGTTCATCAGGCACTCTATCTATCAGCTCTAGGCCCTTAAATCTACTTCTGACTTCCACTGTATAATCATAAGGGATTTGATTTAGGTCATACCTGAGTGGTCTAGTGGTTTTACCTACTTTCTTCAATTTGACTCTGATTTGGTAATAAGGAGTTCATGATCTGAGCCACAGTCAGCTCCTGGTCTTGTTTTTGTTGACTGTATAGAGCTTCTCCATCTTTGGCTGCAAAGAATATAATCAATCTGATTTCAGTGTTGACCATCTGGTGATGTCCATGTGTAGAGTCTTCTCTTGTGTTGTTGGAAGAGGGTGTTTGCTATGACCAGTGCATTTTCTTGGAAAAACTCTATTAGTCTTTCCCCTGCTTCATTCCGCATTCCAAGGCCAAATTTGCCTGTTACTCCAGGTGTTTCTTGACTTCCTACTTTTGCATTCCAGTCCCCTGTAATGAAAAGGACATCTTTTTTGGGTGTTAGTTCTAAAAGGTCTTGTAAGTCTTCATAAAACCGTTCAACTTCAGCTTCTTCAGTGTTACTGGTTGGGGCATAGACTTGGATAACTGTGATATTGCATGGTTTGCCTTGGAGACGAACAGAGATCATTCTGTTGTTTTTGAGATTGCATCCAAGTACTGCATTTCGGGCTCTTTTGATGACCATGATGGCTACTCCATTTCTTCTGAGGGATTCCTGCCCACAAAGACTAGAGATCTCTTCAAGAAAATTAGAGATTTTCTTTTTACCAAGGGAACATGTCATGCAAAGATGGGCTCGATAAAGGACAGAAATGGTATGGACCTACCAGGAGCAGAAGATATTAAGAAGAGGTGGCAAGAATACACAGAAGAACTGTACAAAAAAGATCTTCATGACCCAGATAATCATGATGGTGTGATCACTAATCTAGAGCCAGACATCTTGGAATGTGAAGTCAAGTGGGCCTTGGAAAGCATCACTACGAACAAAGCTAGTGGAGGTGATGGAATTCCAGTTGAGCTGTTTCAAATCCTGAAAGATGATGCTGTGAAAGTGCTGCACTCAATATGCCAGCAAAATGGGAAAACTCAGCAGTGGCCACAGGACTGGAAAAGGTCAGTTTTCATTCCAATCCCAAAGAAAGGCAATGCCAAAGAATGCTCAAACTACCACACAATTGCATTCATCTCACATGCTAGTAAAGTAATGCTCAAAATTCTCCAAGCCAGGCTTCAGCAATACATGAACCGTGAACTCCGTGATGTTCAAGCTGGTTTTAGAAAAGGCAGAAGAACCAGAGATCAAATTGCCAACATCCGCTGGATCATGGAAAAAGCAAGAGAGTTCTGGAAAAACATCTGTTTCTGCTTTATTGACTATGCCAAAGCCTTTGACTGTGTGGATCACAATAAACTGTGGAAAATTCTGAAAGAGATGGGAATACCAGACCACCTGACCTGCCTCTTGAGAAACCTATATGCAGGTCAGGAAGCAGCAGTTAGAACTGGACATGGAACAACAGACTGGTTCCAAATAGGAAAAGGAGTCCGTCAGGGCTGTATATTGTCACCCTGCTTATTTAACTTCTATGCAGAGTACATCATGAGAAACGCTGAGCTGGAAGAAGCAGAAGCTGGAATGAAGATTGGCGGGAGAAATATCAATAACCTCAGATATGCAGATGACACCACCCTTATGGCAGAAACTGAAGAGGAGCTAAAAAGCCTCTTGATGAAAGTGAAAGAGGAGAGCAAAAAAGTTGGCTTAAAGCTCAACATTCAGAAAACTAAGATCATGGCATCCGGTCCCATCACTTCATGGCAAATACATGGGGAAAAAGTGGAAACAGTGTCAGACTTTATTTTGGGGGGGCTCCAAAATCACTGCAGATGGTGACTGCAGCCATGAAATTAAAAGACGCTTACTCCTTGGAAGGAAAGTTATGACCAACCTAGATAGTATATTCAAAAGCAGAGACATTACTTTGCCGACTAAGGTCCGTCTAGCCAAGGCTATGGTTTTTCCTGTGGTCATGTATGGATGTGAGAGTTGGACTGTGAAGAAGGCTGAGCACCGAAGAATTGATGCTTTTGAACTGTGATGTTGGAGAAGACTCTTGAGAGTCCCTTGGACTGCAAGGAGATCCACCAGTCCATTCTGAAGGAGATCAGCCCTGGGATTTCTTTGGAAGGAATGATGCTAAAGCTGAAGTTCCAATACTTTGGCCACCTCATGCGAAGAATTGACTCATTGGAAAAGACTCTGATGCTGGGAGGGATTGGGGGCAGGAGGAGAAGGGGATGACAGAGGATGAGATGGTTGGATGGCATCACTGACTCGATGGACATGAGTCTGAGTGAACTCCTGGAGATGGTGATGGACAGGGAGGCCTGGCATGCTGCGATTCATGGGGTCGCAAATAAGCAGAGACGACTGAGCGACTGAACTGAACTGGACCTCAATATATATCTCTAGTCATATTTCCATTCCATATTAAAAAGAAAAAAAAAAAAACCTTTTTAAGGCTGCAAGTCAGAGGACTTACTACCTCAGTTTTTAACCTTTACTCCAACTCATTTGGAAAGGCATTTGAGCCGAGAGGTTTTATATAATACTGCCAAGACAGGTCAGAGCCCAAGCCTGAAGGCACGCATATGATCTGGTGTAAGGACAGGAGATGAAAGTATAACTAGAGGAGTCTGTAACATAACCATCAGGTCCTTCCACTCCCCTTCCTCGGTAAGGAGTTGGTGTGAGCACCACGAGATGTTGGCTCTTCTGTATCCCTGCTTCAAAGTGTAAAGCTTCAACTTCTTCCGAATGTTTACTACAAGTCCACGTGATACCATCTCACTGTTAGGATGTTTTCCGAGGGGGCAAGGAGCTCACCGAGTTCAGCTGGCACCAAGAATGGAAGTTATCTCCTGCGGAAAACAGGGAGAGTGCCCCAGTGCAGTGGATGTTTCCGTCATATGTGCTCAGGTCCTCGGGGCCCCTCTGCCTCCTCCAGTCCAGGATGAGGGTCTGGCTGCCCAGTGTGCGTAGCCACAGACCACAACCTCGGGGCACAGAAGGGGGTTCACAGCTGGTGAAGGTATGCCGCACTTTTTCTAGAAAGAAAATCAGGTTTTTAGTAGTACAGAATCTAGTATAGGAGTATGGATAAGGAACGTTTCATATTTAGATCAAGGACAGCTCTGCTTGTGCGCTCATGCATGTGTGTTTATGTTGTGGTAAAATAATACATAACATAAATTCTTCCATTTTAATAGTTTTTCAGTTACAGCTCTGTGGCACTGGATACATTCACAATACTGTGCAACCATTACCACAGCTTTTCCTTATCCCAGATTGACACTCTGAACCCATTAAACACTGACTCCCTGGTCTTCCCTTTCCTCAGTCCCTGGCAACCAGCATTCTCCTTTGTGTCTATATGAATTTGACTCTTCCAGATACTTCATAGAAGTGGAATCATACAATATTTGTCCATTTGTGGCTGGCCTGTTTCATGTTTTTAAGTTGTATCCATGTTGTAGCGTGCGTCACAATTTCCTTTGTTTTTAAGGGCAAATAATATTCCAGTTTGTGTATGTGTGTGTGTATACAAATATAAACACACATATATATATGCATCACCGTAATTTGTTAATGCATCTATCAATAGATACTTGGTTTGCTTTGGTCTCTTGGCTATTGTGAATACTGCGGCTATGAATACGAGAGTGCAAATGTCTGTTTGTACCGTGAAAAACTACACGTCTACAATTTGGGGTTGGAGCATTATGTATTCCTATTTGGATTCGCATTATTCATCCTTGAAGAATGTCCCAGCGTGAGAGAAAGGAGGATTCTCAACTGTTTGACTAAAAAACTGGGCCCGGCCTGGTACTCTGAAGCACTGAATTCATGAATTAATGCTAGTTTCAAAGGTTTCTCTGATGACAAAATCTTTCTGAGTAGTATGCTGCTTTTGAACGTGTTGGTTGGTTTGACTTTCCTAATCCTAACCGATGTTCTTGACGTTTGTTGGGCGGGAGGTAGTTTAATCAAGATAAATTGCCTTCTTCTGGGGACGATGAGGCGGATGCTTCCGGGCAGCCGGCACCACCTGCAGTACCGGATTTGGAGCTTCTTTTCAGCGTGGTGTTCTTCCGAAGATGCAGGACACCCTAGACCAGGGCGTTGGCCGTAGCTGGGCAGCTTGGGGTGCAGAGGTCCCCCCGCACGATGCAGCGCAACCCCGCACCAGGGAGCAGCAGGAGCGGTAGTAGTCGCTTCTGGTGGCGCAGCTCCAGTGGACATGACGCACGAAGGTCTGGCATCTGGTTGCAGACCTGGCCGGGCACAGTAGCTGTCTCGCTGGTGAGCCTCCCGGGCGGGAGCATCACGGGGGCTGGCTTGGAAGACCTCGCAGAGGCGGTCTCCTAGTGGAGCACGGTGTGAGCCTATTTCCTTGGGCAATGGGCTAACGTGTGATAGAGACCTTACATAAATTTAAGGATTTTTGTACATTTTCTATCTCTGGTTCCAGGAGCACATGATCTTTAACTATTCATCTACTGATGGGCACTTGGGTTCCATGCCTTTGTTTCTGTGAATAATGCTGCAGTCAATATAGGCATGGTGGGTATCTTTTTGAACTGGCGTTTTCATTTTTCTCTGGATAAATACTCAGAAGTGAAACTGCTAGGTCATAAGCTAGTTCTATTTTTAATTTTTAGAGAAATATCCACACTCTTTTGGCACAGTGGTTGTGCCAGTTTACATGACCATCAGCAGTGTACCTGGGCTCCCTTTTTCTGTGCATTTTGGCCCACATTTATGCTTCGTTGTCTTTTTGCCGCTAGCCACTCTGACAGCATGCAGCGATCTCACTGTAGTTTTCATTTGCAGTTCCCTGATGGTTACTTACCTGGATCACACTGCTTCTGTTTGGTGTGTTGTATTCCTTTTTCTGTCTTCAGGAGAGCTGAGATCTTAGGCATTTGCTTCTGGCTTGCTGTTGTCGCTGATACCAGGAGAAAATGGGAAGACAGTTTATGGCCCCTGAATGTCCACACAGCTAAACATACTGTAAATGACAGTGACCATGGTAAAGGTTTCTCAGAGAGGAAGTGACACCTAAGCAAACTGTTGCTAATGGTGGACATAAAATGAAGAGCACTTTCTGACATTACGGTAATTATCCCTTGTAGTTTTGTCTTAGTAGTAAAGATGTATATATGTGCCCAGTCACTTCAGTCGTGTCTGACTCTTTGTGACCCTATGGACTCTACCCCGCCAGGCTCCTCTGTCCATGGGATTCTCCAGGCCAGAACACTGGAGTGGGTTGCCATGCCCTCCACCAGGATATCTTTCTGACCCAGGTCCACTATTAATCAAGAGAAAGGTCAATTTAACAGCTCATGAGTGGCATATGTTATAAAAGGATGTCTTCAAGATTGAATAAGAAAACTTTTTTTTTTTTTTAACCTCAGGGGCTTCAATGAACTTAATTTATGCATCAGACAGTTTTACATAGGTATTGGAGTATAGTTGCTTTACAGTGTTGCGTTAGTTTCTGCTGTGTGGAAGCATGTTTTCTAAAAAGTAGAAGCAATATTTGCATGTAAGAATAATGGAAAATATGCATGTACTTGTTGATGTTAAACATGAGTGCAACTGGGGTAATATTCTTAAAAGTGTGCTGTATTTTTCTGTTTTTGTCTCCCTGCATGTATTTTTCTTCTACAGCCTGAAGGATTCATATGGCTGATGGTGGGGATGAACTTATAGGATTGTTACAGTAGGACTATAAAGAGAAAGAAGGAATTCACATTCAATTTCCACTATATGAAACAGGATTTTGCATTAAGGCAACAGGCTTGTAAGACAAACTTTATTGAGGAAGAGACAATTTTCTCAAATTTAGCACATCAAGAGCAAAACAAGGAGGGGTTTGGATTAGAGTATCAGAGTTTCTCCAATAAAGGTAAACAAAAATAAATGTCCATCTGTGGCTATTCCATGAGGCATATGGCCTCAAGGATGAAATGAAATCCTCTTGTCATGAGGGATTATGGAATAAAGATGGAGGAGAGAGGTAAATAGTGAGAAATGGAGTATTTCCTGCCATAGCAGTAAACAAAAGATATCATTGTCAGTAGTGGCTGCAGCCACAGCCTGTGGAGAGCTACTGAGCCTGAGAGAACTCAGCAAAGAAGGAACACTTGCCATCTAGCAGACATCAGACTGCAGCCACTCCCAATGGCTGAACCCTGAGGAACCTCAGGATACGAAAACATAGGATACTGGTCACAAATAGCTGAGATGCATATCAGAGGGATGATTTCAGTAAACCCAGACTCTTGCATCTTCCCATACATAGAAAAGCACTACATTCTTTAACTTGCAATTTCTAGTTTTCTTTAGCAGTAATCCATTGATGTTCTGATTACCTGCCCTTTGTTGTGAAACTCATATATATCTTAGCTCCCCCTTCAACTCCTCAGAACAGTTTTTTCAGTGTTACTTGAGATGCTACCTTCCAGGCTTGAAGTCCTAAAAGTTCCTGCCAAATGAAAGATTACCCTCAACTTTTATGTTGTGAATATTTTTTAAGTTGACAGTAGAGACTGAGAGACATTCTAGAGGTCAGAGAAGCAAGAGGACACCACTCAGATTATTAGATCCTTTTGCCCATTGCCATGAGCAGCTCCCCATCTGAGGACAGGGGTGGTGGATGGAGGAGTTCTGAAAGCCTGGCCTTGGCCTGAGCCTGAGAGTCCCAGTAGACGTTTGGCTGTATCTCCAATATGATCCCAGGAGGGATCAATGAGTTTCTTCAAGAGACACTTCAGAGTATGATCTCAGACAGACAGATTACTAGATTGGACTGAAATGTACATGCCTTCCTTCTGCTACTAGCTAGTGGGTGTTTCAGCACTTTAGAAGACTTATAGGCAGGACTTTTTAAATGTACATTTTTTTCTGCCTATCTCAACCAAGGGTGGGAAATTGACAGCCTTAATAACTCAATAAAAACTCTCGATATATAGTATGACAAATGACAGCCACAACAAATTGAAGTGAGAAAACCCTTGACATTTTTAAATCTTAGAGATGTATTGTGAAAATGCTGAACACCTTGAGGGTTGATTCTGACTGCTGTCCACTCGATAGGGAATATGGGCTACTGTTCCTAAGGGCAGTGGGTGTAGAGGTGAGAGTGCAGGCTTTGGGCTCAAATCTAGACGGCACCATTCCCTGCACTGGAACTTGGCCAGGTTGCATCTGTGTCCCTGTTTGAACATGGGAAGGATCAAACATCTTCAAAGGGTGGCGTTCAGACACATAGGTTAATATGTGTAATATTTAATAAGTGCTGCACTTTAATAAGTGGCGCAATGGTAAAGAATCCACCTGCCAACGTTGAAGACGCAAGAGATGTGAGTTCAATCCTTGAGTCAGGAAGATCCCCTGGAGTAGGAAATGACAGCCAGTCCAGTATTCTTGCCTGGGAAATTTCATGGCTAGAAGAGCCTGGCAGGCTATAGTCCATTGGGTCGCAAGGAGTCGGAAGTGACTGAGCATACTGCATGCACCATAAGTGCTCATAAATATTCACTTTCACTTAAAAATGTGGACTCTATTACCTTATGTGAAAACAAACGAGAACTGTCTAGGAATAAGTAAGTCATAGAGGTCTTGCTAGGGGAGCCTCTCTGTGGGGCATACCTTTTGAGTCTCCTGAGTTTGTATACTTGGCAGCAACTTTATTCTAAATCTTCAGATCCTTTAGTTGATAGTGAATCATTCTTTTACCTAGTTAAAAAAGAGCAGAAAAACAGACTATACTATGAGTAGTTCATTAAGAAGAATTCCATTGTGTTTCATTATATTAAATTCCACTTTCAGAGATCAGAATATGATCATAAGACTTAAGAAACCAGTTACGAATTAGCTTAGTATGTGTATATGTAATGTCACGTTAGAGCTCATTTCATGGTTTGATATAATTTCCCTTAATATTTAAGTGTTCTGTATAACTTATTTTGGGCTTCCCAGGTGGCACAGTGGTAAAGAACTCATCTGCCAATGCTGGATACATAAGAGACCCAGGTTTGACCCCTGGGTCAGGGAGATACCCTGGAGAAGGGAATGGCAACGCACTCCAGTATTCTTGCCTGGAGAATCCCATGGGCAGAGGAGTTTGGTGGGCTACAGTCCATGGAGTCACAAAGAGTCAGACACGACTGAAGTGAATTAGCACGCATAACTTATTTTGCATTTCTTACCCATGGGTTTTTCTAATCTGAAAAAATTCACTGACGTAATTTCTTAAAGGGGATGAGTTCCCTCAGTTTCCCCCCACACTGTGTAGAAATTCCTTTTATTTGTAATTAAACCACCTCTCTCAAAAATGTTTCACTTTGTTTTCAGACAAAAGGAATGAGGAAAATGTTGTTTTTGCTTTCATGATGCATACTAATCTTTGAAATGAGATAGTTTGAAAGCAGAGTGGCAACTGAGCTAGATTACTTACCAAAGTTCAGAAGACATTGTTCTTTACACACGAGTAAAAAACAGATGTTTTCTTAAAATGGCTGTGTACTGTCTATCACTGTGAAGTCCAAAGCCCTCCCTCAGGGATTAGAATTTGGGGACTGTTGTCTTGGACCAACTTTCTCAGTGAGGCTTCTATGCATTTCTGAGTCCTTGTTAAGTACGGCATATAATGTGGATATTCTGGTCCTTACTTTTCACTGGGAAATTAAGGAAACAAGCTCCAGACAACTAGCAGTTTTGAATTGAGTGGTTGCATGTGAACTGACTCACTGGAAAAGACCCTGGTGCTGGGAAAGACTGAGGGCAGGAGGAGAAGGGGACAACAGAGGATGAGATGGCTGGATGGCATCACCGACTCAATGGACATGAGTTTGAGTGAACTACAGGAGTTAGTGATGGACAGGGAGGCCTGGCGTGCTGCAGTCCATGGGGTCGCAAAGAGTGGGACACGACTGAGCGACTGAACTGACTGAAGTGATACTCAGTATACTTCTTGAGAAGAATGAACTGAAAAGCGAAAACTGTGTATGTTAGCAGGCAGTTAGTTCTCCTTGTGTCTCATGCATTTCTGTATTTCTTTTGAGCAGAGGCACAGAGTGACTTTGTTTTGTTTACAGTGTTTGTCTTGACTTAAAGGAAAATACACAGCTTAAGAGTTGTGAATTTTAAAGTTAATTATTTAATTATTTTAAATTTTATTCCTGAAGACTATAGCCCAAGAGGCAATCACTTATCTCTGAGGAAACGTCTCTGAAAAGGTAGGGGAGAAATCAGTTTATATCTGACTTTTGGCTAGGGAATATGTACAGTCAAGCATACATCTTGACAAAAGATTATTGCTAATCACCAAAAACAGATATCTCAAGTGAATGACGTTAGTGCTTTTCTATATATGAGAAGATGCAAGAACCTGGAGTCAGATACACATCTAACTGTGTAAGGGACCTCCTTGTCCAAAGCACAGAATGCCTCATGCTGTTATCTCAGTCTCCTCTCAGAGTACACTGGGTCAGCAGTGGGTCACCACTTAACCTGAATGGAACTAGGGAGGTGAACATCACACTTTGTTCTTTGTTCACATTTGTATAGCAAACAGCCTTGGAAGACAGAGACACTGTCTCCTTCTGAAACAAATGAGATGCAAACTTATATCCTTGTAAAAAAGCTAAGGTCCCTGCAACACACCCTGCTGTATATGCAGGTGTCCCTTGACTGTCTTTGCATTGCCTTCCAGGAACCAGGGCTCAGGGAGTTGACACACAAAAAATGCAAGTACTCTGGCAATTGCTGTTGCTGTGAGTAGCCAGGTGTTTTTACTCTGACCCAAGAGTTCTGTGTCTTCTGTCAGGCTCTGCAAACTGTGGCAGACTGAGAGTGAAAAAGGAGTGAATCTCCAAAAGAAAGCTGGGGTACAATTAATTACCTAAAAAGGAAAAAGGATACTGCACAAACAATGACCAGATATCTGCTCCCCTGACAGGTACTTTGGTATCAGTGCTCCTTTCCTCCTATTGATTTTATTACTTAGCAGCTCTCCTTTCCAAGTCCTAGTCTTCAACCAAGGCCAAGCAAAATCTGTGCAGCCTAGGAATGGCATCAGAACTCTGGTATCTTATTCCTAGAAAAATGCATTGCATAAAGTAGGCATTCAGTAGATATTTGCTTAATCATTTTGATCTGTGGCCTTCTATGTCTTTTGGCTATAAGATCTTGGAGGACAGAGAGTATAGTATATGGGATTTATTAAACTCTTTAGCAAATGTGGGTATACCAAGTGAAAAGAATCTTATTAGGCTATAAATAGGTATTAAAATTAACTATGTTGATAAATACCTTATTCTGGAGTTCAAACTTATATCACAGGAAAAAAATCACTTGCAGTAATATAAAATAGAGAAAGTGTAAACTCTTCCTTTGGTAAAATACAAGCTGTGTTCTTCTCTGTTCTGAACTTTTGAATCATGCAACTTTTGGCTGTATCCTTGTGGAGAACTTTAAGATTTAGTGTGAAGAGACATATATACTGGGAAATATTTTTACTTAAAATATTTCACTGGAATTTTGGCAAGTTTGATAAGAAATTAATAATAAAAATGAAAAGATGAATAAAAATGGAAAGGTCGTCTCTGGTTTCAATATCTAAGAGCTAATTTGACCACATATGTGGCTCAAGATGAACTTCTCTTTGTAAAGATCAACTTAGCATGTCTCAGGACAAATACTATTCTGATCCTCTCTAAGATCATGGACCTCACTTGAAAGTACTCCAAAGCATGAGTACCTCTTTTCCATACTCATATCAAGATTCCATTAAAACCCCATCTCTTCCTTTATTCTCTGAGGTTAATACTTTATAGACCTTAAAGCTCTGAATGTTTAATCATTCTTTTTAGAGCAATTATTTAAAATGATATGGATTTCCAGTGGATACAATGATCTACTCAAAGGAATTAGATCTGAAGCAGCTTGTCTTTGCCTGTGGCAGAAATATGTATTCTGAGGCAAAGACCAGCAGATTTGTGGATCTCTGGGGTCCTAATATCTTAGAGCACAATCAATAGGAAAACATAGCCATATATTCAATGAAATATTCTGTTGTTTTTATAGAAGGCTTCATTTTAATACAGATAACCACAAGGGAAAAGTTTAAGAGTTTTAATAAGCATGCAGATACAAGTAAAACGGTAGCATTTTGAACTTGAAAATAGTGAAAACATATAGAAACAAAGAACTGCTATGGAAGCAGCGGTTTCCAAATCTTGTAGCACATTAGAAAGACCTGGGGCATCTTTAGAAACTGCTGATGCCTGGTTCTCCTTCTCCAACATTGCAGTTTGTTTGGCCTGGGGGTGCCAGGAGGGTGTTAGGACTTTTCCATGTGACTCTAGCGTGTAAGCAGAGTTTGGGAACCACCATGTCAAACAGTGTTTCCTCAAGAAGATCTCTTACGATCTGTGACAGGTTTTAAAGGACATTAGTGACCAGTGGTGGGCTCAGTAGTGGCACCCCAAAACGTATGTCCATTTCCTATGGTACTTTATTTGGAAAAAAAGTGTCTTTGCAGGTGAAACTAAAGATGATGAGTGAGGAGATCATCTTGGCTTATCTGTGGTTTGGTGGTTTAGTCACTAAGTCGTGTCCGCCTCTTATGACCCCATGGACTGTAGCCTGCCAGACTCCTCTGTCCATGGAATTCTCCAGGCAAGAATACTGGAATGAGTTGCCATTTCCTTCTCCAGAGGATCTTCCCGACCCAGGTATCGAACCCAGGTCTCCTGCACTGCAGGCAGATTCTTTACCAACTGAGCAATGAGGGAAGCCCTGGGTGGGCCCTAAATCCAATGACAAGTGACCTTTTAAGAGGCAGGCAGATGAGACAAAGAAGGGAAAAAAGGCCTTGTGACCGTGGAGGCAGAGATAGGAGTGATGTGCCCACAAGCCCAGCAATGCCCAGAGTCTGGGAGAGGCAAGGAGTGGACCATAGACTCTCTGGAAGGAGTGTGGCCTGCCAGCATCTTGATTTTGGACTTCTAGAACTGTGAGAGAGCAAATTTCCATTGTTTTTGGTGACTTGTTATGACGACTCTAGAAAACAATACGTTACCTAATGCTGCTGTGGTAGGAGAGTGGATGCTAAGATGAGGGATGCAGTTAATGGATGACAGCTTATTACTGCATGTGAATTATAGCCGCAGGGCAGCTTTGTATCAGGTTCACATGCTCCCATTGTGGGGAGTTCTGCTAGAGTTACAGCTTGGCAGGCCATTGTTTGCTAAAGCAAAACCTCCTCAGCCTCAAATATCTTTTACATGTGTATCATTTAGGAATTTTACAGTTGAGACAGAGAGTTCAACTGACCTCCTCCAAACTGGCAGATAGATGATTGACCGATATGTCCTTGTGGAATGCTCAATAGCTTACACTGAGGATTAAATGGTGGAAACAGGACAGAATTCTTTACATAGGGCAGCTCTGTCTGCTCCACGTGGGCTGCGTTCTCAGACAAGCTCAGTCCTTTGGGGGCAGAGAGGAATAGCTTCAGACCTGTGTCCTCACAGCAGCAGCTGCTTCTGTCCCAGAAGTGTCAGCAGACCTCTCCCCATACATCAGTGCAGGTAGTGGTCGGAGGCCTGTCCCCGGTGGCCGTGAGCGAGCGTGAAGGGTACACGTCTCTAGACGTGCGCTGATGTTCCTGCGTGCATGATTCCACCTCAAGGCTAAATTTTAATGACTAGGGGTTCTTATTTACTGTGATTTATTTTATAAGTAGAATACTTGTATTTTATTAACCTTTACTATTGTTTCCTTTGTTTATTTTTCATTTATTTCTGCTTGGATCTTTATGATTTCTTTCCTTCTACTAACATTGTTTTTTTTTTATTCCTTCTTTTTCCAATTGCTTTAGGTGTAAAGGTAGGCTGTCTATTCGATGTTTTTCTTGTTTCTTGGGGTAGGATTGTACTGCTATCAACATCCCTCTTAGGATTGCTTTGGCTGCATCCCGCAGATTTTGAGTTGTCATGTTCTTGTTGTCATTTGTTTCTAGAAATTTTTTTATTTCCCTTTTGATTTCTTCAGTAACCTGTTGGTTACTTAGAAACGTGCTGTGTAATCTCCATGTGTTCGTGTTTTTTACACTTTTTTTTTCTTGTAATTGATTTCTAGTCTCATAGCATTGTGGTTCTGAGAAGATGCTTGATACAATTTCAGTTTTCTTAACTTTACTGAGGTTTTTCCTCTGATGGGCAAGGCTGAGTCAGGTAGTACTCTTGTCTGCTGATGATTTGGTTTGTATTTTTATTTAGTTTGTTGTTTAGATGAGGTGTCCTGCATAGGGTGCTACTGGTGGTTGGGTGATGCCAGGTCTTGTAATAAAGTGGTTTCCTTTGTGTGAGTTCTCACTATCTGATACTCCCTAGGGTGAGTTCTCTGGTAGTCTAGGGTCTTAGAGCCAGTGCTCCCACTCCAAAGGCTCAGGGTTTGATCTCTGGTCAGGCATAAAGATTCCAGAAGTGGTTTTTTATGGCATTAAGGGAGAGTAAAACAAATATCCAAAAATGAGAAATCAAAGATGAACCCCATACAAATGGCAGTTACAAAATCAGGCAGATAATAATCAAAATAATGGAATATACACATATACATATACACCTATGAGCAAAGTGAAAACAGTCCAATAAAAATAAAGATTGATCCAGCGAACAAAACAAATAAAAAATTATATTTACCAGTTAAGAACAAAACTAACTTAAGCACAAACTGGAAAACAAAACTAAAGCAAGGTGCCAAGTGGGGAGTAAAGCAATGGAAACAAAGCTAACAAATATGTTGAGAGGAAAGGAAAGAAGGAAAGAATAGATAGTCAAAGTTAAACAGAGGCAGATAAAGATTTATATACAGCAAAGATTAACTGTAAGGGGAAAAGAACAGTAGGACAGGCAAATGAATAAATGTAGAAAAAATATAATAGGTTTGAAAAATTAAAAATATAAAAGAGAAAAAAAAAGGAAGAAAAAAGAAAAAAGGGAGGAAAAAAGGAAAACTCCACAGACCTGCAAAAGCCTAATGTAGAGACAGAGGTTTATAACAATAGAAAGTGTGACTGAATAAACACATATACATATATACCCATAAGCAACATCAAAACAGTCCAACAAAAATTAAATACAACAGATTGACCCAGCGAACAAAGGAAACCAAAAATTATATCTACCAGAACAAAACTAACTAAAGCACAAACGGGAAAAGAAAGCTAAAGCAAAGTGCCAAGTGGGGAATAAAGCAATGAAAATAAGACTAACACATATGTTGAGAGGAAAGGAGAGAAAGAAAAGAATACATATGCAGAGTTAAATAGAGGTAGATAAAGATTTATATATGTTAAAGATTAACTGCAAGAGGAAAAGAACAATAGGAAAGGCAAATGAAGGAATAAATGTAGAAAAACTATAATAGGTTTAAAAAATTGAAATTAAAAAAAGAGAAAAGAAAAAAAGTTAAATTCCGTAGAACTGCAAAAACCCAACATAGAGGCAGAGGTTTATGACAAAAATAAAAATGTGACTGAGGGGAAAAAAAAAAAGCTTAAAAGCTTAATTGGATTTCTTAGTGCCAATAAAATTGACACCTACAACAAGAGGGGGCAAAAAAGTTTTAAAAAATCCAAACTAATCTACAGAACAAATCAAAAACTGAAAATAATAAAGGTTTATCTTGAGTCACTGCTGTCAGAGTCCTTTCCTGCGCTGAGAATCCCAGTCCACCTTACCTGCCTAGGATGCCCTCCAACACTGTGCTGATCACTGGACCTGCTGTGGGGGCAGCTCAGATTCTCATCTGGTCCTACTCTGCATGTTCTTGCCTCCAATTTCCACAGCTATCAGAGCTAGTGCATTTTCTTTTGTGGGAGCTCTCAGTGGCCTTTTATACATTCCATAGACACAGGTCTGCCTAGTTGATTGTGTGGATGTAATCTGCTGCTTGTATAGCTGGTGGGAAGGTTTTGGGTCTTCTTCCTTAGCCATACTGCCCCTAGGTTTCAATTGTGGTTTTATTTCCACCTCTGCATGTGGGTCATTCATTGGGGTTTAGGTCCTGAGGCTGCCCTGGAGGACTTGGGTTTGCCCCTGTGAGGGCCAGGTATGGAGGTGGTGCAGCTGCTTGGGTTGCAGGGGTTCTGGCAGCACCAGGTACTCAGGGGGGTTGGTGGCTAGGGCAGCAGGAAATATAGCACTCTAGAAGGGTATGGCAACCAGTATTGGCCAATATGCTCTAGTATCCCTGCCTGGAGAACCCCCTCTCTGACAGAGCCTGGCAAGCCACAGTCTGCTGCTGCTGCTGCTAAGTTGCTTCAGTTGTGTCCAACTCTGTGCGACCCCAGAGATGGCAGCCCACCAGGCTCCCCTGTCCCTGGGATTCTCCAGGCAAGAACAATGGAGTGGGTTGCCATTTCCTTCTCCAATGCATGAAAGTGAAAAGTGAAAGTGAAGTCACTCAGTCATGTCCAACTCTTAGCGGACTCTTTCCCCATGGACTACAGGGTTGCAAAGAGTCGGACAGGACCAAAGCGACCCTGCATGTATAAACACAAGACTTTTTTTTTTTTTGCCTGTGGCAGCTCTGCCCCAGTGAGGGTTGAGCGTGAAGGTGGTGCAGCTGCTTGGCTTGGGGGGGATCCTGGCGGCGCCAGGTGTGCAGGGACACAGACTGCCTCCATGGCAGGAGTTATGGCCTGATCAGAGGCTTTTTTCCAGCCTCTTGTAGCTGGGTGCTCAGGGGGCCTCTTTGGCCAGTCCTTCTCCGTAGCTCCCCCCATTCAGGCACTTAGAGGGATCCCTTGCCTGGGGTCCATCTCTGTTGTTCAGGCTTCAGGCACTTAGAGGTAGTTTGCACTGTAGTTTGGTGCATCAGTCGCTGAAAGGAGCACCCTGGGTGGGGTCCTGCTCTGTAGTTCAGTGTGTTAGGCATTTGATGGGCCAGCCTCTGTTGTTCAGCTGCCGATGCCAGCGTGTGGAGAGAGAAGTATCAGCAGTATTGCCTTGCTTCCATGGCTGCCTGGCTTTCCTCCACAGGCATTTCCCACCACGATCTCCTCCCTCACATCCCCTCGGTCTGTCTCTCCACAGTCAACAGCAGTCCTCGCCCTGGGATTGCTCCATTATCCCTTAACTCCAGCTCCCAGCCGCTGCCCCTTCCAGGAGACCCGCATTCCTGCCCGGCATATGTATGGTTGTGTTAGGTAGGTAGAGTAGGGAAAAGGAGTCCAAAATGGTGGTGACTAAGAGACAAGGAAGGGAAAAGCCAGTGAAAATAGAACGGAGGAAGGTCAAAGGAAGGTCCTAGGACTGGAGTGAGGACTTCAGGTAGAACAGCACTCCTGGCTGAGCCCAATTTGCATGGGGCAGGCCCAGGGGGAAGAAAATATTTAAGAGGAGGAGCCAAGCGCTCTCTCACTCTCTCTCTCCTGCGTGTGTACGCTTTCTCTCTCTCTCTCTCTCCCCGCCCGCCCCACGTGCATGCTGGTGCGCGCCTCCACTCTCTCCTCTTCTTCGAGGATGGATTCTCCTGCTATCTTCTAAAGAAAATAGAGCTGTAACACTGACTTGTCTAAGAGCTAGGCCACGGTTTGTTCAAGACCTGAGAGCTGTGACGCCCCGAGGGCTTTAATGTCTGTCGCTCCAAATCATTGTTGTGGGAAGATAAGAACCGAGAAGCATACACTCACCTGACATCTATGGTGCCGTGACTCGGACTTAACCTGGCGAAACAACCTCTGCGCAGAAGAGGCCAAGCACAGCAGGAGCCCAACTCAGTGAAGCAAACCAAGCGCAGGGGAAGGCCCATCATGCTGGGAACCGGGACAGCGAAAAACGAACTCAGCAGAAAGCTCACGCAGCTCAGCCTCAGATTCCAGAAGACCTCCGGTTAAGGTAGGAGATCCTCGCTCCTATGGCTGGAGTGACATGCCTAACAAAATCTTAATTCCTTTATAATCTCTCGTTTCTTGTTTCCTTGAACCCCCTGTGAACAGGCAGGCGGCAGTGGGCACAATTGAGGGACTCTGGAGAGGCTATTCTTCGGTATGTCCCAAAGGCACTATCTGCTGGGCCCCAGTAGCTGTTACCCAAGCCCTTGGGGGTTCTTCTGTCCTTATTCTTATCTGTGCCAAGAATCAGGCCAGTGAAAACTGTGAACACTGGTCAGATATTTAGCAAATTTTCTGGCAGGCTATGAAGGGGATTCCTTGGCACGTTTTTCCCAGTGCTTTTTCCTCTTGTCCTTCAGCTCTATCCCAGAACTGGAGCCAGACCAAAAAGTTAGAGGTGGATTTGTTAGGATTCAGAGAAAACCACTCTTCAGGGTGTGAACCATTGCCAAGGACAAGGGCTGGGGCCATGGAATTAGGCCTGGCTAGGTTTTGCCAGGGACTTCCCTGGTGGCTCAGATGGTAAAGCATCTGCCTACAATATGGGAGACCCAGGTTTGATCCCTGGGTTGGGAAGATCTCCTGGAGAAGGAAGTGGCAACCCACTCCAGTATTCCTGCCTGGAGAATCCCAGGGATGGAGGAGACTGGTAGGCTACAGTCCATGGGGTTGCAAAGAGTTGGACAGGACTGAGTGACTTCACTTCACTTCACTTCAGGTTTTGCTAGTGGGGTTAATGCATATGCTAATGAGTGGGAGGATCATCCCAGCCATTGGGGAACCACCCACTCCTCCATCTTTTGACAGTGCCTTGGACCTGTCCTGCCACCTCTGGGTGTGTCTGTTGGTTTATAGACTGGGGATTAAGGTTTACTTGAATTTGACTTGTCATGTTGGACCCAATTGATTTTTTAAAAAAATTTTTTTATTTTTATTTTTACTTTATTTTACTTTGCAATACTGTATTGGTTTTGCCATACATTGACATGAATCCACCACGGGTGTACATGCGTTCCCAATTGATTTTTAATCGGTTTATGTTATGCCCTTGTGCTATGTCATTCTTTCAAAGGTTGTGCTCTGCCTTCTTCCCTCCTGTTTCATGCTCCTTTCCTCACCCCCATCCAGCCCCACAATGTTGTCTCTACAATATTCTGGAGAGACAACCAGAAAATAGCTGGCCTTGGGAGGGAAATACTGTATAATATCCAATCCCTTAATCCTACCCATCACTGGTTACACTGGAGATCTTGGGGATGCCCAACTCCAGTCCGGGGGTCCCAGGAGGTCATCACGTTTGACCTGCCTAGGGACTTGGTCCTCGAAAGGTTGTCACGCCTCAACCTGCTTGGGGATCCTCCAGTGCCAGGGGTCCCAGGAGGTCATCAAGCCTCGACCTGCCCAGGGACTCAATTCTCGGGAAGCCGTCATGCCTCAGCCTGCCCGGGGATTCGATCTCTAGGAGGCTGTCACACCTCAGCCTGCCTGGGGATCTGCACCCTGACCCAGGGACGCCTGGCTCTTAGGTTGCAACAGTAGTAGGTAGGATGAGCTTACATCATGATATTTATTCCCGTCCACAGTGGGCAAACTAGCAATGAGTTACAAACCCCTTAATTCTACCCAGCACTGGTCACGTTGGAGACCTTGGGGACGCCCAAACTCCAGTCCAGGGGTCCCAGGAGGTCATCACGCCTTGACCTGCCTAGGGATCTTGTCCTCCAAAGGTTGTCATGCCTCAACCTGCTCGGGGATCCGCTAGTCCTGGGGGGGTCCCAGGAGGTCATCATGCCTTGACCTGCCTAGGGATCTGGTCCTTGAAAGTTTGTCACGCCTCAACCTGCTCAGGGATCGCCAGTCCCAGGGGTCCCAGGAGGTCATCATGCCTCGACCTGCCCAGGGACCCAATTCTCAGGAGGCCGTCATGGCTCAACCTGCCCAGGGATTCAATCTCTAGAAAGCTGTCACACCTCAGCCTGCCTGGGGATCAGTACCCTGACCCGGGGATGCCTGGCTCTCAGGTTGCAACAGTACTGGGTAGAATAAGCTTCAGAAAGACTCACCCCTGAGGAAGTCCACCCATGGAACAGAAGGAAGCCTATTACTTGTGGGACTGTGCCCAGTCTCAGCAATAACTCAGGAGTCCAACAAGAACCCCATTGACTTTCTGGAAAGGCTAAAAGAAGCCCTCCAAAAGTTTACCAATCTGGCCTTAGACTCTTACGAGGGACACGTGATTTTAAAGGACAAATTCCTGTCCCAATGTGCATCAGATATCAGAATTAAGTTACAACAGCTACAGCAGCAGGACCCTGCTGCCTCTTTAGATGAGATGGTCCAGACAGCCAGCAATACCTTTTATAACAGAGAACAGGGGAAGGAGGCCAAGGCCCAGGAGAGGGAGAGAAAGAAAGAGACAGGGTATGGCCAGATGCTGGCCGCCCTCCAGGGAAGCCCTATGGCAAACCCCAACTCCTTGAAGGACAAGGCATGAGACAAATGCCTAATCTGTAGACAGGTGGGGCATTGGCCAAAGAGTGTCCCAACCATGACAAGTCTCCTAGAATGGCTTGCCACAAATGCCATTAACTGGGACATTGGGCAGCACTCTGCCCTTAGGACCAAAGAGGCTCAAGGTCAAGTGCCAAGCCTTCCCTCATGATGGTTCAAGAGGACTGAAGCGGCCCGCTCCAGCCAGCGCACCTGTTACAGATAACCATCATGGGGCTGGAGCCAAGGGTGCAACTGGATGTGGCAGGTAGGTCCGAGAATTTCTTTGTTGACACAGGGGCTACCTACTCTGTCTTGATTTCCTACTCCGGAGCCTCCCAAACCTGTACCATTGTGGGTGTGACAGGAAAAGCAACTACTAAAAGATTCACCTGAGCACTTCTTTGTTGCTGGGATGGACAAATATTTTCCCACAAGTTTCTGGTGGTCTCTGAGTGTTCTACTCCCTTATTGGCAAGAGATATACTCACTAAACTGGGGACCACCCTGTGATGGGAAGTTTTTCAGCCCCTAGGGCCCTACAGCTCCTGGTTACTCCTGAAGAACCCATTACACCTTCTTCAATAGAGAGGGACCAAAAACTATGGGAAGACAAAATTAATCCCCAGGTGTGGGACCAGGGAATTCCTGGATGAGCCCACCAAGCTGAACCAGTCATTGTTGTCCTCCGAGATCCCACTTGGTTTCTTAACTGGAGACAATATTCCCTCAGAAGAGAGGCTTGTGAGGGACTACAGCCTTTAATAAATAAATTCCTTGCTTGTGGGCTATTGGTCCCCACCAATTCACCATGTAACACCCCAATCCTCTCAGTAAAGGAAAAGGATGGAATCTAGAGAATGGTTCAAGATCTCCAGATCATAAATGACTCTGTAGTCCCCCACCATGCCACAGTACCCAATCCTTATGTAATCTTGGGAGAAATCCCACCCATTGCCAAGTGGTTTACAGTCTGGGATCTCAAGGATGCTTTTTTTTTTTTTTTTGCATACCATTGGCTAAAGAATCCCAATATCTTTTTGCCTTTGAGTCGGAGGCCCCAGGAGAAACACACCAACAGATGACTTGGACAGTATTACCTCAGGGGTTCAGAGACAGCCCCCACTTGTTTGGACAGGCCGTCAGCCAGGATCTCCTAGATCTGGACCTGGGACCTAATGGGAAAATATTACAATACATAGATGACCTACTAATCTGCTCTCCAGATGAGGAAAATGCCCAACAGCATGCAATTCAGGTTCTAAACTTTTTGGCAGGAAGGGGATATAAAGTCTCCTGTGCTAAGGCACAGATGGCTGAGAGAAAGGTCACTTACCTGGGAGTTCAGATTACACACGGGTCCAGGAGGCTGTCCTCTGATCGGGTACAAGGAATCCTCCATTGCCCTCCCCCATGACTCGAAAACAATTGCGAGCTTTCCTGGGGCTAACTGGGTATTGTAGAATCTGGATACCCAACTATGGTCTAATTGCCCAGCCCTTATATGAACTCTTGACTTCCCTGGTGGCTCAGATGGTAAAGCATCTGCCTGCAATATGGGAGACCCAGGTTTGATCCTGGGGTTGGAAAGATCTCCTGGAGAAGGAAATGGCAACCCACTCCAGTATTCCTGCCTGGAGAATCCCAGGGATGGAGGAGCCTGGTAGTCCATGGGGTCGCAAAGAGTTAGACAGGACTGAGCAACTTCACTTCACTTCACTTATATGAACGCTTGAAGGGACAGGATGATTCAATCCCACTGATGTGTGGAACTCCTCAAAAGAAGGCAGAAGCTACATTAAAACAAGCCTTAACTCAGGCACCTGCCTTGAGGTTGCCAGACCCAGAAAAAGTATTCCAACTTTATGTCCATGAAAGAGAGGGAATAGCCTTGGAGTGTTAATTCAAAGGTTGGGATCTGAGCCCCAGCCTGTAGCTTACTTATCCAAGAGGCTTGATCCAACTGCCCGAGGCTGGCCCCCCATCTTCGAAATCTTGCAGCTATTGCAATCGTGATAGAAGATGCTTTAAAACTCTTCTTTGGAGGCAAACTAACTATTTTTACCAGCCACCAAGTAAAACAACTCCTAAATGGGAGAGGCCATTTATGGATGTATGATCAAAGAATCCTCAGATATAAAGTAATGCTGATGGAAAATCCAGGCCTCACTATATCCCCTTGTGAGGTTCTTAACCCAGCCACCCTCTTGCCTACCACCGAGGGCTCTCTCCCCTTTCACTTTTGTCTAGAAACCTTGGACCACTGGACAAAACCCTGAGAGGGATTGTTGAAAGATCCTCTGACCAATCCTGAGGAAATCTGGTACACTGATGGAAGCAGCTTTGTCTTAGATGGAAAAAGAAGAGCCGGGTATGCAATAGTTTCCAATTTTGAGACCATAGAGGCTAAGCCTCTGCCATCAGGTACTTCAGCCTAATTAGCTGAGCTCATAGCCCTGACTCGAGCTTTAGAGCTGGGAAAAGGAAAAAGAATAGCCATTTACACTGATTCCATGTATGCCTTTCTGGTGCTACATGCACATGCTGCTATTTGGAAAGAAAGGGGTCACTTGGCCACCCGAGGGTCCCCAGTCAAATATAGTGATCAGATTCTTAGACTCTTGGAGGCAGTCCATCTGCCCACTGAGGTTTCAGTCTCCCACTGTAAAGGACACCAAAAAGGGAGCATGGAAGTGGCACGAGGGAACCATGCAGCTCATCAGGCAGCTAAGAGAGCAGCATTACAGAACCATGACCTAATAGGGGTTGCCACCTTAGTTTCACAGACTAATTTGCCAGAAATTCCTTCATATACTGAAGGTTAGACTCTTAAAGCTAAGAGTGAGGGCTTTCAAGATCATATGGGGTGGTTCCAAAAAGAGGGACTCTTTTTTTTCTGCCTGGGAACCTCCAATGGAAGTTGTTTAACTCCTTACTCATTTAGGGGAAAAGGCCCTAAAAAATTTCTAGAACGGTCCTTCTGAGGAACAGGTTTCCAAACAACTATAAGACAAGTTGGCTCCTCTTGTCCCCCTTGCCAGGTAAACAACCCCCAAGGAGCTCGGATATGCAGATGATACCACCCTTATGGCAGAAAGTGAAGAGGAACTAAAAAGCCTCTTGATGAAAGTGAAAGAGGAGAGCGAAAAAGTTGGCTTAAAGCTCAACTTTCAGTGCCGGGAGCCAGCATGGGGAATCCCACCCGTGGCAAAGGTCATGAGGAAAGGGGCCTGCCAAAATGCAAAGGCGGAATCAGGCCTCAGGGGTCCCCCTGGATTTTCTTGAGCATCTACCCCCAAAACCAGAGTCTGCCTGCTTTACTATATTATGCCTTTCAACTACTCTTCTAACATTAACAGGGGGCTATCCCCCCACCACCTTTTTAGGGAAAAAGTTAATTTAGAGCTTTTAGATAATAAGTCTCCTGGGCATAATAAGGGTGTTTCAATCCAAAAACCCCTCTGATGGCTTTCTAGCCTGCCAGACATGTTTATCTGGACTCTTACAGCTGTGCATGTGATTGTTTACAGCCTCCCGACCGTGAGAGGCACAGGAAGCTTAAAACATCCTAGGAATATAGGGGCTTCTGAGGAGTCAAAATCATTAGAATAGGACTGATTAAGGGTTTCATTGTTGAGCCAATACTTGCTGCCAAATTTTCATATCTTTTATTTGTTGATATAGTTGGTATGTAGAAAAAACAGGTGGTAGCCCTGGCATTAGCATTAGATCTTTGAGTTAAGTACTTTCTTTGTTATAACCCACTTCACCTTTGTTTTACAGGAATGTAACTTTATTTAGTACTTTGAGGGTGATGCAGATTAAAGAAAAAACACTTCAAGGGAAAATGAGTTTTCTGGTTGATAGACATTTATCTAGGAAAAGAGCCATAAAAATGTTAACAGGCCCCCTGGCCAGAAGATGATGTAAAATCACCTAAGACCTTTTGTATACGGGAAGGTATGCAAAAAGAAAGCCTGGTCTCAATAACGGTCAGGACTGCTGCCCCTGCATAACTCCGCATATTCCATTATTTCTCTGTGTACAACTTGGGGTATATAAGCTGCTTTTGAAAAAAAAGTTGTGGGTCTGGCACTGATGCTTGGCTCCCCCATGTCGTTCTTTTCTCCTTTTTCAGGCTGAATTCCCGTCTGGAACACAGAGGCTCTCTGTGTCTACTTATTTACCCTGGCTTCTAAGACCCACGCGAGAGGGAGCCCAAGGCGGGGCACCCTCCACTATTCAAGCAGGCGCCAGTGGCCTATATAGATGGTGCAAGCCCCTTGTCTTGAAGCTTTATTGGTCTCCTGTGTAAACCAAGTTATTCAGCCTCTTTTCTCCACTAATTTTTTCTACTACACTATTCTTTCCTAATCTCTCATCTCTCCTCACCGACTCTGTCCCCAATTAGAATTACCCTGGATCCACCAGGGCTGGACCCTGGCAATTCAGAAAACTAAGATCATGGCCTCTGGTCCCATCACTTCATGGGAAATAGATGGGAAAACAGTGGAAACAGTGTCAGACTTTATTTTATGGGGCTCCAAAATCACTGCAGATGGTAATTGCAGCCATGAAATTAAAAGACGCTTACTACTTGGAAGGAAAGTTATGACCAACCTAGATAGTGTATTCAAAGTAGAGACATTACTTTGCCAACAAAGGTCCATCTAGTCGAGGGTATGGTTTTTCCAGTGGTCATGTATGAATGTGAAAGTTGGACTGTGAAGAAAACTGAGAGCCGAAGAATTGATGCTTTTGAACTGTGGTGTTGGAGAAGACTCTTGAGAGTCCTTTGGACTGCAAGGAGATCCAACCAGTCCATTCTAAAGGCAATCAGTCCTGGGTGTTCTTTGGAAGGACTGATGCTAAAGTTGAAACTCCAATACTTTGGCCACCTCATGCAAAGAGTTGACTCATTGGAAAAGACCCTGATGCTGGGAGGGATTGGGGGTAGGAGGAGAAGGGGACAACAGAGGATGAGATGGCTGGATGGCATCGCTGACTCAATGGACATGAATTTGTGTGAACTCCAGGAGTGATGGACAGGGAGGCCTGACATGCTGTAATTCATCAGGTCGCAAAGAGTTGGACATGACTGAGCGACTGAACTGAACTGAACTAAAGGAGCTCAAAGACCCCAGCTGGCCCAGCCCGTCCAACGATGTGGAACCTACCCAGGAGAGGACTGGCAGATGGACTTCACCCAGATGCCAGTTTCTCAAGGGTATGAATACCTATTAGTCCTGATAGATACATTCACAGGATGGATTGAAGGCTTTCCTACCCAGACTGAGAAGGCTGAGGAAGTGGTAAAAAAACTGCTCCATGAAATCATTCCAAGATTTGGTCTGCCCACATCATTATAAAGTGACAATGGGACATCATTTACTTCTAAGTTCACTCAAGGGGTCTCTTGGTGACCTCTAAAGCACTGGGCATTACTTATGTCCATTGTGCCTGGAGGCCTCAGTCTTCAGGAAAAGTAGAAAGAGCCAACCAATTCTTAAAATCAGCAGTAAAAAAGATAACCCAGGAGACCTCCCTGGGAGGGAAGGAGGCTTTACCAGTAGCCCTCCTCCTCTGTACCCAAATTGCCCCTAAAGAACAGGGTGGTCTTAGTCCTTATGAGATGCTATATGGGAGACCTTTTGTTTATGTCAATGACCTCTTCCTCGATCCAGAGGTTCAGACCCTCCAGTCTTATACCATGGCCATTGGGCAATTCCAACAGGATATACACTTGTGGGGTATGAACCAGGACCCAAAAGATTCTAAGGAGTCATCACTATATGCTCCAGGGACTCAAGTCCTAATTAAAATCTGGAAAGATGGGTCCCCAAAGGCTCAAATCCAGCCCCCATGGAAGGGCCTCTACCCTGTAATGCTTTCTACCCTCACCACAGTCAAGGTACCAGGAAATGACTCCTGGATTCACTACTCACGAGTCAAGCCATGGAAGAAAAGAGAAGAGGACACTCAATACACCTGTGAGCCCCTGGGAGATCTCAGATGCCTTTTCAGAACTACAAATGAGTGCCATTCTAATGAACACCCTCAAAATCTGGTTTCTGGGAATAAGATTTCTCAGGACAACTCTAAAGAGCCAACACAGCTTGGTAGGGACTGTACTCCAAAACAGGCAGGAGATAAATCTTCTGATCCTTGAACAAGGAGGGAGTTGAGCCATCCTAGCGATGTGAATTTGGAATTGGTTAATGCCCCTACTAGTCCTTGTCACGCTGTATTGATGCTGCTTATGATTGTTCCATGCATTATATATTGTCTAACCTGTTTGTCTCTGCTCAGGTCAACAAGCCACAACATGCAGTCCCAATTCAACAAAGATACAAAACTACAGCCGACCATGGAAAATAACACTCACCCTTAGATGGACACCACTATGAGGACTCTGAGGCCTGAGACTAGCAAGAGGGGGAGGCCCAATACCCCTCGCCATTCCAGTTCAACAGGAATTAGCGAGAAAGACCTCGATGCCCCTATTCCCAAAGAATTGGCCTCCCATCTCTTGAGGGGGGAATGTTAGGTAGATAGAATAGGGAAAATGAGTTCAAAATGGAGGTAGCTAAAAGACAAGGAAGAGAAAAGCCTGTGAAAATAGAACAGAGGAAGGTCAGAGGAAGGTCAAAGTAAGGTCTGAGGACCAGAGTGAGGACTTCAGGTAGACCAGCACTCCTGGCTGAGCCAAATTTGCGTAGGGCAGGCCCAGGGGGAAGAAAACATATAAAAGGAGGAGCCAAGTGCGTGCTCTCTCTCACGCACGTGTGTGGCCTGTTTCTCTCTCTCTCTACCCTCCCACCCCCACCCCAACCCTGCGTGGGCGCTGGCACGCTCCTCCACTCTCTTCTCTTCTTTGAGGATGGATTCTCTTGCTATTTTCTAAATAAAATAGAGCTGTAATACTGATTTGTCTAAGAGCTATGACACAGTTTGTTCAAGACCTGAGAGCTGTGACGCGCTGAGGGCTTTAATGTCCGTTGCTCCAAATCATTGTTGTGATGAGACAGAGAACCAAGGAACATACACTCGCCTGACAGTTGCGGCAAGGACTGTGTGATTCTCATTCCATTTAAGCTTCCACAGATCAGCTGTTTCACTCTCAGCCTTAAATGTTTCTCCTCTCTCTGAGATAGTTGCCCTGTGGGGATCGGACCCCTGCTTCAGTTCCCCCACCCGCTCAGGGCAGGTGCAGTCCTACTAACACTCCTGTTTTTTCCCCCTGGTTCCTTCATCCTACTGAGTTTCACGTGGTTCTGTGTGTTCTTTTCCACTGGTCAGGTCCTCCTGTCCGCTCTCGGCTGGTGTTCTGCATGCACTTCTGTGTCTGAAGGTGTATTCCTGATGTATCCGTGGAGAGCGAGGTACTCCACGTCCACCTACTCCTCTGCCATCTTGTTCTCCACAGGTTACTTTCTTAAGGCATCTGGTACTAGTTAATTATTACTGCACAAGCATGATATTGAAGTTAGAGGGGTAAGATGAAAAGAAGAAAGAAAAAAAATTAAAAAGTTGATGCTAGTAAATGAACTGGACTTGATTTTACCAGTACTTTAATTACCTTTCTTTCCTAGTTACCATTAAAAAACATTTTTTAACTGAAGGATAATTGCTTTACAATATTGTGTTGGTTTCTGTGAATCAGCCATAGGATACATATGTCCCATTTTTTTATGTTTTTGCTCTGTTTTCTAGGACATTTCCTCAAGTATTTTTTCCAAACCTCCACTGATCTTTTTAATTTTGACTATCTTGTTTTTAATTTCCAATCCTCTGTTCCTTCAAGTATCCCTCCCTTGTTTCTTGAGGTAATATCAGTTACTTAGAATGGCAATGATAATTTTCTTCTGTTATTTTCCTTTGCTTCATGGCCTTCCTCCCCTCTTGCTTGCTTGTTTTGGTCTTATCTTTCACATTGGGAGCTTTCTGCAAATGGTTGGTGACACTGGGCTGTCCATTCATCTTTAAATGAAGCATTAACAAGCTGGTTTGATGGTGCTCATGGCCAGAGCCTGTCTTTGGCGTCTTCACTGTAGGATGATTCTGGGAGTATGCAGTCACTTATTAGACTTTTCCCTCAGTTGATTAGTTTCTCCAGAGTAAAATTCTCCTATCTCTTCTCTGGGGTGAGGTGGTATAATCCTTGCTCCTAGATTCTTACATGCTCAATGGGAGTAAGGAAAGAAAGATTTTATAGATCAGTATGTAGACTCTAAATTCTTTCCTTGTTTCATGCCTTATCTTTGCCTTCTGCTATTCAAGATGTCCCCAGATCTGGAGTCTTTCAGGTTCAATTCTTCAGAGCACTGATTCTCAAGCTCTTTGGTCTCAGATACTCTCTATATGACTTTAAATGTTCCTGAAATTTCCCAAGAGATTCTGTTTTATGTTGGTTATATCAATTGATATCTACCATGTTGTAATTTTTTGAAACAACAATAACAAACCTATTGTGTGTAAATACAAACAACACACATTTATGAAAAATATCTAAAATTTCCAAAGCAAGCAATAGTGAGAAGAATAGCATTTTAAAATATTTTTGCAAATCATTGTTATTGATTGATTGAAGTACTACTGCTGCTGCTGCTGCTAAGTCACTTCAGTCGTGTCCGACTTTGTGCGACCCCATAGACAGCAGCCCGCCAGGCTCCCCCCTCCCTGGGATTCTCCAGGCAAGAATACTGGAGTGGGTTGCCATTTCCTTCTCCAATGCATGAAAGTGGAAAGTGAAAGTGACGTCGCTCAGTCGTGTCCAACTCTTAGTGACCCATGGACTGTAGCCTACCAGGCTTCTCCGTCCATGGGACTTTCCAGGCAAGAGTACTGGAGTGGGGTGCCATTGCCTTCTCCAGATGGAAGTACAGTTGACTTATAATATTGTATGTTTTAGGTGTACAATATAGTGATTTAATACTTTAATAGACTATGTTCCACTTAAAATTATTACAGAATAATGACTACATTTTCTTGTGCTGAACACTATATCCTTGTTGCTTGTTTATTTCATATATAGTTGTTTGTGTCTCTTAATTTCCTGTCCTTATGTTGTCCCTTCCTTCTGCCCTATCCCCATTGGTAACCACTAGTTTTTTCTCTATGTCTGTGTGTCTATTCCTATTTATTATTTTCATTCATTTGCTTTATTTTTTAGATTGCTCATATAAGAGAAAACATGGAATATTTGTCTTTGGTTTGTTAATATTTCACCAAGTATAATATCCTCTTGTCTATCTCTGTTTGCAAATGTTTATCCTTGTACTGTTTATTGTAGTTACAGTTAATTTTATACTTTTTTGTCTTGTAATTTTCATACTTGCTGATTTAAGTGGTTGATCCACAGCCTTCATTTATTTGCCTTCACTAGTGGGATTTTTCCTTTCCTATAAGTACTTACTTCTTACCATAGCCTTTTCTTTTCCACTTAGAGAAGATGTCTTCACATTTCTTTTAGGGTTAGTTTAGTTTTGAGGAACTCTTTTAGATTTTGCTCACCTGAACAATTCTTTCAGTTCAGCTCAGTCACTCAGTCATGTCCGACTCTTTGCGACCCTATGAACCGCAGCACACCAGGCCTCCCTGCTCATCACCAATTCCCGGAGTCCACCCAAACCCATGTCCTTTGAGTCAGTGATGCCATCCAACCATCTCATCCTCTGTCAGTTCTTTATCTCTCCTTTAATTCTAAGTGATAATCTTGCTGAGTACAGTGTCTTAGGTTTCAGGCTTTTCCCTTTCAGCCACTGTAAATATTTCATGCCACTCCCTTCTGGCCTGCAAAGTTTTCCTAGAAAAATCAATCGATACCTTTATGGGGGTTCTCTTGTATATGACTCTTTCTGTAAAATCTTGCTGCTTTTAGAAATCTTTTTAAGTTTGCCATTTTAATTATAATATATCTTGATGTGGGTTTTTTTGAGTTCACCTTGTTTGTGACCCCCTGTGCTTCTTGTACCCAGATATCTGTTTCCTTCTTCAGGTTTTTAGCCATAATTTATCAAATACATTTTCAACCCTTTTTCTCTGTCTTCTCCTCTGGGACCCCTCTACTGTGAATGCTGGTGTGCTTGATGTTGTTCCAGAAGTCCCTTAAACTGTTCTCATTTCTTTTCATTCTGTTCTCTGTTCCCTCAATCTGACTGACCTCCAGCTTTCTCTGCAACACTGAGCTGCCCTGGAGAATCTTTGATGGTCTCCCACACTGCACCGGGCTGTGAGAGCTCAGTGGGGCTGTCTGAAGTTCCCTCTGTCTGGTCATTATTTCTGCTCCACCACTGCAGCCGTAGGTAATTTCTAGGACTTAGTTTAGGAAGCAAGGTTCAGATTTTATCTGCTCTTAAACCCTTCAAATCATGGTGGGTTCTTTCAGCTGAGAGAGGGCACAGGTAGCATCAGGGACGCTCACTGGTCTCTGACTCTCCTGCCTCCTCTCTGACTGTTCAGGGGAGCCTCTTCTGTGTGTGGAAAATTCTGCTGTAAATCGTCAAAGAATTATTTGAATCCTTTGTGCCCCTGAGTTGCCTCTGACAGTCCCTCTTGTGTCCCTTCACCCTCTGAAAGTGAAAGTGAAGTCGCTCAGTCGTGTCTGACTCTTTGTGACCTGTGGACTGTAGCCCACCAAGCTCCTCTGTCCATGGGGATTCTCCAGGCAAGAATACTGGAGTGGGTTGCCATTCTTGCCTTTTTGTCAGGTATTTCCTGTGTTTGGGTGGGGGGAGGCCTGTTGTCCTTATTTTTACAGAGATTTTATCTTTTGGAGATACCAGAGTGCCCTTTGAGCTTTTTTTTTTTTTGCATTTTCTTCTCTGGCTGCCTGTAACTCATACATGACACCAGGAACAGCCGCAAGGTGTCCTTGAGCATGTGAGTCAGATTCTGAGCGTGGAAGAGCAGGAAACTAAGAGGAGCTGGATCCCAGATAACTTCAGGGTGCAAAGGCCCCAGCCCTGGACTACCTAACCGCAGACCAACAGCCCTATACTTGAATGCTCTTATGTGAGAGAATACACCCTTTGTGTTTGAGCTACTATAATATTTTTCTTTATATGTAGCTAAACCTACTTCTAATCAGCACTGCTACCCTAGGCATTTCAAACTTGCGTCTTTGAGTGTTGAGCACACGAAAAGGTAGCAGGAGATCATCACTCTTCTCAAGGAGCTCATCAGCTGGCATGAAGGGCAGAAACCTGTACAACTCACTCTCACGAGGTAAAGTAGGAGAGGTGCAGACGAGATGGCAGAATGCTGTAGGGGTTCGAGGAGAAAGAGGCATCAAGTTTATCGTGGGGCACAGGTGGTGAGAGACTCAGCAGAAGATGGATCTTGAAGGCAAAGAAGAGATTTTGTAAAAAGGCTGGAGGCAGGAACGGAAGGCTTTTGAAGTAGAGTGAACAGCATGAGCAAAGGGGAATACATGGTATCTGTTGAAGGAATGCTCTGTCGTTTAGATTGGTGACGTTTCCGCCTGGAGAGGAGTAGGAAGAGGTGAAGCTGGAGAGTTAGGTTGAGGCTGCTTCTAAGGGGCCTGGAATGTCCATGTGTTAGGGTCAATGTATTGAAAAATGGTAACAAGTTATCTCTTTTTAAATTCTATGTACTTGAGTTTCTCCATCATCAGCCAAAGCATACAACTTCCTTTAGATCACAGACATTAGAATGAGTTGAAATGCAAATGAAAACCAAGTATTGATAGTTAGCTTATGATATTCAAAATAGGGTTTAGCTGCAAGACGATAAGCTTGGAAACCAAGTTTTTTCTTAAAAGGAGGATTGCTTTCTGAATTCCTTTATCAGGATGAGAACAGAGCCCAGGGCTTCAGAGGAGTTCTGCTACAGTGTTTAAAGATTCCCCAGTGTGTTTTGTTGTCTATGCCTGGAGGCTTGAATCAGGAATAAGGCAGAACAGGGCTTCCCAGTCCAGTCTGTGAGAGCTTATCTCCTATCTCCTAGTTTTCAGGAAAGCGTGGCATGACCTGTGGCAGCCATGCCACTTGGCTAGTGGCTGTGGCACCTGGCTGGCAGTTTCTCACATGAACAGTTTTGTATGTGGCTTGAGCAATGGAATCAGGCACTCTGCCTATGCTTGGCTTAGGAGACGCTCTGCAGTTTGGACTCCACCAGCCAGCTGCTGGGCAGGTATGTTGCTACCCATTGTGGCCATGTGGCTTCCGATGCTGCAGGGGATTGCATAGGGCTGTGGGGAAGCTCATCTTCCAGGTGCTTGGAGTGTAGGGTGTGACCTGAGGGCCTGTGGTCAAGGTTCAGAGGCGGAGAGGCCTGGCACAGACTCCCACTAGACCCATTATGGCTGTTTTCCCACAGATGATATATTTTTGCTCAGTTGCAGCAACCCACTCCAGTGTTCTTGCCTGGAGAATCCCAGGGATGGTGGAGCCTGGTGGGCTGCCGTCTATAGGGTTGCACAGTTGGACATGACTGATGTGACTTAGCGGCAGCAGCAGCTGCAGCCGATGCACTCTTTCATGGTGCCCAAGCTGTGGGTGGAGAGGCTGCTCTAATAGCGCGTGTGTCCTGTTCAAATTAACTTTACCGTTAATGAGTGTGCATACTTGCATTTGAGGTGCTTTTATATAATCACTTACGATTTCAATATCTCATTTGTCTATGAAAGAAAAGAAAGAGCTCATAGATTCTTTAAATGTCACTATTTCAACTATTATAAAATTTTGAAGTTTTATACAAACCCCAGATTTTGAATAATTGCAAAATATTTGATGTAAAAAAATGGTTCTAAATGTATCACATCTTTGTGGGAAAAAAAACTTTCATATCAGGGTCAACTTTCTGAATTTGAAGAGCTAATCATTAAAAACTTGGTCGGAAATTATTTGTATCCTTATTTGAGGGATTAAAACTGACGCAGAATTTATGCATAAAGAGTCACACCCAAGTTTCTTTTAGAAGATTGAAAAATATTTATGTGTTTTATACAAATTCAGATTTAACAACTTTCTTGTTTCCTGTCTATTTATCAAAATTATAATTGCAATGTAATATATTTTTTGAAGCAGGCCACATATAGATGTCCCCAAGTCTCCTCCAGTGTGCAGAACAAAGACGGTGAACTTTTATGATTGTTATGAAAAAGGACTAGAAGCATTGGCAGAGAGAAGGAAAAGTCTGTGGTCCCTCTGCCCCTTCTCTCAGGCTTAGAAAGAAGGGAAGCCAATGAGGCTAGGCATCAAGGATTACAGAATTAGCCAGATAGGTATGTGGGAGCCTAAGATACTAGTAGTAAACTGTCTCGGTTATGCTATGAGATGCTGCAGGATTTAAAAGCAGCCTTACAGCTGGCCACTACGAACATGGAAAGTGCAGATGGTACCCAGCAGCAATGGTGGAAATGAACAGGCCTGTGGCAGCCCTTCTGGTTTCATGGACTTGGAATCATGAGCAAATGATACAGGAATCCCTTTCTGCCCCAGGGAGGGGGTGTGGAGGTACCATCTGTGATAAGACCTGATGGAGGCCTGGAGTAAGAACATTGAGCTTACCATCTGTGGGGCCATCTAGACTGGGGACAAGCAGCTGGGACAGTAGACCTAGAGACGGATGCTCTCACATCACCTCCAAGCAGCCAGACTTGACCAACTGTATCACAGAGCAAGGGCTTGCTGCATGATAACATGCAGAAGCCAATACCATGGCCCTGGCTTCTGAGAAGAGAAAGAGTTTTATCACAAGGTCCACCAACAAGGAGACAGGAGGGAGGGGCAGATCCATCTCCCTGATTATGGGTTTGGTCAAACTTTATGAATTAGGGAAGGATGGGTTGGTTTGAAGTAGCACTGGCAAGTCAGATTTAGATTGGGAGGATTTTAAGCAAGACAATTTATGATAAAGTCTGAAATTCCTGAACAATAGACCCCTTCCTCCTCCTGAAGAAAGATCTGGCTTTCAAGGTCTGGTTGTATCCCAGGCCTTTGATTCCCTGGTGGGGAGAAACTTGGGTGCCTGGAGGTATCTCAGGTCAAAATATCCCCTTCTGCACATGCTCCAGTTACATGACTCACAGTTTAGACTCAGTGCCCCTGTAAGATGACTTTGACAGGGCCAGACCAGATCAGACCAGTGTGAACTGGTCTGTGATGGTTACAGCTGCACCCGTGGGGTCAGGCAATCCAGCCGCTCAGCAGCAAGGGCCACTGGACTCAGAGGATGCTGTTGTGGTCTGACAGTCCCTCCTTGCTGCTACCAGGAGGGCAGGGTAAGTGTCTTTTACCTGTACAGTGGCCACCTCAGGGAAGCTAGAAGTAAGGGAGCAAAGACTAAAAGACTGAAATTTTGATCATAAGGTCTATGCCATTCAAAAGAGATCAGGGGAACTAGCTGTTGCTATGAGGCTAGCTTTGCATAAACTATTTAAATGCAGTCATTTAAACTGACTATTTAAGATCAAAGACAGTGAAATATTACTAATGGCACATCCAAACTATCCATGCTCCTGAGCTTGGTGGGAGTTTGATAAGGAAGATCAGGTCAGTCTTAGAAAGAAAACGCTAAGCTCTTCGGTCACATTGGATCGCAGTGTGAGCAAGTGAGTATCCACTCTCCTCAGCCGAGGACTTTCACCTCATTTGCGAGGGAGAGGTGATTTTAAGCGTTTGTTGGCCCTAATGTCTCTCTCTGAGCTATAGACTGAAAAGATGCCTTCTTCCCCTTCCGTTCTCCTGAACCTCCAGTCTCTTCCGAGATGGACACACGCTGCTGGAACAAAAGCGTCCTCACTCCTCCCAGCAAACCAAAGGAAAACCTCTTTTTAATTCAAATGATGCATTTTCCTGTTAGGAAACAGTCTGGCCTAATAAATATGCTCATTAGAGCTTTTATTTCAGTTCACACTATCTTTTCTTCCTAAATTCTAAACTATACTAAAATAAATTAGGTAGCAGGAAAGTGATGAATCAATCCCCTTATGTAAAGTGGCTATAAGTAGAGATTGTTTGTAAAAAGTTGGCATTGAGACATCACCAAAAACAACCTCTCAGGTCTGCAGAAAGGATTTTGGAAATGACATGTGATACATTAATTCTAACTTACTGCTTCCCACATACCATGGAATGGAATAATCACTTTTTTAAATGCTGGAAATATTGGATGATTATTTCTAATGTGAAACTTTTAACATCATAAAATATGCATTGTGAAATGCCTGTCATATATATATCTGTTGGGTTGGTAATCTCTAGGATAAAGGCAAATAAATATGAAAGCAGAAAAATGAAAGTTGTAAGGGAGCCAGGCCTCTCCCTGAGGTTTCTGGTGTGTCTAGGCCTCTCCCACCAGTGACATGAGATTTCCGCTGAGGATTCTACCTCTTAACTCTCCTGCTTGCTCTGCCGTCCTCCTTGAGATGCATCTTGCTGTGTGTCCTTTCTCTTGGAACACTCATATTTTATCACATACTGTATGGGAGTCATGTACTAAATATCTATGTGATCTAGAAAATGTGATTGCTAAAAAATTTTTTTCTTTTAGAAGAGTGAAGAGTCCAGTTAAGATGCTCAGATTTCAGTTATATACAGAAAATGTGACTACAGTTTCTTAACCATTCTCTCTTAAACTACACCACTGATTGAAATGTAATAAGGAATAGCTGGTCCATGAAATATGATTAAGAGTGACAGATGCTTAGATTTTAAATAAAAAAGGTCAGATCCTTAATGTATCACAGAATCCTAGTTTATAAGGTCCTGTTTTATCAGCCCATCCATCTCATTTGTCTCCTGGATTTTTTTTTTTTATTTTAAGGACACGACGATGCTGTTGGTTTAGGGCAGGGTCCTCTGCTGTGATAGCAGTAATGGAAGATTAGGGAGAAGTCTCACATTGACGATGCAGTCTTTCCTTTATTCTGACAGTCTTGTCTTTGAATGGGAAACGGTATGTTCACTATGGAAATAAATGATGAGCCTTTTTTCCCCTAGAAAAGAAAAGGAGAAACATTAAGGTTTTGGATGATAATTGCTCTTTGATTCTGGACATGAGTCTTTGGAGAAATTCCCTTTGGTAAATGCAGTTCACTGCCATGCCGTGGAAAAGGCCATCAGAAGCTTTCATAAAGAAGCTAATAGTATAGAGTAATAACTGTTTTGCCAGGGCTTTGGGGGAATTCACCAGAGAGATTCTGTAAAGTGGTTTAGAGATGAAAAGTGCAATATAAATGCTAAGCAGCCACATGTTTTTTCTGGGAAGAGGTGCAGCAAATGTAATCAGGGTTCTGCTCAAGCTGAGCTGCCTGATGGCCACCTCCATGCTCACAGTTCATGTTGAATCACCCGCAAAACTTCCAACAGAGCATCTTTTCCCCTGCTACCACAATGTAAGCCTTTTCCACAAAACTTAGGGTAGCTCAAGTCTCTGAAAGCCTTTGCATGATTGTGAAGAAAAAGCCAGCATAAGATACATAGTAGGCACTCTGTTGATTTTGTTTTGTTTTATCGTTGCTTGCGGGAGCCCTTTATTCGGTGCTTTTCAGTGTCTCCAGGATGCCAGCACTAGATGGCGCTCCGTCACTGCAAAAGACTGGCCCACCGGCAGTGCCGGCCGCGATGGGAATCTCTCACGGAATCTCTCATTTTGTAACTAGCCAAGGGTGCAGATACGCAGAGGTTTATTTTAAGCCATTTTCTTCTCGTTTTCCTTGATAAGAAATCCTGACCTTTTTATTTTGGAGGAGACAAGGGACCTACTGTCCGATTTTACCTCTGCATAAAGCAAATGCAATTTGATTTAATTCTCACTTTGAGGGACAGAGTGCCAGGCTGCTGGCAGCACTGTCTCATGGGGTGTGGTATTGGTAATGGGCTATAATGACATCCCTCCTGCCACTGACTCTGTCTCACGTGAGCAGTCGGAAGGTGACTGGAGGTCTGGAGAGACAGAGGTGTGTGATTGATTCTCACGATGAGAATATGTTTACTAGTCTTTCCTTCTCTGAAAGCTACTGACTTTAATTTTCATCAGAATGAAAGTATTGGTTTTCTTATAGTCCTTGGAAATTCCCATAATGGACTGAAATGTTCCTTTGCCCTTTAAAAAACAGTTTACAATGATTCAGACTATTAGTATGATTTTTAAGATAACTGAACAGTTAAACCTTAAGGTAATGTCTAAGAGTAAATGCTTAGCAGAAGAGATTACTGGCTTTCAGAATAAGCAGAATTATTTTTGTGGGCACAGGGACTATTCCCTGCAGCTTCCCATTGTCTACAGGTGCTGTGAGGAGATGTGTTTTGATTCGTTCATTGCGTTATGATCAGTTTGGTGTTAAAAACTTTCAGAAGGAGCTAAATACTTTAAAGAACTTAAGAGGACAAAGGAAATGAGTTCTTCACCAGAATAAAGGCCTCTGAATGACTGCCTCGTTATTTATACATTTATCCCTTACTGAGGCAATCACGGGGCTGCCCTGGTGGCTCAGATGGTAAAGAATCCATCTGCAATGCGGGAGACCTGGGTTCAGTCTCTGGGTTGGGAAGATCCCCTGATAAGGGCATGGCAACTCGCTGCAGGATTCTTGCCTGGAGAATCCCCAGGGACTGGCAGGCTACAGTCCACAGGGTTGCAAAGAGTCAGACATGACTGAGCGACTAAGCACAGAGGCAATAGGGCATCCCAGGTGGCTCTAGTGGTAAAGAACCCGCAATAAGATTCCTTATAGCAGATACTCAGAAAGGAAATCGGGGAGGAGAAATTCTTGAAAGAAAAGCCAGAGAAGCTACTGAAGAGGCTAGAAGTAGCTTGATCTAAGAGAAGGGAAGAAGTTCAGGTGTATGTTAACACCACAGATCTTAACCTGTGTGCGGGGACACCCCCACAGGACTGCAGCAAACTCACAGAGATGCCCCATGACTCTGATGTTTGAGAGAAACAGCATCACCTGTCAGAAACCAAGCAAACTACTTCAGAGTTTCAGTATTGGATTGTGCTCATATTCCTTTAAATGACATATTTCTGCAAAGCTGGTTTTATTTAGGTTAAGGGGATAAAAAGCAAGCACTATTTTAACACCACCGAAGCAATGGACATGAACTTGGACAAACTTTGGGAGATGGCGAGGGACAGGAGTGCCTGGTGTGCTGCAGTCCATGGGGTTGCAAAGAGTCGGACACAACTGGGCGACTGAAGAACAAAAATTTAAAAATCAGCATGTAATAGTGAGGGTGGCAGTGTCTGAACTGATTCCGACAACTGGGGAATCGTGCAGTGTCCAAAAGGCTCACAGATGCCTTGCTTGTAAGTGAATGCTGGGGTCCAGCCCCGGTGGATCCAGGGAATTCGAAGCGGGGATGGAGTCGGCATCTGGGAAAGGATTATTTAATTAGAAATATAAAGAGATTAGGAAAGAATAGTGTAGTGGGAAATTTAGAGAAGGAAAGAGGCTGTATTCCTTGGTTTACACAGAAAGCCAATAAAGCCCCACAACAAGGGACTTGAACCATCTACGTAGGGTCACAGGCACCTGCTTGAATAGCGGAGGGTGCCCTGCCTTGGGCTCCCTCTCGTGTGGGTCTCAGAAGCCCGGGCAAATAAGTAGACCTGGCTAGCCTCTATGCCCCAGATGGGAATCAGCCAGAAAATAGAGTAAGAAAGAAAAGAAGACACGGGGAACCAGTCTTTCCAGGAACTGGCCCATCCTTTATTGTCCAGAAAAGCTTTTTATACTTTTGGTTGTACACAGAGATCAATGGATAATACAAAATTATGCAGTGTCAGCAGCCCTGACTTTTATCAAGACCAGGCTTTCTCTCTGCATACCTGGCTGTATACACAAGTCTTAGGTGATTTACATCATCTTCTGGCCAGGAGGCCTATTAGCATTTTATGGCCCTTTTCTGATAAGGGTCCATCAACCAGAAAACTTATTTGCCTTAAAATTGTTGTTCTTACTAAAGTCTGATGCCACTCTCAGAAAGCAC
This sequence comes from Ovis canadensis, assembly GCF_042477335.2. Lineage (NCBI taxonomy): Eukaryota > Metazoa > Chordata > Mammalia > Artiodactyla > Bovidae > Ovis > Ovis canadensis. The sequence goes on from NC_091251.1 coordinate 15,027,556, forward strand.
TAATTAAGGTTACATTCTTACATAGCAAGGACACAACAATTTATAACAAGGAAAGAGAAGTACAGTGATTTATAACAAAAAGAAAGTTCACTAACTCAAAAGTCTAGTGTTGCTAACATCAAAACTACTATATTCCTTTTTCTATATCCCAGTTATATTGATTAATATCCTCCAGTGCCTAAAAGATAAAGAATATGGAGGCCTGGCAGCAGTCATTGACTCAACAGTGAAACCCATCACCAATATAACTTTTAGCTTTTTAGAAAATGCTCTATATCTTTAAGATGCTTTAAGCTGTGTGCCTTTCACGGTTGAGGGGCTGTAAACAATCACAAGTTGTAAAAGTCTCTAACTGTCAGGCAAGTTAGAGAGCCATCAGAGGGGTTTGAGCTGAGACACTCCTTTTTTATGAAGGAGACTGTTAACTGGAGCTCTAAGTTAACTCTTTCCAGAGAAAGGTGGTCGGGGATAGCCCCCTGTTATGTCAGAAGAGTGGAAAGCACAGTACAATAAAGCAGGCAGACTCTGGTTTTGGGGGTAGATGCTCAGGAAAATCCAGGGGTACCCCTGAGGCCTGATCTCAGCCTTTGCCTTTTGCCAGGTTCCCTTCCTCATGACCTTTGCCACGGGTGGGATTCCCCATGCTGGCTCCCAGCAAGTAACTGTAGTTTATAAGTAAGTGAAACTACTTTTTTCCCCTTCAGTTTATGTGTATTATTTTTTCAAATGGTTGCTACAATTGTTAGGTTGTAAATACTTATTTGGTGTTTTGGATCTAACTACTCAATGAAAGGAACTATTAGGTATTTATTTTGGCATGGGGTTCCATGAAAAAAATTACTGACAACCTTGGGGTACCATGACCTTTGAGAAAGTTTGAGCCCTTCTGGGCTAACTTTTAAGTGGCTGCTCCATCTTCCTTAAGGAGTGGCTGACATGCTCCCATCTCCAAGCCTCTACATTCACTGTATCTCCATGTGGCATGTGCTTCCCTCAGACCCCTGACTGATTGAATCCATCACTTGCAGGAAGTCTGCTCAGATCTCACGTATTCACCGGGGCCTCCACTCATCATGCTCACCTCTCCAGCTCTCACCTACCCCTTCTTATTCTATTTTTCCACCATGAATATCACTTTTTAAGGCACTAAATTATTTAGTTGTTTGTTATGTTTATTATTGTCTACTCTCTCACTAAGCTGTGTCATATGGGAAAAGTTCTTTATTTACTGACTTGTCAATTAAAAAAAAAATGTTTGGAAGAGTGCCTGAACACAGAGTTCTTTGTAAATATTTATTGAACTAGTGAAAAATTGTTGGTGGTATCTCAAGCCTGGTAAAGCCATATTTCCCATACATGTTTTTATACAAAAAGTTTAAAAAATTATACAGATAATCCCTTAAGAATGAATTCTTCCTTGCTCAGAGGTATTTTGTGGTTCATGTACTGGAAGAAAAGTTAACTGAGTCACATTGTTGTTGCTACTTAAATAAATTCCTGTGTTTTACTTTATAGAATGAGAAAGTAAATGAATCCAGAAGTTCTATTTTTGCTTTCCATAGTTCTTCATTCTTTAGGATTAGCTTAATATATACCAAAGCTATACTTATACAATTCCCTTCATTATCTCCAGTAGATGTGATCTTTAGTTCTGTGAAAGAATTAAGTATCTGTGATGGTCACTGAAAACTTGAGACCTCTCTGAAGTTAAGACAACCTCACAGAGGTGTCAGGCCTGCTATAGTGAGGGTTGGAATCATTACAAAGAAATGAGGGAAGAAGGTTAGCTAAACTTGGTTGGATTCAAGGAGGAAAGATTCCATGCTGACTCAGTGTATCCATTTTCTACACTGCATGGCACATTACCACAAACTCGGTGACTTAAAATAACACACGTGTATGACCTCCCAGTTGCTGTGGGGTAAAGAGGCTGTGTATGGCTGGCTGGGCCCCCTCCCCAGGCCCTCACAAGGCTTCAGCCAGAATGCCAGCTGGCTCACACTCTCAGGTGAAGGCCTGACCAGAAAGACTGGCTCCAGACCTGAACTCACTCCTGTGACTGAGTGGCTGGGGACCCCTGCTTCTCAGTGGCTCTTAGCTGGAGGCCCTCTTGGATCCTAGAGGCCGTGTGGTTACCGGCCATGAGACTTTCTCCACATCTGGTTTCTGATCTGCACTTTCTCCCCTCATGGGCCAGGCTGCATGGCATGCAGAATCGTAATTCCCTGACTAGGAATCCAGCCTGTGCCCCTCAAGCAGAGTCTTAACCACTGCACCACCAGGGAAGTCCCCTCAAAAGCTGGTTTCTGACATGGCTGGTTGCTTCTTTAAGGCCAGCCTGGGACTCTTGCTAAGACAGAATCATGTTACATGATAGTGGGAGTGACAGCCCATCATGTTTGCTATATTTTATTGGTTAGAACAAGTAAGGCATCATATACTCAAGAGGAAGGGATTTTACAAAGGCATTAGCATCAAGAAGTGGGGATTATTAAGGTGTGCCTGCTACATCAGGTGGCAGAAATGGAGCACTTCTTTATTTTCTATAAGAATTCTGACTCCTGTTTACCACATCAGCTCTATATTAGACTAACGCCCTTTTCCTTGCCTGTATTCTCCAGCAAGAGCTGTGGAAAGGCCACTAACTGTGCTCCTGGTGTGGGTTCATAGTGATGAAGCCCTTCAGCCCAGGCTGCTCTCTGTGCCCCCTGAGGCCCCCTGACCACCTTTGCTGAGAGTTGCTAGCCGCCTTATCTGACAGGTGGTTCAGCTTTAGGCTCTTTGCTGCAGGAACTCTGTGTTGGCTACAAAATGAAAGTTTGAAAATACATTCCCCTCTGTGAGTTTTAGGCTTCATTATTTTATGTTTATTTTTTTGAAGGTTAGTTGTTACATTTGTGATCTAATGAAGTACTACCTTAGAATCAATGATAATATGTTGTGCCTGGCAAAGCGTGTTTAGATATATTTAGATGATGGGACCTAACAAATCACATACGTTTTCTTATCACAAATATAAAAAAATTACCTAAAAACTCAATAGCTTACCCCTGCTGCTGCTGCTGCTAAGTCGCTTCAGTTGTGTCTGACTCTATGCAGCCCCATAGATGGCAGCCCACTAGGCTCCTCTGTCCCAGGGATTCTCCAGGCAAGAACACTGGAGTGAGTTGCCATTTCCTTCTCCAATGCATGCAAGTGAAAAGTGAAAGTGAAGTTGCTCAGACGTGTCCAGCTCTTCGCGACCCCATGGACTGCAGCCCTTCAGGCTCCTCCGTCCATGGAATTTTGCAGGCAAGAGTATTGGAGTGGGGTGCCATTGCCTTCTCTGAGCTTACCCCTATTCTTATCTAATTTGAACTGCTCATCTATTTTATTGCTAACAAATGATGCTCTCTTTCTATCAAGACAGACTGCAGTAATAGTGGCGAGCAGCGTGGTGGAGCTGCCTGGTAGCTACACTGGATCACCATGGATAGACACTAAATCTTCCTGTCTTTCCTCACTCTTAGAGTTTCTCAATAGTCTCATCCATAAAACAGCCTTCAGTCCTTGGAAGAGTAGAGGAGGGGCAGATTGTTTTGTACTCACTGGCTTAAGAAAAGTTTGGGCAAAAACGTCACTCAGGACTGCAGGAAGATATTAAATGCATTTTAAATAACTATATTTTAGTTAATTTGACCTTACATTTTCACTGAAATACAGTGTGCATTTTATTAAATATTGTTAACCAGCATCTTCATAAAAACATAAGGATAGGGTTGCTATTTGGCATTAGAGAAGGAGAAACCAATACTGCTTTCTTGCATTAAGCTCTAAAAAATGGGTTCATCATCTGATAAATTCTACTAATTATAAAACTGAATTTTAGAAAGAAAAATACAAAGTAGTGATTTAACAAAATTAATCTGTCATTTTTACAATAAATATTTAGTTTCAGTAATAAGAACAATTAAATGTTATTAATACATAAATTAAGCTATCGAAAGACATGTGCAAGCTATTTAGAAGTCAGAAAAAAGTCATTTTTTGAGGTATTATGAAGTAAAATTTCACTGGGGATGAATACGGTAATGTTTTTCTCAAAGCTCATGAGAATCATAAATCCATGGAAACTGAGGAGTCTCATTTTCCTTTGGTGACAAAGAACTGTGAGAAGCTTTGCCCAGGGGTATGAATCTGCATTTATAAAAGCCATAACAATTTCACTGTTTTTAATCATCTCGCCTTTCTGTGGATTTCAGAGTGAACTCTGAATTCTGTACCCATGGAAAGCCTATGATACATAGTTACCCGACAAGATAGTCAGGATTCAACTATTCTAATAAATCAATAAGTATTATTAAAATATTTATCAAGCACTCTTAATATCTTGGGTGCCATATATAAACACATGGGTTTTCCCCATGGCCTCATAATTCAAGGTATCATGGCGTCTATCCCACCACTGATCGTCAGAATGCAGGATTGTATGTATCTGCACATCCTCTTTAGAGGAATGTTGACTGTAATTTCCGAAGGTTTTGTAGGCTTGATGTAGACTTTATAGGTAAGAACAAATTCTCACAGCCTTTTTAAGGGCGAGATTTCCTGTGCATGTGCTGGGGGTGCTTCGTGAAGCCTGTCAGTGTCTGTGAGAGAGTTTATTGACAAACAGGTCAATGGCTGCTCCAAATGGGGACCCACATTGAGAAGGTACCATGTCTGCAACAGCACACCTATAGCAGTGGTTCTCCAAATTGAAGCTTCTATCAGAATCACTTGGAGGCCTTGTTAAAACAGATTGCTTCCCCACCCCCAGTGTCTGATTAAGTAGATCGGGCTGTGGGGTGTGAGATTCAGCATTTCTAATGACGTCTTAGATGATGTGCAGTTGTTCTGAGAACCACATTTTGAGAAGCAGTGACCTGGAGGGTTATCCTAAAGGAACCAGTCCATGCTAAAGGAAATCAATCCTCAATATTCATTGGAAGGACTGATGCTGAAGCTCCAATATTTTGGCCTCCTGATGTGAAGAACTGACTCCTTGGAAGAGACCCTGATGCTGGGAAAGATTGAAGGTGGGAGGAGAAGGGCATGACAGAGGATGAGATAGTTGGATGGCCTCACCAACTCAATGGACGTGAGTTTGAGCAAACTCCGGGAGAGGGTGATGGACAGGGAGGCTTGGCGTGCTGTGATTCATGGGGTCATGAAGAGTCGGACACAACTGAGCGACTGCACTTACTGACTGCCTGACCTGGTTGGTCAGACCATTAGCTAGTTTGATTAGGAGCTGGCTGCTTGCAGGGAGAACATGAGGAGAGGCAAGCTGTAAGGAAGACCTGAAATGAGAGTGAGGACCCTGAGGCTTGATACGAAATACTTTCTTAGGGAGTCCATGGCTGACAGTCATCTTGGGAGCAGTCACTCCCTCCCCTTACCTGCGTCAAGAAACAGGGAACTGCTCACAGGGGGAGGCAGTTCTCATTGTGATTAGGGGCCATGGGATTTGGAGAACTGAGTCTGAATTCCTGCTCCACCTCATAGCGCCAGAGTAAGCCATTTAACCTCTTTAAAGAGCAGGCTCTCAAGAGCAACAGTGTGGGTGTCATCCGTCCTTCCAAAGCAGAAGGGCCCCAGTGAGCATAAGTCCTGCTTCTCCTCCCTCTGCCCAGCCCTGGAACCAGGGCAGGGTTCACACAACCTGGCTTGGCCCCATGGCGGGGCAAGACTCTACCTCCAGCCACCTGACGTTTTCAGCTTCATTGCTGTTGCTTAGTCATTCACTGTTGTCCAACCCTTTTGTGATACCACCGACTGTAGCCTGCCAGGCTTCTATGTCCGTGGGATTTCCCAGGCAAGAATCCTGGAGTGGGTTGCCATTTCCTTCTCCAGGAGATCTTCCTGGATTAAGGATCAAACCTGTATTTCCTGCATTGGCAGGTAGATTTTTTACCGCTTAGGAAGCCACCCTGGTAAAGAATTTGCCTGCTAGTGCAGGTGGTGCAGGGGCCTCGGGTTTGATCCCTGGGAGGGAAAGATCCCCTGGAACAGAAAATGGCAACCTACTCCAACATTCTTGCCTGGAAAATTCCATGCACAGAGGAGCCTGGTGGGCTACAGTCTAAGGGGTCGCAAAGAGTCAGACACTACTGAAATGCGCACTCACACGCAGAAAGCTTTTCAGCTGGGGCTCTTTAAAAGGAAACGTCAACAAGAGACAACTGGCTAACGTGCAGTGCGTGTCATTCAAGAGTAACTCAGATGATGGCTTAGAATTCCGGCTTACAGAGAGTCTTCAGTGAAGACCAGCACATTTGTGGAGAAGTGACAAGACAGAGGAAAGTGATTTTAGGCTTCCAAGGACTGCACACTGGGAAGGTAAATATCTGGGAGGGAACTGATGAGTAAGGTTTGCGCATAGGTTCCTCTGGTGGGGTCTCTGGGCTGGTAAGTTAAAGCAAAATTTATATCCTGCTTTTAGGCAGACAAGGGGGAGGATAGAGGGAGTGTTTCTTGCGTTTGCTGTTTCCCAGTGGCCTTCAGCTTGAAATTATTTTCTATATCAAAGAGGTATATTTTGGGTTTCCTTCAGCAATATAGATGCTCTGCTAAGAGTGAGGGGCGAGAACCAGTGGGGAGACAAAAATGAAGGGATAGTGAGAGTTGGGTGGTGGTCGCAGCCCCATGGTGCCATCTGCAGTGGTGGCAGCATCCAGGGGTGAAGGCCCCTATCTGCTGCCAGAACTGCGCCATGCCTTCACCTGTGCCAGGACTTTGCCCACATGTCAACTTCAGGTGACGTCTTCCCGAAATTGTTCTTATTTAAAGGAGCAGGCCACCTATCCCAGAACTCCCTCTCCTCATCCTAGCTTTCATTTTTATTTTAGCATCATCTACCATCTTTTTTTGTCTGCCTCTCCTGTTAGAGGTTGAGTTTCATGAAGGAAGAAAATTTGGCTCTTGATCACTGTTGTATCCCAATGCCCAGAATAATATCTGACACATAGTAGTGCTTGATAAGTATTTATTGAATGAATGAACACTGTAAGCCTGTGATATTCTCCAGCAAATTCACTCTTTGCCTAAGAGAGCTAAAATTTATTTGTTGCTTGTAGCTTTTGACTCTGACCAATACAGACAGCTGTTATTATGAAATTTTTGGTAGTTTTTGGTTACTTTAAAAATCTTTCCATTCTACTTTCATGTAGAAAAAGTGTCAGCCAAGAATGTTTGTTATTAACCAGGATTTGGTGAGATGCAGATGTGAAATAGCTTCATTTCTTATCTCCTTTTTTCCTTTTTACCATCAAACATGTGTTGCCAAGTCTTTTCCATCTCAACAGTGTCTTGGGCAGATTTCACTGCTTCCTGGGCACTTTTGGGCATAAAATTCCAGGCCAGCTTAATTTAATCAGGCTAAAACCTCAGCCTCATCCCCAGTAGAGAAGTCTCCTCTGCCAGGTTTGGCTTGGGTCCCCTGAGACCTGTGTTGGCGAGGGGACTGCACTGGTGGGAGCCTGGCTTGCTCCTTGTTTCGTTCTGAGCTCCCTTTCCTTCCCTCTCCTGGGGTTCCTCTTTCTTTTAGGTTTGGGAGGAAGAATGGAGGAAGGGGCACGTGTCTCCTGTTTGAGAATGCTGTTTCATCCTTGGCTGCCCATGTCCTCTGTATGGCTGTTATCAAATGACAATGCTTTTATTGCCCAGTAGGCTGCCCTTTGGCCACACAGCTCAACCCTGCCTGCCTCCCACGGGGTCTGTTTGACTCAGAGGATGTGCACCTAAGGTGGAGGTGGGGAGATCACTACATCGCCACCCCTTTCTTCAGCCATCATCTTCCCACAACTAATTCCTTGTATTCTTTACTGAAAAGGCCGCAGAGGCAGATCAAGAAGTCCATGGATACGTGGCATCCGGCTGGGGAATGGATGTCTGGTGTTCTTTGCAGCCACCGCTAATTTCTCAAATCCTATACCACTCGGCTCTGGGGCAGGAGAATAGCCTTGTCCTCAGAGCAGAGTGGAGCAGCCATGGGACTCTCACCTTATGCCAGGATTTCTTTTTTCATGTTTTAAAGCCCTTTATTTGGCTATGTATTTGTGTGTGTGTGGACTTTTATTGGGGTGACATTGGTTTATAATATTATACAAATGTCAGTTGAACAACATTGTATTTTGGGCTCTTATACACCACAGTGTGCTCATGACCAAAAGTTCAGTTTTCATCCAGTACCATAGAGCCGACCCCCTTCACTCTCTCTTCCTCCATCTACCCACCTTCTTATCAGGTAACCACTACTCTGTTTTCTGTATCTATGTGTTTATTTTGTTAATTATTATTTTGTATATTCCACAAATGAGTGAAATCATATAGTATTTGTCTTTTCCATCTGGCTTATTTCAATTAACGTAATACCCTCAAGGTCCTTCTGTAACAAATGAGAAGCTTTCATCTTTTCAAACTTATGCCTTTTTTTTTTTTTTTTTGCCTCTCTATTCATCTTGCAGGATCTTAGTTCTTTGATTGAAGCTGGACCCCTGATAGTAGAAGTGTGGATTCCTAAACACTAGCCTGCCAAGGAATTCCTAATACTAGTATTGCTTAATATGAATGCTATTGCTTATTTGGATGGGAAAATTCTTTGCTGTGCAGGGCTCTCCCTTATATTACATTGATCTTTAACATTCTTGGATCCTGCCCATTAAATGCCAGTAACATTCCCCAAAATGCCTCCTCACATTTTCAGCCTCTACTTGGCTGGAGAACCACTGCTAGGCCAACAGCTCAGTAACCCATAGGAATTCTAGAATTTCCAATCTGTTACTTATACAGGATGGTGAGAGAGGTGGGTGATGGCTGCACGGCTTTTAGTTCTGTAGAAGCATGCCTGGCAGTTCACTTTAGAATGTGGGGGTCCTTAGTACCTATTATCCTCAGCTGTGGGCTTTAGTTGATATTCTGAGAGAAGAGAGAGCCTTTTAATATCATTCTACAGGCAGCTCGCAGCATGTCTCCAGATCACAGTGTAAGATGTATTTTATCTGGCATTTCTTTTATATCTGCGGTCCCCTCCTAGTATGTACATTCCAGTCAATCTCAGCTAGAAAAGCTGCCCCCTTACTATCCCCTTCTTCGGAATTTTTCTGGAGTCCTCTCATTCTTTGGCACAGTATAGTTGCTACTCATCTTCTTTAAATGTAAATCTTATCAGAATCCTAGCAAATTGTTTGTGATATGTGTATTTAAGGATGTAAAAAGTAAAAGCTAATGGTTTATATTTGGTTGAAACATGGAATGGCCATTCTTGTAGGTTAAAAATGATTGAATATGAGCATTTTGTGCAATTCAGTCTAATTATGGTGTAAACTTCATACCCAGTTTGAATGCAACTATAAGGCTTATCATAAAGCAGTAGTGACTGTGACAGCAATTGAGACATTACGTTACTTACAGGGGAGAGGGCCTCAGATTTTATCCCTGTTTACTGTGAGTCAGTAGTATCTGAAGAGCACAGGGACTAGAAAGGGAGCAACCCCCTTAGGAGGTTGCATTCTGCAGGTACAGAGTGTTTTCACGTGTGTGATCTCATTTGCTCAAGCCTGTTCTCTAACGGCATCCCTCACTCGATGGACGTGAGTTTGAGCAAGGTCTGGGAGTTGGTGATGGAGCAGGAAGCCTGGTGTGCTGCAGTCCATGGGGTTGCAGAGTCGGGCACGACTGAGCAACTGAACCAAACTGATTCTCTAATTAGGCTACATACTTAAAACATTCAAATAATAAGGAAATACCTTGTTATGATAGTAGCGTTAGATACTTTGGTTTCAGGGATATATACAGTTTTTATGACTTTTGATGTTTTTCATCAAAATGGAGTTGAAATATTGGTGTTGATTTGAAGACAAAAAGAATCTTTTGTGGGTAACAATAAAAGAGAGATATTAGTTAATAATAATTAAAAATCCTCAGACTTATTTTTCAGTATCTACAAATAAGGAGATCTCCCTCATTATTCTTGTACTGCTAACCCATGGAATTCCATTGACATGGATTTTTCGAGGAAAATCAAGCTCATTCATAATGTGAATGAAAACTTCGTGTCCATGTATGTGAATGTGAAGAATGTGCCCTAGTGAGTAGAGCCCTTTGAAGCTGAATGCTATGTAATATGTACATGGTGATTGTTCAGCTCTCTCTTTCTTCTTGCAGAGAGGAAGGCATGAGATTCCTGGTGCTGTGTCCTTTATTCTCCTCACCCTGGAAGAATCCACCATGTCACATGGATCGGTTTGCTTTGAATCCCGTCTGTTTAATTGTGGTAATCATTTTTGTTGACCCTCTTTCCTGAGTCTCCTTCTTGAGGAGCAGTCTCGGATCTCTGCAACTCTGCCTCAGCCTCAGTCTGCTCTAGTATCTCAATCCTAGATGTTTAGGGGTTATTTAGATAACCCCTAAAACGTCCTGGAAAATGCTGGGGGAAAGAGGTCAAGAAATGTTGGGCTAGTCTCAGCCAGAGACTTATGTTTATCACAGCTTAAATGAAAGCATTACATTTAATTATATTCCCTTTGGCATGCCTCTGTCTCTTGGATGTGATAATTAATGTGTTTGGCACAGAACAAGCAGTTAATAACTGTTGGTTTTTATCTGTCTATCTTTAACTAGTGACCTTTGACTTGAAAAGATGGTTTAGAAAAATATTAGGTAACTCAGTTTTAGCCATTATGATGTTGCAATGACTTGTGCTGACCTAATGTCCTTGGTTTATTTGGTGGCTCAGATAGCATAGCCAAAATATAAATGTGAGAACTCTCTAAATCAAGGCTAATACCTCCAATGACAAGACTGTTGTCAAGGTGCTTGGATGGAAGTGACTTTTATAGTTGTACCTTAACTTGGATTAACTTTCATAATACAGGCCATATCACATGATCTCAATATTAGAGGCAAGGATGCATTGTGATGAAGCTTCCTACCAATTTTCAAATGCTTGCCACTTCTCAAAGCTATTTTCTCAGTCTCACTGCTGCTGCAGTTGCTACTGTTTACCTGGACTTTTTTTTCTAATTAATTAATTTTAATTGGAGGCTAATTACTTTACAATGTAGTGGTTTTTGCCGTACATTGACGTGAATCAGCCATGGGTGTACATGTGTCCCCCATCCTGAAGGCCCTTCCCACCTCCCTCGCCATCCCATCGCTCAGGTTTGTCCCAGAGCACCGGCTGTTTCATGCATCAAACCTGGACTGGCCATCTATTTCACATATGGTAATATACATGTTTCATTGCTATTCTTTAAAATCATCTCAAATCAAATCATCCCACCCTCGCCTTCTGCCACCTGGGCTTATTGAAGACATTCTTCTGAAACCCAAGAAATAACTTTTGCATGTAGTCAGGATGGTTGTAATGGTATGAAAGTTTCTTGCTTTGAACCAGTTTCCTTCAACAACAAACTGTTCTGTTGCCCCCTTGGAATGACGAAACCTCTTCATAAATGGTATATTAAACGTATAATGTTTTAGCAACATCAGCTATCTCAAGGCAGACATGATGATTTCTGATCAACAACTCTGGGGAAGGGCCTTATCAAAATTTATAGCAGAATTTTAGGTTTAAGGTTTTTACAAAAATATTTTTAAGTCCCTGTCAAGTCGAGCGGGTCCCTGGTAAACGTTTGCTGAATTAACGAGGGGATGAATTGTGGAAGGCATCCTTGTATGTAATTGACATTCCATATTTGAAATGGACAGTTCTGTGTCCTGTGCATTGTCTATCCTGGACCCTTGGCCAGTTTCTGGATGTTGCCCGAACTTTCTTATCTGCCGTACCTATGGTCACTCCATTTCCTCCATCTTGATTGCCCTTTCCATCTCTACTAAAATTCTACCCATCCGTCAGCCTGCATCAAATGCTGTTGTTTCCCTAAAGCCTTCTTGGCTTTTTCTATCACCCCAGAGGAAAATATCAGTAACTATCTCAAATGGTTGTCATAGTACATTTGCTTGATTCTTTTGTCTTCAGCACTTTTCTTGTGTAACAGTGAAATGTATGCACACATATAATGTCTTTTAGAACTTAAGTTGTCTAAGAATAGATTGTGTTGTGTTTGTCTTTGTACCTCGGACACACACACACACTTTAGCATAGTGTCATATATGTTAGTTTCTCAATCTTTTTTTGTTATATGAATAAAATTTACAGGGAATTAACTTTTCTTTCTCTATTGTAATACCTATAAATTCCCCATCCTTCATAGAAAATTTTGACAAAAATCCTGATAAATTGAAAAAGCATTAAGACTTGATTTTCACTGAAATTTTTAAGTCACTGGTAGAAATGTAAATGAAGAACAATGGACCAGGCTCTGGGAAAACTAGATTTTTAAAAGACATTGAGCAGATAAACTTGTTTTGATTGGTTGGGTGGGGATGAACAAAATCACTGTAAGAACCATTGATATTTAGTCTAAAAACCTAGGGAGATAACACTCTTCTGTCAAGAGTGAAATATTTATTAATATTGTTTTCTAGTTTAGAATTCAGCACGTGGTTCTCAAGTAGTCCCCAGATCATTTATTTAACTCATAAGCTCAAAGCAGTAGCAACAGAAATAACATTAGAATATTATTTCTAGTTTGGGTAATAGACGGAACAAAAATTGATGAACAGGGGCTTAGCCTGGAGTGGGGGTGGAACTGGAACCTCAGAAGCTGAAGCAAAGGTGTGGAAGGCTGCAGCTCTTTCTGTTTCACTGTTATCCCAGGCGGGTGGCTGTTTGGGCTGATTATTTATAGATAAATCGCAGTGTGATAACCAGTTTCCCGAGTGGAGCCTCAGGCATTGAAGTTGGGATGAAATAGACATGACCCCGCAGGTTTCCTCGAGCCATGGGAAGGAACTGCAGGGCAGCTGTGCAGTATTACCCCCACCCCCTCCTGAGTTTCCCTTTCGATACCATTTTCCCAGAGGGGTTTGCAAAACATTTATTCATTTTAAAGGGTGTTACGGTAAATTCCCTAGTGGAAGCTTCCTTTCTGGCAGAGACAAGTATTATAGCCTGCAGAAACCTGGGTTACTGACTTGGAAACCAAATAATTGAGGATGAATGAATGGACAAGAAGCTGCACATAGAGGGAATCCCTTCTGACTGCATCTTTCATGCTGCAGGACATTAGGATGCAGGCGAGGCCGCCCATCGGTTTGGGTTGCCAGGTAACCAGAGTATCCACAGATTTCCACTTTTACTTTATTTCTGATTCAGGAAAGCTGTGGTGCTTTATGCAGAAGGTTAGAGAACTGCCCCCACCCTCCAAACACAGACACCCTCCTCCTCATTAAGGTTGAACGAATCACATTCACCTCTTGGTGGCTAATACGTTTCAAGGGACACAATTGTTCTTAAAATCTAAGCTGTATGAAAATCAAAGTTTGGTAAGGTAACAGAGTTCCTGCTTGGCAGCCAGAGGGAAACCCCACGCTTTCTGGAGGGGGAAAGGAGGAGGAGGGGAGTGGCGGGACAGGGATTAATCCCAGCCATAGTAGATTCATCCTGCATTTTCAGCAATTCAACCTCTTCTGCCCCCTTGCTGTGAATTTTCCTCGAAAACACCCAAAACTTACTAGGGAAATTCTCCTGAGTCGCTTGGTTTTATTTCCCTTAAAAATCTATTCTTTAGCCATCCTTTTCTGAAAGAAGAACCAGCTTTTATAATGGGTAATTTAGCAATATGGTAAAACCTAAAAGGACTGAGTTCTCACTCTTATAGAGAAGGAATACGGGGATTGAAAGTCTTAGGTTAACCAGTTTTCTTCCCATTTTGTGGAGAAGTAGCCAAACTGAATGGCAGCCCACTCCCGTGCTCTTGCCTGGAGAATCCCAGGGGCGGGGCAGCCTGGCGGGCTGCCGTCTATGGGGTCGCACAGAGTCGGACACGACTGACGCGACTTAGCAGCGGTAGCAGCCAAACTGAATGGCTTTTGAAATCTTATGGAGCAAAAGCTAAACAAGCGTGCAGCCCAACGTGTGATTAAAAGTGAGCTGTTTGGATAGTTTTCATGCCTTTAGGTTGTATGTGGCTGGGGGTATGTGAGGGTGGTAGGTACAGTTGTGGTTCCGGTGTGTGTTAAGCGATATAATCACTCTCTGAGAATACCTGACAGGAGGCTTTCAGTAACACCCTGCTTTGAGGATGGCACTCAGCATAAGGCCCAATGGTGGAAGGTGACTCTAGTATTTCCCTATAGGCAGATAGTGCTCTAGGCCAGTGGTGGAAGGTGACTCTAGGATTTCCCTATAAGCAGACAGTGCTCTAGGCCAGCGATGGAAGGTGACTCTAGTATTTCCCTGTAAGCAGACAGTGCTCTTGGCCAGCAGTGGAAGGTGAGTATAGTATTTCCCCGTAATTAGACAGTGCTCTAGGCCAGTGGCGGAAGGTGACCTTAGTATTTCCCCATAAGGAGACAGTGCTCTAGGCCAGCGGTGGAAGGTGAGTCTAGTATTTTGCTGTAAGCAGACAGTGCTCTAGGCCAATGGTGAAAGGTGATTCTAGTATCTCCCCATAAGTAGACAGTGCTCTAGTATTTCCCTGTAAGCAGACAGTGCTCTAGGCTAGCAGTGGAGGGTGACTCTAGTATTTCCCCATAAGTAGGCAGTGCTCTTGGCCAGCAGCGGAAGGTGAGTATAGTATTTCGCCGTAAGTAGACAGTGCTCTAGACCAGCGGTGGAAGGTGACTCTAGTATTTCCCCATAAGGAGACAGTGCTCTAGGCCAGCGGTGGAAGGTGCTCTAGTATTTCCCCATAAGTAGGCAGTGCTCTTGGCCAGCAGTGGAAGGTGAGTCTAGTATTTCGCCGTAAGCAGACAGTACTCTAGGCCAATGGTGAAAGGCGATTCTAGTATCTCCCTGTAAGGAGACAGTGCTCTAGGCCAGCAGTGGAAGGTGCTCTAGTATTTCCCCATAAGTAGACAGTGCTCTTGGCCAGCAGTGGAAGGTGAGTCTAGTATTTCCCTATAAGCAGGCAGTGCTCTAGGCCAGCGGCAGAAGGTGACTCTAGTATTTCCCCATAAGTAGACAGTGCTCTTGGCCAGCAGTGGAAGGTGAGTATAGTATTTCACCATAAGTAGACAGTGCTGTAGGCCAGCGGTGGAAGGTGACTCTAGTATTTCCCCACAAGGAGGCAGTGCTCTAGGACAGCGGTCCCCCAAATTTTTGGCACCAGGGACTGGTTTCATGGAGGACAATTTTTTTACCGACTGAGGCTCAGCGACTAGCTTTGGGATGATTTAAGACTTGGGATGAGGCCCTGGCTTTGAGATGATTCTAAGTTCGTTACATTTATTGTGTACTTTATTATTATTACATCATCCCCACCTCAGATCCTCAGGCTTTAGATCCTAGTGGCTGTGGACACCTGCTCTAGCAAGCATTCCAGAGAGAAGTTTCTTAAGCTCTACTTCTTGAGAATAAGTAGAGCTGGGAAGACATCTTCAGTCTACCCTCTTTTAATGCTTACTGCGTGGGAAATTTGTCCTTTCAAATCTCAGTAATTTTTCTAAGCTCTGATGGGATGAAGGCCAAAGCAAAATGAGCCTTGTTCTGACTAGCTGCCTTTAGCACTTTAGATAATTAACTGTTGATGGATCAGTGAGAGCATTTTCTGTTAGTAAAACACCCGACATTTAGAAGATTTGACTAAAATAAGCAGAGCACAATAGCTTAGTGTTTAGTGGAATTCTTCATGTCTGTAATAACCATCTGTAAAATTCATCTTGTTTGAATTAGCAAAGCCTGCTAACAGACAATAAGTGACACCAGTGGCTGGGCGTTTTGAAATGCTTTTCGCCCTTGGTCCTTTAACGTTTGGGATGCTTCTTGGGTTATTTATAAATTACAAATGGGGGGGCCTGCAATTTCATGATTTTAATATGGGACAAATAACAGTATATTACAAAATGTTATTTCTCCCTCAGCATTTCTATAGAGATGAAGTCTGACTAAGATGAGCATCAACAGTCATATAGATGGGAAAAAGACATCCCCCCAAAATAAAACATGTCCTGAATGGTACTCCAGGCTGGGTACATCTCCTAGTCCTCTAGGTAAAGGGAGTGATGGGTGATAATTGTGCTTACTTCTATGTGTTTGTATATATCTGTATGTATGTATTTATACTTTTGGGCACAAATATGAATATGTAATCACATGTAAAAATATCATTTTTAGTGTGAGTGGTCCCACCACATTCTCCTCTACTCTTTTTCAAGGCTTTTGTTCAGTTCAATTCAGTCACTCAGTTGTGTCTGACTCCTTGCAACCCCATGAACCGCAGCATGCCAGGCCTCCCTGTCCATCACCAACACCCCGAATTTACCCAAACTCTTGTTCATTGAGTCGGTGATGCCATCCAACCGTCTCATCCTCTGTCATCTCCTTTTCCTCCTGCGATCAACTTTTCCCAGCATCAGGGTCTTCTCAAGGCTTGGCTTCCATTAAAACCAGGGAACTGGAGTCCCTCAAGTTGGCCCTACTGTAGTCATATCTATCTTCTGGAGTGGCCAGGTCAGCTGGTGTATATACTTCTAAGCATCTAGTGTGTTCTCAGTGTGATTTATTGGGATGTGAAAGGCAAGGTGGGGGTAGGGAGAAGAGACTCAGGGGAGTCAAAGGATGACTTCTGACGGGAAGTGGACATGCTGCCTTAGAGGGAGTTGAAATGCCAGAATCAGAGTGTGCGGATCTAGAGGCTAGAAAGTGGCTTTTGTGCAGACTGACTCCACTGGCCCACTCTGGTTTTCAGAACTCCCCCGCTAGACACACAGGAAAGGCAGTTTAGAAAAATGAAGAGATTTTCCTCTTCTCTTCCTCCAGCGTCTCACAGTCATCTTGATGGCCACGCTACACTTGCTGTACTGCCTGACACTCTTCTTCCTAAGAGAAAAAGAAAGGGTGACTAACGTTCATTCAAGGGTGGGTACCTTGTCAGTTCAATTCAAAGTGTCCCCTCCCGCTTTGGGGCTCAAATTGGAAGAGAAATGGTCTTATTTAGAGTTTATTCATAATCCTGAGAAGCTGAATGTACAGTTTCACAGCATGTAGATGTTGCATGCAGGCTGTCAGATGCGGCTATCCTGTGTTCTCAAGGATGCTTTTAAAGTT
Organism: Ovis canadensis; assembly: GCF_042477335.2. Lineage (NCBI taxonomy): Eukaryota > Metazoa > Chordata > Mammalia > Artiodactyla > Bovidae > Ovis > Ovis canadensis. The sequence goes on from NC_091251.1 coordinate 15,044,690, forward strand.
GCACCTGTCTCTTCCACCAGTATTAGGATTTATATCACAGAATTTTTTTGACTTATTTATATGTATTATGTTGTTTGTGCTGCTAAGTTGCAAAACTGGTATTTACTCTGTAGTGATTTATAATTTCCTGCTGCCTTTTAAAAGCAGTCTCTGGTTTTGATTTAATGTGAGACTTATTATTTAAGAATAAAATCATCAAGAGGAACCAAAGATATTTACAGTATTTTTGTTTGGCTCGCCTTAGTGTCTGCTTTCCTCAGCAAGCTCTTGGTTCAGCGTGTATGCCTGGGGTAGAGATGGATGCTGAAGAAAAGTGCTAATTGAAGGCCCAGTGACTTGGATGATGTCAGAGAGCTCTTTCCACATAGAAAAAAAGATTTCTCAACCCGAAAGCTTTCAGAAGCCCTTTAATATATGCGCTGTGTCCCACGTGTGCATGAAGGTAGGGAAGAAACAGTGAGGCAAATAAAGCAAGGATCTTTTCTCCCCAAGTGCACACAAGGAGCCCTTGGGGGTGGCTTCCACGCGTGCTTTCTCACAGGCACACAGATCACTCAGGGATGGTCAGGAAGAGGGGATCTGTGGAAGAGCTGGAGAACCAGGTTCTAGGGAGCATGGTACTTCTCAGAAATCACAAAATCTGTGTCAGAAATTATCATCTTGAAAACTATTTATAAGGTAGAGAAGAGTATTTTGAGCTTCATTTGAAAATGTGGAAACAAATATAAACAGTCTGAATATCATGTCAACTGGAGTAAAAAAAATTCCATTTTCTTATAAATTTACCTTAAGTTTAGGATGAGAGCACATGCTTTAGGGTCTTCAGCAGCTGAATGAGGCTTTTCAGGTTATTAAAAGCAGAAAGAAATATGGTGCATCTCTTTGTAGTTAAAGGTACAGAGTTGATTTTGCAAGAGCAAGTTGGTCAGTGGTTACCTCTTCAGTTGGCTTTTCCCCTGGATCCTTAATCTTTCTTCTGCTACTTCCTTCAACAGCAATAACACTGGGTGTTGGAGCAGAACGTATGAGAGAGATCTTTCTTATTTTTATACTTTGTTAGAGAAGGAAGGTGTCCATTTTTTTAATAAAAATCATGTATTTAATCCCAAAATTTTGCAGTCTCATGATTGTGCTATCTAGAGATTTTTCAAAGTCTTGACTGGAGTACATGCAGTGATTAGGAGGTATTACTAGGTTAATTAGAAGCTGCTGCTCTTAATGATTCAAAGTTGTTCAGGAGAGAAAATTGCTAGAGAAGGGAGAGTTCGGGGAGAGGATTTGCCTCTGAAAGCTGCTCTCCCATGAAGGTCGTGCTGTTGCTGTAGCAAGATGTGTCTGTGTTCTTGTTAGGCATGCTCATTATGCCTGCTTTATAACAGCTGTGTTACGGGAATGGCAATATATTAAGAAAATGTTCGCTAATTGACTAAAGCTGGGATACTAAGCCAGCTTTGACCCTGACATTGCTGCTGACTTAGTTCCCTTGGTGTTCAGCCCTGGCCAGTGCTCATTCTGCTTCTTGGACTGATGTCTCCTGGTGCCTTTGGCTGGGCTGTGCGGCTGGGTCTGCATGCGCTCTGCATGGCTTACCACCACGTACGTCCTGATGGCTTGAAACCACTTTCCCAGCCCAGACCTTCCTCCTGACCTGCTGATCCATGAATATGACTGATCCCTCATCCACCTCTCAGACTCAGTGTTCCCAGCTTAACTTGTATTCCCCCACCTTCAGATCTGCTCTCATTTCAGTAGAAATAAGTGTATCAACTTTGCTTTCTCTCCCTTCCACATCCAACAGACCCATGCAGTCATCGCCTCCTGTAGAGTTTGAGTCCACATCTCTTTCAGACACGTTCTCCCTCTTCAGTTCTGCCAATGCTACTGCCCTCCCTTGTCCTGACCCAAGCTGCTTGGAAGGCTGCGACTCCTGGCCAACCAGTAAGGCCCCTGGAGCACGACTGTTCCTCTGGCCCCTTCCTTTGCTTTCCTCCATACAGTGAAAGTAACTAGGACACACAGCCTGGCCTTGCAGATGCGGTTTATTGTCTGTGAACTGGCTTGGAGTCCTCTGGAGAGGCAACAGAGATCCAGGGCCCTGGGACTTGTCTCACATGTTGGCAGTTCCCATCTGGGGCTTTCCTCTGGGCGGTTCAACAGAGTTGCCTGCTTGCCTATGAGTTCTACCTGCAACAGTTGTGTTTCATATTTCATAAAGGCTGTGGCTTTTTCCTTCTTTAGCACCTGAACAACTGTTCCTTGGAGTAACTTTTGATAATCCGTAGGGCCAGCTAAGGTCCTTCCAGATGGTTAGCTTCTGTGACCGAAGGGAGAGAAGTAGGTGCTCCCTCCGTATTACATTTCTGTGATGTTGGTTGCAGTTGACCAGCCTCTTTTCTTCTTGTCTTCTCTTTCGTCCTCTTCTCTTCCTCTTCCCACCTCCTTTCCTCCACCCCTTCCTCTCCCCTCCTCCTCCTCACCTCCTGTTGATACTGTTGCCTCTTCACCTTCCCCTCCTCCTCTCTGCCTGCCCTCTCCTCCTCACTTATACTCCATATACTTTTGTTTTATGTTTTTGGCAGAGGCTCTTTTTGAGGGAGCTTGTGTTTACTCATTTCTGAGATGCTTTTAGTTTTTTCTTTTTTTGCGCTTTACTGTAATGTCCATCATTCTGTTACTTACTTTCTTCTGTTAAATACTGTGTACTTCGTAATTTTCTGTTTAATTGGCCTCCACTTTTATCTTCTATTATGATTACCTCATCACTTCAGATCCTCTTCCTGTGTTGTTAATAATTTGTCTTCCTGGCTTGAATTTTGCATCCTCCCCTATTTCACAGCAAAAGTCATCTTTCTGAATTGCCGACCTGCTCCGGAGGCTCTCTGTGTGGTATACAAGCGCCTTTATCCCTGGGCCTTCCTGACTCTCACCGACATTCTTTCTTGCATTGATTTTCTTTGAAACTTATGCTTCAGCCATGAAGAGTTATCTGTGGCTCCTGTGGTTTAACAGCTGGTGTGCTCTTTCTGGATCCCCTAGTACACAGGCTTTCCCTGTCTCTGCAAAGCTCTTGGCTGTTCTCCACTCCACCCATTTGCCTTAAATACACCTACTTAGTTTTCATAAGTTATCTCAAGTATGAGTTCAAGCATCTTTGTCTTAAAGACTTTCCTGCTTTTGCTTCTCCCACTGTAGAATTGACCACTTTTCCCGTGTAAGTCCCCACTCTGCCTTCTTCTCAAGACTATTCAGGAGTGGCATTGAGCTTCATGAAATCTTAATAGAATCTCTTCATGACCCCTACTATGTCCCAGGCTCCATTCTGAGCAATTTCCACAAACCGCTTACCTGGTAACTTATCTGTCTCTTTATATGGACAGGGAATGTCTTAATAATATTTTAAAGATTTCAATAATAAGAATAAAAGATGCAATCAGAGGAGAAATGTAAGTTCTTAACACAAATTTTAACTATTTGTATACTCTGCATACCATCTGCTTTTGTTTCTGAGACCCATCCCTCTGGAGCTCTCTCTCACTTTCTCAGGGACTACTTTTTTTTTTTTTTAATAATTATTTGCTTTCTTTTGTGCATCTACTTCAGTAACAGTATTGCCAATTTTCAAATCATAGCTTTGCAAGTGACTGTGTCTTTGTATTTTAGTAACTTTATTTCTAAAACGTTAATATTTTGATAATTAAAAGAGCAATTCCTCTCCATTGCTTCCCTGCAAATAGGTTCATCAGTACCATCTTGCTAGATTTCGTACATGTGTGTTCAATATTTGTCTTTCTCTTTCTGACTCACTTCATTCTCTACAATAGACTCTCGGGTCATCCACCTCCTTAGGACTGACTGAAATGCGTTCTTTTTTAAGGCTGAGTAACATTCCATTGTATATACGTACCACAGCTTCTGTATCCATTCATCTGCTGATGGACATCTAGGCTGCTTCCACGTCCTAGCTATTGTAGCAAGTGCTGCAGTGAACACTGGGGTACGTTCCTTCTCTTTCAGTTATGGTTTTCGCAGAGTGTGGAGATGTAGATGTAGAGAGTGGACCTGTGGACCCAAAGTGGGAGGGGGCTGCTGCTGCTGCTGCTCAGTCGCGTCAGTCGTGTCCCACTCTCTGCGAGCCCACAGACGGCAGCCCACCAGGCTCCCCCATCCCTGGGATTCTCCAGGCAAGAACACTGAAGTGGGTTGCCATTTCCTTCGAGGGAGGAAGAGGGTGAAACAAATTGAGAGAGTAGCATGGAAACGTGTATGTTACCATATGTGAAATAGATAGCCAGTGGGAATTTGCTGTGTGACACAGGGAGCTCAACCCAGTGCTCTGTGACAACCTAGAGAGGATGTAGTGGGAGGTGGGAGGGAGGCTCAAGAGGGAAGGGGCATTTGTATACCTGTGGCTGATTCATGTTGATATATGGCTATGGCAGAGACCAGCACAAAATTGTAAAGCAATTATCTTGCAATAAAAAAATTAACAACAAAAAAGAGCAATACAAGAAAGTATGTGAAACAGTCCCTGATATAATGTAAATGCTGAACAAATGTTAATTATAAGATTATTAAAACTTATTTGCAGCAGCATATGAAATGCCTTATCATCATGTATTACCAAATATACTGTGGGCTGTTGTCCCCATCCAGCTACTGGCCCATTTTCATCTGTACTTCCTAATAAATTATTATAAAGAGTTTCCTACATTTGTTGTCTTGCTCTCATTCTCCTTCTTAACTCATTGAAATGGGGCTTTTATCCAAACCATGCTAGTGAAGCAGACCTTATAACATGAATCGAGGTCCCCGGTGGTTGACACCATGTCAGTCAATTGTCAGTTCTCTCTCTTTGTCCCAGTTGACTTCTTAAGAGCAGTTGACATGGTTGATGAGTCCCTCCTTGAAAAAGTTCCTTCTTTAAACTTCAGGCACATGGGAAGCCTGATTCCCCCCACTTTTGGGGCCCCTCTCTTTGCTGCTGGCCCCCTCCTGTTCTCTCCTCTACCAGACCCCTGAAAGTAAGCATCCTCCAGGGCTCAGTCTTTGGTCCTTTTCTTTCATCTGCATTCTCTTTCAACCTGATCTGACCTGATTCCGTAGCTTCAGTTCAGTTCAGTTGCTCAGTCATGTCTGACTCTCTGCAACCCCATGGACTGCAGCATACCTGGCCTCCCTGTCCATCACCAATTCGCAGAGTTTACTCAGACTCATGTGTATTGAGACGGTGATGCTATCCAAACATCTCATCCTCTGTCGGCCCCTTCTCCTCCACTTTCAATCTTTCCCAACATCAGGATCTTTCAGATTAGTCAGTTCTTCCCAGTAGATGGCCAATGTATTGGAGTTTCAGCTTCAGCATCAGTCCTTCCAATGAATAGTCAGGACTGATTTCCTTTAGGATGGACTGACTGGGTCTCCTTGCAGTCCAAGAGACTCAAGAGTTTTCTCCAACAACACAGTTCAAAAGTATTAATTCTTCAGTGCTCAGCTGTCTTTAGAGTCCAAATCTCACATCCATACATGACTACTGGAAAAACCATAGCTTTGACTAGACAGCCCTTTGTTGGCAAAATAACATCTCTCCTTTTTAATATGCTGTAAGAAATGGAGTAGCCATCATGGTCAACAAAAGAGTCTGAAATGCAGTACTTGGATGCAATCTCAAAAACGACAGAATGATCTCTGTTCATTTCCAAGGCAAATAATTTAATATCACAGTAATCCAAGCCTATGCCCCAATGAGTAACAAAGAGGCTGAAGTTGAACGGTTCTATGAAGACCTACAAGACCTTTTAGAACTAACACCCCCAAAAGTTGTCCTTTTAATTATAGGGGACTGGAATGCAAAAGTAGGAAGTCAAGAAACACCTGGAATAACAGGCAAATTTGGCCTTGGAGTACAGAATGAAGGAGGGCAAAGGCTAGTTAGAGTTTTGCCAAGAAAATGCACTGGTCATAGCAAACACCCTCTTCCAACAACACAAGAGAAGACTCTACACATGGACATCACCAGATGGTCAACACTGAAATCAGACTGATTATATTCTTTGCAGCCAAAGATGGAGAAGCTCTAAACAGTTAGCAAAAACAAGACTGGGAGCTGACTGTGGCTCAGATCATGAGCTCCTTATTGCCAGATTCAGACTTAAATTCAGACTTAAATTGAAGAAAGTGGGGAAAACCACTAGACAATGGAAGTGAGAAATAGATTTAAGGGACTAGATCTGATAGAGTCCCTGATGAACTATAGACAGAGGTTCGTGATATTGTACAGGAGACAGGGATCAAGACCATTCCCATAGAAAAGAAATGCAAGAAAGCAAAATGCTGTCTGAGGAGGCCTTATAAATAGCTGTGAAAAGAAGAGGAGTGAAAGGCAAAGGAGAAAAGGAAAGATATAAGCGCCTGAATGCAGAGTTCCAAAGAATAGCAAGGAGAGATAAGATAGCCTTCCTCAGCGATCAATGCAAAGAAATAGAGGAAAACAACAGAATGGGAAAGACTAGGGATCTCTTCAAGTAAATTAGAGATACCAAGGGAACATTTCATGCAAAAATGGGCTCGATAAAGGACAGAAATGGTATGGACCTGACAGAAGCGGAAGATATTAAGAAGAGGTGGCAAGAATACACAGAAGAACTGCACAAAAAAGATCTTCACTGCTGGGGTCCAGCCCTTGTGGATTCAGGGTAATTCGAAGCGGGGACGGTGTGGTGAGGAAAAACTTATTTATTTAATTAGAAATATAAAGAGAGATTAGGAAGAAATAGTGTAGTAGGAAAATTTAGTGGAGAAAAGAGGCTGAATAACTTGGTTTATGAGGAAAGCCAGTAAAACTTCAGGACAAGAAGTTTGCACCATCTACGTTAGGCCACCGGCGTCCATTTGAATAGTGGAGAGTGCCCCACCTTGGGCTCCTTCTCTCATGGATCTTAGAAGCCGGGGCAAGTAAGTACACATGCCGAGCCTCCTCGCTCCAGATGGGAATTCAGCCAGAAAAGGAGAGAAGGAGAACAGACCACACAGGGGAAGCCAGTCCAGTGACTGGTCCACCTTTTATTGTCCAGAACGGCCTTTTATACTTTTTTTTGTACATAGAGATCAATGGATAATATAAAATTATGCAGCATCAGCAGCCCTGATTCTTATTGAGACCAGGCTTTCTCTCTGCATACCTAGTTGTATACACAAGCCTTAGGTGATTTACATCATCTTCTGGCCAGAAGGCCAATTAACATTTCATGGCCCTTTTCTGATAAGGATTTGTTAACCAGAAGACTTATTTTTGTTGTTCTTCCCAAAGTCTGGTGCCGCTCTCAGAAAGCACTAAATAAAGTTACATTCTTACATAGCAAGGATACAACAATTTATAACAAGTAAAAGGAGTACAGTGATTTATAAAGAGAAAAGTAATTAACCCAAAAGTCTAGTGTTGCTAACATCAAAACTACTATATTCCTATTTCTGCATCCCGATTACATTGATTGATATCCTCCCAGGTGCCTAAAAGATAAAGAATATGGAGGCCTGGCAGCAGTCATTGAGTCAACAGTGAAAACTGTCACCAATATAATTTTTAGCTCTTTAGAAAAGGCTCTATATCTTTTTTGTTTGTTTGTTTTGTTTTTTCTTTTTTTAAAAAATTTTTATTTATTATTATTTTTTTAAAATCTTTAATTCTTACATGCGTTCCCAAACATGAACCCCCCTCCCACCTCCCTCCCCATAACATCTCTGTGGGTCATCCCCATGCACCAGCCCCAAGCATGCTGTATCCTGCGTCAGACATAGACTGGCGATTCAATTCTTACATGATAGTATACATGTTAGAATGCCATTCTCCCAAATCATCCCACCCTCTCCCTCTCCCTCTGAGTCCAAAAGTCAGTTATACACATCTGTGTCTTTTTTCCTGTCTTGCATACAGGGTCGTCATTGCCATCTTCCTAAATTCCATACATATGTGTTAGTATGCTGTATTGGTGTTTTTCTTTCTGGCTTACTTCACTCTGTATAATAGGCTCCAGTTTCATCCATCTCATCAGAACTGATTCAAATGAATTCTTTTTAACGGCTGAGTAATACTCCATTGTGTATATGTACCACAGCTTGCTTATCCATTCATCTGCTGATGGACATCTAGGTTGTTTCCATGTCCTGGCTATTATAAACAGTGCTGCGATGAACATTGGGGTACATGTGTCTCTTTCCATTCTGGTTTCCTCGGTGTGTATGCCCAGAAGTGGGATTGCTGGGTCATAAGGTAGTTCTATTTGCAATTTTTTAAGGAATCTCCACCCTGTTCTCCATAGTGGCTGTACTAGTTTGCATTCCCACCAACAGTGGAGGAGGGTTCCCTTTTCTAATATGCTTTAAGCTTTGTGCCTCTCGTGGTTGAGGGGCTGTAAGCAATTCACAAGTTGTAAAAAGTCTGGGGGAACCTGTCAGGCAAGTTAGAGAGCCATCAAAGGGGTTTGAGCTGAAACATTCCTTTCATATGTAGGAGACTGTTAACTGGAGCCCTAAGTTAATTCCTTTTAGAGGCAGAAGAGTGGAAAGCACAGTACAATAAAATCAGGCTGACTCTGGTTTTTTTGGGTAGATGTTCAGGAAAACTCAGGGGGAACCCCTGAAGCCAGGTCATGCCTTTGCGTTTTGTTGGGCTTCCTTCCTCATGACCTTTGCCATGGGCGGGATTCCTCACGCTGGCTCCCGGCACTTCATGACCAAGATAATCACAATGGTGTGATCACTCACCTAGAGCCAGACAGCCTGGAATGTGAAGTCAAGTGGGCCTTAGAAAGCATCACTATGAACAAAGCTAGTGGAGGTGATGGAACTCCAGTTGAGCTCTTTAAATCCCAAAAGATGATGCTGTGAAAGTGCTGCACTCAATATGTCAGCAAATTTGGAAAACTCAGCAGTGGCCACAGGATTGTAAAAGGTCAGTTTTCATTCCAATCCCAAAGAAAGGCAATGCCAAAGAATGCTCAAACTACCACAAGGAAATCCAACCAGTCCATTCTAAAGGAGATCAGTCCTGGGTGTTCTTTGGAAGGACTGATGCTAGAGCTGAAACTGCAATACTTTGGCCACCTCATGCGAAGAGTTGACTCATTGGAAAAGACTCTGATGCTGGGAGGGATTGGGGACAGGAGGAGAAGGGGACGACAGAGGATGAGATGGCTGGATGGCATCACTGACTCGATGGATGCGATGGAAGTTCTCTCAAAATTTAGCCAATTGTTCCAGTACCTACTTAATAGGCAGCTATTTTCTCCACTAATTTGAAATGCCAATAGCAGACACCCCAACTGTTTGTTCTGGCATTTCTTGTGAAGGAATTGGTGAGTGCATTTAACCCAGATTTGGATTTCACAGAATGGCCAGCAAGTCTTGTGGATGGTGGCCAAGGTTTATATTTGGTTGAAAATCCTTTGGTCTCCAGGGAATTTTAATTTTATGCATCTACTATTCAAGGAAATTTATTTGTGGACAACACTCTTGTGAGCATCATAAGAAATGTCCAAGTTAAATACCTATTAACTACCTCCTTATCTCTTGCCTGGAAAGTCCTATGGATGGAGGAGCCTGGTAGGCTGCAGTCCATGGGGTCGCTAAGAGTCCGCACGACTGAGCGACTTCACTTTTGCTTTTCACTTTTGTGCATTGGAGAAGGCAATGGCACCCCACTCCAGTATTCTTGCCTGGAGAATCCCAGAGACAGAGGAACCTAGTGGGCTGCCATCTGTGGGGTCGCACAGAGTCGGACACGACTGAAGTGACTTAGCAGCAGTAGCAGTAGTATCTGTAAAATATCTTGCCCATATGGTAAAGAGTCTGCCTGCAGTGCAGGAGACCTGAGTTCAATCCTTGGGTCAGGAAGATCCCATGGAGAAGGTAATGGCAACCCACTCCAGTATCCTTGCCTGGAAAATTCCATGGATGGAGCAGCCTAGCAGGCTACAGTCCACGACAGGGTCACAAAGAGTTGGACTTGAGTAAGCAACTTCACTCCTATCTGTAAAATATTTTTCTAGCCCCTTTAGCTGTGAATCTTATGATTCTAGGATTGGGCTATTAAAAAACTTTTCTCATATATTTTTCAATGAACTCTACCCATATATAGTGATATATGGGTATTTGTGTTTCCATACAACATTTTTTTTGGTTTGTTTTCCTTAGAGATTAGAGTATAGAAATTCAGCTGTTTCTAGGTATTTCTTTTTCTGGAAAAATATTTGTCAACATCAGAGACAGTGGTAGTTGTTAGCATTTTGAGATTCTAAACTTTTCCTCACATCCATCTTTGTTCTCTTTTTAGCTCAGCTGCTGAGTTTCATTTTTACTATATGACCAGACAAAATGTTAATAATCATGGGGCCCCTAGAGTATGCTGGAGTTTTGCAGGCTTTACTCTTTCACTCCTGTTAATGCAGGAAATTTCTGATCTTCCAAAGGAGACTGAAATGCAGAAATATCAATGTTTGTTCAAGATCTCTTTTTCCCAAATAGCTGTGCTGAATTTATACCTTATTTGGACAGTTTCCATATTGAAAGGCTCAGAATGCTCTACTGACTCCTTTTTTGCCCTCTAAGAAAAAGGTCTAAACATTTAAAACAAATAGAAATAGCAAAGCTATGATGTGGGAAGTGTGGTCATAGGGAAGAATGTCATTTTAATAACAGAAAGCAGGAAAACTCCTGAACAGAGCCTGGCTTTGTTCTTGTCAGGGCTAAATAAATAATGCCTTTCTCAAAGCCTGTATCTTTGGATAAAAACCTAGGTTTGAGTAAAGAAGAAAGGCATTTTAACTCTATTACTGGCCTTCGGGTTGCCTCTGTTTCCCACCAATTCTGAAATTGCAGTCAATTAGGTACTTTTTCTTGTGACAGATTGGAAACCAGAAGGGAGCTTTATGAATTCAAACAGAGAAATTTGAGCTAAAAATGTCTGTAAAGTACTGCTTTGCACATTTTCTCTTTAGAATTTACAGAGTACATTAATTTTTTGATGTAAGCAATTAAGAGATGTTTTAGGCTTAGCCTTCTGTAAAGTTAATAGAAGACATGCCCTATTTTGATTTTCTAATTTTTAAATGTATTTATTTTGATCATTTGCATTCTGTTACAAACTTGATAGGCTGATTGGAATGCGATCTCATAAACCTGAATCCCCACACTTTCTCCTTGATTATCAATTCTTACGTTTTGAGACTCGATTCTGTGTTGATGATCCAGGAGAGCTAAACTTTTTTGAGTTTGTAGCACCATCTGGGCTTCTCATTCTGTCTGTGAAATGAAAATGATATATTTCCTTTTATGGTTGGCCATAAGCTTTCGGTTTCTTAAGAGCAAAGCTTCCCACTCAGGGTTCCAGTGGCCTATCTGTGTTCATGAGCGGAACTTATAAGAGGGAAATTAGGGATGGTCTACAGCCTGGGTCGGCCTCTTGTGGTCATGGTTTTTCTCCTATATGATCCGTTCTAAGTTTCCTTGCTTTCAGTTAGCATTTCTGCTGGTTTTGGTGCCTTACCTGGTGGTGTGACCCAAGCTCTCATTCCTGAGGGGTTTGAGCCCCTGATAATTCTACCGTTCTCCAGTTATGGCTGTTACATGTGTCCATTTACAGTTGAAACTGGAGAAAGGAGTACCAGAGTTGTTTGAGTGGATCACTTGAATTCCAGATATATTCCTCCTTGTCTACACCTCCGCCTGCTAATTAGGGTCAATTACCCTGCCATGATAATGACCATTCTTTTTGTCTGTTGGCCCCTGGACATGGGAGTTCAAAGTACCCAAGTTACAGTCTTAGCTTGTAATTCAGTGAGTTCTTTGTTGTGTTCCCTGACAAGACAGTCCGCTCATCTTTGGTCCAAGACTTGAACCCTGCAGGGCCCAGAGCTGTGGGAACAGGAAGCACAAAATGCCCCCGTGAGACACTGGGAATGATGATCAATGGGGGCTATTTCTGCTTTTTTGCTTCAGTCCTGGATCCATGTAGGCTTTTTAGTGAGGAACATAAGTCTCTGATTCAGTGTGTCTGCATCCTAAAGGATGACACACCCATCATCACAGAGTATTGCTTCTGAGCTGACTTTCTAGCCCAAGTGATACACAGTGAAGGGCCGGGGTGAAGCTCATTATTGAATTCAATAGGATTAAAGAAATGACTGTATACTAAAAATGGGGTACCCAGTTTCTCCTCTCAGGGTGGACTGATTCTCAGGACACATGTAACCAGAGAGGAGATCAGAAGTTTTGTGTTTGGATAATAAATGCCCATATCAATTGCATTTGATGACACCTCAGTGAATGTCCAGTTCTCTGCTGATGGAGCGATTGCTTTTAAAATCAAATTATCTGAACTGTTTGAACATGTGAAAAATAGTAATCGTAGGCATTTTGCAGATATGATGGGCACATGGAAAAAAGTTAAGCATAGTGCATAGAAAGCTAAGAAAGTAGATTTTAAAGAAAAAACCATGTACTAACTTCTCAGTTTATTGATTTGTCATATTTATTGTCTCCTGCTGGAATATCAGAGCCAAGGTGCCTGGGAACTCTGTCTGTTCACAGATATTCCAAATGCTTAGAATGGAGCCTGCCACTTAGGAGAGCTGAAGAAACAACAATTGAAGATAGCCCCTTTGGTGCCTTGGAATATGGTTAAGCATCAGTCAATATTTGCTGAATGGGCTCGAATGATTTGATAAATGCTGCCAGGTGGCACAGTGGTAAAGAATCTGCTGCCAGTGTAGGAGATGTGAGTTTGATTCCTTGGTTGGAAAGATCCCCTGTAGGAGGAAATGGTAGCCTGTTCCAGGATTCTTGCCTGGAAAATCCCATGGACAGAGGAGTCTATCCTTGTAGATTGTTCAGCTATGGTCCATGGGGTCACAAAGGGTCAGGGATGCCTGAGTATGAACACACGCACGCACACACACATGAGGAGTAAACTATACCTTGAGCTTTTATTTGTTCTTTCGGTATCAATCTGACCCTTTAAAAATGAATTTAGTTATCATCATATATATTATAATTAGTGTGTGCTAAGTCACTTCAGTCATGTCCGATTCTTTGTGACCTATGGACTGTGGTCTGCCAGGGGATTCTTCAGGCGAGAATACTGGAGTGGGTTGCCATTTCCTCCTCCAGGGGATCTTCCCAGCCCAGGGATCAAACCCAGGGCTCCTGTGTCTCCCGTGTTGCAGGCAGATTCTTTACCACTGAGCCACTGAGGAAACCCAATTTATTATAATATAACATATTTCATTAATGGGGCTTCCCTGATGGCTCAGATGTAAAAGAATCCACCTGCAATGCAAGAGACCCGGGTTTGGTCCTTCAGTCAGGAAGATCCCCTGGAGAAGGGAATGGCAACCACTCCAGTATTCTTACCTGGAGAGTTCCTTGGACAGAAGGACTATAATAAAATACAATTATATGACAGCAATGGAAAAGGAGATCTTTTCAACAAAGGGTATGGTAGATACATGGTTCAATATAAACACTTATTTTTAAAAACATCTGTTGTATGAGTTGTTTGCTTGCAGTCAACGCAGTGATACAGCTTTGAAATTATAGATATACCTGGTTTTATTGCTCATTTTTTTTTATTGTACTTCACATGTTCTGTGTGTTTTACAAATTGAAATTTTGTGGCAACCCTGCATTGAACAAACTTATTGTTTTTTTTTTTTCTAACAGCATTTGCTTACTTCATGTCTCTGTCACATTTTTTTAATTCTTGAAGTATTTCAAGCTTTCTCATTATTATTATTATTATTATTTTGGTACAACAGTTTTATTTTTTTTTTAATTTTTATTTTTACTTTACTTTACAATACTGTATTGGTTTTGCCAATACAGTACATCGACACGAATCCACCATGGGTGTACATGAGTTCCCAAACATGAACCCCCCTCGACCTCCCACCCTACACCATCCCTCTGGATCATCCCCGTGCACCAGCCCCAAGCATCCTGTATCCTGCATCAAACATAGACTGGCGATTCGTTTCTTACATGATAGTATACATGTTTCAATGCCATTCTCCCAAATCATCCCACCCTCTCCCTCTCCCACAGAGTCCAAAAGTCCGCTCTACACATCTGTGTCTCCTTTGCTGTCTCGCATACAGGGTCATCATTACCATCTTTCTAAATTCCATATATATGTGTCAGTATACTGTATTGGTGTTTTTCTTTCTGGCTTACCTCACTCTGTATAATTGGCTCCAGTTTCATCCATCTTATCAGAACTGATTCAGATGTATTCTTTTTAATGGCTGAGTAATTCTCCATTGTGTATATGTACCACAGCTTTCTTATCCATTCATCTGCTGATGGACATCTAGGTTGTTTCCATGTCCTGGCTATTATAAACAGTGCTGTGATGAACATTGGGGTACATGTGTCTCTTTCAATTCTGGTTTCCTCGGTGTGTATGCCCAGAAGTGGGATTGCTGGGTCATAAGGCAGTTCTATTTGCAATTTTTTAAGGAATCTCCACCCTGTTCTCCATAGTGGCTGTACTAGTTTGCATTCCCACCAACAGTACAAGAGGGTTCCCTTTTCTCCACACCCTCTCCAGCATTTATTGCTTGCAGACTTTTGGATCGTTCACACCAGTCATTATTGTTATATTTTTAGGGTGATCTATGATTGGAGAAGGAAATGGCAACCCACTCCAGTGTTCTTGCCTGGAGAATCCCAGTGACGGGGGAGCCTGATGGGCTGCTGTCTATGGGGTTGCACAGAGTCAGACACGACTGAAGCGACTCAGCGGCAGCAGCAGCATGATCAGTGATCTTTGATGTTACTATTGTAATTGTTATGAGGCACCGCAAACCTTGTCCATAAAGATGGTAAACTTAATAAATGTTCTGTGTGTTCTGACTATTTTACCAACCAGCCACTCCCTACCTTTCTCCTTGGGCCTCCCTGTTCTCCAGGTCACAGCACTGCTGGAGTTTGACCGGTTAACAACCCTACAGTGGCCTCTAAGTGAAAGAGTTGCAAGTCTCTTCATTTAAAATCAAGAACTAAAAATGTTTAAGCTTAGTGATCACAGCATGTTGAAAGCTAGGCCTCTTGCACCGAACAGTTAGCAAGGATGTGAATGCAAAGGCAGGACTCTTGAAGGGAATGAAAATGCTATTCCAGTGAACACATGAATGATAAGAAAGCAAAACAGCCTTGTTGCCTTTATGATGAAAGTTTTAGTGGCCTGGATAGAAGATCCAATGAACCACAACATCCCCTCAAGCCAAAGCCTAATCCAGAGCAAGGCCCCCCCGTCTCTTCAGTTTAGTGAAGGCTGAAAGAAATGAGGAACCTACAGAAGATAAGTTTGAAGCTAACAGAAGTTGGTTCATGAGGTTCAAGGAAAGGAATCCACCCCCATAACATGAAAGTTCAGGGTGAAGCAGCAAGTGCTGATGAAGAAGCTCCTGTTTCAGAAGATCTACCTGAGATAGTGAGAGTGGCTTCACCAAATAAGAGATTTTCAGTGTAGGAAAAAACAGCCTTCTGTTAGAAGAAGAATGCCATCTAAGACTTTCATAGCTAGAGAGAAGAAACCAATGGCTGACTTCAGTGCTTCAGAGGACAATCTGACTCCTTTGCAGCTGGTGACTTGAAGCTGAAGCCAGTGCCTATATTCACTGACCACTTGGAAGACTTGGGGCCCTTAAGAATTATGCTAAATCTTTTCTGGTTGTACTATAGAAATGGAACAACAAAGCCAGAATGCCAGTACATCTGTGACAACATGGTTTACGGACCATTTTAAACCCACTCTTGAGATCCACTGCTCAGAAAAAAGATTCCTGAGACATTACTGCTCATTGATGATGCACCTCATCACCCAAGAACTGTAATGGATATATACAGTGAAGTTAATGTGGTGCCTATGCCTGCTGACACAGCTTCCATTCATTCTCCAGCCCCCAGAGCAAGGAGTCATTTGGACTTTCAAGTCTTATTCTTTAAGAAGTACATTTTGTAAAGCTATAGCTGTCACAGATAGTGATTCCGCCAGTGGATATGGGCAAAGTAAATTGAAAACCTTCTGGAAAGGATTCACCATTCTAGATTCCATTAGGGTCATGTTTAATTCATGAGAAGAGGCCAAATATCAACATTAATAGACCTTTTTGAAATAAGTTGATTCTAACCCTCATGGATAACTTTGAGGGGTTCAACTTCAGTGGATAAAGTAACTGCAGATGGGAAGGAAATAGCAAGAAAACTAGAAGTAGAGGCTGAAAATGACTGAACTGCTGCAATCATGTGATAGATCTTTCATGGATGAGGAGTTCCTTCTTATAGGTAAGCAGATAATTGGTTTCTTGAGATGGAATCTACTCCTGGTGAAGATGCCATGAAGGTCGCTGAGTGACCACAAAGGATTTAGAATATGGCATAAACTTAGCGGCTAAAGCAGCAGCAGGGTTTGAGATGATTGGTGCCCATTTTGAAAGAAGTTTTACTTGGGTAAAGTGCTATCAAACAGCATTGCCTTCTATAGAGAAATCATTTGTGAAAGGAAGAGCCAATTGGTGCAGCAGACTTCTTTGTTGTTTTATTCTAAGAAATCGCCACAGCCACCTGAGCCTTCAGCAACCACCACCCTGAGCAGTCACCAACCATCAGCTTCAAGACAAGAACCTCTGTCAGCATAAAGATTTCAACTCACTGAAGGCTTGAACTGTGGTTAGCATTTTTTTAGCAATAAAATATTTTCAAAATTAAGCTGTGTACATTGTTTTTAGACATAAATCTATTGCACATTTAATGAACTATAGAGTAACTCAGTATGCCAACAAATTTGGAAAACTCAGCAGTGGCCAAGGAGTGGAAAAGATCAGTTTTCATTCCAATCCCAAAGAAAGGCAATGCCAAAGAATGTTCAAACTACAATACAACTGAACTCATCTCACACACTAGCAAGGTAATGCTGAAAATTCTCCAAGCTAGACTTCAACAGTACGTTAACCGAGAATTTCTGTATTTCAAGCTGGATTTAGAAAAGGCAGAGGAACCAGAGAGCAAATTGCCAACATCTGTTGGATCATCAAAAAAGCAAGAAGATTCCAGAAAAACATCTGCTTCATTGACTACACTAAAGCCTTTGACTGTGTGGATCATAGCAAACTATGGAAAATTCTTAAGGAGATGGGAACACCAGACCACTTTACCTGCCTCCTAGAAAACCTGTATGCAGGTCAAAAAGCAACAGTTAGAACCAGACATGAAACAACAGACTGGTTCCAAATTGGGAAAGGAGTCAAGGCTGTATATTGTCATCCTGCTTATTCAAATTACATGCAGAGCCCATCATGTGAAATGCCAGACTGGATGAAGCACAAGCTGGAATCAAGATTGCAGGAGAAATATGAATACCCTCACATATGCAGATGCCACCACCCTTATGGCTTTTTGAAATAAGTTGATCCTAACCCTCATGGATAATTTTGAGGGGTTCAAGACTTCAGTGGATGAAGTAACTGCAGATCTGATGGAAATAGCAAGAGAACTAGAAGTAGAGGCTGTGCTAGAAGTAGAAAGCAAAGAGGAACTAAAGAGCCTCCTGATGGAAGTGAAAGAGGAGGGTGAAAAAGCTGGCTTAAAACTCAACATTCAGAAACTAAGATCATAGCATCTGGTCCCATCGCTTCATGGCAAATAGATGGGGAAACAGTGAAACAGTGACAGACTTTATTTTTGGGGGCTCCAAAATCAGTGCAATGGTGACTGCAGCCATGAAATTAAAAGATGCTTACTCCTTGGAAGGAAAGTTATGACAAACCTAGACAGCATATTAAAAAGCAGAAACGTTACTTTGCTGAAAAAGGTCCTTATAGTCAAAACTATGTTTCTCCAGTAGTCATATGTGGATGTGAGAGTTGGACCATGAAGAAGACCGAGAAAAAAGAATTGATGCTTTTGAACTGTGGAGTTGGAGAAGACTCTTGAGAGTCCCTTGGACTGCAAGGAGATCCAACCAGTCCATCCTAAAGGAGATCTGTCCTGAATATTGCTGGAGCTGAAGCTCCAATACCTTGGCCAGCTGATGCGAAGAACTGACTCAGGAAAAGACCCTGATGTTGGGAAAGATTGAAGACAGGAGGAGAAGGGAACCACAGTGGATGAGATAATTGGATGGCATCACCAACTTGATGGGCATGAATTTGAGCAACTCTGGGAGTTGGTGAAGGACAGGGAAGCCTGGTGTGCTGTAGCCCACAGGGTTGCAAAGAGTCAGACATGACTGAGCAACCAAACTGAACTGAGTGTAGCTCCAGTATTCTTGCCTGGAAAATCCCATGGACAGAGGAACCTGGAGGGCTACAGTCCATAGGGTTACCAAGAGTTGGACACGACTTAGCAACTGAACCTGCACACACACACCAAGATAACTTCTGTATGCACTGGGAAACCAGAAAATTTTATGACTGTATTGCTATACTCACTTTATTACATTGATCTGGAACTCCACCATACATCTGTGGTATATGTCTATACATTTTCTACAACAAGTTCAAAGCATTTTCCATGCTTAAAGTTCTCACAGCAGAGTGACAAAGGCATTATGTCCCAGAAATCCTTATGCATATTTTTAGATGGAAAATAGAAAGGCAGAGCCAGGTAGCCATCTAGGTAAGGAGCACTGTGGGAAGATGCTGGTGGAGTTTAGGGCCACGGCTGGCTTCTATGATCCATGCCGTGGCTCTGCTTGCTGGAGAACTTTGCCAGGCCTCTACCCGTAGCTTCAAGCAAGTGACTTTTTTTTTTAAATTGTATTGATATTTATTTCTTTTATTTGAGTATGATTGGTTTACATAGTTATATTATTTTCTGCTGTACAACAAGGTGAATCAGCTCTCTGTGTACATATATCTCTTCCCTCTTCAACCTTCCTCCCAAACTCCTGCCCTTCTGTAGGTCATTAAAGAGCACCAAGCTGAGCAAGTGATCTTTAATATTACTGCTTTCCAGAATTTTCTCCTGGTTTTCAGTGGCCCACTTGTTTTATATTCTCTAGTATTTATCTCTTTGCATTTTTTTCTTGGCCTCTTTTTTTTTTCCACTTTCTTTTCTTTCTTTGGTCTAAAGAATGTCTTTTATTCAGATTTTAGATCAGCTAAGAGTTCCCACTTGGATTAGGTCCAGAGTCATGAAATTGTAATTAAATTGTCAACACCTATAGTGCCCTAATGTTGTTATTCTGAGACAGGATACAGGACAGGGGTTGGGTCGATGACTCCAGATGAGAAATGGGGGTACTGAGTTGTGAAAAAAATGTGGCATTTAGGACACTCTGGAGATAGAAAGGGAATGATAAAGCTAGGGACTTTCAGAGCAAACTACATCTGAAACCGAGCAGGAAACCCACATGAAAAAGTCTCAGCTTCCTCTGGATGCAAAGGGCAGAGAGAAACAGTTCTTGCTTGCAACAAAGGGAAAACCAGCAAGGAATGAGAGACCTGCCCAATCACAGTTTATAGCTGAGAATTCCCAAGTTGTAGCAAAGCAGACTGTTTGGTTTAAATAGCTAATTCTCTTTGTTTTACTGGAGGAGAACATAGGTAAGTGTGGAAGCGGATGATGCTCTGGGCTATAGGGAAGCACCCTTGTAGGCACCTTCTGTACTGTAGTAGGTGAAAGACACCAAAGTGGCAGATTTATTGGATAATTAAAGATGAATCACGCAGGGAAGTAACCTGAACTTCGTGAGATGTATGTTGTTTCAAGCAGCTATCAATTCTGTGCTATAATTAGCAGCAGATGATTTTGAGTAGCGCCAATTCTATTATCATTTCTTTGCTATTGCACGTAATGATGTCCAAGTGTGCTAGTGCAGACGGGAGCAAGATAGAGGGTAAGATGCAGATGGATAATTGGACGGCCACAGAGACCATCGTTTGGTGGAGATCTTTCTATTTGAGTACATACTTTTAAAAAGAGGTCTAACATTCTAACAATCTAATAAATCTACTTCTCAAGGGGTTCATGTTACTGAATACAGTAAGAATCATTGCAAAACAACATCTGAATAGGTTCCTTTGTGAAGATTTGCAAATGTGGCAGTAACAGAGAATAATGTAGAATTTCTTTTAACACCCAGAGTGAAGATTAGCTTCCATTTTACAGCTGCATCTAGTTATATCAGTATATTAATTTTTGCTTATGTATGGAAACAAAGTCTACACTATTGAGAAATGCCAGGGTATATATTCTATTTCTCTTAAAATGAATTAGCTGGAAAGGTCCCAGGGGATGAACCCCAGGATGAGTGTAAGGGTAGAGATCAATAAACATACAAACACCTGCATGGATCCTGGCAGTGCTCTGCCTGGGTCTCCTCGGAGTTAGCTCCGTTTCCCTCTGTCCTGTTTCCTTTGCGCTTCCTTTTTGGAAGGAATACCCTCCAGGCTGCTGGAGCTAGCTTTGCTTCTGTGCGGGGAGAGCAGGGAATGTCTGGGCATTTAGTCCCCAGATCCAGCCCGTAACCAGTGATGGACATGTCGAGGTAATACATCTCAATCTTCCTTGCCCTTGAGGGGATAGTGGCCTGCCCTCGAGTCCCAGTGGGATTGAGCTGAAGCTACGTTCTCCAGGACTTGGCTTGAAATCTCAGCCTTGCATGGCTTCCTTCCCTGTCCTGTCTCCTTTCCCCATGTCCAGATTGTTTATTTCAGAATACTTCCTAATAAATCAGTTTTACATGATACATGAATCCACATCTTGGGGTCCCCTCATGGGGAAGCCAACCTAGGCACTTGCCCTATGCAGTTAGAATTGGAATGCGATGGAGTGGCGGACTGTTGTGTTATAATTCCTAATGTTTCCATTCTATTTCCATTCATTCCATTACTGACTTTCCTCTTACCATTATTCCTGCTTCTTTTTCCTACTGAAATCGCCCACTGGTCTTCCCTAGGTTTTTAGGATAGGTATGCATTGTTAAAGATTCATATTGTATATAAGTAAGCCTCTACATATGCCTATTAGTAGGTTACCTGAGACTTTAGTTAAATAAATGAGAGACTTCAGTTAAATAAATGAGAGACTTCAGTTAATTTTATACTTGGAAATTCCTTTTTAGTATTCAGATCCATGAATCTGCTTTGTAAACAAATTACTTCCTATACCAGTTTATTTCAGTGCATTGAAAGCAGCACTAAAAATTTATCTGGTGTCTGCAGATCTGTAAATAGAAGAGGGAAAAAGAAAAATGAGAAGTGGGGGAAGGTTGCTAATATTTATGGGGAATCTACTATATGCCAGACATTATATGTGACCTGAAGAATGGCAGGTTAAGGGACTTGCCCCAAGGTCACACAATTAATAGCAGTCAGGTGGGAATTGAAACCTGAACAGAAGTGAGGGAACGCAAGCTTCTGTGTCATTTGAGGGAAACCTGCACTCTTATACATTATGATTCTGCTTCTGCTATCTTCACGCAAGCTTGTCAGTCTTCTCGGTTAAATTTACCACTGGCCCATTTTCCCCATTCTTACAGCCAAGCATCTATGTCAGGCTTCAGTGGGCTGCTGCCACGTGCCCTGCACACTCCCTTTGCATGGGAAGGCCAGCATCGCCTTTTTAGAGTGCCACGGCATCTCCAGAACACAGCCGGCATTCCCCAATCCCTCTTTCCATAAAATTAAAGACATTTTTTATTATGGTCTTAGAGACTTTCCATTAGTAGGAGGAAAGTTCTCCTTTTGCCTGTTGCTGTTAATGTCCATTGGCTTTGACACACGCTTCTGTCTTAGCAGGATAAACCAATTTGCTTTTAAGCAATGCACAAGCCAGACATGGGCCTAGGACATCTAAATTCTTTCTCTCCTGACTGCTCACATGTGTGCCTTTTCCATGTGATGTCCCCCAGGCCCTGGTACCGGAATCCTTACCAGCAGAGAGGAGGCCTCAGTCTTCATCCATCAGGTCCTCACCTGACTATGCACACTCCTCCAGCCCCACTCAGACACTAGCCTGAGGGGCTTCCATATCCTTCAGTGGCCCTGCTCTTCCTGTTGTGAATATTCATGCATTATTATTCATTCTCCTCAAACTTTCCATCACTTGGTGAAACCTCTGATTTTCTGGTAAACTTTATGCTATTTTGATAACTTTGTGTTTATTTGTGAGATAGCAGAGTTTAGAGCTTAGAACTGAGAGCAACTTTTGAGGCCCTCTAATCCAACCTTCTCAATTTAATTTGTACAATTTATGACCTAAAACATTTCATAATTTCAGAAGTCATATAATTTTCAGTTCAGGAAACTCTGACGACAGAAGAAATAAAAAGCAAGGATCACATGTAGCATTACTGCCCAATGATAACTGTTACTGATATTTTGATGTATATATTTAAAAGAAATATTTTTATGCTTGTCTTATAAAAATTTTATGAATATTTTATGTGTTTCATATATGTTTTTAAGATATTTGAATTAGGCATGTAATGAGTGTATACTCACTGTTAAAAATTCTAACAATATAGATAAATTGAAATTTCCCCTTGTTCCCTCTTCCCTATTCACCTTCCCAGTCTGTTTTCTCCTCAGACTTAATTGCTATTAATCGATTCAGTGTATGTCTTTTAAAATCTGTTTCATACGCATATATACATATAGAAATATTTAGTTTTTCTTGCATATATATTTATATTAATTGTGTCATTATCTGCATTGGTCCGAACCTTACTTCCTCACTTAGTAATATGCTTTAGACATCTATCTATGTCAGTCTATCATTTCATTCTGGATCCTGACAGAAAATAAATAGCTCAAATAATGTTAAGTAATTTTAAGACAGTTTGGTGATACCCTGAATTTCATGGCCAGGGTGTAGGGAGATCATAGGAGGCAGTGCCATACTCTGAGGTTAGTAATAATGAGGGCATTGTTTTCACCTCTAGACTGGGGCAGAGGAGATATAGGGGGTGAGTGAGATGGGGTTTGGGGATGGAGGGAGGGAAAGAACGGGGGTAGGGGTGGGAAGAGAGAGACTTGTGGAATGAGCTGCTTGGCAGAACCAAGATTCAGCAGGGGGAACCAAATGTTGAAGCCCTGCCCCCCACCATAGCGTATTTGGACATGGTGCCTTTGGGAGGTGATTAGGGTTAGATGATGTCATAGGGTGGGGTCCTCATGGTTGGATTAGTGCCCTCATAATAGAAGATAAAGGAGTGTGCTCCTTATCGCTCCACACCCAGGCACTGAGGAAAGGGCCTGCTGGCACATAGTGAGACGGTAGACGTCTGCAAGCCAGGAACAGCACTCTCACCAAAAGCAAACCCTGTTGGACCTCGATCATGGACTTGACAGCTTCCAGAACTGTGCAGAGAGAAAATTCTGTTGTTTAAGTCACTCAGACTATGGCTTTTTGTTGTGTATCCCCTCTGATCTTGGAGGGGGGTCTTTCTTGGCTGAATCCAGTGGGAACCTGGAGAGCTAGAGAGCTGTTGATGCAGCCCATGTCAGCCTCCCTAGGTTCAGCAGGCATGTGCATGAAGATTTAATTTGTTCATAAATTTTTCAGTGCCTCTAGATGACAGGCTTTGTTTTAAGGCAATAAGGTAAAAAAAGCTACTGTCATTCAGCAGCTCATGCCATTGTATTGGAGCTAGTGTTCCATAGACTGCAGAGTGTTTCTTGACTTCCTTGTGCGACTTTGTTAATGATTTGTTACTGATAAGAATTTATGTCACTTTAACTTTTCCTTATTTAAACAGTGCTTCATGAATATTTATGTTTATGCATCTTTCTGTACATATAATAATATTTCTCTCTGGTACAGTCCAAGAAGTAGAATTGCTGGATTAAAGGATGTAGGCATGAAAGTGTTAGTCAGGCAATTGAGTCTGACTCTGTGCAACCCCATGGACTGTAGCCTCTGCCTATGGAATTCTCCAGGCAAGAATACTGGAATGGGTAAGCCATTCCCTTCTCCAGGGGATCTTTGCAACCCAGGGATCGAACCCGGGTCTCCCACATTGCAGGCAGGCTCTTTACTGTCTGAGCCACCAGGATTTAATATTAAATAAGCTGATCTAAATTATACTTCTACAAATAGGTTATGAGTGTTTATTTCTCCTCCCACAATGATAGTTACTATCATTCTCTCAAAGTTTACCAATCTGATGCAGGGCAGACTGGGAAGAGACATAGTGATTGTTTGAGTTTCAGTTTTGTGGACTACTAGTAGGGAGAAGGCAATGGCACCCCACTCCAGTATTCTTGCCTGGAAAATCCCATGGATGGAGGAGCCTGGTAGGCTGCAGTCCATGGGGTCACTAAGAGTTGGACATGACTGAGCGACTTCACTTTCACTTTTCACTTTCAGGCATTGGAGAAGGAAATGGCAACCCACTCCAGTGTTCTTGCCTGGAGAATCCCAGGGATGGGGGAGCCTGGTGGGCTGCCGTCTATGGGGTCGCACAGAGTCGGATACGACTGAAGCGACTTAGCAGCAGCAGCAGGGTCCTTAACCAGCCACCTGCCAACTGCTCTCTGTCCTCTATGCCCTTCTGTGAGCTGGGCTTTCCTTGAAGTGACTCCAATTTCCCATGCTGTCTCTTTCCTTTTTAAATTTTTATTTATTTATTTTTTTAAGTAACGGACTTTATTTTTTAGAATAGTTATAAGCTTATAGAAAAATGGACTAGAAGGTACAAAATTTACATATACATCTCCCCCATCCTTCCTCTCTCCACACATTTTCCTCTGTATTAAGATCTTGCATTAGTATAGTACATTGGCTACAGAATGACGAACCAATATTGGTACATTATTGTTATTAACTAGAATCCTTAGTTTACATTAGGGTTCATTCTTGACATTGTACATGTTCTGTTGGTTTTGCCAAATGCAAAAAACTATTTATATGGAATAGTTTCACTCTGCTAAAACCCCCCTGTACTCCTCTGTTTATTCTGTCTCCCCTAATTTGTGATGACCATTGATATTTTTACTGCCTCTCTACCTTTTAAAAATTTTCTATGGAAATATAGTTGATTTACAGTGTTGTATTGGTTTCAGGTATACAGCCAAGTGATTCAGTTATACGTATCTAAGTATATTGTTTTATAAAACATTATCTTCCATTGCAGATTGTTAGAAGATATTGGGTATAGTTCCCTATGATATACAGTAGGTACTTGTTAGTTATATATTTATTTGAGTGGAAAAGGACAACCTGCTCTAGTATTCTTGCCTGGAAAATTCTGCGGACAAGAAGAGCCTGGTGGGCTACAGTGTATCAGGTCTCAAAGAGCTGATATGACTCAGCAGCTAAACCGAAACCATAGTTGATTTATAGTGTTGTGTTAGTTTCAGATGTACCACGAAGTGAATTAGTTATTCATACATGTTAATCCACTCTTTTTTAGATTCTTTTCCCATATAAGCCATTACACAGTATTGGATAGAGCACATTCTTATTAGTTATTTATCTTATATAGAGTAGTGTGTATGTATCAATCCCAGTCTCCCAATTTAACCCTTCTGGTAGCCGTAATTTTTTCTATATCCGTGACTCTACTTACATTTTGTAAATAAGTTCTTTGTACTTTTTTCTTTTGGATTCCACATGGAAGTGATAGCATATGCTGGTTGTCTTTCTGCATCTGACAGATGCCTCAGTATTACAGTCTCTAGGTCCATCCATGTTGCTGCAAATGGCATTGTTTTGCTCTTTCTGTGGCTGAGTAGTGTTCCATTATAATGGAGAAGGCAATGGCACCCACTCCAGTACTCTTGCCTGGAAAATCCCATGGGTGGAGGAGCCTGGTAGGCTGCAGTCCATGGGGTCACGGAGGGTCAGACACAACTGAGCGACTTCACTTTCACTTTTCACTTTCATGCATTGGAGAAGGAAATGGCAACCCATTCCAGTGTTCTTGCCTGGAGAATCCTAGGGACAGGGGAGCCTCGTGGGCTGCCGTCTATGAGGTCGCACAGAGTCAGACATGACTGACATGACTTAGCAGCAGCAGCAGTATCCCATTATATATATCTACATCTTCTTTATTTGTCAATAAACATTTAGATTGTTTCCATTTCTTGGCTGTTGTGAATGGTGCTGCTGTGAACATAATGGTGCATATATTTGATTGAATTATAATTTCATCTGAGTATATGTCCAGGAGTGATATTGCTGGATCATGTGGTAATTCTATTTATAGTTTTGTTTTGGGAATCTCTGTACTTTTATCCACAGTGGCTACACCAATTTACTTTCCTGCCAACAGTGTAGGAGGGTTCTCTTTTCTCCACACCCTCTCCAGCATTTATTATTTGTCGACTTTTTGGTGTTGGCCATTCTGCAGCTGTCCTTCTTGTATGTTCCATTTCCTTCTACTCCCATTTGCCCTCTGTCCTTCAGGGAGTCCTCGAAATTTGTGTGCCCAAGAGTACCCCTTCTTGTTTTTCAGGAATATTCCATCCCCTTCTCCAGGGGATCTTCCCGACCCAGGGACTGAACCCAGATCTGCATTGCAGGCAAATTCTTTACCATCTGAGCCACCAGATGGTAAAGAAGTAATATTTAATAAATATATAATATATATAATAAATATATATAATATATAATAAATATATATAAATAAATATATAATATATAAAATATATTACAGAATTCAAATATATTTTTCATATTACATTTGTGATTGGAGGGAGAAGACTAGCACATGAACTATCTTAGGTATTGCCAGACTTTTGCTGTGAAAGGCCACGTAGTAAGTGTTCGAGGCTTTGCAGACCAAATGGTATCTCTCACAAGTACTCCTTTCTGCCTATGCAGAAGAGAGCTATAGATGATAAATGATGGATGGATTTGGCCATGTGCCAACCAGTATGATTCACAAACAGGTGTTAGACAGGATGTGACTCTCAGGCACTGGTTTGTGGCTGCCTGACTTTCTCCCTTTTGTGATAGGTGAAGACTCAGCCATAGATGAGGTCAAGAGATTTGCCCAAAGCTACCCACTGCGGAGTAGAAGAACTCAATTGATCTCCTCATCCACTTATTCATCTGTGATCTTTCCTCCACTTTGCTCTTTTTTGCAGTGTTAAAGAATTTCCTAAACATAGCTAAGCTCCCCCAGAGCCTTGGAAACAAAAAAGTTACTTTCAGCTTTTTATTTTTTGTTCTGTGACTTGAAGGGAAATAAAGCCCAGGCCAAGTTGCCCAGCTATGGAACTACTGGGGGATCTGAGAGCTGAGGGCTGGTTGGGTTGGTGGCATTAGGACTGCGAACAGGATTAGCTTCCATATTTCAATCTTTCCTTTTGTCAGCTATAGAAATATTTGACAAGATTAATGGAGCATAAAGCATTTGAGCTCTGCTGAGACATGGTTCTTTGTTACAGTGTGATTCCTTTTGTTTTGTGATTCCTGTTCATCTTGAATGAAACCCATAGGATTTAAGTGTGTTAAATAATTAAAGATGGAGTTTCAGAGGCCAGTGTGAACTCCCATACTAGTTTTGAAACATTTGCTATAGTCAGTTTAGTTCAGTCACTCAGTTTCCTCTGACTCTTTGCAGCACGCCAGGCCTCTCTGTCCATCACCAACTCCTGGAGCTTACTCAAACTTATGTCCATCAAGTTGGTGATGCCATCCAACCATCTCATCCTCTGTCGTCCCCTTCTCCCACCTTCAATCTTTTCCAGCATCAGGGTCTTTTCCAATGAGTTAGTTCTTCACATCAGGTGACCAAAGTATTGGAGTTTCAGCTTCAGCATCAGTCCTTCCAATGAATATTCAGGACTGACTTCCTTTAGCTCAAATTGACTGGTTTGATCTCCTTGCAATCCAAGGGACTCTCAAGAGTCTTCTCCAACACCACAGTTCAAGAGCATCGATTCTTAGGTGCTCAGCTTTCTTTATAGTTAAGCTTTCACATCCACACATGACCACTGGAAAAATCATAGCTTTGATTAGATGGACCTTTGTTGGCAAAGTAATGTCTCTGCTTTTTAATATACTGTCTAGGTTGGAGATGGTTTTTCTTCCAGGGAGCAAGTGTCTTTTAATTTCATGGCTGCAGTCACCATCTACAGTGATTTTGGAGCGCTGCCCCCCCTCCCCCCCCAAATAAAGTCTGTCTATAATCTGTGAGTGATAAATTAAGAGTATTACTTTAGATAAGGAACTTGTTTGGCAACATCCTCCAGAAGATGGAAGGGGCAACCAGACCCCCAGTTGTGTAGCATTTACACCCTACTGGCAGACCACCGAGCCCTGTGACTTGAAGGCTCTTGGCTGTAGGACTGACTTCAGGCTGCTGGAGCTGTTCCTGGAAGTCTTGTCAGAACAGAGGGCCACTTCCTGTTCTTGCTTTTGGGGAGACCCAGAGCTGCACCAGGGACCCCTACTCATCTCAAGATGCCTTCTTCCCACACTTTTCTTTGGAGTAGTTCATTATCCATGTTCTGTTTTCCCTCCTTTGATTACACTATGTTGTCTGATTAGTTTGATTAAACTATTGTATGCAGTAAGCCAACTGATTTGTGAATTGAATATGAGCTCTGGGTTATATATCTCCAGTCCCATGGTTCTTACGTGGTTTTACTACTGGGCCCTGCAACAAACACATTCTCACTTAACCGTGAATATTATCCCTCAGTTTTAGTCAGTGGGTCCCTCATGGGGAGAATTTGATAGGATGAAAGCTGTCTCTCCTTTTGTATAGCTTGGGTGCAAAAGGAAAGGGATTGTGCTTGGAGTCTGGATTAAGGGTTGAATGTGTATTCTGGCACTTACAAGCTGGGTAAGTTTGAAAGCATTGCTCAAACTCTGTGTGTCATTTGATTCATCCTAAAATGAGAATTATAGTGTCCATCTCATAGGGGTTGTTTTGAAGATGAAGTGAGATAGTGTATAAGAAGGTAATTTATATGTTGAAAAGCATTGTAAAAACTAAAGCTATTATTAACTTGGAGATACTAAGGTTGGAGAATAGAAGCCTTGATACAGATAACAAATTAGTGCCAGTTGCTGTGATTTATTATTTGAAATGTAGGAAATGGGGGAATCTAACTGAAACACTCTACGTGTTAGCTAGCAAACCCATATAACATTTAATAGGAAACTGAATGTTACTTTATTTGTTTAATTTTATTATTCCTGGGAGCTTTATTTCAAGTTAGTGCCTCTACTTTTAATCTTCTTCTTTTTTTTTTTTAGTTTTTTATTTTTTAAATTTTAAAATCTTTAATTCTTACATGCATTCCCAAACATGAACCCCCCTCCCACCTCCCTCCCCATAACATCTCTCTGGGTCATCCCCATGCACCAGCCCCAAGCATGCTGTATCCTGCGTCAGACATAGACTGGCGATTCAATTCTTACATGATAGTATACATGTCTTACAATTATCTAGGAATAAATTAAACCTGCCTTTCATTGGGGGTGTTTCAATGAAGTGTTCCTTTTAAAAGTGTATTTGTACAAAATATAGTACTGCTTTGATCTGAGGAATGTGATAGTGAAATGAATTTCACCTGTTTGTTTTAAAAAGTCATTCTTCACCCTGACACCATTGTCAGAGTACAAAGTTCAGATTTCTTGGTTTGAATTTCATCTTTGACATTCACCAGCTTTGTCACGTTGGACAGGTTTCTCACTTTCTCTGCTTCTCACCTACTCCATCCATAAAATTGAGGGAATTATAGTGCATACTATTTTATAACTTGGTTTAAGAATCGAATGTACCAGTGTATGTGAAGTATTTAGAGTAGTGCTTGGCAGATAGTAAGGGCTCACTGTGCCAAGCATGGTGCTAAGGATCTAAGAGAGCTGATCCACGTGTTACAAGAGAGGAAGGAGCAGATCTGGGATATTGAAAGAATATTCTACTCAGAGTGATGTGGGCGGGAGTGGGCTGGGGAGAGTTCAAGGAGCATAGAGGCAAAATGGGGAAATGGTAAAGGAATAAATCTGTTGCTTACTTTTCAGAAAACCTTCTCAATGAGGCTTCAAGGCGTGCGTCACACTTTGAATTTCTTTTTGCATTC
This sequence comes from Ovis canadensis, assembly GCF_042477335.2. Lineage (NCBI taxonomy): Eukaryota > Metazoa > Chordata > Mammalia > Artiodactyla > Bovidae > Ovis > Ovis canadensis. The sequence goes on from NC_091251.1 coordinate 15,074,731, forward strand.
AAGGAGACCAGAGCTCCACAAATGGTGCATGGTAAAGCCTGGTTTTGACCTCAGAAATCTGTCTTCCCCTGTGGAAGGCCATTGTCAGGCCTGCTCTATGGAAATATCTGACAGCCCAGTGGTAAAGCAGGGAATAAAACACAGCAGTAGCTGTGCTGTATAAAGTGCTTTGTTAGTGCTAAGAGCTGTGTTATGTTACCCCATGCAGAGATACATACTGAACCTGTCTGGATATTAGCTCACTTGATACATGGTTACCATGCGTCAAGGCATATACCCTTGAGTGCTGGTGCCAATGTGTCCTGTCTACCTTCAGTGCAAGCTCCCTGATCTAAAATAAGATGAAGATGGTGAATCTGTGGTTCTTGGCTTTTCTGAAGCCCCAGAGAGCAACCCTTCAGGCTGCTGTGAGATCTCATAGACTGTAGTCCTCCAGGCTCCTCTATCCGCTAGATTCTCCAGGCAAGCGTGCTGGAGTGGGTTGCCACTTCCTCCTCCAGGGGAATCTTCCCGACTCAGGTATTGAGCCTACATCTTTTGTGTCTTCTGCATTGGCAGGCCCCACCTGAGAAGCAGGCTGCTGAAAACACTAAACCTCAGATGCTCCTTCCTGGGGAATAAGAGCTGCAGGGGAATTGCATCCGGATACACAGTTATCGTAACTTCTTGATCTTGCATGTGCTGTTCCATCATTGTTTACTTGTTCAGTGATAAAGTGAAAGGAATGAAGTTCAGACCCAGTCATTGTTCCCACCAGTCCTTGAACCCTGAGTCATCTTTGAGCTGGCCTCTTTCCTACCGTAGGGCCTCATACTGCACTGTTACTAAACTTAGACCTTCCCGGGACTCTTCATGATGGGGGCAGGGGAAGAATTCACAGCAGCAGAATGATGACTTTCACCACTGGCAAAGAGTCCAGAAGGACCACCTCACTGTGGGAAAGTGGAGTCAGCTGAAGAAGAAACCCAACCCTCTCCACAGTTATAAAGCTTTCTCTGCAGATCCGTTTTGATGATTGGAAATGCTACCCTTAAAACAGAGTGCAACTATGAGGAGACCTAACGTTTTTGTTGCTTTGTAGCATAGCTGAGACCAACTAAAATTTTTCTAAAAGTATTAATACTAAGGAATCAAGTGAGATCAGCTTCCAGTTATGGCAGGAGGAAGATCATGGTGATTCCTCTCTGCAAAAATAAGTACAGAACTGGAAAAAGTTGCCCCAGATATGCGTTGAAGGGCATTAGAAATTGACCAAAGACAGACAACAAATTGAGAAGAGTTTAATCTTTGAAAATGAGAGAATTTAACATAAGGACAGCAGGCATATATGGCCTTCTTGTGTGAGGTTACTTCTGTAACCCTAGGGTTGCTAGATAAAATACATTATGCCCAGAAATTTGAATTTCAGATAAACAATAAATAATGATATTCGTAAGTATCTCTAAAATATTGCATGGGACATACTTATATTAAAAAATTACTCATTATTTATTTGAATTTCAAATTTTACTGAACAGCCTATATTATTATTATTATTTTTGCTAAATCACACAGCTTTCCATCTCTCTCCAACCCCACCCACTCACCCCAACACCTGAAGCAGCAACAATGTGGGGCTAGAGGGGAAAACTGGTTATTTTGCTGCCAGAGTGAGTCGATTCGATTTAGGGTGGGAGGTGGGAACTAAAACCTGTGGCTTTGTCAGCTAAAAGTGAAGAACTTGATTGGGAACAAGAAAAATCATCTACTTTATTGACCTGAGGTTGCAATTTTTATTGGGGTGAGTGTTAGATCAGCCAGAAACTTAATGGAGAGATCCTGGAAATGAGATCAGCTCTTCAAACATTCCTGGCTTAATGGAAAACTACACAGATGCATGGACGAGACTTGAGAGGGCTGAGGGGCAAATGAATCTCAAAGAATAGCTGACTGACCGGAAATTTGAATATATTCCCAGGCTGCACACATCAGTCAGCAGAGGGTGGAAACTTTATGGGCTTAAGATGTTTGAGTCTAACCTCCACTCAAAACATTGACTGACCCACTAAGCTATATCAATACAGGGGAAATCACTAAGAAGTCAGAGTAAAAGATAAAAATTAAAATGAAAATATCTGTCCAGAGACATCAGTGATAGCACATAGCACATAGCATGGGAGACAGACTTTATAGTTTAAGTCTGTGCAAGCTAGGAAGGAAAGATAAAAAAATTCTCAGAAAAATGAAGCAATGTTGTTATAATGTATTCTCTAAAATGTCTAGTTTTCAGCCAAAAACTGTGAGAGATACAAGGAAATAGGAAAGTGATCAATATTTAGGGCAAAAAGCAGTCAATAGAAACTGATTCTCTCTGGGCCCAAAGGTCTCAAAACAGCTACTGTAAATATGTTAAAAAATAAAGTGTTGTTAAAAAACTGGCACTGATAGCAAATAGTAAATCTCAGCAGAGAAATATAAACTATTAAAAAATTGAACAGGCAGTCTAACAGTAAAAAGTAAGATAACAAAGCGAGAAACTCAGTAAATGGGCTCCAGAGCAGGAAAGTGAATAATCCTGAGGAAAGAAATTATCCAGTTCAAAATTAGAAGAGATGAGGATAAAGAACAGAACCTCAGGAACTTGTGGGACAATGCCCAGTGTCCCGACATTCCTGTAATGAGAGTCACAGAGGGAAAGGAAGGAGAAAGGGAAAAAAATATATATATGAAGAAGTAGTCACCTGTCAAATTTGTTGAAAACCTGTATTCTACATATTGAAGAAGTTCAATAAACTTAAGGATAAACGCAAAGAAAACCACACCTAGCAATGTCATAATGTAACTACTGAAACAGAAAGACACAAAGCAAGTTCGAAAGCAGCCACAGGAAGACTGACTCACATTACAGAGAAACAGCAGTGAAAATAGTGCATGATTTCTCAGAATACGGGAGTCCAGAGGGCAGCGGAAGGCCACTTTAAAGCGCAGAAATGAAGAAAGTTTCATTCAGTTATCCTATATCCAACAGAACTCTTCTTCAGAAAATGACAGTGAAATAAGGCATTCCCAGATTAACAAAAACCCAGCGAAGTTTTTCGGAAGGAGAGGAAATGATAGTAATTCAGATCCACAGAAGGAATGAGGAATACAAGAAATGATTACGATGTGGGTTAGTATAAAAGACTGTGTATATATATACTTCTTGTCTTCTAATTTATGTAAAAGTATACTACTCTTTGGAGAAGGCAATGGCACCCCGCTCCAGTACTCTTATCTGGAAAATCCCATGGACGGAGGAGCCTGGTGGGCTGCAGTCCATGGGGTCGCTAAGAGTCGGACACAACTGAGCGACTTCACTTTCACTCTTCACTTTCATGCATTGGAGAAGGAAATGGCGACCCACTCCAGTGTTCTTGCCTGGAGAATCCCAGGGACGGGGGAGCCTGGTGGGCTGCCGACTATGGGGTCTCACAGAGTCGGACACGACTGAAGCGACGCAGCAGCAGCAGCAGCAGCAGCAGACTACTCTTTAAAGCAATAAATGTAAGACTGTTAGATTTATAACATAAATAGATTTAACATATATGATGATAACAGGCTAAAATATGGAGGAAGAAGTGGAACTATATTGGATCAAATTTGCTATATTTTATCAAAATTAAGTCAATATTAACTTGAATTAGGTTATGATTAGTTAATGATGAATAATCATTTCTAAATGAACAAGTACTTTAAGAAAAAAGCTTAAAACCAATAGAAGAATTAAAATGGTATATTAGAAAAAATATTTTTAACACAAAGGAAGGTATTAAAAAGGAACAGATTAAGTAGAACATTAAACATAGAAAACAAATGGCAGACTAAGTTCAACTACATTGATAATTACATTAGAAAGTAGAGATGGTCAGACTGCATAAAAAGGCAATATCCTACTATATGCTATCTATAAGAGATACACTGTGTTTAAAGACACTAAGTTGGCTAAAAGAAAAGAGATAGAAAAGGTTTACTTTGTAAACAGTGACTGTAAGAGACCTGGAATGGCCGTATTAATTTCAGGCAAAATAGACTTTATAGCAAAGAGTATTATTAGAGTCAGTGAGGATTGTTTTTAATAATAATACTGGAGTGGGTTGCCATTTCCTTCTCCAGAGGATCTTCCCGACTCAGGGATTGAACCCAGGTTTTCCTTGTTGCAGGTAGACTCCTTACTGTCTGAACCACCAGGGAAGTCATTTTTTAATAATAAAGAGTCAATATATCAGGGATATATAACATTTATGAATTGTTATAGGAACAATTTATAACAACAATTGTTATAAGAACAGAGTCTCAAGATACATGAAGCAGGGGACAGAACTGGAAGATATTGGCAATTCAGCAATTGTAGTTGGAGATTTTAATAGTTCTCTGAAAGTGTTTAATGGAACTTCTAGACAGAGAATCAGTAAGACTAGAAGAAAATCACTGTGAAGCAGCTTGGCTTATCTGACATACGTAGAATACATCAACAGCAGGATACGTATTCTTCTTGTGTGTGTGTCATCATTTCGGCTGAGTACTGGACATCTTCTATAAAACAGCAGCAGAGCCTGTGCTGAGTAGGGTTTCCACCTGGAAATGGGTATGCCTCTTTTTCCTAGTGATTCACAGGAGGGGATCTCGCCAGTCTTTTACTTAAGCTAATTTCAGGTCTTGTTGATGTATTTACCATTAATGTATCAGTTTTCAGACCTCTGCAGTGGTGGGTGAATTGCCGCTGCCTACTACTTAATATGAACTCTAGGGTGCTGGTGGGTTTCCCTAGTGTTCCTCATTCACCCTTATGAAAGCCTGTGTCTTAGAAGGGTCTCAAATACGTGAGTGCTCTTCTGTGCTCTTATCATCTCCACACTGTATACTGCCATTTTTGGTTATTCGGTGGGAGGCGAAAAGTGAGGATGAGCTGTGCCCAGTTCTCTTGGTTCTGCTTCATTTAGCCAGATCCTGGTGCAGGGGTCTCAGGGATGGGGACTTTTCATGAGTCTTGTCTGCCATGTGGCTTCTGAAGCTCTGCCTAGAATCTGTGGGATGCTGAGGGCCTAGTCCTCCCCGGTGGTAGCTGACCTCTGAACCCCTGCTTTGTGCCAGCACAGAAGCCTGGCCCTGGGGGATTTCCTGCCCCTTCCGCAGTGGCCATAGCTTTATCCCTTCCTTGACGGTGGCCCATGACTCGAGAGCACGCAGGTGGCGGCCCCGGACCTCCGTGTCCCAGCCCTAGCTGTGGATTAGTAGTCCTCGTGTTGCCTGGTGCTAGCCTTGGTGCTGAGGTTGAGGGGGCGCTCCCTCACTCTGCCCTCAAAGTTTCCCTTTGCCTGGGGTAAAGACAAGTGATGGCTTCTAGCCAGTCCAGAGGCAATGACTCTTTGCCTGGGCTCTGAGGTGGGAGCACTTCCTGCCCCAACACCAGGGACCTACACCTCTTGGCTCTCACTTTCAGAAGGTCTTCTTCTGGAAGGGAAAATGCGTGGGGCTTTGTGTGCAGCACTGGGGATGGGGGTGGGAGGGGGTAGGAAGACCTGTGAGAGAATGGGGCTTCCTTGTGTTGCGAGCAGCAAGAGGCCTCAGCGTCACTCCAGCCCACACTTCAAGGAATGAACAATTCCTTAAATTTTATCTGTTTCCTGATTATCCTCTTTTAAAATGATCACCTCATCATGCTGTACGTTGCCACAGATGAGGCAGTTTGTGTGTTTGACCTCTCATGAGAGGAATCTATCTTATGGAAATTAGTTCACCTCTCTGCCTTGCTGCCTTGGCTCTCCATGAGCTTAAGGCATTTCATGATTTTATGAGTTATTCCACTTTTTCTTGCTTCCAAGGTGGGTGGGAGTCACATTTTTGTTGTTGCTTTGTAGGTCTAAAGGGCAGAGACACAGGATTCCTCTTTAATTAGTCTTTACCATTTCTGAGTTTCTTTTTGGTTCTCCTGTTCCACAAAAGGTAGCAACTCCTCATACTCTTTGGGAGAAGGTATCATTAGGATTCCATGTACCCTTAAAGAAACTGAAGCCATCAAGATACTTCATTTCTTCTTAAAAGTTGAGTAAAGAACTAAAGATTCTAAGGTTAACATTCTCAAGTTTAAAATTTTAATGTTTCAATACTAAATAGTTAATTGCTTTTAAAAAGGAAGTTATGAAAAAATGTGGGATGTGGTTGCAAATTTTGACTGGCTCTTGCCTCGAATAATTTTAGATTCTTAATAAGTTGCTTACATTTTACAGTCTTATATAGAATATATGTTTTAAAGTGTTAGAACTTTCTGTGTGACTTAGACCTACGCACCATAAACATTTGGAAAAGAGTGGATGAAACGGCATTTGGAAGAGACTTTGGCCAGCAGATGAAATTTTATTTGATCTTAATATCAAATAACTTTTAAAATGAAAAGTTTCAGTTTTCCACTTTTCAATTCTTTTGGCAAGATATGATGAAAAGAAATCCAAGAGGAGTGCCTTGAGTGGGATGATAGACTGTGAGATGCCAAGAACACTAATGACTTAAGAAGAATGGGAAAAAATAGGAAACTGTTTTGAGGCAGAGCAGTTCAAATACTGAGAAAAATATCTCGCTCAATTTGAAGAGAGGGAAATTCTGGTAATTTTATTTTTCTTAGTAAAGAATCAGTCAGTTCAGTTCAGTCCAGTCACTCAGTTGTGTCCGACTCTGAGACCACATGGACTGCAGCACGCCAGGCCTCCCTGTCTATCACCAACTCCTGGAGTTTACTCAAACTCATGTTCATCAAGTCGGTGATGCCATCCAACCATCTCATCCTCTGCCATCCCCTTCTCCTCCTGCCTTCAATCTTTCCCTTCAATCAGGGTCTTTTCCAGTGAGTTTGTTCTTGGCATCAGGTGGCCAAAGTATTGGAGTTTCACTTCAGTATCAGTCCTTCCAATGAACACCCAGGACTGATCTGCTTTAGGATGGACTGGTTGGATCTCCTTGCAGTCCAAGGGACTCTCAAGAGTCTTGTCCAACACCACTTCAAAAACATTAATTCTTACATGCATTCCCAATTAAAGATTTTAAAATTTAAAAAATAAAAAACTAAAATTAAAAAAAATAAAAAAAAAAAAAAAAAAAAAAAAAAAACAAAAACATTAATTCTTCAGTGCTCAGCTTTCTTTATATTCCACTTCTCACATCCATACATGACTACTGGAAAAACCATAGCTTTGACTACACTGACCTTTGTTGGTAAAGAATAGATTAAAAATCTTCATTTCATCTGGGAGTACAGTCCTGCTTAACAGATAAAGCAGGCATTTCACATGAACCTCCTACCCATTTGTGAAGCTTTAGATGTCTACAGGAAGAATAGTAAACCAACAAGCAAAAAACCCACAAATTAATCCTAAGAAGTAAATACTTGGTTTAATTGCTTACAAGAACCTGTGGATGTCTGAGGGACCATTGCACAGTAAGGCATTTTTTTCTTTTCTGCAAATAACAAATTTTCATTCAAAATACTCCGGGAAGCTCTCGTTCTTCAGTTTTTAGGCATGAGGCCAAATTACATCTACCTAAGACTCTACCTAGGTGATGGCTATATAAAGTTGAACATTGAGGTTTTATTTAGATATAGAATAAACAGAACCTTCACAAAGGAGCTTATTTTTAAAATTGTATGTCTCCTTTATTCCCTAGGTTTTATGAAATCATCTAATTCTCTTACCTACAAATTTTCTAGAGTCCTCCTAGAATAGGACTCTTCTTTTGTGTGTGTGTGTGACATGTAAAATTTATATGAAATTCAAATTTCAGTGTCATAAATAAGCTTTTATTGGAACACAGCCACCTCATTTGTTACAGCTCATCTTGGTCTGCTTTGCTCTGTGATAGCAAAGAATTTGGGTGGTCTTCTCAGAGATCAGGTGGCCCACCTGATCTGAGAAAATGTTTGTTCTCATTTTTTAGAAATTTTACTGACCCTTACTGTAGTCAGTAAGTCTAAAACTGCAGTGTAATCTCAGTCACCCAGGGATCTTATTAAAATGTGGGTTCTAATAGTCTGATAAGTAGTGTTCTGATAAGTGGTTAGTGAGAAGGTCTGGGAAAGAGTTACAAACTTCACCACCCTCTCTTCTGGACACTGTCGGCCTTCCCCTTCTCTTTTCTGTTCCTGTATTGGGCCCCCTGGCCCAGAGGCACGTGGGTCAGCCAGACAGACTTAGGCTGTGTGCAGCCACATGCAGAGAAAGGCAGTCAGCCCACTGCCCTTTGGCAGCCCAGCTAGCTGAGAGGCCTGGGCAGGGTGGAGTAGGCGTGAGGGCGCATGTCCTGCTCTGACACACGCCCCTGCCTGCTCCCCGTGGTACCCTCTCCTCCCCGCCCCTCCCTGGCCTAGACCCCCACCTTTACGTCCCTGTAGACATGGAGACCGACTCGTTTGTGACTCTGGAGCGCAAGAACTCCTGCCTTTCTTCTCTCACCACCTTCTTCACTTTGCCCTTTTCCTCTCTTCCTTCCAGCTTTTTTGCTTCCTTTCTTCTCACTGTGTCTTCTCTTCCCAGGGGATGCCACCTGTTTCCATGGCTTCAGCTGTTATTTTTATATCAAGAACTTCCAAAATGTTTGACCAGGCTTTCTTCTGAGTATTGGTTTGCCTGCTTGAGATTTCTACTTAGATGTATCAAATTTAATATTCAGGCATCATCAGTTCAAATGGATTATTCCTCCAAATGAGCTCATCAGCTCGACTCCTTCTCCTCCAGTGCTCTGTTTAACGGCAAATGACTGGCACCTCCCACTCAGCCATTCATGCCAGAGGCCTGGAACTTGGCTTGCTTCACCCTCTTTCTTGACCTCCTCAACCTGTCATTATTAGCACCGCCTGAAGATCTTTGGAATCCGTCCATTTCCCTCCTTTCTCACTGTCACCATTCTAATCTGAGCCAGCACCACTTGTCACCTGTTCTTCTGCAGTCGTTTTCTGTTGAATTTCCTTATGTCTGGATTATGACTAAAATCCATTGTCTTCACTGTGGCTGGAGTAATCTGTTTAAAATGAAAACAGGATCATATTTCACTTCCTTAGGATAATGTCCAAAGTCCTTATTAAGATCTGTAGGTCCTGCGTACCTGGCCCCATCCCAGGCCTCTAGTCTTTCTTATTACTTATTCCCTTGCTTCCTATTTTCCTGCTGTGTTAGATTTTCTTTCATGTACTTTTCAGCCAAGTGTTTTAAACATATGTTGCTTGTAATCTAATATCACAACACTGTAGGTAATCCATTTGAACACTCATATTACTATGGCCCCCAGTAGGGAATTCCCATGGGTATACTGTGCAAACCAACTTTAGGTACAGAATTTCCTAGCTGGCAATAAGGTTTTGCTCAGACATATAACAGGTTTTGCATTCAGAGGGAAGAACAGCATAGAGAGCTTTCAGATCCGTGTGCCCCTCACATTGCTGAGGAAATGAGTCCCTAGCTCTAGACACTTTTCTAAATGAGGCTTTGAGAAAACATTCATTCTTAGACATAATTCCATCACATATATTTTCCCTTTAAGGATTTTTTTTTTGTTAGATTTAGTTGTTCTTCCCAGGGATTAGAGACATTATCTCAAGGTGTCTCAGCTTCAGTGATATATATAATTCCATCCTAATGGAGTACAGTGGTATACTCAATGTAAGGTGGCAATTTACTGAGAGTTTACTATGGCAGAAAATATTAATCATAATCTTAGATGTCAGTAATTTCCAAGATTTATTGAATGATTACTATATAATTCTTATCTAATCATATAAGATAAATACTGTTGTTAACCCCTTTTTCGGATGAGGAGATTGAGGTTAAAAAACTTGCTTAGAAACATATAGCTAAAGGATCCTGGATTTGAAAACTTTGAGAAAAACTTATTTTCCTGAGTGTAGGTTTACAGGGTAAAGCAATGCGAGATTTCCCAGCCTTTCTGTCATACGTCACCTCCCACCTCCCTCCGCATCCCATGCTAGGCCAGTCTTCCCTTGTTCTGCAAGCTCCTGTATCTATCCCACTCATCCCCTCAATACCCCACATAGTGTAGTTCACCATCTGTGTGTTCCATGGTGAAAGCAGAATGCTCTCACCCTGAGGCACGTCAGTAAGGTGGGCTGCTGCTGCTGCTGCTAAGTCACTTCAGTTGTGTCCAACTCTGTGAGACCCCATAGATGGCAGCCCACCAGGCTCCCCCATCCCTGGGATTCTCCAGGCAAGAATACTGGAGTGGGGTGCCACTTCCTTCTCCAATGCCTGAAAGTGAAAAGTGAAAGTGAAGTCGTTCAGTTGTGTCCGACTCTTAGTGACCCCATGGACTGCAGCCTACCAGGCTCCTCCATCCATGAGATTTTCCAGGCAAGAGTACTGGAGTGGGGTGCCATTGCCTTCTCAAAAGGTGGGCTAAGTGTGGATTTGTTTTTGAGAAGTTTTTGCCCATTTAGAAGATTAGCATGGATTGATTGATAGAGAGGGGTTTCAAGACCTGGCACATCAAGAGGTGAAGGCAGAAGCGTCCATCCAAGAGAGTTGTGATGATTCCCCCAAGTGGGGAAGGAGACAGGTGGGAATCTCTGAGGGCTCAGTGCCACCAGAGTGGGAGGGGTCATAGCTGCATGGTGAGGTCACCAAGTGTGGAGGCAAAGGTCCCCAAGGCCACACTGGACCTCGCATCCCCAAATGGAAGTAGATCCTGGCTTGGGCCAGCAGCAGATCACTGGTGACCACACAGACTGAGGAATCGACCGTTCACTGTGACCCAGCATCCCGTAAACCCTGAGATGTTGAAAGGTACAAACTGCATGGAGAGAGGCTTAGAAATTTACTAGTATATTTGTCTTCATGTAGGTCATTGTCTTTCTTCATTGTCTTTCATGGTAGGTCAGAGCTGAAGCAGACACAATTGAGTTGCATCTGCACATTTACAATAAAAAGATGTGATATTATTGGCATCTTGAATGACCAGGAACAATTTGCCCTTGTTGCGATGGGCCTTGGTTACTTGCCAACTTGCTGGTTGGCCCCAATGAGAATCTTAGCCTCCGTATAAAAGTTGGCCAACTGGCACTACTGAGTGATCTTATATAGTGAGAGAGGACAACTTGTGACGCCATCCTGAGGAAGTGTTCTCTGAAGGACCTGACCTTTGGTGTTGCAGCTATATGTTTAGGCTCTGGCATTATTGCTAGAAGTAACACTGTTCTCTCAAAGGCAAAAGTTACTAAATTTAGTTGAAAGTACTTCCTGTTATAAATAAAATGAGAAAATACAACCTTTGAATTTACCTGTAATACAACAGAATGTGATATGAACAACTGTGAAATCTTATTTTTATTTAGCTTTATCTAGTCCACGTGTAATTTTCATCAGACAGAATGCATCCAGTATAATTTCCTGGTGCTGAATTATCTTAGATAAATGATAACTGTACCTTTTTAGATGGACAGTTAAGCATTCTTCAGTTTAGGAGATTAAAAAAAAAAGACACTATTTTTTCCACCAGAGAAGTTTAAATAATAGGTGAATTTTTCTTTTAAAAGATGACCTTGAGTTCTTGGTGTTTTCTCAGTTGAACCTCTTCATGTGACTGTGAAATCTTTCATATATTCGTAAAGTATAATTTTCAAAGAGGTACAATGATGATTTCCAGGTAAAAGTCAAATGAATATATATCATTCACTTTATTTAATTATTAGTGAAGGAATCAGTTAGACTTTCATACCAGTTGAAAGGAGACTTCCCAGGTGGTGCTAGCGGTGAAGAACCCACTTGCCAGTGCAGGAGATGCAAGAGATGTGGGTTCACTCTCTAGTTTGGAAAGATCATCTAGAAGAGGAAATGGCAACCCACTCCAGTATTCTTTTGAATTTAGTTCATTTATTTTTAGTTGGAGAATAATTGCTTTATAATACTGTGTTGGTTTCTGCTGTACATCAGCATGAATCAGCCATAGGTGTAGACATGTCCCCTCCCTCCTGAATCTTCCTCCCATCTCCCACCCCACTGCACCCCTCTGGGTTGTCACAGAGCACCAGGTTTGAGCGCCCTGTGTCACACAGCAAATTCCCGCTCATTGTTTGTTCTACATATGGTAATGTACATGTTTCAGTGCTGTTCTCTCAAGCCGTCCATCCTCTCCTTCCCCCACTGTGTGCACAAGTCTGTTCTCTATGTTTGCATCTCCACTGGTGCCCTACAGAGAGGTTGTCCAGTACTATCTTTCTAGAGTCCATATATATGCATTAATACATGATGTTTGTTTTTCTCTTTCTGAGTTCACCTTGTATAATAGGCTCTAGGTTCATCCGCCTCATTAGACTGACTCAAATGTGTTCCTTTTATGACTGAGTAATATTCCATTGTATATATGTCCCGCAACTTTTTAATCCATTCATCTTTTGGTTGCTAGGTTGCTTCCATGTCCCAGCTGTTGGAAATAGTGCTACAATGAACTTTGGGGTACATGTGTATTTTTGAATCATGGTTTTCTCAGGGTGTATGCTCAGTAGTGGGATTGTTGGGTCATAGGTAGATTTATTTCTACTTTTTAAAGGAATCTCCATACTTTTCTCCATAGTGGCTATATTGATGGGAATGTAAATTGATATATTCCAGTATTCTTTCTGGGAAAATCCCATGGGCAGAGGAGCCTGGTGGGCTATAGTCCATAGGGTTGCAAAGAGTCAGACATGAGTTAATGACTAAGCAGCACTAGTTGAAAGAACATTTAGGAATCCAGGACATTTATAGGTAACTTGATAAAGAAATATTATCCTAAGATAGCTGAATTAGTTATAAAACTGTTTAATGTATTGCTTTGGCTATACATACAAAAGTTTGTTTGGGTTTTTTATAACATCCACTGGTAAAAACCCAATGAACTTTTTGGCCATCCCACTATAACAGGCCATAAATCTTTGGGGGTTGTCTGTTCTACTGAATAGAAGTCTACACACTAATAAGTAAATTCACTTCATCTAGAACCTTTAGATGGCAAAAAGACAGGACATTGAAAGAGGAACTCCCCGGGTCAGTAGGTGCCGAATATGCTACTGGAGATCAGTGGAGAGATAACTCCAGAAAGAATGAAGGGGATAGAGCCCAAGCAAAAACAACACCCAGTTGTGGATGTGACTGGTGATAGAAGCAAGGTCCGATGCAGTAAAGAGCAACATTGCATAGGAATCTAGAATATTAGGTCCACGAATCAAGGCAAATTAGAAGTGGTCAAACAGGAGATGGCAAGAGTGAAAGTTGACACTCTAGAAGTCAGTGAGCTAAGATGGACTGGAATGGGTGAATTCAACTCAGATGACCGTTATATCTACTACTGTGGGCAGGAATCCCTCAGAAGAAATGGAGTAGCCATCATGGTCAACAAAAGAGTCCGAAACGCAGTACTTGGATGCAATCTCAAAAACGACAGAATGGTCTCTGTTCATTTCCAAGGCAAACCATTCAATATCATAGTAATCTAAGTCTATGCCCCAGCAAGTAATGCTGAAGAAGCTGAAGTTGAACGGTTCTATGAAGACCTACAAGATCTTTCAGAACTAACACCCAAAAATGATGTCCTTTTCATTATAGGGGACAGGAATGGAAAAGTAGGAAGTCAAGGAACACCTGGAGTAACAGGCAAATTTGGCCTTGGAGTACAGAATGAAGGAGGGCAAAGGCTGATAGAGTTTTTCCAAGAGAACACAATGGTCATAGAAAACACCCTCTTCCAACAACACAAGAGAAGACTCTTCACATGGACATCACCAGATGGTCAACACCAAAATCAGATTGATATATTCTTTGCAGCCAAAGATGGAGAAGCTCTATACAGTCAGCAAAAACAAGACCGGGAGCTGACTGTGGCTCAGATCATGAACTCTTTATTGCCAGATTCAGACTTAGATTGAAGAAAGTGGAGAAAACCACTAGACCATTCAGGTATGACCTAAATCCAATCCCTTATGATTATTCAGTAGAAGTGAGAAATAGATTTAAGGCACTAGATCTGATAGACAGAGTGCCTGATGAACTATGGACAGAGGTTCCTGACATTGTACACAAGACAGGGATCAAACCATCTTCAAGAAAAAGAAATGCAAAAAAGCAAAATGGTTATCTGAGGAAGCCTTACAGATAACTGTGAAAAGAAGAGAAGAGAAAAGCAAAGGAGAAAAGGAAAGATATACCCATTTGGATGCAGAGTTTCAAAGAATAGCAAGGAGAGATAAGAACGCTTTCCTCAGGGATCAATGCAAATAAATAGATGAAAACAATAGAACAGGAAAAACTAGAGATCTCTTTGAGAAAATTAGAGATACCAAGGGAACATTTCATGCAAAGATGGGCTCAATGAAGGACAGAAATGATATGGACCTAACAGAAGCAGAAGATATTAAGAAGAGGTGGCAAGAATACACAGAAGAACTATACAAAAAAGGTCTTCACAACCCAGATAATCACGATGGTGTGATCACTCACCTAGAGTCAGACATCCTGGAATATGAAGTCAAGTGGTCTTTAGGAAGTATCACTATGAACAAAGCTAGTGGAGGTGACAGAATTCCAGTTGAGCTATTTCAAATCCTGAAAGATGATGCTGTGAAAGTGCTGCACTCGATATGCAGGCAAATTTGGAAAACTCAGCAGTGGCCACAGGACTGGAAAAGGCGTTTTCATTCCAGTTCCAAAGAAAGGCAATGCCAAAGAATTGCACTGTTTCACTCTTCCCACACACTAGTAAAATAATGCTCAAAATTCTCCAAGCCAGGCTTCAGCAATATGTGAACCGTGAACTTCCAGATGTTCAAGCTGGTTTTAGAAAAGGCAGAGGAACCAGAGATCAAATTGCCAACATCCACTGGATCATGGGAAAAGCAAGAGAGTTCCAGAAAAACATCTATTTCTGCTTGATTGACTATGCCAAAGCCTTTGACTGTGTGGATCACAATAAACTGTGGAAAATTCTGAAAGAGATGGGAATACCAGACAAGCTTACCTGCCTCCTGGGAAACCCATATGCAGGTCAAGAAGCAACAGTTAGAACCAGACATGGAGAAACAGACTGGCTGAAAATTGAAAAAGGAGTATGTCAAGGCTGTATATTGTCACCCTGCTTATTTAACTTCTATGTAGAGTACATCATGAGAAATGCTGGGCTGGAAAGAAGCACAAGCTGGAATCAAGATTGCCAGGAGAAATATCAATAACCTCAGATATGCAGATGACACCACCCTTATGGCAGAAAGTGAAGAAGAACTAAAGAGCCGCTTGATGAAAGTGCAAGTGGAGAGTGAAAAAGTTGGTTTAAAGCTCAACGTTCAGAAAACTAAGATCATGGCATCTGGTCCCATCATTTCATGGCAAATAGATGGAGAAACAATGAAACAGTGGCTGAGTTTACTTTCTTGGGCTCCAAAATCACTCCAGATGGTGATTATAGCCATGAAATTAAAAGATGCTTATACCTTGGAAGAAAAGTTATGACCAACCTAGGTAGCATATTGAAAAGCAGAGACATTACTTTGCCAACAAAGGTCCATCTAGTCAAGGCTATGGTTTTTCCAGTGGTCATGTATGGATGTGAGTGTTGGATTATAAAGAAAGCTGAGCACTGAAGAATTGATGATTTTGAACTGTGGTGTTGGAGAGGATTCTTGAGAGTCCCTTGGGCTTCACGAAGATCCAAGGAGTCCATCCTAAAGGAAATCAGACCTGGGTGTTCATTGGAAGGACTGATATTGAAGCTGAAACTCCAATATTTTGGCCACCTGATACAAAAAGCTGATTCATTTGAAAAGACCCTGATGTTGGGAAATATTGAAGGCAGGAGGAGAAGTGGACGACAGAGCATGAGATGGCTGGATGGCATCACCGACTCAAAGGACATGAGTTTGAGTGAATTCTGGGAGTTGATGATGGACAGGGAGGCCTGGCGTGTTGCGTTTCATAGGGTTGCAAACAGTCGGACTCGACTCAGTGACTGAACTGAACTGAGAACCTTTAATCTGTAGTAAATAGTATATTCCTATGTATTCTTGCCTGGAGAATCCCATGGATGGAGGAGCCTGGAGGGCTACAGTCCACTGGGTCACAAAGAGTCGGACATGACTGAGTGACTTCATTTTCACTTTCATGTACAATGCTTGGTTAGTCCTAACCCTTATATGATTCTGAAGGCATGTGACATGCATCCTTTTTTTCCAACTTTCAGATAAATGTCCTGACATATTTTTTTAAATGAACTATTGCTTCAGCTTATTTCCATGACTGTAGATCCTTTCTGTAAGCTGAAGCGGTGATCCACCCATGTACACTATCCTTATACCTCCCTGGCCTTTCCAGCTGGGTTACCACCTACACAGTTACAAGGGACGAGGATGCTGTCTTGGCTGCAGAACAGGGCAGAGCTGATGGCAAACAGCCTCATTCGCAGGACACTCTCACAAATACTCCAGCTCCCCAAGGAGTTCTAGAATCTCACTTTAGTAAACAGATGCACAAGGTAAACACAAAGCCTCTAGCTCATACTTTTGAGTGAATTTTCAACCATTTCAGAATAAGGAGCTAATAGTCTTTATCAGAAGGCTTATTAAATAAACATTAATTTCCTAGACTAGGGGTCAGACACCCAGGCACTGGAGTCAGAGAAATCAGAGTTACACTGTTTGTCTACCGCTTATGAACTCTGTCATCTTGAGTATTTACTTCTCCTCTCAGGGCCTCAGTCTTCTTACAAGGCTCATTGTGAAGGTTATGGAAAAGAATGACTATAAATGTTCATTACAGTGCCTTGGACACAGTTGCTCAGTAATACAAAATAAGTCACAAACTATGATTCATCATTGTAGGTTAGATGCTATACTAGGCAGGTCTTGGGCATTTAAGGATGATATGATCCTATACCTTAAGATAATGTTATCTAGCCCAAGCTCATTCTGCTCACTGCACGACAGGCCAGTAAACTGGGAGATTAATTGTTGGAGCAAGAAAGGATGACTTTAATAGAAAAGCCAGGAAACTGAGGAGATGGCAGACTAGCATCTCTAATAACCATCTCTTCTCAGTCAAGAGTCAGGGTCCTTTTATATATGATAGGGAGGGGGGAGGGGCTTCCAGCGGCATCAGTCAGTGGCAGAGCAGGGCTGTCAACTCCTTGCTGGTTGACCGTTGCTCACTTGGCGGGGAGGAGGGGCCCCCTAGGGTGCCTGACCAATGGCTGAGTAGGACTGTTCAATTGGTGTCTGTATCAACGGAGCATGCAAGCTGGAGCCAGGGAGGGGAAGGCCCTTTATGCCTTGGGTCCCACCTGGGGCCACCACTACAATAAGTGTTCCCGTCAGAAGGAGACAGGCCTGTAGCTTACAGCTATCATATAAAGTATTCACTGATTTTATAGAGGATGCATAAAGGGCTGTGGACATATTAGTGACGAAGCCATTAATTCAGCCCATCTGAGGGTGGCATATTGAAGAACATACAAGACCTTCAAGATGGGCTTTGAAGGAATCTGAATGTAATAAAGTGCCCCTGAGCACAGCCCTTAGCACACAGCAGTACTGTGTACCCTTACAAAACCCTTGCCCCCAGTATGTTAAGAGTTACTAGGAACCCTTGGTTGTCCTGCTCAGCAACTGGTTGGTGCCTCAGTGGGCCCTGCCCCCAAGCAACCAGCTCTCAAGGGGCAACCGTCAGTGGGGGCATTTTTAGCAAACAGGTCAGAGAGTAGCGTTTGGTCATCATTAGGCAGAGAGTAAGGTAAGAGGCAGACCCTGTCTCCCCGGGGCCCCCCAGCTCACCTTGGGCCAGCAGGTGAGCTAGGGGAAGGGGGCAGGCTGGGGGCTGTATCCTGCAGGGCTCCAGAGCATTCCCCAAGGCTGCCCAGTGGCTGGTGGAGAGTAAGGTAAGAGGCAGACCCTGTCTCCCCGGGGCGCCTCAGCTCATCCAGCCCTGGGCCAGCAGGGGAGCTGGGAGTAGGCTGTCCTGTGTCCTGCAGGGCTTCAGAGCACTCCCCAAGGCTGCCCAGTGGCTGGGCTCAGGCTCGGAGGCAGCAGTGAGCCTCTACCCCATCCCTATCTCTGCGACCTAATGGCAGGGCCCTCTGTGTGGGACACAGCCTGAGAACCTGGTGCACAGGGGCAGTCTGAGGAGCCTGAGGGCCAGTTGGGTTCTGGGTGCCTGGCTCCCGCAACGATGACAGCTGGTGGCAGGGTCTGGGCACTGGGCCTGAGGGAGCTGCCAGCTGAGAGCTGCCTCCTCTTAGCCAAGACCGGGACCTTGGAGGGGAAACTCATGCCTCGGGACCTCGTCCTTTCCTGTCAGAACAGAGAATCATGTCAGTTTGGTAGAGATTTATAGAAATATCATTACCTGACCATGACTGGATCTCTAGAACAAAATGTTTGCAGCAACTAACCATGACCCTCCCTCACCTTTCCTAGAAAAGGGCCCTGCTGAAAGCTTTCGGGGAGTTGGGGATTTTTAAGGGATGAGCCACCCATCTCCTTTCATGGCCCTCAGTATGCCTGCCTCTGCTCCAGACCCCTAAGTTTTGGTATTGTTTGGCCTCACTGTGTGCTGGGCACAGGGACATGCATTTCAGTAAAAGGGGTCAGCAAAGCTTTTCTTTACAGGGTCAGATAGCAAATTTTTAGGCTTTTTGAACCTTAAACATGTTTCTGTCACGCTGACGTTGCAGCATGAAAACAGCCCAAACAGAAAACACACAAACAAATTTTGTGTGACTCTGTTCCAATAACTCTTTATTTACAAAATCAGGCAGTGCCTAGATTTGGCCTTTCTGGCTTAGAGGATGAGCTAAAGGGTACAGCCTATAGTGGCCCCCCTTTATCTGTGGGGGATACAATTCAAGCCCCACAATGGATGTCTAAAATTGTGGATAGTACTAAACCCTAGGTATACTTTTTTCATTTGTATTAATGGGCAGGTAGCATACATAGTGTGGATACAGTGGACAAAGGGATGACTCACTTTTGAGGCGGGATAGAGGAGAGTGGAGTTTTCATTATGCTGCTGAGAATGGCATGCAATTTAAAATGCACCAATCATTTATTTCTGGAATTTTCCATTAATATTTCAGATCATAGTCGGCCATGGGTGACTGAAACCATGGAAAGTGAAATGTAGGGGAGAGAGGGGATTACTCTCTTTGTTAGAGGTTGAGGATGGACACAGGGTAAAGTTGTTTGGTGATCTGATGGTGAAGCTCTCAAAAGGGAAATTGACAGAAGGTGGGAGAAGGAGTTTTCATGGTCTTGAATTTTAAGTGATGTAGTTTCTGGCTATGCTCTTCCCTTGAATATTCTTGGGTTGTCAAGTGGAGCACAGGTAGGGCCAGACCAAGCTTGTCCACAGGCATGTGAGGGCAGGGAGTCGTTAGGGTTTTCTATATGGAGCATCATGTCATTGGCACCTACTGACAGTTTTCCCTCTTCTGTTCCAGTTGGGATCCCTTTTGTTTATTTTTCTCATCTGATTGCTGTGGCTAGGACTGCCAAAGTGTGTTGAATAGAAGTAGTGAGAGTGGGTATCCTTGTCTTGTTTGAGATTTTAGCAGGAAGGCTATCAGCTTTTCACTGTCGCATATGATATTGGCTATGGGTTTGTTGTAAGTAGCTTTTGTTATGTTGAGCTATATTTCATTTATAACCACTTGGGTTTAAGAGTTTTTATTGTAAATGAATGTTTAATTTTGTCAAATGCTTTTTCTGCATCTATAGAGATGATCACGTGGTTTTGTCTTTCGTTGTTGTGTATCACATTGATTTTCACATGTCAAACTATCCTTGTGAATGTGGGATGAATCCCACTTGGTAGTGGTATATGGTTGTTGTTATCATTCTTAGTGACTAAATTCAACTAGTTGTGTTGAGACATCATGGTGTATATAATCACTACAAGTAGGGAGCATTTTTAGGTTTCTAAAAGGAGTTGCTTATAAGGATGTGAAATACTGTTGTCACTGTAATAGCAGAATATCTACCGGAATACTCACATTTTTTAATATACATGTATATATGTGTGTATATATATATACACTGAAAGATGAACTCCCCAAGTCAGTAGGTGCCCAATTTGTTACTGGAGAAGAGTGGAGAAATAGCTCCAGAAAGAATGAAGAGGCTGAGCCAAAGCAAAAACAACACTCAGTTGTGGATGTGATTGGTGATAGAAGTAAAGTCTGATGCTGTAAAGAACAATATTGCATAGGAACATGGAATGTTAGGTCCATGAATCAAGGTCAAACAGGAGATGGCAATATCTGCTGTTTATGAATATCAACACTTTATGAAGCAGTGAACTAAAATGGACCAGAATGAGTGAATTGAATTCAGATGGCCATTGCACCTACTACTGTGGGCAAGGATCCCAGAGAAGAAATGGCATAGCCCTCATAGTCAATGAAAGAGTCCAAAATGAGAACTTGGGTGCAGTCTCAAAAATGACAGAAGGATCTCTGTTCGTTTCTAGGGCAAGCCACTCAATATCACAGTAATCCAAGTCTATGCCCCAACCACTAATGCTGAAGAAGCTGAAGTTGAATGGTTCTATGAAGACCTACAAGACATTATAGAACTAACAGTCAAAAAAGATGTCCTTTTCATCATAAGGGACTGGAATACAAAAGTAGGAAGTCAAGAGATACCTGGAGTAACA
Organism: Ovis canadensis; assembly: GCF_042477335.2. NCBI lineage: Eukaryota > Metazoa > Chordata > Mammalia > Artiodactyla > Bovidae > Ovis > Ovis canadensis. The sequence goes on from NC_091251.1 coordinate 15,095,412, forward strand.
GGCAAACTTGAACTTGGAGTACAAATGAAACAGGGCAGAGTTTTACCAAGAAAACCCACTGGTCATAGCAAACACCTTCTTCCAGCAACAACACAAGAGAAGACTCTACACATGGGCATCACCAGATAGTCAATACTGAGATCAGATTAATTATATTCTTTGCAGCCAAAGATGGAGAAGCTCTATACAGTCAGCAAAAACAAGTCTGGGAGCTGACTGTGGCTCAGATCATGAACTCCTTATGGCCAAATTCAGACTCAAATTGAAGAAAGTGGGAAAAACCACTAGACCATTCAAGTGTCACCTAAATCAAGTCTCCTATAAGTGGAAGTGACAGTGGAAGTGACAAATAGATCCAAGGGATTAGATCTGATAGAGTGCCTGATGAACTATGGATGGAGGTTCATGACATTGTGCAGGAGGCAGTGATCAATACCATCCCCAAGAAAAAGAAATGCAAAAAGGCCAAAGGATTGTCTGAGGAGGACTTACAAATAGCTGAGCAAAGAATAGAAGCTAAAGGTAAAGGAGAAAAGGAAAGATATACTCATCTGAAAGCAGAGTTCCAAAGAACAGCAAGGAGAAATAATATAAATGATAAATGCAAAGAAATAGAGGGAAAAAATAGAATTGGAAAGATTGGAGATCTCTAAAGAAAATTCTAGATACCAAGGGAATATTTCATGCAAAGATGGGCTCAATAAAGGACAGAAATGGTATGGACATATCAGAAGAAGAAGAGGTGGCAAGAACATACAGAGGAACTATACAGAAAAGATCTTTATGACCCAGATAACCACGATAGTGTGATCACTCACCTAAAGCCAGCCATCCTGGAATGTGAAGTCAAGTGGGCCTTAGGAAGCATCACTATGAACAAAGAAAGTAGAGGTGATGGAATTCCAGTTGAGCTATTTCAAATCCTGAAAGATGATACTGTAAAAGTGCTGCACTCAATATGCCAGCACATTTGGAAAACTCAGCAGTGGCCACAGGACTGGAAAAGGTCAGTTTTCATTCCAATGCTAAAGAAAGGCAATACCAAAGAACATTCAAACTACCGCACAATTGCACTCATCATACATGCTAGCAAACTAATGCTTAAAATTCTCCAAGCTAGGCTTCAACTGTATGTGTGCTGAGAACTTCCAGATGTTCAAGCTGGATTTAGAAAAGGCAGAGGAATCAGAGATGAAATTGCCAACATCCGTTGGATCATAGAAAGAGCAAGAGAATTCCAGAAATACATCATTTCTGCTTCACTAACTACACTAAAGGCTTTGACTGTGTGGATCACAACAAAGGGTGGAAAATTCTTCAGGAGATGGGAATACCAGACCACCTCACCTACCTCCTGAGAGACCTGTATGCAGGTCAAGATGCAATAGTTAGAACTGGACATGGAACAACAGACTGGTTCCAAATAGGAAAAGGAGTATGTCAATGCTGTATATTGTCACCCTGCTTATTTAAATTCTATGCAGAGTACATCATGAGAAATGCTGGCTGGAAGAAGCACAAGATGGAATCAAGATTGCTGGGAGAAATATCAATAACCTCATATATGCAGTTGACAGCACCCTTATCACAGAGAGTGAAGAAGAACTAAGAGCCTCTTGATGAAAGTGAAAGAGGAAAGTGAAAAAGTTTGCTTAAAACTCAACATTCAAAAAATTGAAATCATTGCATCCAATCTCATCACTTCATGGCTAATAGATTGACAAAGAGTGGAAACAGTGAGAGACTTTATTTTCTTGAGGTCCCAAATCACTGCAGATGATGACTGCAGCCATGAAATTAAAAGGCACTTGCTCCCTGTAAGAAAAGCTATGACAAACATAGACAGCTTATTAAAAAGCCGAGACATTACTTTGCCAACAAAGATCCATCTACTCAAGGCTATGGTTTTTCCAGTAGTCATGTATGGATGTGAGAGTTGGACTATAATGAAAGCTGAGTGCTGAAGAATTGATGCTTTTGAACTGTGATGTTGGAGAAGACTCTTGAGAGCTCCTTGGACTGCAAGGATGTAAAAAACCAGTCAATCCTAAAGGAAATCAGTCCTGAATATTTATTGGAAGAACTGATGCTGCAGCTGAAACTCCAATACTTTGGCCACCTGATGTGAAGAACTGACTCACTGGAAAAGATCCTGATGCTGGAAAAGATTGAAGGCAAGAGTAGAAGGGGATGCCAGAGGATGAGATGGTTGGTTGGCATCACTGATTCAATGGACATGAATCTGAGTAAACTCTGAGAGCTGGTGATGCCAGGAAAGCCTGGCATGCTGCAGTCCAAGCGATCACAAAGATTTGGAATGACTGAGCAACTGAACTGAATTGTATGTGTGTGTGTGTGTGTGTGTGTGTGTGTGCGTGCGCTAAGCTGCCTCAGTTGTGTCCAACTCTGTGCAGCCCTATGGACTATAGCCCACCGGGCTCCTCTCTCCCTGGAATTCTCCAGTCAAGAATACTGGACTGGGTAGTCATTCCCTTCTCCAATCTTCTTGATCCAGGGATTAAACAATCCCGTGTCTCTTATGTTTCCTGCATTGACAGACAGGTTCTTTACCACTAGCACTACCTGGGAATCCCATAGGTGTGTATATATATGTTTAACTGCAGGACATTTAGAACTGTAAATTCAGATTTTAATTGAATGGAAATCTAAAAAGACTCCTTTAGCTGAAAGTGTTATATATTGGCCTAAAGCACTTAAACATACCCTAGGAGATATATATATCATTCCTTCTTATAGCAGCCTTCAGTCTGATTTTAAGGAAAAACAATTAAAAATGGCTCAGTAAACTCTGAAAGAATTCCATTTTATGGATGATTGCACCACTAAATAAGAAACCATTGCCTGTGAAATAGTCTAATTGAATTTCTGATGCCATGGATTAGCTTTATTATTTTTCAAAAGAAAACTACATTTAAGATATACTGAAGCTTTAAAATGGTTATTAAGCTACCAAATAGTTTTGCTTTTTTGTATAGTGAACATAAAATATTCGGAAAACTAGTAAAATGGTTGGGAACTCAATCTAATAAGAAAATACATTAAAATATTTTAAATGATAGATTAGTAGATTCTTAAATCACTTGTGTTATGACAGACTGGAAACATTATCCTTAACCCTTTTCAGTATTTCAGTAGAATCTGCTTTGAAAATTATTACTGGTTCACTTCCACTGCTATCATGCTACTGATTGTATTCTTGGCTACTATGAGACATAAAAGATATGAATTTCTTAAAGTATCAATTCTCAAAGTTTTAAAGGAAATTGTTAGCACTTTCCAATGGAAATTGAACTCACTGATAACAGGGAGTCAGTGATGAACAAAATGGTACAAAAGTTCATACACAATGGGTTTATTAAACGATTTGTCTTTTGGTAGGATTTGTAGTATATAAAATCAAAGTACTTAGAATTATAGATTATTCTCTTGTAGTGACAAGGAAAGCACTTTCGTTTTTAGATTAGTTTTCAGTTCAAAAGAAAGACCCTCATCTCTTCTTAGCAGGTTGTAGGCTGTGATTTTTCAAGTCACTAATTTAAAGGAACAGAAATAATTCCAGTGTCAGACTTGCTCAGTACTGAAAAAAAGAATGACAGGATTGAAATGGGAAGGCATGCTCTGTCCCAGGAGGACCGTGGCAGTTTGGGGAACATGACTGGAAAGCCCAGGATATAAGACTGCAAGTGAGCACATTATTAAATGGTCTTTAAACATTGATGGCCGAGAATGGTTTCCCTTCTATCCTGTGCTGATTTATTTCTGCACGTGTGGGTTTGGGGAAGAAGGGGGAGGCACTGAGCAAAGGAAGACGGAAGAGATGAGGAGAGGATAAGGAATCTCCAGGGAGACAATCAGATCATTGCTCAATAATAATTTTATCTTCTCTTTTTAAAATCATCATTTATATCTTTCATTTTTAAACTTATTTCAGAGGTAAATAACATCAGAGTAAGCATTTTCCTCTAATCCCTGATTGGGAAATGCCTCTGAGTTTTCACCATAAAGTGAAGAAAAAATTGCTCTTGCTTTAAGGTAAATATTTTGTATCAAATGACAGAATCATTGTTTATGCAATCATATTATAACTTATTGGATGTTTATATTGTAGGCATTCTGCTTTGGTGCTTGAAATGTCCTTTGCGGTCTAGTTTACTAGCAGTTTATAATGTACATATTTTTAATATCATCAATCAATGCTGTTTTATTAAATATCTTTACTTGTTTCAAAAGATTTAAAGCTTTATTTCAAGTTCCAGTATGTCATAACTTACATGAATGCATCTCATATTAGAAGTAATTAAAAGTGGTGTATATAGATGAAAATATACATGAGTGATGTACAATTCCCGCACAGAGAATACAGCTAGTAACACTATCACAGCTTTGCATAGTGATGAGTGATAACTGGTCTTATGGTAGTCTTTTTATGGTGATCATTTATCCTTATCCTTATTTCATAATGTATAATTATTGAATCACTGTGTTACACATCTGAAACTAATCTAATCAGTTCAGTTCGGTTCAGTCGCTCAGTCATGTCCGACTCTGCGACCCCATGAATTGCAGCATGCCAGGCCTCCCTGTCCATCACCAACTCCCGGAGTTCACTCAGACTCACGTTCATTGAGTCAATGATGCCATCCAGCCATCTCATCCTCTGTCGTCCCCTTCTCCTCCTGCCCCCAATCCCTCCCAGCATCAGAGTCTTTTCCAATGAGTCAACTCTTCGCATGAGGTGGCCAAAGTACGAGAGTTTCAGCTTTAGCATCAGTCCTTCCAAAGAAATCCCAGGGTTGATCTCTTTCAGAATGGACTGGTTGGATCTCCTTGCAGTCCAGGGGACTCTCAAGAGTCTTCTCCAACACCACAGTTCAAAAGCATCAATTCTTTGGCGCTCAGCTTTCTTCACAGTCCCACTCTCACATCCATACATGACTACTGGAAAAACCATAGCCTTGGCTAGATGGACCTTAGTCGGCAAGGTAATGTCTCTGCTTCTGAATATGCTGTCTAGGTTGGTCATAACTGTTCTCCCAAGGAGTAAGCATCTTTTAATTTCATGGCTGCAATCACCATCTGCAGTGATTTTGGAGCCCCTAAAAAAAAAGTCTGACACTGTTTCCATTGTTTCCCCATCTATTTCCCATGAAGTGATGGGACCAGATGCCATGATCTTAGTTGTCTGAATGTTGAGCTTTAAGCCAACTTTTTCACTCTCCTCTTTCACTTTCATCAAGAGGCGTTTTAGTTCCTCTTCACTTTCTGCCATAAGGGTGGTGTCATCTGCATACCTGAGGTTATTGATATTTCTCCTGGCAATCCTGATTCCACCTTGTGTTTCTTCCAGTCCAGTGTTTCTCATGATGTACTCTGCATAGAAGTTAAATAAGCAGGGTGACTATATACAGCCTTGAAGTACTCCTTTTCCTATTTGGAACCAGTCTCTTGTTCCATGTCCAGTTCTGACTTTTGCTTCCTGACCTGCATACAGATTTCTCAAGAGGCAGGCCAAGTGGTCTGGTATTCCCATCTCTCTCAGAATTTTCCACAGTTTATTGTGATCCACACAGTCAAAGGCTTTGGCATAGTCAATAAAGCAGAAATATATGTTTTCTGGAATTCTCTTACTTTGTATGTTAATTATAACTTAATTAAAAAGATACCAAAATATATCTCATATTAAACACTCTAACAACAGACTGGTTCCAAATCGGGAAAGGAGTGTGTCAAAGGTGTGTATTGTCACCCTGCTTATTTAAATTCTATGCAGAGTACATCATGAGAAATGCTGGGCTGGAAGAAGCACAAGCTGAAATCAAGATTGCTGGGAGAAATATCAATAACCTCAGATATGCAGGTGACACACCCTTATGGCAGAAAATGAAGAAGAACTAAAGAGCCTCTTGATGAAAGTAAAAGAGGAGAGTGAAAAAGTTGGTGTAAAGCTCAACATTCAGAAAACTAAGATCATGGCATCTGGTCCTATCACTTTGTGGGAAATAGATGGGTAAACAGTGGAAACAGTGTCAGACTTTATTTTTAGGGGCTCCAAAATCACTGCAGATGGTGATTGCAGCCATGAAAATAAAAGATGCTTACTCTTTGGAAGGAAAATTATGACCAACCTAGATAGCATATTCAAAAGCAGAGATATTACTTTGCCAACAAAGGTCCATCTAGTCAAGGCTATGGTGTTTCCAGTGGTCACGTATGGATGTGAGAGTTGGACTGTGAAGAAAGCTGAGCACCGAAGAATTGATGCTTTTGAACTGTGGTGTTGGAGAAGACTCTTGAGAGTCCCTTGGACTGCAAGGAGACCCAGTCAGTCCATCCTAAAGGAGATCAGTCCTGGGTGTTCACTGGAAGGACTGATGCTGAAGCTGAAACTCCAATACTTTGGCCACCTGATACTAAGAGCTGACTTATTTGAAAAGACGGTGATGCTGGGAAAGGTTGAAGGCAAGAGGAGACGGGGGCAACAGAGGATGAGATGGTTGGATGGCATTACTGACACGATGGACATGAGTTTGAGCAGGCTCCGGGAGTTGGTGAAGGACAGGGAAGCCTGGCGTGCTGCAGTCCATGGGGTTGCAGAGTCAGACACGACTGAGCGTTGGAGCTGAACTGAACTGAAACACTCTAACATTTTTGCAATACATTGATTTGACAAGTTTTTAAAAAACACTGTCCTAGATTTTTGCTTGATATATTTTTATTTCAACTTGATGAATTTTGTGAATTATTGAGCTATAAGTTTGGAACTGTATTTTATTTTTATTGAGATATAATTGACATGTGACATTATATTAGTTTCAGGTGTACAACATAATGATTTGCAAAATGATGACCACTGTCAATCTAGTTAACTTCTATCACCACACAATTACAAATTTTTCTCTTATGATTAGAACCTTTAAGATCTACTCTTTTGGTAGAGTAGTCTACTCCTCTTTACTAGACTTTAAAATGTACAGTACATTATTAACTACGGTCACCATGCTGCACATTATATTCTCATGACTTATTTATTTTAGAACTAGAAGCTGTAACTTTTGACTTCACCAATTCCTCACCATGGCTTTCCCGGTGGCTCAGAGAGTTAAGCGTCTACCTGCAATGTGCGCGATCCCTGGGTCAGGAAGTTCCCCTGGAGAAGGAAATGGCAACCCATTCCAATATTCTTGCCTGGAAAATCCCACGGGTGGGCTGTAGTCCATGGGGTCACAGGGAGTGGGACACAGCTGAGTGACTGCCCCGTACACACCCATTTCATGCACATTTCAACCCCACCTCTGGCAAGCACCAATTTGTTCTCTGTGAATTGCATTTTTGTTTGTTTGTTTATATTACCAATATAACTGAGATAATAAGGTATTTGTCATTCTCTGACTTATTTCACTTCGCGTAATTCCCTCAAGGTCCATTCATGTCGCGAATGGCAGCATTTCCCCCGTTCTCATGGCCACATAATATTTCATCGAATACATATGCCACATTTTCTTTATCCACTTTCCACTGATGGACTCTCGCTTCCATGTCTTGGCTTTTGTAAATGATGTTTCACTGAACACCAACTTTATTTTAAATGATTGAACTCATATTTATAGGGGAGAGGGACATAATTTTCTTTTTCATGCAATTTTGTCAGATTTTTCTATCAGGGATTTTCTACTTTTGTAGGTTCACTGGGTAGGTTTTCATCTTTCCTATGTGCTGAAGTAATTTATATGGCAAGAGCATCATCTGCTCTTTGAAGGAAAAAAGAGCTTACCTATAAAACTGGGTCTAGTGGCTATTGGGGAGACAATATTAGAACATCATTTTAATATTTTTGTCTTGTTTGCAAGAAGGCAAAGTAGTTTTTGTTTGAGGAGGCTTTATGAATAGGGGAGGAAAGAAGAATGGCAAAGGCAAGGGAGAAAGGGAAATGTATACCCAACTGAATGCAGAGTTCCAGAGAATAGCAAGGAGAGGTAAGAAGGCCTTCTTAAATGAACAATGTAAAGAAATGGAGGGAAACAATAAAATGGGGAAGACTAGAGCGCTCTTCAAGAAAAGTAGAGATATCAAGGGAACATTTCATGGAAGTATGGGCATGATAAAGGAACGAAATAGCAAGGAGCTGACAGAAGCGGAAGAGATTAAGAAGAGGTAGCAAGAATATACAAAAAAAAAAAAAAAAAAAGGTCTTAATAACCTGGGTAATCATGGTGGTATAGTCACTCACCTAGAGCCAGACATCCTGGAGTGTAAAGTCAAGTGGGCCTTAGGAAGTATAACTTTGAACAAAGCTAGTGGGTGGGAGGAGTGATAGAATTTTAGCTGAGCTATTTAACACCCTAAAAGATGAGACTGTTAGAGTGCTGTACTCAATATGCTAGCAAATTTGGGAAATGGAACAGTGGCCACAGGACTAGAAAAGGTCAGTTTTCATTCCAGTCCCTAAGAAAGGCAATGCCAGAGAATGTTCAAATTACCACATAATTGCACTTATTTCACATGCTAGCAAGGTTATGCTCCAAATCCATCAACTTAGCCTTCAGCAATAAGTGAACTGAAAACTTTCCAGTACAAGCTGGATTTTGAAGAGGCAGAGGATCAAGAGATCAAATTTCCAGCACTTGTTGAATCGTGGAGAAAACAAGGGAGTTCTACTTCTGCTTCATTGACTACACTAAAGCCTTTGACTGCGTGGATGACAACAGACTGTAAAAAATTCTTAAAGAGGTGGGAGTACTACACCACCTTACCTGTCTCCTGAGAAACCTGTATGCAGGTCAAGAAGCAACAGTTAAAACCAGGCATGGAGCAACTGACTGGTTCAAAATTGGGAAAGAGGAACATCAAGGCAGCATATTGTCATCCTGCTTATTTAACTTAGCATGCAGAGTACAACATACCAACTGCTGGGCTGGATGAAGCACATGCAGGAACCAAGATTATTTGGGAAATTATCAACAAATTCAGATGTGAAGATGATACCACTCTAATGGCAGAAAGCAAAGAGGAACTAAAGAGCCTCTTGAGGAGGGAGAAAGAGGGGAGTGAAAAAGTGGCCTGAAATTCAGTGTGTAAAAAACTAAGATCATGACATCTGGTCCCATCACCTCATGGCAAATAGAAGGGGAAATCATGGAAGCAGTAACAGATTTTCTTTTCTTGGGCTCCACAATCACTGAGGATGGTGACTGCAGACTTGAAATTAAAGGATGCTTGCTCTTTGGAAGAAAAGCTAAGACAGACCTAGACAACATATTAAAAAGCAGAGACATTATTTTGCTGACAAAGGTCTATCCAGTCAAAGATACAGTTTTTTCCAGTAGTCATGTACAGATGTGAGAGTTGGACCATAAAGAAGGTTGAGTGCTGAAGAATCGATGCTTTCAAGTTGTAGTGCTGGAGAAGAATCTTGTGCGTCCCTTGAACAGCAAGGACATCAAACCAGTCAATCCTAAAGGGAAGCAACCCTGAATATTCATTGAGAGGACTGATGCTGAAGCGCCCATATTTCGGCCACCTGAAGTCAATGACCAACTCATTGAAAAAGACCCTGGTGCTGGGAAAGATTGAAGGTGAAAGGAGAAGGGGGCAACAGAGGATGAGATGGTTAGATACTGTCACCAACTCAGTGTGGAGAAGGAAATGGCAACCCACTCCAGTGTTCTTGCCAAGAGAATCCCAGGGACGGGGGAGCCTGGTGGGCTGCCGTCTATGGGATCCCACAGAGTCAGACATGACTGAAGTGACTTAGCAGCAGCAGCCGACTCAGTGGACATGAGCAAACTCTGGGAGATAGTGAAGCACAGAAGAGCCTGGCATGCTGCAGTCCATGGGGTTGCAATGAATCGGACACAAATTAGCAAATGAACAACAATAACACTATTACTGATACATCTTCTTGAAACAATTTTGGTAATTTCTGTTTTTCTAGAAAATTGTTCTGCTCAATGAAAAATTTCAAATTTGTATTCTGCATTTGGCCAGAGACAGAGAAGAGGGAATTTTTAGAGTAAAAATGATAAGCCTGACTTAGAATTTGGGTATATTGCTTTTGCCAGTGGAGTTAAAAATTATATGAGACTTTCTTTATATTTAATACTCAGTAAATTATTATCACCTCTGATTTATGAAAATTTGTAAAAATTTTTGTACTACAATATATATCATACCGTTGTACAACGTGGCTTCCCTTCCCTCTCTTACTGTATCAAGGGAATCTTTCTTTGACAGTCCTTGTAGAGCATGATTTCTTAAACTTGGCAATATGAACATTTGGGGCTTGATAATTCTTTCTTGCAGGAGGCTATTTGGTGATTATAAGATGTTTATTTGCATCTCTATCTTCTACCTACTAGATGTCTGTAGCCCACTGGTTCAATGAACATGAGTCTGAGCAAGCTCTGGGAGATGGTGAAGGACAGGGAAGCTTGGCGTGCTGAAGTCCACGGAGTTGCAAAGTGTCAGAAATGACTGAGTGACTGAACTGAATGGTACTGTAATTAGTAAATACCTACTGATGAAGCTTAATTTCTTTTCAGTTTTCTACTGTTACAAATATGTTGAAATCAATATTCTTTCACTATTTTGTAAGTATTTTTATGGGATAAATCCTAGTACTGGAATTTTGCACACAATTTTCACCTTAATATTGCCAAATACCACACAAAGAAGTTATTCCAATAACACTGTTATCAACCAAGTATTACATTGTTTTTTCCCCTTATACTCTCTATGAAATAAATCATTAATCTTTCCAATTTAAATTAATTTTACTGCTTTAATTTGCATTTCTTTGCTTAATGTATGTTGATCAAACTTCTGTGTCATTTCCTGTAATGTATCTATTGTGTTTTTTGCCCCTTTTTATATTAGATTATTAATCCATTTATTTTTTATTTATAGGAATACTTTATATGAGTGTTAATATGCTCATTTGTTGAATTTTCCTTCAGTTCATTGTCTGTTATTCTTATCAAATTTATTTTTGCATAAATAATTTTGCTTTTTATGTAGTCAAATTGATGTCAGTCTTTAATTACTTCTCTGCCATGCTAGGAAAGACTATCCACACACTTAGATGATTAAAATATTTACTCTTTTTCTTCTAGCACATTTATTCTCCTATTATTCGTATTTAAATTTTTGATCCCTCTGGAATTTGTGCTACAAACTGTTATATAAAATAAACATTTTTTTCCACAAATTGTTACTCCATTTTTTTCATAGTATTTATTTACTAGTTTGTCCTTTTCTTTCTATTTAAAATATTACCTTTATTATATACTTAATTCTCAAACAGCTATTCAGTCAGTTCAGTTCAGTTACTCAGTCATGTCCAACTCTTTGCGACCCCATGGACTGCAGCACGCCAGGCCTCCCTGTCCATCACCAACTCCCAGAGTTTACTCAAACTCATGTCCATTGCATCGGTGATGCCATCCAGCCATCTCATCCTCTGTCGTTCCCTTTGCCTCCTGCCTTCAATCTTTCCCAGAATCAGGGTCTTTTCCAAAGAGTCAGTTCTTTGCATCAGGTGACCAAAGAATTAAAGCTTCAGCTTTAGCATCAGTCCTTCCAATGAATAGTCAGGACTGATTTCCTTTAGGATGGTTTGATCCCCTTGCAGTCCAAGGGATGCTTAAGAGTATTCTCCTACACCACAGTTCAAAAGCATCAATTCTTTGGTGCTCGGCCTTCTTTATGGTCCAACTCTTATATACATACATGACTTCTGGAAAAACCATAGCTTTGGCTAGATAGACCTTTGTTGGCAAAGTAACATCTCTGCTTTTTAATGTGCTGTCTAGGTTGGTCACAACTTTTCTTCCAAGGAGCAAGTGTCTTAATTTCATGGCTGCAGTCACCATCTACAGTGATTTTGGAGCCTCTCAAAATAAAGTCTCTCACTTTTTCCACTGTTTCCTCATCTATTTGCCATGAAGTGATGGGACCAGATGCCATGATCTTAGTTTTCTGAATGTTCAGTTTTAAGTGCACTTTTTCACTCTCCTCTCTCACTTTCATCAAGAGGCTCTTTAGTTCTTCTTTGATTTCTGCCATAAGGATGCTGTCATCTTCATATCTGAGGTTATTTATTATCTTCCACTTATTTGTCCATTTCAAATACCATACTGTTTTAATTCCTGAATCTTTAGAGTAAAATTTGGAATTTGGTAGAAAATTTGTCTTTTGTTTTTTTTTTCCCCTAAATTGTTAGTTAAGAATATTTTTGCACATTTATTCTTCTAAGAATTTTGTGATCAATTTTTTTATATTCCATGGAAAATTTGTTGGAATTTTATTCAGACTATATATATTGTTTGGGGGATAATTGAAAGTTGCAATATCCCCCACCCTTCCATTATCATGGTTTATCTCCCCATTTGTTCAGCTCTTTAATAAAACCTTTAGTAGAATTTTTCTTCAGTAGTTTTGTTCAGTTGGTTGGATCTCTCTCAGGTTACCTTCTCTAAATGACTGGTTATTTTCAGTTTTACATTTATTTTTGTGATGATTATAACAGGCAGCTGATATTTGTATGCTCACCTCAAATACTGACCCTTTGCTGGAGCATGCACACCAGGTACCGTTGTAGTTGGTTAAGTGCTGCTTCTTGGTGGGCTTCTCTCTAGTGTGTGTGGAAGGTCCCCTGTACAGGTCCTGTACAGTTGGGTGTGTGTTTCACTCCTGGGGGAGCTGGCTTAGGCTCTAACTAGAAGTAGACTAGCCAAGCGCCCCTTCCCTTTGTTTAGACTTGGGCAGTATCAACAGTGCTCAGCATTCTGGCCTAGGGCAGATGCTATAGGCCACTTCTGTATCTACTGGGCAGAGGATGGACTGTGGGATCCAGCTGTCAAAGGCAGTCCTGTACTTAATTACCTTTAATGGTGCTTCACTGCCCATCTGGCTTCTGTTCCTGCCAATTCTGAGCCTAGAGCTTTCCTGGAAGGAATAACCTCTACTTCTGCTGAAAGCTTGCCCTGTGCTTACTTTGCATTTTGGTTTTCTCTGCTCTGATTTATCTGCAACTATAATCTATTGTGCTTTTTATCTTTCAGAAAGCCATCCATATTTCTGATAAAAACAATTCTTACTTTCATAATTGTTATGTTTTATCTTTATTAGTAAGGATTTATTGCCTTTTAAATAGAAGTTTTGTGTGTATGTATAGTTGAGGAGGGAGCATTCAAATCAGAAATTTGGAATTTAAAAAAATCTGTTTTCTAATAAGCTACATTTCCTAACAGGAAAGTGATTTTAGTAGATTATTTAAGTAACTAGGCACATTTCTTGATGTTATTTTTATTTCTAATGACTTTTTTAGTTCGTTCTTTTGTATTTTTGGAGTTGCTTTCTGTTAATTTAGTTATCTGGATCTATAGACTCCAGACTGTCTTCTTCTCAGGAGCATTTTCTTCTGAAACTGCTTCTGTTTCATCTATTCTGTTGCCCCTGTCTGGGGGGGGGTGAAATATATATATATATATATATATATATATATATATATATACACACACACACACATATATATATACACACACACACAAACACACACACATATAAATGCATACCTATATTTTATATCTTTTATTCTCTTATTATTTTGAACTCTTTTCATATTCTGAGTTCTGGGTACACAGCAGACATTTATTGAAAAGAATATGTGTAGTAGCTACCACAGCAATTTTTCCAAGCAGCAACTCATGCAAAATCTTGACTATTTTTCAAAATCAATATAATCCTAAACATGTAGGTAACTGATTGCTAGGTAATTTGAAAATATCACAGTAATACTTTTTAATATCATTGTTTTATTTCTCTTTTCCATCATAGTCACTTAAAAATAATGTGTTGTTTCAATTTTTCAGTCTTCTAGGTTTTCTCAAAAGGATGCAAGAGGATATTTATTAAATGGTCACTCATCACGTTTTCCAGAAGAGAAAAAACAGGGCAGAGCAAACCTGTCTCTCCTTCAGTCCCACCATTGCATGAATTTCTGCCAGATCAAACTGTGTATATATAAAGTACTTTACTGAGGGTTCGACATACTCAAAAGGGTATTGCATGGTAGGAGAGCCTACAGTTGATGTATTAACTGGACTAAATGTTTCTTTTTGGAGAATGTTATTTATTTACTTTTAGCCTGTGCTGTGTCTTCGCTGCATATGGGCTTTCTCTAGCTGTGGTGAGTGGGGCTACGTGCTAGCTGTGGTGCGTAAGTTACTCAATACAGCGGCTTCTCTTGTTGCAGAGCATGAACTTCAGGGCGTGCAGGCTTCAGTAGTTGGGGCACATTGTCACTGTTGCTCTGCAGCATGTGGAGTCTTCCCAGATCAGGGAATCTAACCCATGTCCCCTCCATTTTGCTGATGAATTATTAACCACTGAGCCACCCGAGAAATCCCCAAGTGTTTCTTTTTATTGTAAAAGGGAACATATTCTTAGACTTTTGGCTTTCATATGCTCAGTGTTGCTTGCATATTTTTACTATCACTGACCTCACTTCTTTTGTATGTGACCCTCTGCTGTAATACACAGGGTTCTCAGTTAAACAACTTTAACATCCCTGAGGAAATACTAAGCTATTCCAAGGAAGCCTTTATGCTTTGATGTTTCCCGGCCGTGAGGAGCAACCCCACGTCCAAGAAGCAGCAGAAAACATCTATTTCTGCTTTATTGAATATGCCAAATCCTTTGAGTGTGTCGATCACAATAAACTGTGGAAAATTCTGAAAGAGATGGGAATACCAGACCACCTGACCTGCCTCTTGAGAAACCTGTATGCAGGTCAGGAAGCAACAGTCAGAACTGGACATGGAACAACAGACTGATTCCAAATAGGAAAAAGAGTACTTCAAGACTGTATATGGTCACTCTGCTTATTTAACTTATATGCCGAGTATATCAAATGCTGGGCTGGAAGAAGCACAAGCTGGAATCAAGATTGCCGGGAGAAATATCAATAACCTCAGATATGCAGATGACACCACCCTTATGGCAGAAAGTGAAGAGGAACTAAAACGCCTCTTGATGAAAGTGAAAGAGGAGAGTGAAAAAGTTGGCTTAAAGCTCAACATTCAGAAAACAAAGATCATGGCATCTGGTCCCATCACTTCATGGGAAATAGATGAGGAAACAGTGGAAACAGTCTCAGACCATTTTTCTGGGCTCCAAAATCACTGCAGATGGTGACTGCAGCCATGAAATTAAAAGACACTTACTCCTTGGAAGGAAAGTTATGACCAATCTGGATAGTATATTAAAAAGCAGAGACATTACTTTGCCAACAAAGGTCCATCTAGTCAAGTCTATGGTTTTTCCTGTCGTCATGTATGGATGTGAGGGTTGGACTGTGAAGAAAGCTGAGTGCTGAAGAATTGATGCTTTTGAACTGTGGTGTTGGAGAAGAACTCTTGAGAGTCCCTTGGACTGCAAGGAGATGCAATCAGTCCATTCTAAAGGACTGGGATTTCTTTGGAAGGACTGATGCTAAAGCTGAAACTCCAATACTTTGGCCACCTCATGCGAAGTGTTGACTCATTGGAAAAGACCCTGATGCTGGGAGGGATTGGGGTCAGGAGAAGAAGGGGACGACAGGATGAGATGGCTGGATGGTATCACTCAACGGACATGAGTTTGAGTAAACTCTGGGAGTTGGTGATGGACAGGGAGGCCTGGTGTGCTGTGATTCATGGGGTCATGAGTCAGACATGACTGAGTGACTGAACTGAATTGAAAGAGCACAGAGTGAGCATAGGTATTCATCTCTGGGGCTTGTGACCAGGGGCTCCAGTTCCAGGATAAAGAGTATGTTCTCTTTATCTAGTCAGTTCTAGTTGATCCTCTCTGTTAACGAGTGTATTAGTCAAAGTCCAGTTAGGCAAATGGCATGGCACCATATATTTTAACAGAATCAAACAATACTGGGAACTGGTATTGGAGAATTGAAGGGTAATATGGGATGTTGTTGTTTTTCAGTTGCTCAGTTGTATATGACTCTTTGCAACCCCATGGACTGTAGTATGCTAGGCTTCCCTGTCCTTCACTATCTCCTGGAGTTGTTCAAACTCATGTTGATTGAGTGAATGATGCCATCCAACCATCTCATTCTCTGTCACCACCCTTTCCTCCTGCCCTCAATCTTTCCCAGCATCAGGGTCTTTTCCAGTGAGTTGGCTCTTCAGATCGGGTGGCCAAAATATTGGAGCTTCAGCATTAGTCCTTCCAATAAATATTTAGGGTTGATTTCTTTAGAATTGACTGGCTTGATCTCCTTGCTTTCCAAGGGATTCTCAAGAGTCTTCTCTAGCACCACAGCTCCTGGAGTAAACTCAAACTCATGTCCATTGAGTCGGTGATACCGTCTAACCATCTCATGCTCTGTCGTCTCCTTCTCCTCCTGCCTTCGATCTTTCCCAACATCAGGGTGTTTTCAAATGAATCAGCTGTTTGCATCAGGTGGCCAAAATATTGGAGTTTTAGCTTCAACATCAGTCCTTCCAATGAACACCCAGGACTGATTTCCTTTAGGATTGACTCATTGGATCTCCTTGCAGCTCAAGGGACTCTCAAGAGTCTTCCCCAACACTGCAGTTCAAAAGCATCAATTCTTCAGCACTCAGCCTTTTTTATGGTCCAATTCTCACATCCATACATGACTACTGGAAAAACTACAGCTTTGACTAGATGGACCTTTGTTGCCAAAGAGAGTCTTTGCTTTTTAATATGTTGTCTAGGTTTGTCAAAGCTTTTCTTCCAAGCTTTTCTTTTAGTTTCATGGCTTCAGTCAGTGTCCACAGTGATTTCTTAGCTCAAGAGAATAAAGTCTGTCACTATTTCCATTTTTTCCCCATTATTTTTCATGAAGAGATGTGACTGGATGCCATGATCTTCGTTGTTTGAATGTTGAGTTTTAAGTCAGCTTTTTCACTCTCTTTCACCTTCATCAAGAGGCTCTTTAATTCTTCCTTGCTTTCTTCCTTTAGGGTGGTGTCATCTGCATATCTGAGGTTATTTATATTTCTCATGGCAATCTTGATTTCAGCTTGTGCTTCGTCCAGCTTACCATATTGCATGATGTACTGTGCATATAAGTTCAATAAGCAGGGTGACAATATACAGCCCTGATGTACTCCTTTCCCAGTTTTGAACCAGTTCATTGTTCTATGTCTGTTTCTAACGTGTTACTTCTTGATCTACATACAGGTTTCTCAGGAGATAGGTAGAGTAGTTGGGTATTCTAATCTCTTTAAAAATTTTCCTCAGTTTGTTGTGATCTATACAGACAAAGGCTTAAGCATAGTCAACTAAGCAGAAGTAGGTATTTTTCTGGAATTCTCTTGATTTTTCTATGATCCATTAATGTTGGCAATTCGACCTCTGGTTCCTGTGCCTTTTCTAAATCCAGCCTGTTCATCTGGAAGTTCTTGGTTCACGTATGGTTGAAGTCTAGCTTGAGGGATTTTGAGCATTACCTTGCTAGCATGAGAAACGAGCACAATTGCGCAGCTGTTGGAACATTCTTTGGCATTTCCATTTTTTTGGAATGGAATGAAAACTGACCTTTTCCAGTCCTGTGGCAGCTGCTGAGTTTTCCAAATTTGCTGATATATTGGTGTAGCACTTTCACATCATCAACTTTTAGGATGTTAAATAGCTCAGCTGGAATTCCATCACCTCACTAGCTTTGTTGGTAGTGATGCTTCCTAGGGCCCACTTGACTTCACACTCCAGAATGTCTGGCTCTAGGTGAGTAATCACACTGTTAGGATTATATGGGTCATTAAGACCATTTTTTGTACAGTTCTTATGTGTATTCTTGCCACTTCATCTTGATATCTTCTTCTTCTATTAGGTCCACATCTTTTCTGTCCTTTATTGTGTCCATTTTTTGAATGAAATGTTCCCTTGGTATCTCTAATTTTCTTGAAGAGATCTCTAGACTTTTCCATTCTATTGTTTTCCTATGTTCTTTGCATTGTTCACTTAAGAAGGCTTTCTTATATGGAATGAGTGAGGTAATGCAGAGATAAGAACTTCATGAAGTGACTGTTACCCTAGAGCAGAGGAGTGGACTCTGAAGGTTGATGCTGGGGTCCCCCAGAGCTGATACCCAGACCTGCAGATGGGAGCTGCTGCCTGGTGCTGGCATCTCTGAGGGAGTGCACTGAAGCCAGCTCTGGGAGTGAGGAGATAAAGATGCTGCTGCTGCTATTAGGAACCATGGCTGGGCAACGCTGATGGGAATGAAGATGGCAAGTAGGAAGGAGAAAGTGCTTTGCTCTTCCTCCAGCTCATGGTCTCCCTGTAGTGACCTCTGTTGGCAGAAACTAACAGGAAGCCGCTGGGACAGGAGAGCTGGCTACAGAGTCCCAGTCCCAGCATCACACAGCTGGGCAGAGAAGGGAGGGTTTGGAGGTGGAACAGCAGTGAAGTTAGTGAGGGTTTATCATGATGTGAGGTACCTTGCATTCATCAGAGACACACAAGCTAGTCTTGGCTTGTGGAAGTCACATTTTGGTGCAAGGATGGTTGACAAATAGAGCGGTGGAGCAGATAGGGTCCTGAAATGGAAGGGTGGTACATACATGGTAACATGATTTGATAAAAGTGCCTTGCCTGAAGTGGACAAATGATTACTTTTCAGTAAGTGGTGCTGGAGAAAGGAGTATCTATTTGGGGGAAAATGAATCTTAAATTGACCTCACCATAAAAATTAATTCAAGGTGGGCCATAGATCTGAATATGATTGGTAAAATAATAAAGCCTTTAGAATGTAACAAAGGAAAATTACCATGGATTAGGCAAGATTACTTCAATAAGACCCCCAAAATACATTAAGCTATAAAAGAAGAGAAAAGAAGATATATTAAACGTCATTAAATGTAAGAACTTTGGTTCATCAGAAGATATCATTAAGAAAGTGGGCAAGCCTCACATTGAGTAAAGGCATTCATTATGTATACATATATATACTTATTTATATATATACACACACACCCTCAAACCTGACAAAGGACTCATATCCAGCACGTATAGATATTAAGCATCAGGAAACCAATAAAGGTAAAGCATATAACTCAAGTGAATGCCACAATGAGAGAATAGAACAAAACCATAGAATGTCTGTAAGTAAAAGACTGAAAACATTAGGGGATAACAGAGCAGCTGGAGTTGCTGAGGGGAGTGTAAACTGGTTCAGTTACTTTGGAAAGCTTAGTTGGCATCTGTTAAAGCCAAACATACTCCAATCTTGTGACACAGCAATTCTATTTTCATGTATATTTCCAAGAAAAATGAGCATCTGTATTTACCAAAAGGCCCTGGTTACCAAAAGGCTCAGAGGTTAAAGTGTCTGCCTGGAATGCAGGAGACCCAGTTTCAATCCCTGGGTTGAGAAGATCCTCTGGAGAAGGAAATGACAACCCACTCCAGTACTCTTGCCTGGAGAATCCCACGGAGGGAGGAGCCTGGTAGGCTACAGTCCATGGGGTCGCAAAGAGTAGGACATGGTTGAGCGACTTCAATTTCACTTTCACTTTCACTTTAAAGCCAAACATACTCCGATCTTGTGACACAGCAATTCTATTTCCATGTATATTTCCAAGAAAAATGAGCATCTGTATTTACCAAAAGGCATATAAAATGTTTTTTGAAGCTTTAGTCGGCCCCAAACTGGAAAGAACACAAATGTCGTATGGTAGGAGAATGCAGGGGCAAGCTGTAGTATAATGTATTTATGAAGTGGACTCCTGCTGTGCAGCCGTGGAAAGAGGGGGGGCATAAACACAGAAACATGGCTCAGTCTCGAAAGCATTCTTTCAGACCCGTGCAACCAGGCAGGGACGTGTGCACCCTGTGTGATTCCGTATATGTGAAGTTAAAGGCAGATAAAAATAATCAATGATGATTAAAGTCAGTGTAGAGGGTGTCAGGGTAGAGGTGAGTGTTGCACTGGGAAGAGGTGCAGGGGATTTTCTGGAGTGACATAAATGCCTTGATCTGGGTGATGCCTACACAGGTTAAAAGTAAATAAAGTAAACATTTACTTAGCTATAGAGTTAACAATGTACACTTAACAGTATGAAAATCATACGTCAAAAAAAGAAAGACTCTACAAAGGGAAAGAATATTTCTTTTGTTAGCACGTTCCTGGCTTTGCGTGTTTGGAGTGATAGATTTCCATGATCGTGCTTTGGAGTATTTGGCTCTTTTCTGTCCGAAGAAAAGCGGAGCATCACACAACAAAACAGAAATCGTAACAGCTCTTGGGCTGACCTTTTTGTATCCTGCTAGGAGTGGCATCATTTTCAAATTGAATTCTTTGATTTTAGGACACCTTCTGAGAGAGACCAAGGGGATGGGGAGTTGTTCATCACATCCTGTATAGAAAGATGTAAAAGGCTCACTTACAAAGACTTCACAGCCCATGGAGAATCAAGTGCAGAGAGCACCCTGGAGACATAAGGGGAAAGCCGTGAAGTGGTACAGAGAGCAGTGCTAAAGGGCTCAGGTGTGTAGTGAGATAACCTTGCACAGAAAGCTCTTGACAAGCATTAGCTAGTGATGCAAATCTTAGGCTTTTAATAAAGCCAATAAATAGCATATCTGAGCATCTGGTGAAGACTTGTCTGCCTCTTCTAAAATCTTTGAGTGTGTTAGAGTGTGCATCTGTATGTACTCAAATATACACTGTGAGAAGAGAACTCTCTTTGTATTAAGTCGTTGACCCTTCCCTATGAGAGGTCACTTCTGTTGTGATAAACAGCCTGTTTGTATGTATGCCTAACGCTTGTCAGCAAGGAGCCCAGTGGAGTCAAGCCCTTTTGTTGAAGAAGTCATGGGCATTCTGCCAGAGAAAGTCAGGCACTCTGGGGAAAAGTTGATTGTAACTGAAGTGTAATTAAAGAAGCGACAAGACCGGAATGACCATCATTTGGAAGTGAGGGGAAAATCCAAGAAGGAGCGAATGAAGACTAATGGTGTAATGCTAACCCAAAGCTAAGTTTCTAGCATTGCCTGAATAATACATAAACTTGTAATTAAGATTTAAGATGATCCCCTGTGGGAAATGTACTTTTGGGCCAGAAGAATTCAATATTTCTTGTACCCATTAAAGGCAAAATGATAAATCATCTTTTTCATTCTCTGTTGGAAGTAGGAGCATGGTAACTTAAATCACAAAGAAAGTGCTGATGTGTTTAGAAGGAAGAACAAGTCTGGGGTGGTGCCAGGAGGATGGAAATTCATAGGAGTCTTGGTGAGTCTCATCAGCTAAATGTGGCAAAACTCAGAAGAGTTATGACTTTTTGGTGTAGGCATGGGGTACAAGGTAAGGGTAGAATTGGCTTGAAATTTGAACTTTTGGGAGTTTTTCTTTTGAGAAGTTGATATGAAGTGAAGTGAAAGACGCTTAGTCATGTCTGACTCTCTGTTACCCCTTGTACTGTATTGCCAGGCTCCTCTGTCCATGGAATTCTCCAGGCCAGAACACTGGAGTGGGTTGCCAACTCCAGGGGAGAAGTTGATATAATGAGTTTCTAGTCTGCCACTCTGTTGGAGAAGGAAATGTCAAACCACTCCAGTATTCTTGCCTAGAGAATCCTGTGGACAGAAGAGCCTGCTGGGCTGCTTTCCATGGGGTCGCACAGAGTCAGACATGACTGAAGCGACTTAGCATGCATGCGTGCATTGAAGAAGGAAATGGCACCCCACTCCAGTGTTCTTGCCTGGAGAATCCCAGGGACAGAGGAGCCTGGTGGGCTGCCATCTATGGGGTCACACAGAGTCGGACACGACTGAAGTGACTTAGCAGCTGCAGCAGTCTGCCACTCTGTATTTGTTCGACTGAGATTTTCAGTTTGAGATCTTTGCAGAGAAAGTGTGAAACCATCTTGATGGTTGGAATACATTGCTGATGAAATGGGAATGAGTTTGCACAAACTCAGGGAGCTGGTGAAAGACAGGGAGGGCTGGCATACTGTAGTCCATGGGTTTGCAAATAGTTGGACATTACTGAGCGACTGAACAACAATCTTGATTACATTTTGTGAAATATTCATGTGTGGTCCTTGGGTAGATGCCAATTCACATCAGTCAGGAAGGTGCAGGGAGAAATACAGAGAAATAGAAACTGGAGTTGTAAAGGTGAAGAGCTCACTTGCTTCTTTTTATACACAAGAAACCAGGGTAAATTGTCCAAAGTCCCATGGCCACTTTTCAGTAGGGCTAGAACTTGGATGCACATTTCCTGACTCAGCACCTAAGATTCTGTTCATTTTCCACAAAGGGGTGATTTCCACCAGAGACGCTGCTCAGTGCAGGAGTCATCATTTTGTCATCAGAAGGCATTTTCTGATATGTTGTTGCCTTCTCATCGGTGGTGATACTGTTCATGGATGGAGAGAATCATAGAAACTTTTTAAACTTTTAGGTTACAGGATTAAGGGCTAGATCTCCAGGCAAGAATACTGGAGTGGGTTGCCATGCCCTCCTCCAGGGGATCTTCCCAACACAGAGGATGACGCCAGAGGATGATCCTAGGGGTCAAACCCCCATCTCTCATGTCTGCCTGCATTGGCAGGTGGGTTCTTTACCATCAGCACCACGTGGGAAGCCCTGAAAATGAATTTTGCTCTTTTGAAATTATGGTTTGGCTGCATTTAACATTTTGGAATGATGGCTCATTTTTCTCAGTACTTGGAAGATGTTGAATTGTTTTCTTCTGTTGTTGTCTTTGAGAAGTCTGTTGTCAATCTAATAATTAGTGTCCCTTGATAAATAATTGATTATTTTACTCTGGCCTTTTCACTTTTTGTTGTTTTCTTATAGTTTCAGGCTGAGAGCTGATGTATATAGATTTAGCTGTATTAATTCTACTTGAGACTCATTAGAGTTCCTGTAACTAAGGATTCTTTCATCAGCTGTGAAAAAGTCACATCTATTATCTTTTTCAATATTGCCTCTTTCCTGTTTCCTCCTTTCCCTCCTGCTGGCCTCTTTAAAGATACATGCTGGACCTTCTCATTCTCTCTCCTGCTCTCCTGAAGCTCACTTTCATGGTTTGCATCTCTGTTTATATTGGTTTCATCCTTAATTCTTTCTTCACATCTGTCTTCCTCTTCAGATTTTGAATCTGCCGCTCTACCTATGCATTATGTATTCATTTCCTAAAGTTCTGTTACTTCAACAAATAGGTTTGCCCTCTAGATGGTTAAAATGTTCTCTTCCTGATCCAGTCTTTCTCAAAAGTGGATCCCTTTGAGGATGCCCTCTTTGTGTGGAGTCTGTTTCAGCACCCTGACTTTCCCAGGCTAAAGTTCATCACTGTATGGCTCTTAATATACTAATCCTTCTAGAACCACCCCTCATTCTCTATTTCCTGACATCAACAAAGCTTTAGCTCCATTTACCATTTCAGCATCTACTGAGTTTCAGTTTTTTAGTTTTCCTCTTCATTTCGGAGCTTTTCTTTTACTTTTAGGTCCTCGGTCATGTGTTTAAATGGAACGTTGTTATCATGCTCCTATGGATGCTTTGGATGGAAGGGTTTTTAAGGTTATTCAGATCAGGGTTTCTTAAATTTAATATTCATATATATCACCTGGCAACCATGTTAAAATGCCAGCTCTGTTTCAGTAGATCTGGGAGAGGGCCTGAGATTTTGCATTTCCCACAGATTCTCAGTTGATGGTATTGTTTCTGCTCCATGGACACCATCTTAGTAGAAGTATCCTAAATCATATGCTTTTATAAACAGAAACCCATGAAAATTGTATCTCTTTTCCCAAGAGGCAAAGGACTAGAAGATAGAGAAAAAAAAATTCTAATTGTTTTGTTAGTTAGACTTGTTTGCCTGCAAGTTATATCATACAAACACTAGAGAATCTCTTGGGATCCTAGAACAGGAACTTTTTTTTTTGTCTGCAGAATGACTGGAAACAGAAACTTAAATGTGATCTACTTTGTCTGTTTCCTGCATTATTATGTTTTCTCTCTCTCTTATGTTCCTTGTTATATGGAGCGCATCAGTCATAGAAGAACTTTCTCCTCTTCTGTATCTCTCAGGATCAAAGAAGTAGTATACCACGCTGGACAAAGGAATGGCTTATTGAACTAAACCATCTGGTTTGAGTTATGACTTTGCCATTTACTAGCTGTTTAAGTTTGGGCAAGTAACTTAACCTCTGTGACCCTTAGTACTCTTATGTGTAAAATGGGAGTATTAACAGCTCCTACAGAATGGGATTAAATGAGTTATTATATAGACAGTTCTTAGAATAGCCATTGAAATAGAGTAAGCATGCAACAAATGTTGTAATTTTTATATTTTCTTTTGTTTTACTTCTTGTTTGTCTTCTGAAAAATGACTCACTGGTTCAACTTGGTTTTGATACACAGACTTGGACCTATCAGAGGTGGCCAGGAGTTATGATATGCGTTATAGTCTATGAAATAGCTTATCTTGCAGTAGTCATGTGATTGAAAGTGGTGGCCATTCTTTGTAAAGAGGAGGGTTTGATCTTATGGACTATTAGTAGAGCTCAGCCAGTGGTTCACAATACAGTGCTTGTGAACTAATTTAAACAAGTATTTTATTTCTTCTAGGTAAATTATATTAATTACATAATCCATCATTTTAAAAGCAATTAGGAACTAGTTACTAGAAACTGAGAATCATTATTGATTTGTTGTTGTTCAGATACTCAGCAGTGCCCAGCTCTTTCTAACCCCATGGATTACAGCATGCCGGGCTTCCCTGTTCTTCACTATCTCCCGGAGCTTGCTCAAACTCATGTCCATTGAGTAGGTAATTCCATCCAACCATCTCATGTTCTGTCGTCCCCTTCTTTTCCAGTCTTCAGTCTTTCCTAGCATCTGGGTCTTTTCTAAAGAGCCATCTCTTTGCATCAGGTGGCCAAAGTATTGGAGCTTCAGCTTCAGCATCAGTCTTCCAATGAATATTCAGGATTGATTTCCTTTAGGATTGATTGGTTTGGTCTCCTTGCAGTTCAAGGGACTCTCAAGAGTCTTCTCCAAAACCACAGTTCAAAAGCATCTATTCTTTGGTGCTTGGCCTTCTTTATGGTCCAACTCTTATATCTATATGTGACTTCTGGAAAAACCATAGCTTTGACTATATGGCATTTTGTTGGCAAAGTAATGTCTCTGCTTTTTAATATGCTGTCTAGGTTGGTCACAAATTTTCTTCCAAGGAGCAAGCGTCTTTTAATTTCATGGCTGCAGTCACCATCTACAGTGATTTTGGAGCCCCCCAAAATAAAGTCTGACACTCTTTCCATTGTTTCCCCATCTATTTGCCATGAAGTGATGGGACCGGATGCCATGATCTTCGTTTTTTGAATGTTGAGCTTTAAGCCAACATTTTCCACTCTCCTCTTTTACTTTCATCAAGAGGCTCTTTAGTTCTTCTTCACTTTCTGCCACAAGGGTGGTGTCATCTGCATATCTGAGTTTATTGATATTTCTCCCAGCAATCTTGATTCCAGCTTGTGCTTCATCCAGCCTGGCATTTTGCATGATGTACTCTGCATATAAGTTAAATAAGCAGGGTAACAATATACAGCCTTGATGTGCTCCTTTCCCAATTTGTGTGAAAGTCTGTCCTTGGAAGTCTGTCAGTGGAAGTCTGTCCTTCCATGTCCAGTTCTAACTCTTGCTTCTTGACCTGCATACAGGTTTCTCAGCAGGCAGTAAGGTGGTCCAGTATTCCCAGCTCTTGAATAATTTTCCACAGTATGTTGTGATCCACACAGTGAAAGCCTTTAGTGTAGTCAGTGAAGCAAAAATGATGTATTTCTGGAATTCTCTTGCTTTTCTATGATCCAATGGATGTTGGCAATTTGATCTCTGGTTCCTTTGCCTTTTCTAAATCCAGCTTAAACATCTGAAAGTTCTTGGTTCATGTACTGTTGAAGCCTGGCTTGGAGAATTTTGAACATTACTTTGCTAACATGTGAAATGAGCGCAATTATGTGATAGTTTGAACATTCTTTGGCATTGTCTTTCTTTGGCATTAGAATTAAAATGTTTTATTTTTATAATTTAAACTGGCATGTTTCTCAGGGCTAGTTTATATGACATCATAGTTGTGGTCCATGTATATTTCCAGAGGGTGTTATTCATATGACTCCAGTATGGATGGTCACCTGGACGTCTGCAAAAACTCTGGCATTTCTACAGTTGACTCAGCATGATTTTTCAATATTCTTTAAGAAACTTGAGTCTCATAATGTTTAGCACAGTTGCAAAGGTCCTGTTGCAGAGTGCAAATGCAAACAATTGGATTTTTAAATTTTTTCAGGAAGGACTTTTTACCAAGGCACCTATCAGTCACCAGTGTGGTCTTGAGTGGTTCACTGCTTTGAATCACTCTTATTCTAGATTTTTAATTATAAATAATTTTTAGCTTATCTTTGTACATCAGTTAAAATTTTCTGTGGATTTATTGGTTAACCTTAAGTTTGTGTTGATGCAATAATTTTCTAAAAACTAGGTATTTAAATATGAATATAATTCAGATATAAATCACCCATAGTCCTATTGCTAATGTAAATTTGTATGTAATTTTCCTAAACTCTATATTCACTCTTATTACTGGCTTCATTTGCCACTTATACATGGAAATAACTGAAGCCAAGGGGCTGTGGTTTCTCTTTAACCTGCTAACATGGGGCTTGATGAGAAAAGTTGGAGAACCTTGCATTGGACAGAGTGTTATGGATTGAACTGTGTCTCCTCCAAAATGTTAAAGTCTTAATCCCCAGTGCCTGTGAATGTGACCTTATTTGGAAATAGGGACTTTACAGATGATCAAGTTAAGATGAAGTCATTAGACTGGACCCTAAACCAATGTCCTTATGAAAAGGAAAAATTTAGACACAGAGACAGACACATACAGGGAGAATGTCATGTGAAGTTGAAATAAGAGATCAAAGTGCTGCATCCATAGGTAAAGATGCCAGTGATTGTCAGCAAGCCACCAGAAGCTAGGAGAGAGGCAGGCCAGGTTCTTTTTCATAGCCCTCCCAGGGCTCCAGCCCTGCTGAAACCTTGATTTCATACATCTAGCCTCTAGGGCTGTGAAAAAATACATGTATTCTTAGTCTGTGATATGTGTTACAGCATCCCTAGGAAACCGATACAGAAAGGAAGCTGGGGAAACAGGAATATAGATAGGACATATGTAGATAAGTGCATGCGGAGATGGGTGAATGGATGGACGGATGGATAAATTGATAGGTAGTTAGGCAGATAGATAGATGACACACAGATAGGTAGATGAAGAAGAAATCAGGAGAGATGAGGAAGATGAGGCCATGTTCTATAAGATAAAAATGAATGCTAAGGCTGTATCATTAGCTATGAGCTGTGGAGTTGTTTGCAAAGTCTGTTGCAAGTCATCCAACTTGCACGCAAAGCAGGAAACTCACAGTGGCTCTTGATACCAAAAAGACATCTTGTCTGACTTTATTCTGTTAGGGAGCTCATGTCTGGTGGTCCAGAAGTTCAGTCAGAACATTTGGACATGTTGAGTGGCAGTTTCTGGCTGGGTGTGAGAACAGCAGATGGTTTCCATTTTCTCAGCAATATTAAGAATTTGCTACTAAAACGTGCTGAACTGGGCTGTCACTGGTTCTGGTTGCTGGTGAGACTGACCGTCCAAGTGCTGCCTTTTGGTATGTGCTCAAGAGCAGGAATGGCCAGCGTTGGAGTAGCAGTGGGAAAGAACGGGTGTGAGGATAGAAACCTATTCTTTCCAAGCAGGTTGGCTGTCACAAGACTTTATAAAGCTGGCAGCTCCTGGGGTTGGGATTGCTGCTCTCCTATGAGGGGGAAGAGGCAGTACTGGGACTCTCTCTGTTGTTTCAGTTCAGTTCAGTCGCTCAGTTGTGTCCGACTCTTTGTGACCCCATGAATCGCAGCACGCCAGGCCTCCCTGTCCATCACCAACTCCTGGAGTTCATCTCTGGGGGCTTCTTGCAATTTCTAGAGAATTTGGTTGAGTCTACCTCCTACCAGAGAGCTAACCTGCTTTAGGAAATTAAATAGAGAAAAAAGTGCCAGGTCTCCAGCCTAGGTTTTCCATCTCACTTAGGTACTGGAATACCTCACTGAAATTGTTCCAAATCTCATTGATCCCTGTTCCAACGTTATCCAGATTCTGAATCTTGATTCTGTTTCCCATGTTCATCATGCCACTCCTGCCTTGCGCCTTGCTCACTGTGCGCTGTCTTATTTTTCTGACTTTTTGACTTGGGCCCTTTCAGCACAAGGCCCTTTGGTATCTTTGGCTCATTCTGCTTCAGCATCCTTTGTATAGGACCCCTGAGTCTCAGGGGGCCATGCCCTGGCCCTCTGACTGGAGACCCAGCTGGCCTTGCCCAGTCTTTTATGTAACTGTACAGGATGATCCCACTGAACCCTGGGGTAGGGTAAATGTGACATTCCAGGGTGTGCTGCCACATCATCCTCGAGCAAACTTTCAGAGGAAATGTCTTGAAGCGACTCTGTGGCTCTGGAATCCCTGACCCACTTCAAGGATCGAGAAAGTAGAGGAGGTGGTGGTATGGAAGTTTCTTTGGAAAACACCATTGCTGTGAATGCTCCTTTTTGTACAAAGCCCCATGAACATGGATGGCCTCCACAGACGCAGTCTTATCCCAGGACTTGGCTGCCCCAGACCTGGTGCCAAGCTGTGGTGTGGAGGAGATGGAGGAGGGGTGCACTCACAGGGAGATGACTGCTGTGCACTCCTGCACACTGTCTGACTGTGTGCTGCCTTTGGACTCATGGTGTTTAAAGTTTCACTTCTGCTTCAGTGAAGATATCTTTCTGAATCCACGTATGATACTGTCAGCGGACACTATCTTGAGTCATAAGTACTGTCTTGTATAACATTAAAAAATAGTCAGACATGACTGAGTGACTGAACTGAACTGAACTGCAAATGAACACTGGGAAATGTCAATTGGAGAATAAATAAGTGGATTTTAGTGAACACATAGTAGTCTCTGCCATACACATATTTTAAGCCTCTAAGAGAGACCCATGGTATAAAACGTGTCTCAGATTTGCTTATCTAAAGAACTCCTTCCCACTCACCATTCTAGTATCCATCTATTCAAGTATCCCATGGACCATACTTGAGAAATACTAATGTAACGTTCCCTTGGAACCTCCTCCCAAACAGTTGCTGCTGAGTTTTTTGCTTTCCAACCATGTTGTAGAAACAGGAAAAGAAATGCTACAGTTAGAGATGTCTGTGGATCCTAACTCTTTGAGGGTCATTTTTTTCAGATCAAAAGATTGTTTTCTTAGCCGTTTTATACTTTACTTTCTGTTTGAAAAGACCTTGCTTGTATTATTTTCCATGTATTTTCCTAGCTCTTAGAAACAGAGTTCAAGCCCAACCAGCAACATTTCCCCTCGTGCAGCTATGACCCAGGATGATTATAACTCCATTTAAATAGAAATGGTGAACTTTCCATTTGCTTATATTTAAGACTGATAACTGACAAGGAGCTGCTGTATAGTACAGGGAACCCTGCTCAATATTATATAACAGCCTAAATGGGAAAATAATTTGAAAAAGAATAGATATTTGTATAGCTGAATCACTTTGTACACCTGAAATTAACTCAACATTGTTAATCAACTATATGCCAGCATAAAACAAAAAGTTAAAAAAATTTTTTTTAAATTTATCTTCAGTGTGTAGATGAGACCAGTACAATATAACTACTCACTGGGTTGCTTTCAAACTATCTTTAAAAGTTCGTTTACAAAAATTTTTTAAATTTGAATTTGTGTTAAATTTATTGTTTTCCCTTTTAAAACACAGGCTGTCAGCTGGCCACTATTACACTTTCCCAAAAAGACTGACATAGGTCATGTCAATTTAATGGAGCAGAGACTATAAAGCTCATCAAATATTGCATTCTTTTCTTACACTTCCCAGCCCCCTTGCAATTAGATGAATTTAAGTAGAGAGTTTTGGCCAATGCAATATGGGGGTAGCATTTGGGTCTCTTTCTACCTAAGGTAGGGAAGAATCTGTGCACGAGTTTGCGGTACTACCTATTGTAGACATATTCCACATGGTGCAATTACAATATAGTGGAGACGCACGCATCCTGGATTCCTGGGTGACCACATGGAACTGAGGTCTGTGAACCTGTAAGGGACAGGTGGTATGAGAGAAATAAACGAGTTGTGTCAAGTCGCATGGACTTAGGAGCTACTTTATCATCATAGCATGGCCTTCTCCTCCCTGTCGTCTCTAAATGAGTAAAATAAAACAAAACAGAGTTACACTATCATATAAGTCATTGTCTAGACTTGGCTATACAGTCACCACATTTTAATAAGGGATAATTTGAGAATATACATCACTTTATATTAGACATGTATTGTATGTCTCTTGCTGAAACAGATTGACTGTTTTCCTTATTTGAAGAGCCCCAAATAACCATCTTTTGTCATTATTCATTTTACTCTAATAATTATATTGACACTGATAAAATTTTCAGTGTGTACACAATTTTTCGTATGGTAATAGTATCAACAGCTGGTTAATATTGTCACTTAGAGCAGATTTAGTATAGAACTCTGAAAAATAATGATCTCTATATTGTTGGCAGTGGAAACCCAGAGTTTCTTCAGTTCAGTTCAGTTCAGTTCAGTTCAGTTTCTCAGTCATGTCCGACTCTTTGCAACCCCATGAATCGCAGCTCTCCAGGCCTCCCTGTCCATCACCAACTCCTGGAGTTCAATCAGACTCACGTCAGTGAGTGATGCCATCCAGCCATGTCATCCTCTGTCGTCCCCTTCTCCTTCTGCCCCCAATCCCTCCCAGCATCAGAGTCTTTTCCAATGAGTCAACTCTTCCCATGAGGTGGCCAAAGTCCTGGAGTTTCAGCTTTAGCATCATTCCTTCCAAAGAAATCCCAGGGCTGCTCTCCTTTAGAATGGACTGGTTGGATCTCCTTGCAGTCCAAGGGACTCTCAAGAGTCTTCTCCAACACCACAGGTCAAAAGCATCAATTCTTTGGCGCTCAGCTTTCTTCACAGTCCAACTCTCACATCCATATATGACCACTGGAAAAACCATAGCCTTGACTAGACGGACCTTTGTTGGCAAAGTAATGTCTCTGCTTTTTAATATGCTTCTAGTTTAGTCATAACTGTTCTCCCAAGGAGTAAGTGTCTTTTAATTTCATGGCTGCAATCACCATCTGCAGTGATTTTGGAGCCCCCCAAAATAAATCAGCCACTGTTTCCACTGTTTCCCCATCTATTTCCCATGAAGTGATGGGACCAGATGCCATGATTTTAGTTTTCTGAATGTTGAGCTTTAAGCCAACTTTTTCACTTTCCACTTTCACTTTCATCAAGAGGCTTTTTAGTTCCTCTTCACTTTCTCCCATAAGAGTGGTGTCTTCTGCATATCTGACGTTATTGATATTTCTCTCAGCAATCTTGATTCCAGCTTGTGCTTCTTCCAGCCCAGCGTTTCTCATGATGTACTCTGCATAAAAGTTAAATAAGCAGGGTGACAATATACAGCCTTGACGTACTCCTTTTCCTATTTGGAACCAGTCTGTTGTTCCATGTCCAGTTCTAACTGTTGCTTCCTGACCTGCATACAAATTGCTCAAGAGGCAGGTCAAGTGATCTGGTATTCCCATCTCTTTCAGAATTTTCCACAGTTTATTGTGATCCACACAGTCAAGGCTTTGGCAAAGTCAATAAAGCAGAAACAGATGTTTTTCTGGAACTCTTTTTTTTTAATGATCCAGCGGATGTTGGCAATTTTATCTCTGGTTCCTCTGCCTTTTCTAAAACCAGCTTGAACATCTGGAAGCTCACGGTTCATGTTTGCTGAAGTCTGGCTTGGAGAATTTTGAACATTACTTTACTAGAATGTGAGATGAGTGCAATTGTGCGGTAGTTGGAGCATTCTTTGGCATTGCCTTTTTTTGGAATTGGAATGAAAACTGACCTTTTCCAGTCTTGTGGCCACTGCTGAGTTTTCCAAGTTTGCTGGCATATTGAATGCAGCACTTTCACAGCATCATCTTTCAGGATTTGAAATAGCTCAACTGGAATTCCATCACCTCCGCTAGCTTTGTTCGTAGTGATGCTTTCTAAAGCCCACTTAACTTCACATTCCAGGATGTCTGGCTCTAGGTGAGTGATCACACAATTGTGATTATCTTGGTCGTAAAGATCTTTTTTGTACAGTTCTTCCATGTATTCTTGCCACCTCTTCTTAATATTTTCTGCTTCTGTTAGGTCCATACCATTTCTGTCCTTTATCGAGTCCATCTTTGCATGAAATATTCCCTCGGTATCTCTAATTTTCTTGAAGAGATCTCTGGTCTTTCCCATTCTGTTCCTCTACTTCTTTGCATTGATCACTGAGGAAGGCTTTCTTATCTATCCTTGCTATTCTTTAGAACTCTACATTCAGATGCTTTTGTCTTTCCTTTTCTCCTTTGCTTTTCACTTCTCTTCTTTTCACAGCTATTTGTAAGGCCTTCCCAGACAGCCATTTTGCTTTTCTGCATTTCTTTTCCATGGGGTTTGTCTTCATCCCTGTCTCCTGTACAATGTCATGAACCTCATTCCATAGTTCATCAGGTACTCTATCTATCAGATCTAGTCCCTTAAATCTATTTCTCACTTCCACTGTATAATCATAAGGGATTTGATTTAGGTCGTACCTGAATGGTCTAGTGGTTTTCCCTACTTCCTTCAATTTAAGTCTGAATTTGGCAATAAGGAGTTCATGATCTGAGCCACAGTCAGCGCCTGGTCTTGTTTTTGCTGACTGTATAGAGCTTCTCCATCTTTGGCTGCAAAGAATATAATCAGTCTGTTTCGGTGTTGGCCATCTGGTGATGTCCATGTGTAGAGTCTTCTCTTGTGTTGTTGGAAGAGGATGTTTGCTATGACCAGTGCATTTTCTTGGCAAAACCCTATTAGTCTTTGCCCTGCTTCATTTCGTATTCTAAGGCCAAATACCAAGGCCAAGAGCAGACACACTGAAACGATACTCACAGAAAACTAGTCAATCTAATCACACTGGGACCACAGCCTTGTCTAACTCAATGAAACTAAGTCATTCCTGTGAGGCCACCCAAGATGAGCGGGTCATGGTGGAGAGGTCTGACAGAATGTCATCCACTGGAGAAGGGAATGGCAAACTACTTCATTATTCTTGCCTTGAGAACCCCATGAACAGTATGAAAATGCAAAATGATAGGATACTGAAAAAGGAACTCCCCAGGTCAGTAGGTGCCCAATATGCTACTGGAGATCAGTGGAGAAATAACTCCAGAAACAATGAAGGGATGGAGCCAAAGCAAAAACAATACCCAGCTGTGGATGTGACTGGTGATAGAAGCAAGATCCGATGCTATAAAGAGCAATATTGCATAGGAACCTGGAATGTCAGGTCCATGAATCAAGGCAAATTGGAAGTGGTCAAACAGATGGCAAGAGTGAATGTCGACATTCTAGGAATCAGTGAACTAAAATGAACTGGAATGGGTGAATTTAACTCAGATGACCATTATATCTACTACCGCGGGCAGGAATGCCTGAGAAGAACTGGAGTAGCCATCATGGTCAACAAAAGAGTTTGAAATGCAGTACTTGGATGCAATCTCAAAAATGACAGAATAATCTCTGTTCGTTTCCAAGGCAACCCATTCAATAACACAGTAATCCAAGTCTATGCCCCAACCAGTAACGCTGAAGAAGCTGAAGTTGAATGATTCTATGAAGACCTACAAGACCTTTTAGAACTACCACCCAAAAAAGATGTCCTTTTCGTTATAGGGGACTGGAATGCAAAAGTAGGAAGTCAAGAAACACCTGGAGTAACACGCAAATTTGGCCTTGGAATAAGAAATAAAGCAGGGCAAAGACTAATAGAGTCTTGCCAAAGCCATTCAGGTATGACCTAAATCAAATCCCTTATGATTATACAGTAGAAGTGAGAAATAGATTTAAGGGACTAGATCTGATAGATAGAGTACCTGATGAACTATGGACTGAGGTTCGTGACATTGTACAGGAGACAGGAATCAAGACCATTCCCATAGGAAAGAAATGCAGAAAAACAAAATGGCTGTCTGGGGAGGCCTTGCAAATAGCTGTGAAAAGAAGAGAATCAAAAAGCAGAGAAAAGGAAAGGTATAAGCATCTGAATGCAGAGTTCCAAAGAATATCAAGAAGAGATAAGAAAGCCTCCGTCATCGATCAATGCAAGGAAGTAGAGGAAAACAACAGAATGGGAAAGACTAGAGATCTCTTCAAGAAAATTAGAGATACCGAGGGAATATTTCATGCAAAGATGGGCTCGATAAAGGACAGAAATGGTATGGACCTAACAGAAGCAGAAGATATTAAGAAGAGGTTTCAAGAATACACAGAAGAACTGTACAAAAAAGATCTTCATGACCCAGATAATCACAATGGTGTGGTCACTCACCTAGAGCCAGACATCCTGGAATGTGAAGTCAAGTGGGCCTTAGAAAGCATCTCTATGAACAAAGCTAGTGGAGGTGATGGAATTCCAGTGGAGCTATTTCAAATCCTGAAAGATGATGCTGTGAAAGTGCTGCACTCAATATGCCAGCAAACTTGGAAAACTCAGCAGTGGCCATAAGACTGGAAAAGGTCAGTTTTCATTCCAATCCCAAAGAAAGACAATGCCAAAGGGTTTCTTAGGAGGTGTGTATAATATATACTCAGGTTCATGTAGACTTGGAAGCTGATGGTTCAAAAGCTAGAATCAGGATTACATTGGCCTGGAAGCAGGCCTATGTGTACCAAAGGCTTCCCTGGTGGCTCAGTGGTAAAGAAACCCACCTGACAATGCGGAACATGAGGGTTTGACCCCTGGGTTCAGAAGGTCCCCTGGAGAAGGAAATGGTGACCTAGTCCCGTATTCATGCCTGGGAAATCCTGTGGACAGAGGAGCCTGGTGGGATACAGTCCATGAGGCTGCAAAAGAGTTGGACTTGACTTAGCAACTAAAGAACTACAGCATATGTTCCAAAGACATTGTAGCATCAGATAATACTCCCGCCACGAGTTAGCAGAATCTCATTTCTCCTAAAAGTATTTATCAGTATTTTCCCAGAAGATGCCTCATGTGTATCCCCACAGCAGTTTGTCACCTGTGAGTACCGTGTCACATCTGGGTTCTTTCCCTGCTCTTGTTCTAGCCTTGTCTATTCCTCAGAGCTGCTAGCAGAAGGAAGAAGGCCACCCCTGTGATTGCCCATCAGGAAGACAGTTCTGTCTGTACTTACTGATGGTCTTTGGTCTCTGAAATCCTTAATGATGGATTTGTTTCAGAAGCTCTGAGGCATCTTGTCACTTGAGCCTTGATGCAACTCTGCTTATCTTGAAGATGTCACCAAAAAATCTCTAAAGAATATTCTACATTATAATCCTCTGTCTTCCAGTAGGGGGTCAAACCTAGAAGATCTGAAGAGAAATAGACAGCACCCCATCCTCTTCATGCTCCTTGGCAAATTTTGTTATAAGATCCCAGTGAAAAATATGTTCCTTCTTTAATTATAAAATAGAACCTAACATGTCTTTCACCAGACATCAGCACGTGGTATGTGTGTGTAGTGTGCATGTACGTAGAAGATGGAAGGGTGCATACCAGCAGAAGAAGTGTGCCTTGTTAAAGCTGCTGCTGCTGCTGCTAAATCACTTCAGTCATGTCTGACTCTGTGTGACCCCATAGACGGAAGCCCACCAGGCTCCTCTGTCTCTGGGATTCTCCAGGCAAGAATACTGGAGTGGGGTGCCATTGCCTTCTCCAATGCATGAAAGTGAAAAGCGAAAGTGAAGTCACTCAGTCATGCCGACTCTTAGCGACCCCATGGACTGCAGCCCACCAGGCTCCTCCATCCATGGGACTTTGCAGGCAAGAGTACTGGAGTGGGGTGCCATTGCCTTCTCTGCGTTAAAGCTGAGGCCCACTCTACACATGATTTTACTTTTCTGTGACTT
The DNA here is from genome assembly GCF_042477335.2 of Ovis canadensis. Taxonomy (NCBI): domain Eukaryota; kingdom Metazoa; phylum Chordata; class Mammalia; order Artiodactyla; family Bovidae; genus Ovis; species Ovis canadensis. Next base: position 15,131,496 of record NC_091251.1, read on the forward strand.
GCTTTTCATTGATAGAGAATTGTATCCATATCAAAGAGGCTGAGGACACTTGAAAAAGACTAATCTGGGTTTCTCAAACTAAACCAAATATAGAGATTGTAGAAATATGAAAAAGATTCCCTTAATAAGAAAAAAAATAGTCAAAAGGTGCAATGACTCAAGTGTCCATCAACAGATGAAAAAAATAAAAAATGCATATGAAGGAATATTACTTGGCTTTAAGAAGGAATGGGATCACAATATATGCTGTAACATAGATAAACCTTGAAAATGTTATGCTAAATGAAAGAAGACAGACACGAAGGACAAGTACCATATGATTCCTCTTAGATACTGAAAATAGACAAATTCATAGAGACAGAAAGCAGATGCTGGGGGAGGGGGTGGGGATTGGAAATTTATCATTTAATGGGTACAGAATTTTTGGAATGATGAAAAAATTCTGGAAATGGTTAGTGGTGATGGTTGCACAATTCTGTAACTGTGCTTAATGCCACTGAATTGTACACTTAAAAATAATTAAAATGGTAAATTTTATGCTATATTTGCTTTACTGCAATAGAAAAGGAAAAAAAAAATCTGCAAAGATTCTAAGAGTACGTACATTATACCAGGTAAGCTGTGGAATTAAAGGATGAGGATTTAGTTTTGCTGGATTGTAAACTTCTTGAGGACAGAAACATTGCTTTATTGTAGATGCTACAGTATCTATTTGAATGTCTTAAACATCTCCAGATTCAATGAATCCTAGATGAATATAATTAGATGATGGCCTACAGGATTTTTAAAATTTAATTTGTCCTCAGAGGAGAGGAATAAGTGGGTTTCCTGATCAAATACAGCGAAATGCTTTTGAAGGCTTGTTCTCTTAGAACAATTTATTTAGATCTCCTGGTGTAGGCTGGCTGCTCGAAAAGCTTGGCAAAGAGCCAAGCAAAGCAGTAAGAGAGGACTGATAGGTTGAGGGGAGAGCGATCAGAATTCAGTCTGATGTGCAGCTCTAGCAAAGGGATGCTCAAAGGTTAATAGCACAAGATACTGGCTTTGAATAAGAACATTCTTTGCAAGAATCCAAAAGGACACAGGAGCAAACTTGATTGGAATTGATTGTACAGAATCTCTACTATGCAGAATGAGAGGTTGAGTAAAAAGCACTTAAGATGGATAATATTCCTCCTTCATGGCAGCAAAATACAGGTGACAAAGGAGCCAGTGTCTATAGCCACTGAACTTTTCTAAGCATTTATTAAAAAAAAAAACAACTCTTTTCTTAGATTATTTCATTTGATACAAATTATATCTCTACATGCAAAAAAAGTTCTTCTGAGAGGTTATATTCTTAGGGGAGTACAATTAAGCATCTAAATTTTGCAGTGTAGACTGAAATTTTATTTTATAATTGAAATTTAATCAGTAAGTTTTATTTTAGATCATTTCATACAAGTAATATATAAATACATTATCACTTCATTAAATATTTGAAGTGAAAAATATCTCTCCCTTCCAATTATCTCATTTCTTTTAACAGAGGAAAATACTGTCAAGTTTCCAGACAGTTCTCTTCTGTTTACATACATATATGTAAATATATACATAGCTTTTATTTCCATTAATTTCTTTAACATAAATTGAATCAAATTGTCTTTTCCTGAAATCTGCTTTTTGCTGGAGTTTTTACAAGCAGTAGAATGGCTGAAGTTAAGGAGGAGACTAAGAACATGTCATCTACACACCAAAAAAAAAAAACCCAATGTTTGTATAATGAGGAACTGCCCACATTAATTAGATATTTAAAGGAACAAAACCCTACAAGGTGATCATCAAGCTATTTGTATGAAAGGTGTGGAAGTTTATGTGACCATAAAGTAATAGGAAAAGTTTCACACACCACGTATAAAAAAGTCTCACCACTCCAAAGTCACATCTTTATATTCATGTACGAAGAGTGCAGGCAACTTATCTGTTTTATCTTTGGTTGGTTGAAACTTCAAGAAATTAACAACTTTTGTATATGTGTTAAATTTTGCATTTTCCTCTGTTCACTAAAGTGAAGAATCACAGCTAGTTGAATTAATTATCTAGACTAGAACACGCATACTATTAGGCCAGATGTTTTGGAGATCTAAAACCTGGAGCAATTTAATTTAGCTACAGAATTCTCATTGAAGTCATAACCCTTAAATTGGAACTTGGCACTATGTCTGGCTTAGCGGGTAAGGAAAAGAGAAGGTGTTTTTCCTCTTGATTTTTCTCTAATTACTATGTATTGGATTAAAAAGTGTTTTATTAGTTGTGTAGGTATTTGTGTTTCATTTGCAATAAATGAGGTCCTTTAGGTTGTTGTTCATTGTGTTGTTAGCACAAGACAATCTCTCTTTTTGAGTATTTGATCTATAGATAGGCAGGCCTCTGTGCCTGCCTCTGCCATGAGATGCCTTCCCCACTTCAGTCATGGAACATCTCTTCATCTTCTGTGTCTCCCTGCATGTCAGTCCTACTCAGGGTTCAAAGGGCTCATTGGAGACTTCGTTGTGGTCCAGTGGTTAAGACTCCACACTTCCACTGCAGGGGCCATGGGGTCGATCCCTGGGGAGCTAAGATCTCACATACTGCACAGTGCAGCCCAAACAGCAGCAATAACAACAAACAGAGGGCTTACTGGGGATGCTCAAATGGATCTGGGGCCTCCACTCCAACTGAGACCTTTGGAGTCTGGCGAATCAGTCACCAGTCAATCCTCTTGCCTTCCCTTTCCCTCCTCCCTGTAATTCTAGTACAGGTGGTTGCCCCAGCTGGAGGTGCCCCATTTTTTAAACAAGTGTTCATTGGTAATAATGAGGTGTATGGTCAATTTAAATTGTTTTAAGGACAGACCTTATTACCAGCTTCTACTGCTGCCAAATCACTTCAGTCGTGTCCGACTCTGTGTGACCCCACAGATGGCAGCCCACCAGGCTCCCCCGTCCCTGGGATTCTCCAGGCAAGAACACTGGAGTGGGTTGTCATTTCCATCTTCAATGCATAAAAGGGAAAAGGGAAAGTGAAGTTGTTTAGTCACGCCCGACTCTTAGCGGCCTCATGGGATGCAGCCTCAGGCTCCTCTGTCCATAGGATTTTCCAGGCAAGAGTACTAGAGTGGGTTGCCATTGCCTTCTCGGGCAAAATATTGACAACTGTTGAATCTAGATTAGTACTATAAATTCGAATATAATGCAAGCTATAGGTATTACCAGCTAACATTTACTAAATGCCTCCTTTATATAAAACAGTCAGTATTTATTTCTAGTTCTTTTAGATCCAGGTGAAATGCATGCTTTGTAACCTTAACTTTGGACTTAGCGGAATCAGATAATCAAAGATGTTTGGATATGGCAGGAGATGGTGTTTTATGGCCTTTTTGGTCCTTTAGCCAAATGATTATCAAAGGAGTTGATTCTTGATGAACTGATCTAAAGCAGCCAAGGTTTGGGAGGCCAGACAGAAGCAGATCAAGCAAACAAATAAGCTTGTTAATGATCTATGCATATGGGGTTTTACAGCTTCCAAAATTAATGTAGTGGCTTTAATTTTTGTGAGCTAGAGTATAAAGGATGATGCCAAACTAACCTGGATGGCAGGAGATGGAGACTGTATTAAACCAAGTAGGTTCAAGTCTGAAAATGCAAATTACTACTGCATTTGTTAATGAAGTTGCTATTTTTAAAGACACACACTAATACAGCCAATCTGTCTCATAGCACAAGGTGACTCTTATGTTATTGCTCCTTCATGGATTTTTTTCCCTTATCTTCCACTTAAGCACTTTTTCCCCTCTTTTCCTTCTGGTGGGATCCACTTAGTTATTTCAACTGGGTTAGGAGGTGCCCTTGGTTAGGAAATGCCCTTGGGCTTCTCAAACTGGACATTAATCAAGAAGTTTCAGAGATCACCCCGTTGGATTCTTGGAGGTCAGCACTGGCCAACCTCATATTCAGAAAAAGTCAGGAAAATAGGAACCTTGGAGTGGGATTTATGAGGCTTGGGTGTTAGAGCCTCACATTCATTAGCAGGTTGAGTGAACTGTCAGATGATTTGATCTTTCTGGGCTGCAGTCTGAGTGTATGAAATGGGAGCTGGTAGGGAGGTGAGTTGGTATAAGCCCTAGGGAAGTCAACTGAAAATATTTGGCAGAAATCACACATTTATATACATTTAGATCAATCCCATTTCCACAATTTGATCCTTCAGATTGTGAACGAGAGATTCACCAAAGACATCCATCCCTGCATTGTTTGTATTATTAGAAGTTTGGCAGCAACCCAGTAGGGGATTGGTCAAATAAATGTTGGTACGTCTCTATGTTGCACAGCTGTACTCTCCATTATTGATACGGAAAGTTGTCCAATATATATTTAAAAAGCAAGATTCAGAAGAGTGTGTCAAATGCACAATTTTGTTTAAAAGAAGAGATGAACAAGAATGCATACTAATTCTTAAGCTTATTTGCATGCAGAAACTTTGGAAGGAGACACAAGAAACTAACTGAAAACCAAGCCCGTCTTTTCCCATGCTCAGCCTGGACCCTGAAGTGGAAACCATATTCTATGTCTACACGAACATGCCTTTGCTTTCCTACTGTTTCCAATAGCATTTCTTTCCTCCTCTGGGACACTTATGCTCAAGCAGATGTCTTGGTTGCTCATTATAGGAACTTGCCCAGAGACTTATCTACTCTTCACTGGAAAACATCAACCATTTGTGCCTTAAGATTCTTTGAATTCTTAGTTCTTAAAATCCTCACCTTGATGATTTCATTAATCCTGGACTGTTGTGTGGATATTCTTACGCAATTCCAATCAAGTCATTGTGTTAAAAGACAAGCCTTAAACTAAGCTTCCAATTTTCATTAAATTTTGACCTTATACTGCAAAGTTTTGCAATGTAGAATTCTCTTTTACTGCAGTAACGAGTACACTCAGCTTTGTCTTATCAATAGCTTGTGTTGGTGATTTTAGGGGAACCAGTGTTTGATAGAATAAAAAGTCATTACCTAATGGGGCAGGCATAGTGTGTAAGGAAACTGGAGAAATGATGAAAGTGAGGCAAGACTCCAGATTTTTTTCATACTGTAAACTCATGAATTTATTATCCATTTAAAATTAAATGGAGTAAAAGTAAATCTTATTTTGGATAAACAAAAATGTAAAATAAAGTCAGGGCTTAACTATTAAATCACTAAGCTTTCTTTCAATGTTCTGTTTCTATTAAAATTTTATAAATTGGTGTGTTATTGAAGAAGGCTGCTCAGTTTATATACCCATTATAATGGGGTAGCTTTCAAACACCCAGTCCGATGATTCGTTGATGTTTCCAATGCTGATTTCAATTAACATTTGTCAGAGCTAAAAATACATTTTTTTTTTTTCCTAGAGCCCAGGTCTATTTTGACAGAATGATTTTCAACATTGTGACTTTTTAGCATAGGAGATTGTGGTTTTAATTGGAAAACCAATTACTTTAAAAACTATTCAGCTCCTGCCCTTTACCATGATTTATATCAAAAGAGGCCTATATTTTTGGCAGCAATAATGATTATTAAGATTAGTGACTGGCAGAAAATCCAGTGTCCCAGGGTGAACTGGATCTAACTTCAGAGAACTCTGAAAGTATTCTCAGAGCCTCAGCTGACTGGGGTTTAAAGACTTGTTTTTGAGGAGTCAAAGTAACATTAAAAAGAAAGAAATAAAGAAAGAAAACTAGCAGAGAATAAAAGAGAAATTTTAAAAGCAGTAAGAATGAGTAGAAAAACTAACTTTGGCAGGCTTTTGTGGGATTATAGTTTGTTTCATCTTTTTATTCCCTTTAAATAATATGTGGAAGGAGCAAGCTAAATTAAAAGAAGAAGATGAAGACAAAGGAGAAGAAGGAGGAAGAGAGAAGGAGAAAGAGGAAGAAGGAGGAGAAGGGAAAAGGGAATAGGAAGAAGCGGAAATAATACTCTGTGAGGATGTGCTAGGGTTAAGCTTTATGAAAAGTAAATCTAGGTGCTAAAAGAAGGCATGATTAGGCAGAGATAATTAGAAATGACACTGGAGCACTTACATTCATTCCTGAGTAGCCACATTCTTTAGGTATTTCCTTTTTACCTTATTAAATCTGAGTATAGAAAGAAGTCATTAATTTTCTAAGTATTATACCATAGCTTTTACATTTGCATAATAATATGTTTGTTTGAATGGAATTTACAATTTAACAGAGACTCTAAAATATGTTCTTATTCCTGATATCCTGTTTTATTCACTATTTTCTATGTACGGCACATTGAACGAAGAATATGTTCTTTCTTTCTATCAATGGTATTTTTTTATTCTATTAATGTTATATGATGTTTACTTGCATCTTTCAGATATATTATTATGATATTTATCAGTCAATATTAAAACAAATTACATATTCAAGAGACTTTTTTGAAGCTGGTGTCCATCTGTTGAATATAACCTCAGTTGACTGCACCAGTTTGATGATTTGCTTGAGCCTTTTTCTTCACTCATAATCATTTTGGTTTTTTTTGTCTGTCAGTTGACAAAGGCTGACATTTTTGTGTTGGCATATGGGACTGAAATTTCTAAAACTTGAGTAACAAATTTTTCTTTGTGGTTAGAGAAGAGGTTGGATTGAAATTCTGTTTATCCTGTCACTTGTTCTGAGGAAAACGTGGAGTACTGCCCCAACTTTAGATGAGAGGATACCCGCTGCTAGTTGGATGTAAGCATGCCTGGGGAACAGGGAGGGCAGCCTGCCAGGAGAGCATCTGCACGAAGGACTAAGGTTACTCTTGGGAGAGACTCATGCTAAGGTGGACTTGAATACTCCCAACCATCTGTCTACCAACTCTGTTTCCTCCCTAGCCCCATTAATATATAGTTGTGTCTTTGCTAATAGGAGAAAGGTTGGTAAAAGCACAGAAAGAGATATGTGGTACAGATCAACGCTGCAGCTCTGCTCCTTGGTGGACTTGTAGGAGACAGTGGAAGTGACTTGAGAATACCCCAGGTTTCACATACTTAGGTGGCACTGCCTGGGGGCTACCACGGTCTTGACTAGAAGCTGAAGTAGTGTTTATAGGGCACTGAGACTCAATCTTGAGCCTTGGGAGAAGGCTCACAAGACCCAGAGCAGATTCCATAGCACATGGGATTTCCACTGTATAGAACTACAGTGAGCAGTCACTGAGATTCTTTAATGAGAGACACTGATTCTAACTAACTCTAGCAAAACTATATACTTCAAATACTACAAAAATAGCTGCTCACTTTTTAGATGGAAAGAACATAGCATCTCTTTACTATAGACTTTTCTCACTTCACAACTGAAATTTTCAGCTCTTAAAAAAGGCACTTAGCTTTTATATTCATGAAAAGAAATATTCAGAGCTCCTAATATTTGATGAGTAAATGAATGGCTGTTGATCCCCGAGGGTCTCTTCCAACTTTGACACAAAATTGTAATTAAAGGCTTATCTTTGCTGGCTATCTTGTATTAAGTTGCTTTTCCTTAGACTCAAGGTTCTGTGTTGGCTGATTTAAGTGTTTCAGTGTTTGAAGCTAGGAGGTGAGCTAGAGAACAGTGAGATTTATTCTGGTGCTGAAAGTCTATTATTTTTCTAATAAAACCCAATTTCCATGCAACTCTTAATACCCAGGGTCCAGGGCCTCCTTCCTTTTTAGTAGGGAGTGTTGTGGAATTTTGGCCAATTTTGGGTTCTTTTATTCATGTCTTACTATGGCTGGGAAAAAAAATAACTCCAACTTTCCATATGTATTTATTGAAAATCAATAGAAGTATGGGAGCTGAGAAATTATCATCAAAATAAAAAATAAGAATGGCTAACCAAAGATTTATTTATGATTTCTTAGTCTTTCGACTTTCAAGATAATCTTTTTTTCCCTCTTTTGTTTAGTCCTTCAGCAGTTATTAATTGAACATCTACTCTGTGTCAAGAACTGTGCTGTGTGTGTATTTACTAAGGGTCATGTTTATAACTGGAAACAATGGGGAAGTGGTCTCTGATCTCATGGAGTGTTCATCCTAACAGGTAAGGCAATTGAGGACTTCTCCGCTATCTGCTAACCTAAAGCTTGTGCTTTGGTTTCATTTAGTGCACAACAGATGAAATAATGCTTAAGTTATACTGTTTAGATTACTGTAGCTTTGTAGTATAGTCCAAGCCAGGCTTCAATAGTAGATAAACCATGAAATTCCAGATGTTCAAGCTGGATTTAGAAAAGGCAGAGGAATCAGAGATCAAATTGCCAACATCTGCTGAATCATAGAAAGGCAAGAGAGTTCCAGAAAAACATTGACTTCTGCTTTATTGACTATGCCAAAGCCTTTAACTGTGTGATCACAACAAACTGTGATTCTTCAAGATATGGGAATACCAGACCACCGTACCTGCCTCCTGAAAAATCTGTATGCAGGTCAAGAAGCAACAGTTAGAACGATACATGGAACAACAGATTGATTCCAAATTGGGAAAGGAGTACATCAAGGCTATATATTGTCACCCTGCTTATTTAACTTATATGCAGATTACATCATGTGAAATGATGGGCTGAATGAAGCACAAGCTAGAGTGAAGATTGCTGGAAGAAATAACAATAACCTCAGATATGCAGATAACATCACCCTTATGGCAGAAAGCAAAGAGGAAGTAAAGAGCCTCTTGATGAAAGTGAAAGAGGAGAGTGAAAACTCTGGCTTAAAACTAAACGTTCAGAAAATGAAGATCATGGCATCTGGTCCCATCACTTCATGGCAAATAGATGGGAAAACAATGGAAACAGTGACAGACTTTATTTTCTTGGCACAGATGGTGGCTGCAGGCATGAAGTTAAGACAGTTGCTCCTTGGAAGAAAAGCTGTGACCAACCTAGATAGCATATTAAAAAGCAGAGATATTAGTTTGCCAACAAAAGTTCATCTAGTCAAAGCTATGGTTTTTCTAGTAGTCATATATGGATGTGAGAGTTGGACTATAAAGAAAGCTGAGCACCGAAGAATTAATGCTTTTGAACTGTGGTGTTGGAGAAGACTCTTGAGAGTCCCTTGAACTGCAAGGAGGTCCAACCAGTCCATTCTTAAAGGAAATCAGTCCTGAATATTCATTGGAAGAACTTATATTGAAGCTGAAACTCCAATACTTTGGCCACCTGATGTGAAGAACTGACTCTTTGGAAAAGACCCTGATGCTGAGAAAGATTGAAGGTGAGAGGAGAAGGGGATGACAGAGGGTGAGACAGTTGGGTGGCATCACCGACTCTATGGACATGAGTTTGAGTAAGCTCTAGGAATTGGTGATAGAGAGGGAAGCCTGGTGTGGTGCAGTCCATGCGGTAGCAGAGAGTTGGGCACAAGTGAGCGACTGAACTGACAGTTGTCTAGTCTGAATTTAGTGAATGTGATGAGAAAAAGTGTGTTAATAGCTCAGTTGTGCCTGACTCTTTGTGACCACATGGATCTGCCAGGCTACTCTGTCTGTGGAATTCTCCAGGCAAAAATACTGGAGTGAGTAGCCATTTCCTTCTCCAGGGGATCTTCCCAACCCAGGGATCAAACATGGGTCTCCCACATTGTGGGCAGATTCTTTACCATCTGAACCACTAGGGAAGCCCTATACTTTTTCCTTATTTTTTTTTTTTCAAAAATAATGCCCAACTCATAGAACTGGTGGATGTATAAAAATGAGATAAAACATATAAAGTATTTAGCAAAATGTCAGCGAGAAAGCTCAATAAATGGGGGAAGATCTGTGTATGGTCCCTTTTCTACTCCCTTTGAACCAAAACAAGTCGGAAAGAACAATAACATTATGAGTAAATCTGAAGATAAATTACTTGGAAATGTTAATAAAGTAGCCCCATTTTCCAGTCATCCTCTTGCAGAAGATTGTCTGTATATTTCTTAAAAGGCCATGATAATTGGGGTGAAGGAATGAGGAGTGGCTCATACCCAAGTCTTCCCCTGTAGTGCTGTACTTCATTTGTTCAGTAATTTCAGGCTCCCCACTGCAGGGCTAAGGGATGAATTAATGATAATAATGAAGTCTGGCCTCCTGCTCATTACACGTCTCAGAAGGGATATTTCTCCCCCACGTAGCACTTGCTTTTTGTTGTTTTCATTTCCTAGGAAGCTGGTCATCAATGATGACTAGTTTAGTTTAGTTTCTGGTGCGCAGCAAGGTGGTTCAATTCTATATATGTACGTGTGTGTACAGATGTATGTATATGTATGTGAAGTGAAGTGTTATTTGGTCAGTTGTATTTGACTCTTTGAGACCCCATGGACTGTACCCCGGCCAGGCTGCTTGGTCCATGGAATTCTCCAGGCAAGAATACTGGAGTGAGTAGCTGTTTCCTTCTCCAGGGGATCTTCCCTACCCAAAGATCAAACCTGAGTCTCCTGCATTGCAGGCAGATTTTTTACCATCTGAGTCACCAGGGAAGCCCATGTTTATGTATACACACACACACACACACACACACACACACACGCATAAATATATACATAAAAATATACATATACATATATATATACATATATACATATTTAGGATATTGAATATGGTTCCCTGGGCTGTACAGTAGGACCTTGTTCTTGACCATCCTATATATAAGACTTTCCCTCTGCTAATCCCAAATTCTCAATCAATCCCTAAAACATTGTTCTTTAGACTTCTCAACTCAAAGACTTTCTCCCAGTTTTGAAAATGTAACATGCTTTGTACCAAAGAGCACTCGGACGTGGGGATTGATTTGCCTGCTTGTACAAAAATATATTGTACCTGCAGTGATGGAACTGAAATTTAAGTTTGTATAAGAAGGAATTCTATTCTTAGAATGTTTCCTTCAGTAGCATAGAAGGCTGTGTCTATACAGAATCAAATGAAATGAAGATCTGTCCATTATACAACTATTCCAGTCTGTGTAGATAATCAAAATACTGAAAACCAAAAGGCCCAAAATCCTTCTTATAGTTTTATTGCTGCAATATCCTGATTGGCTGCTTGAATCAATTAGCTTCAACAGATCAGTAAAAACTCTCCCCCTCTTGTTTTGTGATAGTTATAAAGTGGGTTACGTGACTTCTTTCTTTCTGCGTCTCGTATGGATATGGACAAAGGTTTCATTTAGGCACTAACAAAAGGACTGCCATTTATCCATCCAGGGTTCCCTCCAGTTTCTCTCCTGCAGTTCTGCCAGTCTGAGAATGGCGGTGCTACTGCCCTATTCTTGTTCCCCTGATGAAAATGACTTCGCTTAGGGCTTTCCCTCCCCGGATCATTAACAGCAATTTGCAGCGAGGTAAAGAAGAAAGCAGCGTTCAGCTCTGTGACTCAGAACACAAGCCAGTGACTTCTGAAGGTCAGGGACAGCTGCCAGCATCTTCCTGGCTCCCGTGCCTGGTGTCCCACAGGTTGCCAGGTGCCTTGGCTGGGTCACTGTCACTTTTACAGAAAAGCATCACGTATAGGCATTGGCTGAGGAGGCAGAGCTGATTGCAACATCCTGACAATCTGATCTGTGGAGGCAAACCCGAGGCTGATGGGATACATTTCAGAAAGCTCTCCAGCATTCCCCAAAGCACAAATCAGGTCAGAGAAAACTTGAATTAACTCTTGAAGCAAAGCACAAGGAAAGCAGCACTTTGCAGGTGGGTAGAGAGATTTCTGTATCCCCAAAGCCAAGCAGTAGGGAACCTAATAGGTGTCTTGCACAGAAGCCTTCCAAAACAGGCTAGAGGTACATATGCCTGCCTCTAGGTGATGACCAAATGTGTCTTGGTTGCCCCGAACCTGAGAAAATTCTGCATCCATCCCCCTCCGAGGACTCACCTTTGAACCCAAGGGATGCACAAGGCTCTGATGCACCTGGCTCCCTCTCCTCCTCCCTTCTGGAGCCTGAGGGAGGGGGGAGTCCTCCCTCTGGGCACCCCTCAGGTGCCCAGAGCTGTCACATCAGCTCTAGGTCCTTGCAGCCTGGCCCTCAGCAGGACAGGAGACTGTGTCAGCAGTCTAGCCAGCAACCCTAGGGGTGCTGTTTCTCTGCAGTTCTTGTGTCTCAGTGATCTTTGGAGGCTCTCTGCTGAAGCAAGGAGACAGGTTTGTGAGCTTCCCTTTCCCGTGAGCTTGTCCACAAGATGCCATCCTTAGCCATATGTATCTCTGAATCGAGGCAATCATTGCCATTCTAGGGTTAAAATAATAAGAAAAATTTCTGACAACTTCAAAGGCAGACCCTCCTGCTACTTTTAAATCACAGGCGCTGTTCTCTGGAGCAATAAAAATGAAAATTACGAAAAGGCAGGCTGGGAAGAAGCGTGAGCTCCTGAGCGTGGGCAGGATCGTCTGGGGAGTGTTTCCAGGGATCTCTGGCAGGAGGCTTCTAGTTCGTGAAGGATTTCCCCGGCACTGTGCCGGGGCAGGATAACAGATGGGCTGCTTGCTGCTGCAGGAGGGAAAATACCTTTTGTCATCGCCAATGCCCTTCACTGCAGGCCAGCAAATAGCAGAGCTATGCAGGCACCTCTTCTGCTCCTGGATGCAGTCATGAGGCTTTGGAGTTTGCTGTGTAAGAATAGAAATTGTATTTTCACACTGTTCGACTCCTGAAAACTCAGCTCTGAAGAATGCCTTGTCCTTCAGAGGCGCAGCTTCTGGAATGCTCCAGCGAGTAGCTAAAGGCGTTTTTATTTTTAGAGATTAGCAGACATTTTCAAAGCCTTCCTGTTTATGACCTCCCACCCCCACGCCATGCTTTCCTAGGTTGCTGATCTCATTTTTCTCTGTCTTCAGGCTTGTACCATATGTGGAGACCAGAAGCCCCCGGATACCAGATCACAATTTGAAAAGGTTTCCCTAGTTAGAACCAGACTCTTAGCACCCTGAGCATGCAAATTAAGAAAAACTTGGCTACCGCTGCAGTTCCCTAAAGTAGCCTGCATTTGGCTTGTCATTCTGCTATCATCTTGAGGTGTTTTGTTTGTGACCCCCAACACAGTGTACGGGAAAGAGTAAACCCATCCAGAATTCTTCATTGAATTCTTACAAGAACCCAATGAGGTAGGAGTTAGTTTCCTAATTTTTTCCCAAAAAGGCCAAATCAAAGAGGAATTAGTTAGTATAGTTCAGAAAATGCAGACCCTGGTTTGTCTTCTGCTGGGTGAGGCCCCGAGAGGAGCGTTGGTTCCGCTGCCTTCGCATCTCCAGCCGCCTCCAGCCTGGCGCAGTGCCTTCCTTCCTGGGGAGGTGGCTCTTGCTCCTCTGATGCTTCTGCGCAGACTCCAGTGAAGAATTCCAGCTGAACCTAGTTGTTCTGAGTGCAGATTTTGGACTTGTAAGTGTGCTGTGTACACACAACTCTTGTCACTATTTCATTTTGAGAGTTGTCATCCTTTTATACCTACTCTCCTTCCTTTTCCTCTTTTCTTTCTCTGCTTCTGGCTCCTTCTCTTTCTTGTCTATTTCTTTGAGAACAATGGACTATTTTTGATCTATCATATGGGTTTTAAAATCAGTTTTAAAATTGATTTTAAAATTGAGTCACTTTTATCTCTTGTTGCTAATTCTGAGAGATGTTTATGCAAATTGGGCCCCCAAATGCTAGGCTGCATTCTCAAACTACCTGATCTTGAGAGTCTTGTAATCTCTAGTGTGAAAAGCAATTTTGCCTGAAAACAGGTGATTAAAAACAGCTTCCCTGTGTTGTCATTTGTTAGCAATGCCTTTATGTGCTTATGCCTTTGTGATTGCTGGGTAAACTGCTGAGTTACCGTCCTCTCCTATCCCACATGCTTCTTGGTGGCGAGGATGATGTCACTCATTCATGGTGCCTAGAAGACAGGGATTTCAGCTCATTTAACTTAATCCTTGTAAAAAGTCTGTATGTGTCAGAGAGCTGGAGGAAATGATTTGTGTGCAGCTGAGAAGGGCAAAGCCTTTTCATTATGGCTCTGTAACTGCTAAACTATTGATTGAAAAAATTAATCTTTCCAGATACTTATAAACTAGATAACTACAGAACATGATCCAGAAAATATATCCAAAATTCTGTTATTTCCACAATGCTGCCAGGCATATTTGGAGAATTTTTAAAAACTCTTGGAAACCTACTAGCTTGTGAAAGGAAAAGCCCAGAAAAATATGTTTTAAACATTTAAAAACTTTTTCTTAACTCTTGTAAAGCCTAAATAGAAAATAATATGTTTGCTCCAGAAATGTTTACTAGGAACCATGATAACATAAAAGCAATCAACTTAGTTTTTTGAGAGGGACAGAAATAAGAATTCATCTTTGTGAAATTCTATAATTTATATGGAGTCTTTTGATGAAGTGGGGGATTTGTTTTTTCCAACTTCTTCGAAGGACAATACAGGGCTTCCCTTGTGGCTCAGATGGTAAAGCATCTGCCTACACTGCGGGAGACCTGGGTTCGAGCCCTGGGTCTGGAAGATCCTCTGGAGAAGGAAATGGCAACCCACTCCAGTATTCTTGCTTGGAAAATCCCATGGATGGAGGAGCCCGGTAGGCTACAGTCCACGGGGTCACAAAGAGTCGGACAAGACTGAGTGACTTCACTTCACTTTGGAGGACAAGTTGTTGAGGACCTTGAAGAGAGGTACTAACAATGATTCATTCACTGTCGGGATTTTATTATGAACATTGTTATTTTATTTAGTAGCAGATTCCTTTCTAGGAAGAGCTGTGTTGGTCAAGTGAACAAGCTGATACACAGGTGGAGCTGAGACAGCAGAGGGCTTGCTCAAGATCTGATGGCTTTTTTTCAAATTACTTTGAGGGTGGCAGGATTAGATAACTGCAAGGATTTGGCTTTGCTGACTGAAATTTGCAAGCTTAGTGCAAGAATTGAGTTGCTTGTGACAATCAAGAAGATTTTCGAAGAATAAAGGAGAGAAGGATGATGAAAGGTTTAGTGACTATAGTGGTAACTGCAGGAGGGGAAAAACGTCGCCTCAGGAGGAATTGTTTAAAATGAAAATGTGCTGTGTGTTGTTAGTTCTCTTTTCCACTCTCCTTCTACTTTCCCTTCCCCTCTTCAGTTTTCAGTAAATTTTCTGCTCTTCACTGATGAAATTGGTTGGGAGTGTGACAAAAGCTTGGATATAACCTCACAGTTGGGCTGTGAGCCAAGGCAGCTCAGGGGAGATGAGATGTGTATATTCTGTATCTGTATATTCAAGGAAATCAGTTCTTTTAATCCCCTGACATGTATCAGAGATCAGGAGAAAACCAGCTTTGATCTATAGTCAGCTACTATTGGATTCCAGTATGCATTCATTACTTGAACCATTCAAAGCTGTCTTAATTTATCTATACTTTTACAGAGATGTGGTAAGCTGAATAACGACTCCCCAGATGTATCAAGAAATGCCTGGAATCTGTAAATGTTACCTCATATGGAAACAATGTCCTTACAGATGTGATTAAGAATCTCGAGCTGGGGATGTTATCCTGGGTTCTAAATTCTATCACACATATGGCTGTAAGAGGGAGCAGAGAGGGATATCACGCAAACACAGAGAAGAAGGTGTAATGGAAACGAGGTAGAGAGAGCTGGCTGGAAGCTGTGGTCATGAGCCAAAGAATGCCAGCAGCTGCAGCATAGTGGGAGAGGCAAGAACTAGCTTCTCCCCTAGAAACTCTAGAAGGAGCACAGTGCTGCTAACATCTTAAATTGGACTGATTTCACGCTCCTGGCCTCCGGGACTGCGAGAAAATAAGTTTCTGTTATTTTAAGCCACTAAATTTGGAGTAATTGTCACTGCAGCCAGACCTTGGTATTTTGATGGTTGGCCTGAATTTAGTGACTCTTTATAATTTTTTACATCTAAATGATGCTCGACTCAGAATGGTGTTAATAATATTAAGTGCTGAGATCCAAACATAAGCTCTCCCACCAGTGGGGAAATGTTTACAAGTATTGTGTTAGTTGAAAGTGGCTCTCCTGTGGAGTATAAAGTGTATAAAGTGAGGGGCAGCCAGGAAAAAAAAAAGGGCCAATTAAAGGGGAGAATTTGAGGCTATTCTACCTCAGTCAGTTCAGTTCAGTAGCTCAGTTGTGTCCGACTCTTTGAGACCCCATGGACTGCAGCACACCAGGCCTCCCTGTCCATCACCAACTCCCAGAGATTACTCAAACTCATGTCCGTCAAGTCGGTGATGCCATTCAACTGTTTCATCCTCTGTCGTCCCTTCCTCCTCCTGCCTTCAAGCTTTCCCAGCATCAGGGTCTTTTCCAGTGAGTCAGTTCTTTGCATTAGGTAGCCAAAGTATTGGAGTTTCAGCTTCAGCATCAGTCCTTCCACTGAATATTCAGGACTGATTTCCTTTAGGATGGACTGATCTCCTTGCAGTCCAAGGGACTAGCTGTTTGGTATTTAAAAAGTGTGGTAGCAAATTTACAGCTCTATTGCATATTAATCAAAACATATATCATTTTAGGTAAAAGGAGTTTCAGAATTCTTTCTTGAGTCTGAAGGGATATTTGGCTTACCTTTAGGCAGCATCATAAAATTATACTTTTTAGCTTTAGGATCATAGCTGGTAAGAATCAAAGTAATGGAGATAGACAGGAGAATCAGGGTGACCTATCTAATGTTGTATTTGCTTGTAGGATGTGCTCATTGTGTGAATAATGGCTGGGATCTGATGCCATATGTGCACTGTGGTCTCTGTCTTGACTTTTTGGCAGGTGTGTCTGGTGAATCTGAGTTAAATAAATGCTATGAGTTGGGATGCCACATTGTGACATTTTATTTGTTCATTCCTTCAACATTTACTAACAGCCAGTGGAAAGGGCTTCCCTGGTGGCTCAGATGGTAAAGAATATGCCTGCCACGCAGGAGACCTGGGTTTGATCCCTGGGTTGGGAAGATCCCCTGGAGAAGGGAGTGGCTACCCACTCCAGGATTCTTAACCTGGGAAATCCCATGGTCAGAGGAGCCTTGTGGGCTACAGTCTCTGGGATTGCAGTGGAGTCAGACATGACGTGGAGACTAAGCAACAACAACCTGAAGGGTAGGAGTTGAAGTTGTGGGGAAAGGAGGGAAATAACTTTCTAGACAGAGATACATTGTGAGAAAGGCACAGAATGCCTGTAAACTTCAGGCTTTCTTAGGAGATAGCGGTTTTTAAGAGAGAAGAAGAAATGTTCACCTCTGTTCAAGGTTCAGTAACAGATTGTTTGTGTGGTAGACACGTTTCCTTGTTAATGAAATGGATTAACGTTCCCTTCATTTATTCTTGGCTTCTGCGACTCTGCAGGATTTTATAAGAAACTAGCCAATGGAGGTGCACTCCAAAAAAGGAACGTTTAATTTACTAATGTATCAGTCCTGGGGATGATGGCATAGCATTCTCATTTTCTTTTATTATTCCAACTTTACAAGCATGCAAACCATCTGTCTTCACAAGCAAAACTTAATGTAGAGGCCTGAATAATTAGGAAGTAATGAAGATCTTGTAAAACAGCTATCAGTAAAACACAGGAGAGGCAGCACTTGTAAAACTGGAATGAATAT
Organism: Ovis canadensis; assembly: GCF_042477335.2. Lineage (NCBI taxonomy): Eukaryota > Metazoa > Chordata > Mammalia > Artiodactyla > Bovidae > Ovis > Ovis canadensis. The sequence goes on from NC_091251.1 coordinate 15,149,073, forward strand.
GAATCAATAAGCCTGCAGATGCGGGCTCTTCAGGCCTGAAGATGCTACTTAGCTAATTTACAGAATTGTTGCCAATTCATTTTGAAAATATTATGGCAGAGAGAGCAGTTTGAAATAGTTTTAGGTAGAATGGTTCTTGACAGTAGGTTCTAATGGAAGGGCTTCCATTAGACTATGGACCATTAGTCAAACTCCATTGACTATGGAAACACATGAATGGACATTGAGATAAAAAAGAGGTGAGATACAGAAGAGTTAGTTAGAACCCAGTTAAATCAGGAGTCCAGTCTGGCTTTGAGTCCTTCTACTGTCCTTTACTGTGTGATCTTGGTCAATTCATTGAATCTTGCTAAGCCTCAGTTTCCTCCTCTGTAAAATGAAGGTAATAGTATCTGCCTCAGAGTATTATTATTGTAAAGACTCAAGTGGTACTACAAATAAAGCACTTAGCAGAAGCCCTTTAATAAATGTAATCTAATGATTAATTATGGAGAAATCATATAAATCCACATTAACTGATATTTTTGCATGAAATTATAAAAAATAAAAGATAAAGGGCCTCAAATAGTGTCTCATGTAATTTACTGCCATTGAACAATTCACATTCTCTTGGTATCTGGCTTTGTTTCCCACACCATTAGTAAGCAGCCTGGAATGGGCAAATCTGTTGGAAATGCTTTCCTTAAATCTTTATTGATTTGTTTTAAAAATTTCATCTTAAAATGCACCTTGTTGGTGAGTAAAGCAGGTGAATGGTCCAATTGTTGGCCAGTAGAGGTTCAGGATATGCTTGTTTGGGCTTGTTTTATTCAAGAGAAATACTTGTACCTGAGGAAGATGAGCCATCACAGGTGCCAGACTGATATTTCACCAGTAAGTTCTACCCAGGCTATGACTACAGAGAAGTGATAATATGAGATTTCTACTGAACAAACAAATCTAGACTACCACATCTACAAAGACTCAGAATCTACATTTTTATGAGAGAGAACTGAAAAAAGAAAACCAGATAGGCCAGAGGACTTGACCTGAGGGGTAGCAGGTAAGTCATCGGTTGTAAAAGTCCTGTCACATGGAAATAGCTAAGTTAGATCTGGTTGGATCTCAATATGATTTTTGGAAGCTGGCATAAAAGCTTCTAAAAATTAGGCTAATTAATTACTTGATATTCCTGGTTATACTTTCTTTGCTTTTTAATATGAAATGACATACCTGGCAGTTGAGGGAAGGTGACTTTTGACCTTTCCCTATTAGTAATTAAAGAAGGTTCCAATGAATCACCTTGAACGAAATCAAAAGTGACTGCTTGGCAGCTTGCTTCCAATACTTCAGCATGGCTGAAAGGGCTTCTGAGAAAAGCAATGGGACTCTTTGGGAAATTAGGAAATTAGAAAGATTGGCTTGTAAGGACAAAGGAAAAGGATGATCTATTTATAAGTTGTTAACAAAAGGTTTATAACTTCTCAAAATAAGGGAGAGACATGATTTATCTTGCCAAGCACTTGCAAAGTAGGAGTTCTCAGGAGAAAGCATGGATTAGCAGACCCGAGGCTGACGACGAGAGAGCCTTGGAAATCCATGACCCAGAATAAGATGTGCACTTTCAGGAAACCACTAAATTGGTAACAGAACAGGTTTGGCCAACTGGGCTTTGTCAGCGGTTTAGTGATGCAGAGAAGTTCATTTTGTCTGAGAGAAGCAGGCTTAGTGAGTCTGCAGTATTGAGGAGTAGAGACTAGGGGCCAGAGAGATTTAAAATGAGCAGCACAGGGACAGGTGACCCTGAAATAAAGACCTGCTCTGAAAGCAGAGGCTGGGTCCTCCCTGGGTCCTGTCTACTGCTTCCTTATTGGGCATGGGCACTCTGGGCCCACACTGCTAACCATGGCCAGACCTGGGTTGGGCCCTCAGAAGAACTTCACGCTTTGTCAGTACAGAGGGATGAAGCCACATCCCTGCTGTCCAATCCCCGACTTGCAAACGGCTTCTCCTTCAACAGCCAGTTAACGTGTAAGAGTTCAAGTGCATTCTCCTGTGCTTGTACCTAACTTGAAACCACCTGACCATTTTTAGATCTGGATTTTGGTGTTTGCAGGGGAAGTGGGAAGAAGTGTGTGTTTTGAGTTCTAAATCCTCTATTCTCTGCTTATTATGGTTTCAGGACCACAACATTTCTGCTCCACATATGGCACTCGTATTTTCCTATTGCTGTTATTGATTGTTGAAAAGCTCACCTTTTCCTTCTATTCTAGGGATTTTTAGATGGGAAACAAAGTGGGTGCCATTTAATCCAATCTGACTTAACTACTTAAAGATTTTTTTTTAATTTAGAAATAATTTCAAACTTCAAGTTATAGACATAGTACAAAGAATTGCAGTACACCCTTTACCCAGATTTTAGCCCCACTTGGACCTATTTCTGAAGCGACTTAGCAGCAGCAGCAGCAGCTAAATCATTTCTTCTCTCTTTCATATATTCTTTCATGGGAACCATTTGAAAATTGAAAACAATATAACTGTGTACCCCTAAATACTTTAGTGTAGATTTCCAAAGAAGCAGACTAGTTTCTTCATGACCTTAATACATTGATCAACCTCAGTAAAGTTAGCATAGGTATAACACTTTTATCTAATCTACTTCCTTATAGACCAGTTTTAGACCAATTTACTCTATAAAGCCTTTTATAACATTTCTGTACATGTGTGTGGATTTTTCTCCTGTACTCCAGGATCCAATTTAGGATCAAGTATGGCGTTAACTATTAGGAGTTTTAGTCTCCCTAATCTGAAATAATTCCCCAGATTAGGAAAAAAATTATTTTTCTTTTATGCCATTGACATTTTTGAACAATGTAATTTCTTTTAAAAGCAGAATGTTCTTCATTTTTGGTTTATGTATGTTTCATGATGATTTGCTCTTTAGTTGTTAGGTTGTGTCTGACTCTTTTGTGACCAAGTGGACTGTAGCTCACCAGGCTCCTCTGTCCATGGGACTTTACAGGCAAGAATACTGGGAGTGGGTTGCCATTTCCTTCTCCAGGGCATCTTCCCAACCCAGGGATCGAACCTGAGTTTCCTAAGTTGGCCGACGGATTCTTTACCACTGAGCCACCAAGGAAGCCCCTCGGTGATGATTAGCTATCTACCCTCAGTCAGAAAGGTACTATACACAAGTGACATTGTATTCTTCTTAGGGTATGTTGTCTGGACGTAGATGATTTCCACTTGCCTGCCGTTTGTGATGTTAATTTTGCCAGATTTCTCCACTATGTGGGTACTGTCATTTTTTCTCGCTGCTAACGAACAGCCTGTGGTGAGATGTTTTAAGACCTTGCAAATATCCTGCTCCTTATCAAAGTTTATTCTTCAAATGAAAGTTAAAACTACCATGAGATGTACTACCATTCACCCACTAGAATGGCTAAAATTATGAAGACTGATCATAACAAGCATGTGAAACAACTATAATTCTCATGCTTACTGTGGGAGTTGAAAGTGGTGCAGCCACCTTGAACAATATCTGACAGTTTCTCATGAAGTCAAACACACACTTCTCATATGACCTAGGAATTTTGCGCTTAGTTGTTAACCCAAGGGAAATGAAAGCACAAGTCCACGCAAAGACTTGTACATGAATGTCCATATCATCCTTATTCACAATAGTCCCAAACTGAAAACAACTCAAATGCCCATCAAGAGGGGACCACATATACAAGTTATACTGATACCATGGAATACTACTCAGTCGTTAAAAAAAGAATGACATTCTTATACGTGCAACAGAATGGATGAATCTCAAAAATATTATGCTCTGAGAAGGAAACCAGGCAAAGAATAGGCACTGTATGATTCCATTTATGTGAGATTCTAGAAAAGGTAAAACTAACATTTAGTAAAAGAAGGCATTATTGGTTGCTAGAGGACTAAGGATGATGGGGATGTGTTGACTGAAGGGGGGCACGTAGCAATTTTGAGGAGATAGAAATGTTTCTAATCTTGATTTTAGTGGTGGCTACAACAGTGAAAAAATCTGTTGAAACTTCTAACTATACAAATAAAGGGTACCTTTTATTAATATTATATGTAAATTTTGCCCCCCTATAGTTGGTAATTCCCCTCATATATTTAGCATCCATTTATGATTCCACCCTGCATCAATCCTTATTGTAATGGTTGCAAAATGATGACTCGTCAACTCCAGCATTCAGTCCACTTTAGCAGTTGGTACTTGACATTCTCTTGCATCAAATGTGTACCCTGATCCTGTATCTTTCTTTCCTTATTTGTTGTCATTACAGATTCACAGAGTCCCAGTTTTTCCTCAAAGCCTTATAGTTTACTAGTCCTTTAATTATTTGGCATTTAAATTGTTTCATATTTGTCTTGGGTAGCCATCTCACGTAACCTTGTGACAGGCCTCATCATTTATTTTTGAGCACTTCCTTGCTTTGAAGCAAACTGAAGTTCCAGGCAAATCTTGCATCTTCTCTGTCCCCACCCTAGAATAGCTATTTCTCAAGATGTCCTGGTTTCTATTAATATTAGCAGGAAATCTTAATAGGTCATTTCAGAGCTGATTAGTTTGGTTTTTGCCAGAGTCACTCAAATGAAAGGAATAGGGATTCAATTTTTGGAACAGTCTTCAGAGAGTTTGAGGAAGAGGAGTGAGGCTGAGAGGGGAGAAAACTATCCTTTAAAAAACTTGTGTTTTTTTCTTATAAAATAATGCATTAATTCTTAAGACATGGAAAAATCAGAACTGAAAGTCATCCAAAATCCAAACTTAGAGCAGTAGTTATGTTGTTATTTGTGGGTCTAGATTTGATTTAGCCCATTTCATTAGCTGTCACCACCTTGCATTCCTCATTTACGTTGTAGAATGTTACATCTATTTTCTTAACCATAAAAACTAGCATATTCCCACTGGAGCTCTGTTGGTCACTATGCTTCTCAGAAAGGCAGCCCCATGTGTGACGTGTGTATGTGGGTCTGTGGGTATGTGTGCGTGTGTGTACGGGCTTGTGTGTATGTGTAGGAAGGAGAAGCAAAGTGAGTTCAAAACTGACATGGGGTCTAGGAGGAGTAGACTTCAGAATTCTATTTCCACATAACGTTGGGCAGGGCTAGAATCTCTTTTTCTTAAATGACCATTCATAATTTCACAAGCTTTGACATAGGGTTAGCAAGGCATCGTGGCCAAGAACATACGAATACTTGACAGCGGGGCTCAGGTTTTCTTCTTGTTACTGAAAACCCCCGTAATGAGTCTGACTTGTAGTGTCATTGCTGCTTAATCTGAATCTCGCGCCTGTGGCCTGACTAGAAGGTCCCAGGCAGGGCCCCGTTAGAGCTCAGCAATGAAGCACAACCTTCCCTCACATTTTTAGGAGCCGGTGTCGTCTTGTAGATGAAAGAGAACAGTTGGTTTCTGTAAAGGGGAATAGATGAACCCTGACACTTGAGTCATTTAATATGAAACTAAAAGAACCCAGGAAAATACACCACAGGAAACACTGGCAGAAGACGGGAAGGCCTTATCCAGCCCTAATTTCTATTACTGAATAAGAGAAAGGTAGGGATGCCCATTAAGTGTTTGGAATGGCTATCTCATCTCATGTTTCCTGTTATAAAGTTTGATTTACAGAATTGAAACTCCATTATAGTATTTTCTTTCAACAGACACACCAAAGCATTATGGTTATATGATTTTTTTTTCTCCTTTTTTCTTATTTCCCCCTATTTTTATTTTGTAAACAATGAACTGTATGGGCTTTGTTGAAAAGTATATAAAATTCCTTTGTAGAAAAGGATACAAGAAATTCAAGTAATAAAAGATACTGGAATCCCTCAAAAGTTAATTCAGAAATAACATTCTTAATATTTGATGAACTCTATTCTATAGGTATTTTAATCTATATATTCAAACAGGATAGATAAAAATAATTTAGAAAACTGAGCTCTTATGAAACATGCTAATTTAAATAAAATATATTAAATAGAACTTTCCTTGACTTTCACTTGATTTTTGAAAAAAAAAAGATACTGAAAAATTTTTAAAGTTTTAATTGATTTATAATGTTGTGTTGGTTTCAGGTATATGGAAAAGTGATTCAGCTATATATATATTTGTTCTTTTTCAGATTTTTTCCCTGTTTATGTTATTACAGAATATTGAGTACAGTTCTATGTGCTATACGTAGGCCTTTCTTGATTATCTACTTTATACATAGAAGCCCTTACATATAGTAGTGTGTCTATATTAATCTCAAGCTCCTAATTTATCCTGCCCCCCTTTCTCCTTTGCTGTGGCCGTTCACTCACCCAGTCATGTGTGTTCGACTCTTTGCAGCCCCATGGACTGCAGCGTGCCAGACCGCCTTTCCCTCACCATCTCCTGCCCCTTTCTCCTTTGATAACCTTTTATTTGTTTTCTATGTCTATGAATCTATTTCTATTTAAAAGACCCTAAAATTAAACTGAAGGAGTTGCTGAAATACAGTAAATAATTTTCAGTGTATATTTGTTCTTAAAAATCCCCTACAGTTAAGAAAAAGGATTTAGAAAACAAAATGTGCACGTGTGCATGCCTGTGTGCGTGCCTGTGGTTGTGATGTATTTGCATAAATGCCTGTTCTGTATGTGTGCACATCTGTGTGCCAGTGTGTAAGTGTATTTCTTTGCATGTTGTGTGTGCAGGTACACACACGTGTATTTGTAAAAAATGAGTTTTGGGGATTGGAATCCTTAAATTCTCACTTCAGCTGAGAATGTCAGTTTTGCAAGAGGAAGTCTTGAATCAAACATTTTTTACTTTGGAAATTTGGAGACACCACTGCACTTTTGTTTCTTGAAGTATTATACAACTATTGATTGTGAGTTCCCCAATATAAACCCAGAGACGGGAGTAGCAGATTCTTCTATAAGTAGTCCTGGTGGCTTAGATGGTGAAGGATCTGCCCGCGATACAGGAAACCCAGATTTGATCCCTGAGTCGGGAAGATCCCCTGGAGAAGGGAAAGGCTACCTGCTCCAGTATTCTTGCCTGGAGAATTCCATGGACAGAGGAGCCTGGTGAGCTACAGTCTGTGGGGTCTCAAGGAGTTGGACATGACTGAGCAACTTAACACTTTCACTTTCATTATTATAAAGAAATCTAAGAAAACTCTGATTTTTTTTTGCCCCACATGACTTACTTTATTGGTGTAAATGTCTATATTTTAAAAATATACTCGAAGCTCAGTAACTTCTTTAATATGTTTTGGGATTGATCAGTCTTTTTCATATCATAATGGCATTCATTGCCTTTTGAGTTTCCTAAAAGAACTGCCTGCATTCCTGTAAAGAAATACTTCTTGGTCATGGTGTGTTATTTTTTCAATATACTGTGCATTTAATTTGCTAATATTTTGTTTTGAATTTTTGTATCTATATTCATGAATGAAATTTTCATACTTTAATTAACATTGGTGTTAAGGTAATATTAACTTTGTAAATAACTCTCCTTTTTTGCTGTGGTCTGCAGCAGTTTAACTATCATATGACTGGGAACTATCTGTTTTATATTGACTTGTCTGTAAAGCCCACAATAAAAATGTCTGGGGAAAGTGTCTTTTTAAGATGGCAGATTTTAAAAATTGTTTTTTAATATTTACTACCAATTTTTTACCTGTTGGTATTTCAAAATTTTCTCCCTTTTCTTGGACCAGCTTTGACATCTATTTTGTTAGAAAACCATCTGTTTCCTCTAGTTTTTCAAAAATGTTGATATGGAATTGAAGATGATATTCCCTTAAGTACTTTGATATCTTCTATATTTAAATCTTTGTTTTTATTTGTAATATTATTAACTTTTGTTTTCTCCCTTCTCCAGGGGTTCATTTATTTAAAATTTTTAGAAGAAGCTTTTGTTTTATCCCCTTTTCCTTTTTATTATTTGTAATTTCTTTCATTAAGTTTATCTTTAAAAACTGTATTAATTTCTTCCTATCTATTTATACTTTTTTGCTTATTTTGTTGATCTATTTTCCAGTATATTATTTTCCATACTTAATTACGTTTATTGTTTTTTCTTTTATTTTTCCCATATATTCTTGATTAATGAACACAATTTGGCTTCTATTGGATATGGTTTAATGTGTGGCTTATCCTTTACCTATTTTATCTTTTTTCTTTTATTTCTTAAATTCTGCCTGTTTAATTTTCATTCATTCATTCATAATAACTCATAATCCCTCCTTTGAACCATTGAATCTCTTTGAGATTTTTAAAAATAATTAATAAGCTTTTCGTGATTTCTTTGAGGCTACAGATGACTATGACTGTGAATTCTTTCTGTTTCTTTTTGACAATTCCCCTTTGCAATGTGTTGTCTATTTGCCCATTGCTTGTATTTTATTATACCTCCCTCTTTTTTGTGTAGATTTTTATGAATATGTTTTAAATTGTTGCTTATCTTGGAGTTTGCTTGGCCACCTTATAGAATATGGGATGGAGTGAATTGGTGGAAAAGAGGAGAAAGAGTGATTATGATCATCCTAAAGTTCTGGTTTGGTTTTCTGTCTTAAATCTCTTCCCTTAAATTTGTTAGTTCCTTTTTCTCATGAGTCCTGATTCATAATTTGGCAGTTCTTTACTGGTGCCCCTCTTCCCCCAGCCTTACCAGGGGGAGCTTCCTTGGTTCAGATACTCATCACAGGTAGCAGGAGCAGCCTGGCAACATGGTTCTCCTACAGCCCCACCTCCCCTGCCTTGTTCTGCATTGTTGGGACAATCTATATAGGAACACTCCAAGTTCCCCAGGATACTGCATGACCCTACATCTTAGCAGGCACTCACAGGGTCAGTAGCAACATATCTGATGCCTGTAAACTTTGGAGGAAGTCTGTGTCCTGCCCAAGGCATGAGGCAAGGGCTCTGCATACTCCCAGACTTCACAGAATCTGGCTACAGGGCCTCAGAGTTTGTTGCACGGTTCTCTGTTCTTTCCCTTGAAACTCTGAGAAAGCAGTGGAGAGAGCAGCTGAATGAGTTCACTGGAAATTCACTGAGTGGATTCCCTGGAAGTTCACTGCTGCATTTCCTTTCTAGAGGAAGTGCTGAAGAGAAAGGAACCAGTGAGAGGAAAGAAAAAAAACAAAAACAAAAATCTATCAAGAAGCCCTTCAGTCCTTGGCTTACTGAGAAATCCGCATTCACTTTAGAATAGCCAGGAGAAGCAGACCTGCATATTTGGATAAAATGACTTATGAGGATTGATTTTGTTATTCTGAGAGATTTGGGGCCAAATTATATTTATAGTTCACCAGTTAAGATGTTTCACATGATCAAGGTTGTGTTTATTCATCTCTGGCATCAGTGTCATTGCTTCTGTTAGTGGAGATTGACTGGGTGACTTGTGTGCTCTGTTTCAACATTAATAACAAAAACCCATATCTGTTTCTAGAGGAATTTTTCAAATTCCTCTCTTTGGATGCTCTTCACCTGGTTGTGATACGAATGCAGTGAATAAAAGCTTTATATATATATATATATATTTAATTAATATCTTTGCTGTCCATGGAATTCTCCAGGCAAGAATACTGGAATGGGTTGCCATTGTCTTCTCCGGGAGATCTTCCCGACCCAGGGATTGAACCCAGGTCTCCCGCATTGTAGGCAGATGCTTTACTGTCTGAGCCACCAGGGAAGCCCATATTTGCTGATAGCTACTAACAATTGTACGGCTGGCTTCTTGGCTTATATTTGATTATGTGTGCGTGCCTTGTGCTCAGTTGCTCAGTCATGTCTGACTCTCTGTGGCCCCATGAGCTGTAGCCCACCAGGCTCCATTGTCCATGAAATTTTCCAGGCAAGAATACTGCAATGGGTTGCCATTTCCTACTCCAGGGGATCTTCCAAACCCAGGGATCGAACCCAGGTCTCTTGTGTCTCCTGCATTGGTAGGCAGATTCTTTACTACTGCATCACCTGGGAAGCTGTTAATTCAGTTCAGTCGTTCAGTCATGTCCAACTCTTTGTGACCCCATGGACTGTAGCACGCCAGGCCTCCATGTCCATCACCAACTCCTGGAGCTTACTCAAACGCATGTCCACTGAGTTGGTAATGCCATCCAACCATATCATCCTCTGTCGTTCACTTCTTCTGCCTTCAATCTTTCCCAGCATCAGGGTCTTTTCTAGTAAGTCAGTTCTTTGCATCATGTGGCCAAAGTGTTGGAGCTTCACCTTCAGCATCAAACCTTCCATTGAATATTCAGGAATATTTAGAATTGATTGGTTTGATCTCCTTGCAGTCCAAGGGACTCTCAAGAGTCTTCTCCAACACCACAGATCAAAAGCATCAATTATTTGGCACTCAGCTTTCTTTATAGTCCAACTCTCACATCCATCCATGACTACTGGAAAAACCATAGCTTTGACTAGACAGACCATTGTTGGCAAAGTAATGTCTCTGCTTTTTAATATTCTGTCTAGTTTGGTCAGAGCTTTTCTTCCAAGGAGCAAGTGTCTTTTAATTTCATGGCTGCAGTAACCATCTGCAGTGATTTTGGAGCCAAAGAAAATAAAGTTGGTCACTGTTTCCATTATTTTCCCATCTATTTGCCATGAAGTGATGGGACCAGATGCCATGATCTTTGTTTTTTGAATGTTGAGCTTTAAGCCAGCTTTTTCACTCTCCTCTTTCACTTTCATCAAGAGGCTCTTTGGTTCTTCTTCACTTTCTGCCATAAGAGTGGTGTCATCTGCATATCTGAGATTATTGATATTTCTTCCAGCAATTTTGATTCCAGCCTGTGCTTCATCCAGCCTGGGATTTCGCATGATGTACTCTGCATGTAAGTTAAGTAAGCAGAGCGACAATATACAGCCTTCATGTACTTTCCCCCCAATTTTGAACCAGTCCATTGTTCCATGTCCAGTTCTGTTGCTTCTTGACATGCATACAGATTTCTCAGGAGGCAGGTAAAGTGATCTGCTATAACCATCTTCTTAAGAATGTTCCACAGTTTGTTGTGATCCACACAAAGGCTTTAGTGTGATCAATAAAGCAGAAGTAGATGTTTTTCTGGAACTCTCTTGCTTTTACAATGATCCAACGGATGTTGGCAATTTGATCTCTGGTTCCTCTGCCTTTTGTAAATCCAGCTTGAACATCTGGAAGTTCACAGGTCACATACTGCTAAAGCCTGGCTTGGAGGATTTTTTAATGTTTCTTTACTAGTATATGAGATGAGTGCAATAGTGTGTTAGTTTGAGCATTCTTTGGCATTGTCTTTCTTTGGGATTGGAACTAAAACTGACCTTTTCCAGTCCTGTGGCCACTGCTGAGTTTTCCAAATTTTCTAGCATATTGAGTGAAGCACTTTAACAGCATCATCTTTTAGGATTTGAAACAGCTCGTCTGAAATCACCTCCACTAGCTTTGGTGGAAGCTATTATATTTGATTATACCCTGAAACAAATGCAGCATTACAGCTGAAGGTGAGTGAAAACTGACTGAGAGGAAAATAATCAAGATTTGGAAACAAAACCCTCATGTACTAAAAATATGAAAAGCATCAGTAATTTCACAGGTTGACCCCCATGTGTGAAAGACTTGACTAAGACTCTAGGTTCCTAGATCATGCTTCCCTGGGAAGCACCTGGGTAGCAAAGGTCATCACCATCCTGTGACTCACATCCATGATGCCAGTGGCAAAAACTGAGCCAGGTGAGCTGAAGGACCTTATATGCCTTAGAGTTTAAATTATTATTTATACTTTAAAAAACATTTTAAGCATTATTTTTTATAAGCCAGTTCTTTTTTTTTCAACTTCCAACTTATGTGAATTTGACAACTTTATAAACCTAGACTTTGTTTTTGCTTTTCTCTAATAACTGGAATATACAGCTTTTTATTTTAAATATTGAAGTTTTTTAGATGATAGGGTAAGGTTTTTATATAATTGATGTGTATTTTCTTTCAATATCTAGACTGCAGTTGTACTACAGTGTTGTGTAATAATTTGGAAATGCTTTGGTCTTGTACATAAATAGGTATATATATATATATATATATGTTTATTTAATGTTCAGTTGATGAGTTTTCCAATTGCCTTCCTTTGTCAATACCTTGTTATTATTTAACTTTCCCACAAGATGTGTTGTTTACAGAAGTCTTTAGACTAGTTTCAACTTTTTTTCTTTATAATTTCCACTTGGTGGAAGTGACTTATAAGATGTTCACTTTTGCAAAGAGCATACAAATTAAATTTATGCTGATACAGAAAGGGGACTGTTTTATGTTATTTTGCTGGATCAACTTGTAAAACACAGACACACTACCTTTCTCTGGCAAACTAGGTTATTTGTATGGTGTATTCAATAATGTCAGTGTATCAGTTAATTTCTATGTCCTGCTCCTTTCAGAGTTTAGGAGCTGATACTTTGGCTTCTGTATATTGACTCAGGTCATGTGATTATATTTGAAATTTCTGGAAGAAATAGTTTGAATGATCTCTGCTTGTGGAAAATGTCTTGCTCATATGGACTTCTTTTTTTTTAATTAATTATTTTTTTATTGAAGGATAATTGCTTTACAAAATTTTGTTGTTTTCTGTCAAACTTCAACATGAATCAGCCATAGGTATACATATATCTCCTCCTTTTTGAACCTCCCTCATCTCCCTCCCCAGCCCACCCCTCTAGGTTGATGCAGAGCTCCTGTTTGAGTTTCCTGAGCCACACAGCAAATTCCCATTGGCTATCTATTTTACATATGGTAATATAAGTTTCCATGATACTCTTTCCATACATCTCACGCTCTTCCTGCCCTCTCCCGAGGTCCATAAGTCTGTTCTCTATGTCTGTTTTTCTATTGCTGCTCTGCAAATAAATTCTTCAGTGCCATTTTTCTAGATTCTTCCTTCATTAATGCAACAAATGTGGTCAGTCACTGTCACATGCCAGGTACTGTGAGGATCTGGCAGCAGTCAACAACTGCAGGTAAGGTTCCTGTGCTCAGGGAGCTAGCCTTCTAGTGGAGAAAGACAGACAATATGTAAAAAGCATACTGAAAAGATTAACGATAATTGTAAAAGGTGCGCAGAGGGAAAGGAAATGGGCTCATGTGAAAATAACTGGTGTGGAGATGAGAGGTGGTCTAGGGAGGTTTCTTTAAAGAGATGGCACTTCAGCTGAGGCCTGAGGATAAGAGTCAGCCATGCTGCAAAAATGTAAGGAAGAGTGCTCTAGTGTAGGCTGAAGAGTAAGTGCCGAGGCACTGCAGCAAGAAAGGGGTTGGGATGCTTGAATGACAGAGAGGAAGTTAGGGACAGGGAGCCCAGGGAGCCAGGAGGAGCAGGGGAAATAACAACCATCATGGAGGGACTTTAATTTTATTATTAATTTTTACTTTATATGAATATTTTATTGAGTGAGAGAGAAGCTGTTTGCAAAAAGGAATATTTCAAACTTAAAATATTGAAAGTGGTAAAAAGATCAGAGGCATGATGTCACAAGATGGCTTATAAAGTGAGAATGAAGAAGCTGTTTAACCTTGACAGGGGGTAGGGGATAGTGGTCTAGACAGCAGGGAATATGTTAAAAGTAATTTCCTTATACCATTTTAGATGGGTGACTTAATTTTAATTTATGACTATCAGAGGCATTTACAAGAAATAACCTAAGTTAAGTTTTACTTACATAGTTTAACTGATTTTGTATACTCAGAGGATCTTCAAGTTTCATCTCCATTTTATTTTATTTTAACAATTTTAACACATTTATTATCTCAGATATGGAGGGGCAAGATTTACTCACATTATTGGTCTTTAAAAAATAATTAAATTTGCCTAGATGGATCTTTAGAAATTTAGATTTTATTCATAGTACAGTAAGATGCTGATAAAGGAGTTGAAGCTGATAAAAGACTAAATCTAATATATAGTAGTTGTTACATTCCTAATCAAAGTAGAAATGGTATAAGGTGGATATTTGTCTATTTTTTACATAATCTAGTAACGTAACTCTTTAAATTTCTATTTCCTAAAAAGTGCTTAAGATTGTTATCATTTCATCTAAAACCAAAAATTAGATTAAATGCCATCTTGGACAATCTAGGATTACAGGTAATACATGAATTGATTTTATAAAGAGAAATATTTATTATAGAGCAATCATTTCTAATGCTTAATAATCATGAATCTGATCAGGACTTCAGGGACTCATATATTTGAAGCCTTGGAAGAATCTAGAATAATCTAGTTTACCTGTGGGTTGAGTGGGAGGGTGGGAAATGACAAATTTATCTTCTCACTGGCAGTTGCCTTGGCCTCAGAGTGTCCCATTGAAGTGTCCCACTGACTTGCCTTATAGGACTTTGGATCAGGATGTTGTATCATTATATCAGCACCCCCTTTCTTTCTTCCTTCTTCTTCTACTAGGTGATACCCCCGCCTTGGACTGCAACCCTTGAACTGATGTTGCAGTGTGGAATGTCAGGCAAGAGAGACACGATATTGTCCCCAAACAGTCTCCCAAGAATCTTATAAAAAAGGAAGCTTATTCCCTGTTCATGGATGTCAGGCAAATAAGGACACTGGGGCCAGGTTGTATTAGGGAATTAGATTGTACTGGGGAGTTAGGAAAAGACAGAATGTGACTAGCAGTCTACCACCCAACTTTGGCAATAGGAAAGCATAATTGCTTTATGGAATATATTTTCATTTTGGAAAACCTAAAAGGTAAACATTTCCAACATATTAAGGGGATGCTGAAGAGACAGGAACAGCATACTGATTGTTTTAGAACGGGGTGTCTCAGCCTTGACATGATTATTTGGGGCCATATAATTCTCTATGGGGGTGAGGCTGTCTTATGCATTGGAGAATATTCGGCAGCATCTTTGGCTTGCACCCACTAGATGGCTGTAGCGTTCACTTCACTTGTGACAATTAGAAATGTCTCCAGGCAGAAATGTCGAATGTCCCCTGGAAGCCCGCATCCCAGTTCATGGAGAACCACTGCTTTCCATTCTCAGCCAGATTATCCTTAGGCCCACCCTTCTTTACTCCTTTACTCTTCACTTGCTTCTTTACTCCTTAAGTCATCCCTTTTATGTTGGTAAACATCCGGAATCTTTCAGCTGTTTTCATCTATCCCTTTCCTATCTTCAGTTAAAATTTTAAAATGTGAAATGTGTCTGTGCACTCGAATTTCTTCCTATTCAGTTTGTTTTAGATGTTCAAAGACCTGAATTTGCTCTGATTATCAGCTCAGAGGACTTAGGAGATATTGCTTAGAAAGATGTTGAGTGTTATCTGTGGTAAACACAAGGGGAGAGGAAAGATACTATCAAGAAAATAGGTAGGGATGAGTCCTTTTCATCTTATCATATAGAGCTAACATTTGGTCAAATAATTTATCAGGGTGAATAGAACCAAAATTTTATTCTTATAGACTTAAGTTCAACAAGGGAGAGAGGAAACAAACAACTTAAAAGACATGGTATTTGAAAGTTCTAAACTATGTTGATAAAACTTCCTAATTTAATAGCAACAACAAAAATTAGTCTATGAATATGTTTAGAAATTTATGGTATTCAACTGATGACCTTAAATTTGTGATTTGAGCTTAGTAGCTGTGTGACCTTGGGCTTTTATTCTTTGATTTAGGGGAAAAATTATCCATTAGCTATATATACATATATACATATACACACATACATATACACACATCGTACTTTCAATTTGGATAACCATCAGTCCTTAGCGGAAATCATATATATGACTCAAATGAACTCTTTGGCCAACCCGGTAATAAGATGGAGAGAAATATGCCTCCGTTGTATTTCAGAAGAAGTCCAAGGATTTAGTATCTCAACAGATTTAACCAAAATCAAACATTCCTGATATCATAGATGCAAGTCTTATTGGATCAACTCAATCGATCAAACTAGTTTTTCAACCACATAATTTTTTAACTTAGTATCTTAACAGGTGTATAGATTTGACTGATAAGCAACTCAGGTGAAGTGATGAATTTTTGCCGATTTTAAACTAGATAAAGAAAGTGAAAGTTGCTCAGTTGTGTTCAACTCTTTGTGACCCCATGGTCTCCAGGAGGGAGTCTGACATTCCACAAAGGAAATGGATATATAAAACAGCCCCATTCAGAAGCCCTGGGGATATCAAGGTATCCTGAGGGGAGGAATGTGAAGAGTTGGGGAATGTCCAAGGCCAATCTCGTAAAACAGAGCTCAGGTGAGAAGAGCTGTGGAGCCTCAGACGATGCACGGGGAACAGAGGTAGGACTCTAATTATTTCTTATTTCCTAGTTTTGAATTGTCTGTGTTAAAAAAAACCTGTTTCATTAACTAAATAGACACCTCATTTTATAAAATGCGGAAGTGACTTAAGTAAGCCCATGATTTTTAATGTTCAGTGTTGGAAGAGGTTCAAGGTAACAGGCCTTACTTATAGGAGAAATTACAGCTAGAGTCAGAGACCTAGGAAGTATATACAAATTCTGTCCATGATATTGCCTGAAGCCAATGGGAAAACATAGTGTCTGCGGGATGCATTCAACTTTATTAACAGAGAAATCATTCTTCGTTATAAACACAGACCTGAGTGTCATAGCATGAAATAACTACAGCTTGCCCAACTCTCATAGTGACTACAAGGATCACATAATCCCCAGAGCTCTAGCCCATGATCCTAAACATTAGGTGACTCATCAGATAAGCTGCACAATTTTTAAAACAATCTCCCATACACCTGGAGAACTGTCTGGACACAGGACATAATCAGGCTCATGACACAGTGCCCTTACTGACAGTACTTTAAATTCTAAGGTGCATGAGCATGGCCTGAATATAGTACCCCAGAAAACTCAATGATGAGATTCTCCCTTGGAGGCAAAGAAAAGTTCAAAGTCAGCTGATAGGTTTGGTCTTTCATTTCCTTTTTACATCTGAGTACTTGAAATTTAAAATGGGTGCTGGCCCTCATCCTCACCGTCTCCTCCTTGCTCAGCCCTGATTTTGGGGGGAAAGAGAGGGCAGCTGGCCCACTGGCTCCTCTGGACTTTCACTTGAGCATTGCTCGTTTTCTGACTCCTCCTTGGAGCAAGAAGTCCCAGTCTCTTGGGAATCAAAGTAATTCAAAATCTTCTCTGTACCTCTTTTCTTTTGTTCACCAGGGCCCAAGCAACCTCCAGTTGCCTAGCTGACCGCTGCTGCGCTCTCTGGTCCTCCTTCCCTGCACCTTCTTGCTTTCCTGTTCCCTCTCCTATTTTAACCTCCTGTCAAAACTCAGGTCTGCCAGTCAATTCCTCTCCAACTTATTCTATCAGTCAGCTATTCTCTTCTGTAGTCTGGATGAAATCTAATTTGTGTTTGAATGCAGATCTTGTAGAACATGTATTTTAAGGACCCTCCTCTTTCTTTCTCTAAACCAGATCCTGGAAATGCCGATTATCTATAGCACTCATTTATCTATTTACAGTCTGAACCAATGGGAGCCAATGTGCCGTATCATAGTTGTTTTCAAGAAAATGATGTATCAGTAGCTTGGTGGAAAAGTCTTTTTCCATCCTGTTAGTTCAGTTTTCTGATGAAGGTTTGGATTTATATTTCCTGAACTCTTATTTACAGATTTAATTGCAAATAAACCCTGTATTATTTTCTTTGTCTTGCTTGTAGGACAGTGATGTTTGCTGTATGCAGCCGTAAAATCACAGAAGAATTTTTCTCTGCTTTGAACAGCAGCCAGATTAGGAAAGGAACCCACAGGTTTCTCCTATTTCAGGAAAGAGAAAAAGGGAAATTTTACCAGATGAAGCTTTTAAATCAACATTGGTACGGTTTTCATTAGAAAAAAGGGTTTTTTAGTGGCGTTTTTGAAGTTATTTTCCTCTTAGTATAATGTTGAGGAAGGTATCATGCTCACAGGAGCCTGACTTATTCCTCCTCAGGGTTTTAAGCTATGCTGGTTGCTGCTATAGTGATCTTAACAACACTTCCCAATATGTAGACTATTAGATGATGTCATGTGGGAAATCAGCTGTCAAGAGACTATTTTTGGCACAGCTTTTTAGGCCATAGTGTAGAAAGAGCAAATGACAGAGAAGATTGGAAAAGCAGTCTCTTTCTTACATCTGTCACTAAAATGCTATGTAACCTTGGGCAAGATATTTAACTTATTTAAGACACAGGTTTTGTGTATGTATGGAATTCAAGATTCCCAAGAATTCCAAAATTGCTACGATATTTGAAAGAGTTAAATTTGTTCTTCATATCATTTATGGAGTCTCATTTGTTCAGCAGACTTCAAGATGGCAACTACCTTCAAATAAAAATGCCTGTCTAAATATATATGTTGCTCAAATTTGGGGGAACCCCCTCCCTTCCCTGGTGGCTCAGATGGTAAAGAATCTGCCTGCAGTGTGGGAGATCTGGGTTCGATCCCTGGTCAGGAAGATCCCCTGGAGAAGAAAATGGCAACCCACTCCAGGATTCTTGCCTGGAGAATCCTATGGACAGAGGAGCCTGATGGGGTACAGTCCATGGGGTCACAGAGTCGAACACAACTGAGCAACTGACACACCTCTCCCTGTGTCAGACTGCTCCAGTTTTTAAAATTTCCATTGGAAATAAACTTTCTTCTTTGGTAGTGGAACAGCTAAACAGTACTTAGGTATTATTTCCTTGCTTTCAGTCCTTATCTGAAGTGGGAAGCTTGAATGCTCTCAGTTGCTAGCTGAGCCTCTGCAGAGTATCTCTCTCTCTCTCTCTCTCTCTCTCTCTCTCTCTCTCTCTCTCTCTCTCTTCTTTTATTTATTTTTCCTTTTATTTATTCATTTTTTCCATGGAAAGGCATTTTATTTTAAAAAAATAGCAGTGTGTACATGTTAATCCCAAGTGAAAGTGAAAATCATTCAGTCATGCCTCTTTGTGACCCCATGGACTATACAGTCCAGAATACTGGAGTGGGTAGCCATTCCCTTTTCCAGGGGATCTTCTCATCCCAAGGATCAAACCCAGGTCTCCCACATTGCAGGTGGATTCTTTACCAGCTGAGTCTCCAGGGAAGCCCAAACACCCAATCTATCCCTCCACCCAACCCTTCCCCCCAATAACAATAAGTTTATTCTCTAAGTCTGTGAGTTGGTTTCTATTTTGTCAATAAGTTCATTTGTATCATTTTTTGATTCCATTTTTTTAGATTATATTATGAGTGATACCATATAATATTTGACTCTCTCTCTCTGACTTACTTCACTTAGTATGATAATTTCCAGGGCCATCCATGTTGCTGTAAATGAGATTATTTCATTTTTGATGGCAGAGTAATATTCCACTGTATATATGTACCATTATCTTCTTTATCTGAGTGTTTCTGATCATGGATCCTCATGTCTTTTCACAATCTTTCTGGGCATCAGAAGGCAGGGTTGGCAGTTTAAAGTTGAAATCTATTACTGTTCTCTTGGGCTTAAACCTGTTAGACAAACATTATTCAAGGCAATTTTATTTGAGAAATAAAGGAACATACCTTTTCCTAAATAGTGTAGGAAGGAATATTCACTAGGGCATTAGTTTCAAACATTTTATTCTTCCATATCTACTTAAGGAATTTTGAAAATTATGTAACTCACCCCCCAAAAATTAAAAGTGGGTAACTATTTTTCAATGTAAGTTAAAAATATTTGCAAAGAATGATAATTTCTGTTGCACTTAATTGTGTATATGTTTTAAGGGGAATCCAAATGCCATTTAGATTTGATACCCTACATCATCAGCTTAAAGATAAATAAGTTTCTTGAACAGAAATTTTATGTCACTCCATTTATTCTTGGACTTAAATTTACATGCCAGATAACTATGCCTAGAATTCTTTTTCTGATCATGACCATATGTCTCTGCAACAGAAATATTTAGGTAACTTGAAATTTATTTTTTCTAAGTTTGGCCTTAGCATGATACTCTTTCTAAATTATTTTTGAAAGAAACTATTTTATTGATTGAGTTATCATCATAATGACTTTTTTTCTGCACAATTAATTAAAATAAAACAGATAATTAAAATTTTTGATGAATGACTTTTAAACATGATGTAAAATTTTAAGGAAATTTATCTCCTAATGAAACTAATGGATTTTTTCTGTCCAGTTAATTTGTGAGTCCATGAATAAATGTTGCTATTGCTAGAATAAAATAGGACTGAGCATCACTTTAGGGCTTCCCTGGTGGTGGCTCAGGGGTAAAGAATCCACCTGCAATGCAGGAGCCACAGGAGACATGGGTTCACTCGGTGGGTTGGGAAGATCTCCTAGAGGAGGGCATGGCAACCCACTGCAGTGTTCTTGTCTGGAGAATCCCCACGGACAGAGGAGCCTAGTGGGCTACAGTCCATGGGGTTGCAAAGAATCTGACCCAACTGAAGTAACTTAGCATGCATGCATGCATGAGCATCACTTTTATTTATATTTTTATTTTCTAGATATAAGCACCCAAAGTCATGTTCCCATATAAATATGTAAGAACAGAAGGAGTTTTGTTATATCAGTGACAATGAATTTTTGAACTTCTTCCAAGTTATACCTCCAAATCATACCCTTGTCAAATATTTGATAACATAGTTTTGTGTTATCACAAATGATTCTTAATAACATCTTAGCTAATAATTCAATTATGTTGAAATTAAGGAATGGAAAACTACCTGATTACCAAATAAATTTATCATCTAGTCAGTAGAGCAATTTTCTTTCCCAGTTTCTGGAATGTATTTCAAAAAAAGCTTTATCAAAACTTGCCAATGGATAATTAGCTATTCCCATCACTTTTTACTTTTGTGGATTTTGTTGAATATGATATATTCAGAAAGGGTTGGAAAACAGAAATAGCGTTAATTTTAAAGTACTTTTGTCAACTCAATACTTTTTATTAAAATGCTTTAATTTCTTCCCCTCACATTTATATGTATAGATAGAGAGAGATGGATATAGATATAGATATGTATGTCACAACCTTGAAGCTTTAGATTTAGCTCCTGCTATTTATGGGAAATGTGTTGACTGTCAAATTTGCAAAGCCAATGTTGACTGTTAAACCTGTCCAATGAGGCTTTTTCTCAATAAAAATACTTTGTTCAGGTACACTTTTCATTCAGATACCCATCCTAGGGACAACTGTCTTCTCTCTACCTTCTAATTGTGAAACGTATAGGTGTTTAAGGCATGATGTCTCGCCAAAGGTTAGTGCTCAGATGAAATAAGTCTCTGGGCTTTGTCGTCTTATGTACCATTATGCTCCTGGCTTTGATCTCTAGGGATTCTCATTTAGGAGTGATGATTATGCAGAATGGAAACGATGATGTCCTTTGCATCCTGGAGCTTTATAAATCCTGAGACAGTGCACCATAGTAGGATTAGGGTAAGTGAAAGTTGATCTTTCTTTCTTTAAAAATTTTATTTTAGATTGGAGCATAGTTGATTAAAAATGTGTTAGTTTCAGATGTACAGTAAAATGATTCAGTTTTACATATATGTGTATCTTATTTTTTTTCAAATTCTTTCCCCCTTTAGATTATTACATAATATTAAGCAGAGTTTCTTGTCCTATACAGTAGGTCCTTGTTGATAATTCTAAATATAGCAATGTGTACATGTCATTCCTAAAGTCCCAATCTATCTCTCCCACCCACCTGTTTCCCCCGGTAACCATGAATTTGTTGTTTAAGTCTGTGAGTTTCTTTCTGTTTTGTAAATAAGTTCATTTGTATAATTTTTTTTAGCTTCTGTTCATAAATAATATATTTGTCTTTCTCTGTTTGACTCACTTTACTTAGTATCAGTTCAGTTCAGTCACTCAGTCATATCTGACTCTTTGCAATCCCATGGACTGCAGGACGCCAGGTTTCCCTGTCCATCAACAAAAAAGCCCAGAGCTTGCTCAAATTCACGTCCATAGAGTCAGTGATGCCATCCAACCATCTCATCCTGTGTTGTCCCCTTCTCCTCTCCCTTCAATCTTTCCCAGCATTAGGGTATTTTCAAATGAGTCAGCTCTTCGTATCCGGTGGCCAAAGTATTGGAGTTTCAGCTTCAGCATCAGTCTTTCCAATGAACACCCAGGACTGATCTCCTTTAGGATGGACTGGTTGGATCTCCTTGTAGTCCAAGGGACTCTCAAGAATCTTCTCCAAACACCACAGGTCAAAAGAATCAATACTTCAGCACTCAGCTTTCTTTATAGTCCAACTCTCTCACCCATACATGACTACTGGAAAAACCATAGCTTTGACTAGACGAACCTTTGTTGGCAAAGTAATGTCTCTGCTTTTTAATATGCTGTCTAGGTTGATCATAACTTTTCCAAGGGACAAGCATCTTTTAATTTCATGGCTGCAGTTACCATGTGCAGTGATTTTGGAGCCCCCCCAAAATAAAGTCTGTCACTGTTTCCCTTGTTTCCCCATCTATTTGCCATGAAGTGATGGGGCCAGATGCCATGATCTTTGTTTTCTGAATGTTGAGTTCTAAGCCAACTTTTACTTAGTATGGTAATCTCCAAATTCATCCATGTTGGAGTAAATGACATTATTTCATTCTTTTTAATGTCTGAGTAATATTCCAATGTATATGTACCCCATCTTTATCAGCTCATCTGTTTAGGTTGCTTCTTGGCTATTGTAAACAGCACCACACTGGAGAAGAAAACAAAAGGAGAATCAGTATGATGTCTCTCTGTCAGGGACATTCTCAGCTGCTGTGTATTTTTTTATTGAGATGTAATTGACATATAATGTATTAGTTTCAGATATTCAACATAATTCATTGTTTGTATATGATGTGGTCAGCTGGTCCATTTTTGAAGAAAGAGTTGAGTCTGAAATTGATTCCCTCAAAACCAACCAAGCTTTTATTCTTTTGGAAAACTTGGTAGACCCTCAGGAAGTATGCATTTTTAAATTTGGAGGCTACTGCCCTAAACCAAGCCACCAATATCCTTAGTGTCTTTATTTATTATGTGTTTTCCTCAGTGTAAATATGTAATTGTCTTTCATAAAATGTTTTGTGTGACCTTGGGCATACTTTGCTTTGGAACAATGACCAGTGCTTACAGAGTTTGTTATATGGGAAGGAAAAATGGTCATATTTCTGGTACCAGAGGGATTTCAGGTTCCCAGGGGGGAATTCACGCTGAAAATGCCCCCATAACAACATCTGAACCTGCCTCCTGGATGAATGACCACAGTTATAGCCATGAATCTCTAACCACTCCCTTTCCAACAGCTCTGACCCTCAACTTTATTAGCTCCTCTAGCCATTCTAAAATGCTCCCGACAACATTTTAGCCAAGTTTATTTCAATAAACTCCTGACTCAGGATTGTCAAAACAGTTCATTTTAGAGCAATAAAAATTTTTCCTTCTTTTTAAATGACTATTTGAAAAGATAAAAGCATAGCTGCCTTATTATAATTATGGAAGTAAGAGTCTTGCCTCCTTGTCGGTCCTTGAGTTCTGGGAAACCAGGTTTGAAAATCACCATCTCAACTAGCCTCTCACTTGCTTCCAACACTATCATCACAGATCACCAATTGGATACCTTTGGAAACCACCTATCAGTTTTTAAAAATGCTAATACCCAGGTCTACTCGCAAGAGTTCTTGTTCATTTGCTCTGATGTCTTCAGACCTAGGTCATTTCAGTGTGCAGCCAAAGTTGAAAGCCACTGCACCAGGCTTCCTTTAGTGTAGATTTGATTGTGTCGCATTTATTCTTCACACGTTTCAGCTTCTCAGTGGTTCTCCCGGTGTGTACCCCAGACCAGCAACTTCAGCAGCACCTAGAAACTTGTTGGAAATACAAACGATCTAACTTACACCCAGACCTCAGAAATGCTGGGAGCAGGACTCAGCAATCTGTATTTTAACACATCTTCCAGGGGACTCTGATTCATGCTTACATTTGAGAAACACTGACCTACTGAATAAAGTCCAAACTTGGGAGCCTAGTGTGTAAGAATTTTCCCTGTCTGAACGTTGCCAGTTCTCACTTTACCCTGCTCATACTGATACAGTACCTACTCTCTAGTCTCTGTGTTATGTTAATGATTTCATGTTTATTATAAAAATATTTAAAATCAGATAATTTTATGTAATGACATTTCAATATATCCACTGACTAGGAATTCTAATACAGTGTTAAGTAGGATTGGTGAGAGCAGGCTCATCCTCTTTCTGCCCTTATGGGAAGGGTATTCAGTCTTTCACCATTAAATATATGAGCTATAAGTTTATGTGTGTATGTTTCTGAAAGTTTTTTTTTAATATCAGATTTAGATAGTTCCCTTCTGTTCCTACTATGCTGAGTGATTTTTACCACTAATGGATATTGAAGTTTGTCAAATACTTTTTCTGCAACTTTTGAGATGATCATATATTTTTCAGTGTATGTGTATTTACTGCTGGTATTGATCTAGCAACTTTATTTGGGTAATGTGGGGAAATTTTAAAACCTAAACAATCATTTATGATTTTAAAAAACACCCTCTGTGTCTTAGCGTATTTCCCTCTCATATGTGTCATGGCATTAGACTATTGCAATGACTAGAGAAATAGTTGATTTTTCCTTTCATCTATGCTAATTCTTGAGCTTCCCAGGTGGCTTAGTGGTAAAGAATCCACCTCTCAGTGAAGGAGATGCAGGAGACATAGGTTTGATCCCTGGGTCAGGAAGATTCCGTAGGAGGAAGAAATGGCAACCCACTCCAGTATTCTTGCCTGTAAAATCTCATGAATTGAGAAGCCTGGCGGGCTAGAGTCCATGGGATTGCAAAGAGTCAGACGTGACTGAGCACATACGTACACATGCTAGTGCTTTCCATTAGGTATCAATGCATTTGGATTAGACAAATTCAGTACTTGACATTTTTCTAGGCAAAATTATAACATGTCATCTTTCTTAGGAAAGGAAAAGATAATTAATGTTGATTAAGAAGTCACTGTTCTTAGACTGTGTGCAGTTTATTATTTAACATTTTTCTTACATATATCTCATGGCTAAGAGTCATCTTCATTTTTCAAATGAGATAGACTCAAAATTTATTTACTTCTACAATGAATCTTATTCATGCATTTTTAGTTTCAAAAACAATATTTCAACGTTACAGAATGAGAAAATGGAGGCATGAATCTCTCATCATCCCAGCATTCTATGCAATAAGTAGTTTGGAGAATTAGATGTTGGCTATTTTTGTCTAAACCTCTATGACATCGTTATGAAGAGCCATTATATTAAATGCGTTTATATACTCCTTTAATACTCACCACTCACCTTAGTGAGCATAGAGGAGAATATAGATAAATAACTGCTACAATATCTAGCACTTCATATGCACCAATAAGTGACAGTGGTTGTTATCATTATAGCGTTGCCATTTGTATCCTGACCACAGTATGGTCTCCCCAAGGGTGTAGATCACGTTCTCAGTACTTTCTGTAATCCCCGATGCTAGTCATCAGAGTGGTGAACATGAGCAAGGATTTTAAGAAAACTTAGGGGTTGATTGCCTAACCCAGGACCTTAGTTTGGTAGAGTGGGAACTTAGTCTATCCAGACTAAGCATTAAGGAGGAGGAGGAAGAAGGGGCGGGGGTTAAGAAAGAATGATGATGGCAACAAACAGAATTTCGGAGCACACAGCATCGCCTCTTTTTCCAAATGTCAAATTCAGGACAAGGGAAATGCTCAGCTGGCTGTAGGAACAGAGCCTTAGAGTGTGGCTTCACACTCTCACCTCATTCTCAGACCTTAAATTCTTCCACACCACAGGTATCATCCCCGCTCTTCTTCAGAGTAAATTCCCAATCTTGACCTATCAGTGAGAGTTCTATTTGTTCCAAGGAGAAAGAAGAGTAACGTTGGTCAGTAGGAAAGCAAGTGGAACCCAAAATCTGAAGGCTTGCCTCTGAATTACAGTTCTGTGTTTCAGGGTACTTTTAGGATGCTTTAGTGATAAGTCAAAATAAAAACCAGAACACACCTGAACCCTCTTAATGGTTCTACCAACAAGTTCACTCCATATTTCACATGATGGAGCTTTTAGAATAAGATGGGCTTCTGAAGTGATTATTAGCTCCTCAAAGATGGGATGCAGGCTCTTCCTGACTGCATCTTTAAGAAGCTAACAACCACCGAGGAATCACAAACCCTTTTTCAGGAGCCCCCTAATAGGCATCACAACACAACTTGATCAAATGGGGTAAAGAGTCTGTTCCTAATTTAACTGCCCTGCAAACCTCTGGTCTACCTTGCACCTGGGATGAGGCTGGATTTCCGTAAGGCCCATCTATGCAAAAAAACCTGGTTTTAAACAAAAAGTGGGCGGTGGATGCTGAAGAGGAATCCTGTGTGTTTACCATGTATTTCCTCTTCTGATCTAGGTGTCCTCAGGCTACATTCAGAGTCTTCAGTTTATTGCCTCACTGCGGATAATGATCCACCTCTCACAGGATCTTGTGTAGGTTAACCGAGGCTATGTATGTAAAAGAGCTAGGATTCGAATTTTTATTATTGTCTGATCTCTTTAGCTCACACTGACTTCCTGTGGAGCTTAATAATTCAGCCATGGTTTTATGTGCATTAGTCATATCTCCAAGTAATCTGTAAACATTTTGTAGGTAAGAACCATGATGCTTCTTTGGTTTTTTATATTCTCTAGAACATTGGGCACATAGTGTGTTCTATATGTTTAATTGACTATAGTGCTCTATTTGAAAAATGTGTTGCAGATTTTTTTCAAGTTATTCTTACTTTAAAAAATCACTTATTCTAGAGTATATTTTTTTCCTTATGTTTCATAGCATATTGATCCATTTATTAGCACTTTTGCAAATTAATTTATAATGAATTTCATTTTTCCATGATTTTAATGGCTCTGTATAATTTCTACTATGATCAGCAATAAAATAATAGATGGAAGTGACAATCTATCAACAAAATAATTAGGTGCAGGGCCTGATATGTTATCCAGCCTCTTCTCTAACATTTTAATCCTGGTAAAATTAATGATAAATATGATTAATGGTAAACCTGATACATAGCAGTGGAGGGAAAGTGAGCTTATGTGGAAATCCACCTGGTAGGGGAATGTATGTGGTAAACAAGTTGGTTGTGAAACTCAATTTATTTCATGTACTCAAGAAGTAAATTTTACTTCTTGAGTAAAATTTTTAGGCCTTATCTCTTAAGCCTTTTGCATCAGTGGAAGCATTTCTCCTCCCTACCCTCAGAGTTACTATCCTAGTCTAGAGTCACCACCTCATTTCAGTTATCTAGTATCTTCTCCAGTGCTCTTGCCTGGAGAATCCCATGGATGGAGGAGCCTGGTGGGCTGCAGTCCATGCGGTCACTAGGAGTCGGACATGACTGAGTGACTCCACTTTCACTTTTCACTTTCATGCACTGGAGAAGGAAATGGCAACCCATTCCAGTATTCTTGCCTGGAGAATCCCAGGGATGGGGGAGCCTGGTGGGCTGCCATCTATGGGGTCGCACAGAGTCGGGCACTACCGCAGCGACTTAGCAGCAGCAGTATCTTCTCAACTTTGGATCCTTAAAAAATATCTGAATTATTTTTAATCTAATATTCTACTTATTTTTCATGGCTACTTCATGATACCTAGTGAGTTACTAGACACATGTAATAATAACTGCCATCATAATTAGTGGAGATCCTGTGCCAGGCTTGAGGTTTAATGTTTACATACACTTTAAAATGCCTTTCAAGTTGACTTCTTTTAATCCTGTCTTAGAAGTGAGGAAACTGAAGCTGAAAGCTTTTAAGTCACTTGCTTAGGCTAAGTGTTAGGGGAAGGACTTGAATCCATGTACTTTCAGGTTAGAGCCTCTGCTTTCGTTTAGCTATATCTCAGATGAGATCTTCCAGATCTCCCCATGTCCTTTTATGTTAAACTAAAGTTGGACAACATGATACCAAGATTGTTCATGCCTTCAGTTTTTGTAAATGTTATGAATCCTAATATTAGTTAAAATCTTACAGAGAATTATAGTTCTTGATATTCATATTCTCAATTCAAATACACTGATCAATGTAGATATCTTTGGAAGACAAAAGGCTTTATTTACTCATGCTTTGTGCATAGATGTGTATATGAATATAGATAAATATGATGTCTTCTTTAGTATTTAATATTTAGAAAATTAACAAAGATTTTAGAAGTTGTGAGATAACAGAAAACCCCTCAAAGGTGCCATTAACAGTAGCTTTCCTTGAAAATAAAATATTTTGATTCTTGTTTGATAATTGACCTCACAAATATTAGGTACATTTTCTAAGTGCTAGGACTCTCATTAATGATTATTTCTATTAATTGAGTTGATGGAGTTTCCTAAGGGCCAAAATTTAAATTCTCATAATTAAAATATTTTTTTCAATAAACAACTATTAAATGAATCTGAGTTTTTTTGGAGTTTGCATAAAACATTATCATAAGCTGTTGCATTTACTTTGGTGGCGGAAGGCAGTGTATCCTGCTAACCCAGGACCTTATCTTTAATTTTGAAAAGTAAGTTGGTGAGCAAAGCCAAATTTAAGCTGGAATAACTTCTGTAGTCAATGAAGAAGAAAATACAAATCCTATCTAGGAGGAAAGTATATTTAGTGATGACTCAGACGAATGCTGGGGCCTGATAAGAGCACTCCTTCAGGTTTTTAATTGAAATGTGACTACAACAAGGGATTGACAGAAATCACCTCTGATTTCCAGATAAATGCACAAATCTAATGTCACTGAAAGCTGATAAGACAGATTTCCAGAAAAGCGATTTTAAAAGTACCTCCCGCCCTGCTTATTTCAAAATAGGACAACTCTAATGCAACTTCGTTTATCTGACAACTGAATTTTTAATGGCTGTCCGGGTGTCACTGGCAGTAAAGTAGGATTATTTCCATTTTCTCAGACTTTTTAAAGCCTCTTTGCTTCCTGTAGCTATCTAAATGCCAAGTAATAAGATAATATCAATAGCTGGCATAAGGATTTTACATTTTAGTTATTACAGCAGAATGTTCACCTCTAAGGTTGTTAGTTTCATAGTGTGCTAAGAATGTATCTTTCTGAGCAAGATATTTGCATGCATCTCACCCTAACCCCTACACCTCAGGGCAAATGTTGCACAGCATGACACGCACATTAAGAAGGAAATAGAATGGGTTTCTCTACTGACTAATTTATTCCGCATGAAAGAAGCTTCTGGTTCTTGCTGCAAATCAGTACTAAGTGTATCCATGGTATTCTGTCACTTCCTCTATTTATTGTGGCCACTGAGACTACTTTGTTTGCAGCTACAGAAAGGAAAATACCCAGTGGGATTTAGTGGGAGGAGCTAATTAACTATGGAGGCCTAAGAAGAGGATCTTAAGTTGGGAAAAGAAGGCCCAATGGCTGCAGAGCCATCTTCTTCTACTATAAATTGGGTTCTTCACCCATGTCTCAGCAGATTCTCAGATCAGTATTGTTATGTGGGAGTTTCTTAGGGAATACTCTCAGGATCAACATCTGGGGAAGGAAAGGGAAAGAAAAAGAGGGAACCAGGACTGATCAGAGGAAGTTGGGTAGTCTCGAGGATATTCTCAAATAACCTGATGGAAAGTTCTGAAACTGGTATTACCCCACATTGCAACAAGGGAAGTTGATTTTTATGTTCTTGTGTTGCTTGTCACTGGATGCGGGCTGCCCCCTGGAAAGATGTGGAGCCTGGGGTAAGAAGCTGTCTTCAGCTGAAACAATTTCTGGAGAGAGGTGACAATTGAGAGCTGTCAGCCATGGTGATCCCCAGAGGATCAGATCCTTCAGTCCTGGAGGAATACCTGTGGAGCACTCCACAGTGTTTAGTTCTCCAGGTGATGGTGAGACCCCAGAGCCATGAGTTTTGGACTGAGCCTCAATGTGGGAGCAGTGGGTGAGAAGAATATATTTTTTCCAGAAGATTCTACAAGAAAAATCTGGAGATAAGTATATATATATATATATGTGTGTGTGTGTGTTTGTGTGTATAAAATTATATCTATATATTACTCCTAATTATATTCCATATTGAAATGAAATTATAGAACTGCTTTTCCTTGTTTCCTACCTATTTGATGGTATATTATTATCCTTTTGGACTTCCCTGGTGGCTCAGATGGTAAAGCGTCTGTCTACAGCGCGGGAGACTTGGGTTCCATCCCTGGGTTGGGAAGATCCACTGGAGAAGGAAATGGCAATCCATTCCAGTACTATTGCCTGGAAAATCCCATGGACAGAGGAACCTGGTAGGCTACAGTCCATGGGGTCACAAAGAGTCAGACATGACTGAGCGACTTCACTTTCCTTTCCTTTATTATCCTTTTATGACTTCTTTACTTTTTCAAGTATAAGCTTGATGGTTTTGTTTTTTTTTTTTACCCTAGCTTTACCTTTATGAAAATATTGAGAAAATGGAAAGGTTTCTGTTGGGCTTCCCTCCAATCCTTAGAGATGTTCTGAGGCCCCTTTGAAGACACTTAGAAGATCTTGGAGTAGTTTCTCAAAAATTTATCGTTAAATCACCAGAATCAGAAATGGTAGCCGATAATGCTAGGGGCTTGTGCATGTTATTGGCTTGTGATTTAACACATTTTGTAGGGAAATCTTATATGTGCTAAAGTTTGTAAGCCTAAAAGAATATTGTGTCCTTATGCATGTAATGGCTGATTTTGTTTCAACTTGGGTATGCCAAGGTACCCAGATATTTGGTTGAACATTTCTCTAGATGTTTCTGTGGAGATAATTTTTGATATGATTAAATAAGTTAGCTTTCCCTGGAGCAGATTACCATTCATATTATGGGCAGAACTCATTTAGGCCATCAAAGGCCTTAACAGAGAAAAAAACTGGCCTTCCCAATGAAAAGTGAATTCTGCTAGCAGACTGCCTTTAGATTGAAATTATAATTCTTCTCTTGTGTGTCTTTCTGTACCTCATGTCTTTGTCCATTCATCTGCTGATGGGCTATTATATGGCTTACATATTTGGGGCTATTGATATTTTCTGTTGTGTTTTTTCCCTATTTTGTCTGTTCTTTATTATTTCCTTCCTCCTACTGACTTTGGACTTGGTTTCTTCTAGTTCCTTTACATGGTAGGTTAGTTGTCTATCTGAAGTTTTTCTTATTTGTTAAAATAGTCCTATGTCAGTATAAACTTCCAATTTAGAACTGCTTTCACTGTGTCCCATAGATTTTAGACAGTTGTGTTTTCCTCTTTATTTATCTCAAAGTTTTATGATTTTCTTTTCGATTTCTTCATTGACCCGTTAGTGTTTTAGTAGCATGTTGTTTACTCTCTGTATGTTTGCATTTTCCCCATTTTTCTTCCATAATTGATTTCTAGTTTCACTCCATCTTAGGTGGAAAATGGCTTGATACAATTTCTATCTTTTAAATTTTGTTCAAACTTGTTTTGTGGCCTAGAATGTGATCTGTTCTGGACAACTTTCCATGTACAGCTGTAAAGAATGTTTTCTGCTGTTTTGGATAGAATGTCCTGCATCTGAACTTAATGTCTCTTAAGTTCAGCTGACCTATTGTGTCATTTAAGACAACTGTTTCCTTGTTGATTTTCTGTCTGGCTGATCTGTCCATTGATGCAAATGGGTGTTGAAGTTCCCTGCTATTATTGCATTATTATTTTATGTCTGTTACTATCTCTGTGTTATATTTAGGTACTTCTATATTATATGCTTCTGTACCATGCATATGTACATATGTTACAATACCCTGAGTTTGTCAAAAAGTTCATTTGGATTTTTCTGTAGCATCTTATGGAACCCAATATACCAATATATATTATGCACATATATTTTATACTATATTATGTAATAACAGATAATAGATGTTAATGAATGTTATATTCTCCTAGTATTCAATCCTACATCTCTTGATTGGGGCATTTAGTCCATTATTATTTTGGGGGGCAGAGGTAGTTTTTGTGTTTTTTTTTTGGTAGGATTATTGCTTTACAATATTCTGAGGTTTCTGCCATACATCATCATGAACCAACCACAAGTATACACATGTCCTGTCCCTCTTGAACCTCTCTCCCATCTCCCACCCCGTCCCACCCCTCTAGGTTGTCACAGAGCACGAGGCTGAGCTCCCTGCATTGCACAGCAAACTCCTACTGGCCATCTGCTTTATACACAGTAATGTTTATATTTCCATGCTACTCTCTCAATTAGTCTCTCCCTCTCTTTCCCACCCTGTGTCCACAAGTCTGTTCTCTATGTCTGCATGTCCATTGCTGCCCTGCAGATAGATTCATCTATCTGCACCACCTTTCTAGATTCCATAACATGCATTACTATGCAATGTTCGTTTCTCTTTCTGACTTACTTCACTCTGTATAATAGGATCTTGGGCTCTTTTATTATAGCTGAGTAATATTCCATTGTATATATGTGGCAAAATTTCTGTATCCATTCATCTGTCCATGGACATCTGGGTTGCTTCCATGTCCTACATATTGTAAAGAGTGCTGCAACAAACACTGGGGCACATGCACCTCTTTCAGTTATGGTTTTCTCAGGGTATACACCCAGGAGTGGGT
This sequence comes from Ovis canadensis, assembly GCF_042477335.2. Lineage (NCBI taxonomy): Eukaryota > Metazoa > Chordata > Mammalia > Artiodactyla > Bovidae > Ovis > Ovis canadensis. The sequence goes on from NC_091251.1 coordinate 15,181,705, forward strand.
TTATTGGGTCATATGGTAGTTCTATTCTGTTTTTTAAACAATCTCCATACTGTCTTGCATAGGGGTTATGTCAATTTACATTCCTCCCAGCAGTACAAGAGAGTTCCCCTTTCCACCACATCCTCTCCAGCATTCATTGTATGTAGATATTTTACTGACGACCATTCTGACGGTGTGAGGTGATACCTCATTGTGGTTTTGATTTGCATTTCTCTGGTAGTGAGCGATGTTGAGCATCTTTTCATGTCTTTGTTGGCCATCTGCATGTCTTCTTTGGAGAAATGTCTGTTCATGTCTTCAGACCATTTCTGATTGGATCATTAGTTTTTCTGCCATTGAGCTGCTTATATATTTTAGAGATTAACCATTTGTCAGTTGTTTCATCTGCAACTATTTTCTCCCATTTTGAGGGTTGTCTCTTTATCTTATTTATTGTTTCCTTTGCTGTGCAAAACCTTTTAAGTTTAATTTAATCCCATTTGCTTACTTTTGTTTTTATTTCCATTACTCTAGGAGGTGGGTCAAAGAGGATCTTGCTCTGATGTATGTCAAAGTATGTACTGCCTATATTTTTCTCTAAGAGCTTTATAGTTTCTGACCTTACATTTAAATCTTCAATCCATTTTTTTGCATTTAAAAAAGTTTACTTTTTGTGTGATGTTAGAAAGTGTTTTAGTTTCATTCTTTTACATGTAGCTGTGAAGTTTTCCCAGCACCACTTATTAACGAGTCTGTCTTTTCTCCATTGTATATTCTTGCCTCCTTTGTCAAAAATAAAGTGTCCGTAGATGTGTGGGTTTAGTCCATTGATTTTTAAAGTGATAATTGATAGGCACATAGGTACATACTCACTGCTGTTTTGTTTCTGGTTGTTTCTGTAGTTCTCTGTCTGTTTCTTCTGTTTGCTTTTTCTTTTGTGGTTTGATTATTTTATTTAGCAGTGCCCTTGTGTTCCTTTCTCTCTAATTTTTGTGTATCTGTTTTAGGTCTTTGACCTGTGGTTGCCATGTGTTTCATATATGTTCAGTTCAGTTCAGTTCAGTTCAATCACTCAGTCTTGTCCGACTCTTTGTGACCCCATGAATCACAGCACGCCAGGCCTCCCTGTCCATCACCAATTCCCAGAGTTCACTCAGACTCATGTCCATCGAGTCAGTGATGCCATCCAGCCATCTCATCCTCTGTTGTCCCCTTCTCCTCCTGCCCCCAATCCCTCCCAGCATCAGAGTCTTTTCCAATGAGTCAACTCTTCGCATGAGGCGGCCAAAGTACTGGAGTTTCAGCTTTAGCATTAACCTACAACCATATCAGTTTTTAAAAACTGTCATTTAAGTTCAAACATACCCTAAAAGATATACATTTTGAACTCTTCTCCCTGGTGTTTTTTTTTTTTCTATCATTACTTATGTCTCCTACATGTCTATTTCTTAACTGTTAAGAACATGCAATGCAGTGTATTTTATAGTTTTCTTCATTTACTCTTCATTTTCAATTATTTAAGTGTTTGACCCAGACTTTACTATATACTTGCCTTTACTAGTGGAAATTTTCATTCCCTGTAAATTCTTGCTTCTTGTTGTAGCCTTTTCCACTTGGATAAGACTCTTTATCAATTCATGTAGGGGTGGTTTATTATTGATGAAGTCTTTTGTTGTTTCCTTGTCTGAAAAGTTCTCTATCTCTCCTTCATTCTCCTTCTAAATAACAGCCTTGCTGAGTAGAGTTCCCTAGGTTGTAGGATTTTCCCTTTTTATCACTTTAAATATATCATGCCAGTCCCTTTGACCTAAATTCTAAACTTTTTTCTGCAAAAAATCAACTAACAGCCTTATGGGGAATCCCTTCTATATGACTCTGTGTTTTTCTTTTGCTTCCTTTAGAATTCTCTCTTCATCATAAACTTTCCATTTTATAATAATTATATATATTAGTGTATATTTCTTTGGCTTCATCTTTTTTGGAACTCTCTTTTCTTTTGGTACCTGTATATCTGTTTCCTTCCTTATGTTTGGGAAGTTTTCAGGCATAATTTCATCAAATTTATTTTTTATCATTTTCCACTTCTCTTCTTCTGGAACTCCTGTAATACAAATGTTAATACGCTTGATGTTTTCTTAGAGGTCCCTTAATCTGTTCTCATTTTTAAATTTTATTTTTCCTCTTGGTTTTTTGATTAGGTGATTTCTATTATTCTATCTTCCACATCACTTATGTGTTCTTATGTATCACTAAATCTGCTTTTAATTTCTTCTAGTGTGTTTTTCATTTCAGTTATTGTATTCTTCACATCTGACTGATTCTTTTTTATGTTTTCTAGTTCCTTGATAAAAAAGTCACTGTATGCATCTTTTCTTTCCCCTAGTTCAGTTAGCATTCCTTTTACTAATGATTTGAACTCTTTTTCTGGTAACTTATGTATCACTGTCTCATTAGTTGCTTTTTCAGATATTTTTCTTGTTCTTTCATTTGAAACAAGCTCCTCTGTTCAGCTTGCTTGCCTTTCTCTATGAAATAAGGTAAAATAGTCCACTATCCCATTCTTGAAGGGATGTCCTTGTATGGGAGCATTCATATGCAATCTCTGTGTGCCCAGTGATTTTGGTGGGAGAGGTGGATCTGAGATGAACATGGGTCATGTCTTCCCCAGGCTGTGCTGGAAGCTATTTTCTTGGTGAGAAGTGGAGCTGGAGATGGAGGTGCTGGGTCATGAACCAGTTGTGAATCGGGGCTTCTCTGATGCTCAGTGGCCAACATTGCCCTATTGATGGGTAGAATTGTGTTACAAGGTTCTAGAGTAGAAGACCTGAGGATTGGGTCCAAGCTGCTCCTGTTCCTTTTAGGTGTGCACTCTGCCCCATCCCAGAAATGGCACATTCACCCCAAAGGGGAACAGCAGTTCAGCCAGAGTGGCTGGAGCAGGTACTCAATATGGGCCAGGCTGCATTCTGGAATGGTCCTGGCACACCATCCAGAGCTCCAGACCTCTCAGTCAGCTGACCCTGCAAGCACCAGCAATGGTTGCTTCTCCACATTCGGAGTCAGCGTCAGGTCTGAGAGCCTTGCATCTGAGCACCCTCCTTGGCAGAGGTAGGCTTTCACCCTAGTGAGGAGCTTCCTTGCACAGCAAGAGGGTCTGGAGTAGTTGTTTGGTGTGGGCCAGTAGTTAACTTGGTAGGTTGCAGGAAACTAGCCAGAGTCCCAGGTAGTTTCAATTTACTTTTTTTGCTTTGTCCCAGGAGTAAGCAAGTAAGTGCATACTCTTCATGAGTGAAACTTTTGATTTTCTCCAGCCTTCCTATAAGTCCCACTGGTTTTCAAACCAGCTGAGGGGCTTGTCTTGCCAGTATTTTTCTCCAGGCTGGGGGGCCCAGTGTGTGGTTTGATATGCTCAGTCTCCAGGGAGAATCTCTGTGCCTATGTAATCCCCTCCTCTTCTGCGTCCCCTTCAGGTGTACAAGTCCCAAAGCCATCACTTCTGTGTTTTTCCTACCTGACTCCAGGTGAATCTTTACTTACAGGCTTGGTTGTATAAATCTGTCTGCCAGTGTCCTGTTTGTTTTTAGTGAGAATTGTAACACACCGTAGATGTATTTTTTATGTCTTTGGGGGTGAGGGTGGGGGAAGTGAACTCAATTTTCTTCTACTCTGCCATGTTGATCCCTAAGTAGCTATAAACTTTTAACAAAAAAGAAAGAATAGAAATAAATTGAGAATTAAACTCAAGAAATTTGAGAAAATATACCATGAGTGTCTAAATTCCTTGTGTCCTTGAAGTTGTGGATGGTTAACTCTGGCATGGCAGCCCTGTTGTTGTGTGTGGTAATTGCTACATTTTTCCTAATCATAATTCTCTTAATTATATTTTCTGGGTCCTTGTTGACTATGACATTAGCTGTCATTTTGTCACCTTAATTTTGAAGATTTTATCTTCAGAGCATTGCTTCTGTGATTTCCTGGTGCTTTTCCAGAAGGCTGAATGGAGCCTGGGTAGTATAGGTACAGAGCCAGGCTTCAGCCCTCCTAGAGATTTGGTGGGTGGCCTCCTACTTGTAGGGGAGGTTGCTCCTATCTTTGTACTTAGAAATACTTAATTTTTAAATGAATAAAACTAAATGTACCCAACTTAAAATTAGCCAAGATTATTCTTTAGAGTAACACTTCACAGAAATGAAATTCTGAGAGACAATTATAAGTTGCACCATGCTCCAGCCAAAAACAGATTTTTATTTTTTCTAATATTTGTTATTGCTTATTTATTATTAAAATTGGTTATTTTATTATGCTAATATCTCAAGTGAATTAATAAAATGATCAATTATTTCATTCATAGCCTTTTATGTTTGTTTATGTAGCTGAAAAGGGAAGCTAGTAGGTCTTTTGTTCCTTCACCCATGAAATCTCTTTTAGCATTGTGTTTATCTAGCTAGGTTTCTGGGCAAAGCAGGCATAAGAAATAATTCTTCTGGTACACGTCTACTCTGTCTTCCAGAAAGGGACTCTGTCAGGGCATTTTACCTACATATGCCTTTGCCATTCATCGTCTGTTCCCCCGGAAGATGAGTAAAGTCCTCAGGATCGTATTAGAGGTGACCATAAATCTCCAGAGTCCTCTGTGAATCCTAACAAAGAATTTTACTCTGTTGTCTTAAATCCTTTTTTATCTCTTTGAAAGGAAATCATTCTCAATCTGTACAGTCTGGTATTTTACTCATTTGTTTGCTTATTTAACATATATTTTCCAGAGTTAATTAAATGTAAAAACTGTGCTGGATGCCAAGTATTTATTAATAATAATATAAGGTGATATGAGACTGGATACTGTGGGATCTAACAGACTGTTCTTGAGCTAAACTATGTTGTGGTGAAAAAAGTCTCAAGGTTTCAGTGGCTTAATTCCACACACTTTCATTTCTCACTCGTGTTATAGTCTTACAAGTCTACCATCATGGAATTCTCTGCTTTCAGCTGCATAAGAAAGTGAGAGAATTTGGAGATGTTCTACTCAGCTGTAAATTCTTCAGATGAGAGTGATGTCATTACCCTCAGCAAGTGGACTGAAGCTAGTCACAAAACTCTGTCTTACAGCAGGAAATTCTGGAAAAATATTGATGAGCACTGGGCGTATGTGGTGGTTACTCTTGTCTTTGCCACTCTCAGTGCAGGGATCAGGAGATCTTTTTTTGAGGAAGAGACATTTATTCCAGCTAACACATTAGACAAGAGTAACAGTAATCAGAAAAATAGGTGGGAAAGCATTTTAGGCAGAGGGAGCTATGCATTTGGAGACTATGAGATGGGAAAGAGCCTGATACATTTGAGAAACTGAAAGATGACCAGTGTGGCTGTCAAGTAGAAAGAAGAAGGGCAGTGAGAGCTGATGTTAGAAAACAGGCAGAAGGTAGGCCAGGCAGGATTAGGGCTTGCAGACACTGTTAATCATTTCTGATCCTTCATACTAAATGTAATAGAAATCCACTGCAGAATGTTAAGCAAGGGAGTGACATTGTGACCTTTGTATTTTGAAATATCACCCTGACTGCAAAGTGGAGATATTATTGGAGAGGATAAGAATAGGGCTGGGAGACCATTTAGGGGCTTTTCAGAAGTCCAGGAAAGAGGCGGTAGTGACTGGGATAAAGAAAGGAGCCATGAAAGTCAAAACACATGCATTTGAGAAGTCTAGGAAGCCGAGGTGGGTGATTGAATGTGGAGGATGAAGAAGGTCTTAGTGATGGCAGTAGGTTTCTTTCAAGAGCAACTACTGAGCCAGGAAATGTAGGGATCACAACAAGCAGATTTTTCAGTTGTAGGAGTAAGCAGTGGGAAGTGAGTAATTGTATATTCAGTCCTAGACACAACGAGTTTGAGTTGCTTGTTAGATGTGTAAAAGGAGATATTGATGAGTAAATTAGATATATTTTTATGAAGTTTCAAATAAAGGTCTGGACTGGAATTACACATTGGAAGTCCTTGATTTATAAGTGGTAATTAAAACCATAAAGGATGCTAGGAGTGCTTCAAAGGAGACAAGATGTCTTGAGATGACGCTGAGAAACTTTAGGAGTTAAACGTTAGGAAGAGGAGGAGTTGGCCAGAGACTGAGAAGCGATAGTAGAGAGGGAAGCAGAAAACCAGAGGGTGAGGCTGCACAAGGAAAGAGGAGAGCACTTTTCAAAGGAGGATTCCTGTGTGAGGACGGTTGATTGAGGCTCAAGTCTGATGTCAGCAAATGTGATTTGATTAGGCAGATAGAGGTCCTTAATGACCTGATCAGAAAAAGAATGGCTTTGATGGAAAATAACTGTTTTCAGTGTCGAGGTGAACTTTCAGGCATGCCTGGTAGATTCCCTGAGAAACTCCTCTAATAGCTGGATTTTTTTAAACTCAGTGTTTTAGAAATCTTTCAGTAGAGCAAAGCACTGTTTAACAGAATTGAAAATGTCACTGCTTCAGCACATAGCAGATTGACACAATGGATACAGGTTCCCAAAGTTGAGTGCATAATGACATTTTAGAGAAAGTTTCAAAGTGACTATGCCATCAGCACAATTATGATATGAAAGTGAAGTCATCCATCTTCTTAGTCTGCTTTTTATTGGGCTTAAATGTACTGTTCTGATTTGCTTTTCAATTTAACGTGAAGGTGCAGAAAGCCAGAGAAGCTAAAACAGTAGAAACTGTGAAGGGGATGAATTGGAGAAATGGTCCAGAAGGCAAAATTAGTGTTGTCTAGCCTGTGTGAGAAAATGAGAAGCGGTCACACTGTGACTCTTTCGTCACAGCTGTAGAAAAGTTCAGAGAGTGCTGGCTAGTGGCTCTTCTTTTCCAAGGAGAGTCAGAGGAAGATGGATTGAGCTAGAATTGCTGTACGAGATAATTGGTTTGATGATAAGAGCTTTTTGACTGTAAGTGATTTAAAAACTGGAGAAGGCTATGAAGAGAAGTACCAGATTTCCCATCTTGCACGATGTTTAGCAGAAAAATTGACAATCCTTTGGGTTTCTGTCATGAATTTTCTCTGGGAATGGGAGGTCTTCATGCATCTCTGAGGACATCCCTGATATGAGAAATAAACAGGAGAATGAAGCTCCCAACTAGGATTGTTGAACTTTGCTGATTTTCTTCTCATAGCATCTTTCAACCATGCCTTTATGAAGGTCGATGACCCTTAGAAACTCTCTTTGGGGAGGGAGGCCTGGGATTTGGGACCTTTTGAGTTTTTGCTTATGCCCTATTGAATGAAGTAGATTCAGTATGCAGTAGATTGCATTCTGACCTGCTCTTATAAACCTGGCTCATTTTCTTCTGTAAGAACTTTCCTTGTGTGCCAATTTCCCCAAGATCGCTAGCATTTCTCAGTTAGGACCACAGCCTTGTCTAACTCAATGAAACCAAGCCATGCCTGTGGGGCAACCCAAGACAGGTGGGTCATGGTGGAGAGGCCTGACAGAACGTGGTCCACTGGAGAAGGGAATGGCAAGCCACTTCAGTATTCTTGCCTTGAGAACCCCATGAACAGTAGGAAAAGGCAAAATGATAGGATACCAAAATAGGAACTCCCCAGGTCATTAGGTGCCCGATATGCTACTGGAGATCAGTGGAAAAATAACTCCAGAAAGAATGAAGGGATGGAGCCAAAGCAAAAACAATGTCCAGCTGTGGATGTGACTGGTGATAGAAGCAAGATCCGATGCTGTAAAGAGCAATATTGCATTGGAACCTGGAATGTCAGGTCCATGAATCAAGGCAAATTGGAAGTGGTCAAACAAGACATGGCAAGGGTGAATGTCAACATTCTAGGAATCAGTGAACTAAAATGGACTGGAATGGGTGAATTTAACTCAGATGACCATTACATCTACTACTGCGGGCAGGAATCCCTCAGAAGAAATGGAGTAGCCATCATGGTCAACAAAAGAGTCTGAAATGCAGTACTTGGATGCAGTCTCAAAATCGACAGAATGATCTCTGTTCATCTCCAAGGCAAACCATTCAATATCACAGTAATCCAAGTCTATGCCCCAACCAGTAATGCTGAAGAAACTGAAGTTGAACGGTTCTATGAAGATTTACAAGATCTTTTAGAACTAACACCCAAAAAAGATGTCCTTTTCATTATAGGGGACTGGAATGCAAAAGTAGGAAGTCAAGAAACACCTGGAGTAACAGGCAAATTTAGCCTTGGAATGCGGAATGAAGCAGGGCAAAGACTCATAGAGTTTTGCCAAGAAAATGCACTGGTCACAGCAAATACTCTCTTCCAACAACACAAGAGAAGACTCTACACATGGACATCACCAGATGGTCAACACCAAAATCAGATTGATTATATTCTTTGCAGCCAAATGGAGAAGCTCTATACAGTCAACAAAAACAAGACCGGGAGCTGACTGTGGCTCAGATCATGAGCTTCTTATTGCCAAATTCAGACTTAAATTGAAGAAAGTAGGGAAAACCACTAGACCATTCAGGTATGACCTAAATAAAATCCCTTATGATTATACAGTGGAAGTGAGAAATAAATTTAAGGGCCTAGATCTGATAGATAGAGTGCCTGATGAACTATGGAATGAGGTTTGTGACATTGTACAGGAGACAGGGATCAAGACCATCCCCATGGAAAAGAAATGCAAACAAGCAAAATGGCTGTCTGGGGAGACCTTACAAATAGCTGTGAAAAGAAGAGAGGCGAAAAGCAAAGGAGAAAAGGAGAGATATAAGCATCTGAATGCAGAGTTCCAAAGAATAGCAAGAAGATGTTAGAAAGCCTTCTTCAGCAATCAATGCAAAGAAATAGAGGAAAACAACAGAATGGGAAAGACTAGAGATCTCTTCAAGAAAATTAGAGATATCAAGGGAACATTTCATGCAAAGATGGGCTCGATAAAGGACAGAAATGGTATGGACCTAACAGAAGCAGAAGATATTAAGAAGAGGTGGCAAGAATACACAGAACTATACAAAAAAGACCTTCACGACCAAGATAATCACGATGGTGGGATCACTTACCTAGAGCCAGACATCTTGGAATGTGAAGTCAAGTGGGCCTTAGAAAGCATCACTACAAACAAAGCTAGTGGAGGTGATGGAATTCAAGTGGAGCTGTTTCAAATCCTGAAAGATGATGCTGTGAAAGTGCTGCACTCAATATGCCAGAAAATTTGGAAAACTCAGCAGTGGCCACAGGACTGGAAAAGGTCAGTTTTCATTCCAATCCCAAAGAAAGGCAATGCCAAAGAATGCTCAAACTACCACACAATTGCACTCATCTCACATTCTAGTAAAGTAATGCTCAAAATTCTCCAAGCCAAGCTTCAGCAATACATGAACCGTGAACTCCGTGATGTTGAAGCTGGTTTTAGAAAAGGCAGAGGAACCAGAGATCAAATTGCCAACATCCGCTGGATCATGGAAAAAACAAGAGAGTTCCAGAAAAATATCTATTTCTGCTTTATTGGCTATGCCATAAACTGGAAAATTCTGAAAGAGGTGGGAATACCAGACCACCTGACCTGCCTCTTGAGAAATCTGTATGCAGGTCAGGAAGCAACAGTTAGAACTGGATGTGGAACAACAGACTGGTTCCAAATAGGAAAAGGAGTACATCAAGGCTGTATATTGTCACCCTGCTTATTTAACTTCTATGCAGAGTACATCACGAGAAACGGTGGACTGGAAGAAACACACGCTGGAATCAAGATTGCTGGGAGAAATATCAATAACCTCAGATATGCAGATGACACCACCCTTATGGCAGAAAGAGAAGAGGAGCTAAAAAGCTTCTTGATGAAGTGAAAGAGGAGAGTGAAAAGGTTGGCTTAAAGTTCAACATTCAGAAAACAAAGATCATGGCATCTGGTCCCATTACTTCATGGGAAATAGATGCGGAAACAGTAGAGACAGTGTCAGACTTTATTTTTGGGGGGCTCCAAAATCACTGCAAACGGTGACTGCAACCATGAAATTAAAAGACACTTACTCCTTGGAAGAAAAGTTATGACCAACCTAGATAGCATATTAAAAAGCAGAGACATTACTTTGCCGACTAAGGTCTGTCTAGTCAAGGCTATGGTTTTTCCTGTGGTCATGTATGGATGCGAGAGTTGGACTGTGAAGAAGGTTGAGTGCCAAAGAATTGATGCGTTTGAACTGTGGTGTTGGAGAAGACTCTTGAGAGTCCCTTGGACTGCAAGGAGATCCAACCAGTCCATTCTGAAGGAGATCAACCCTGGGATTTCTTTGGAAGGAATGATGCTAAAGCCGAAGCTCAAGTACTTTGGCCACCTCATGCAAAGAGTTGACTCATTGGAAAAGACTCTGATGCTGGGAGAGAATGGGGGCAGGAGGAGAAAGGGACGACCCAGGATGAGATAGCTGGATGGCATTACAGACTTGATGGATGTGAGTCTAAGTGAACTCTCGGAGATGGTGATGGACAGGGAGGCCTGGCGTGCTGCGATTCATGGGGTCGCAAAGAGTCGGACACGACTGAGCGACTGAACTGAACTCTTTACTTTAACATCCAAAAAACAATCATCTGAGTCTGTAGCTCTTGTGAGCCTAGGAAGTCGACTCCTCCTTGCTTGGATGGCGCTGCTAAGGAACGCTGGGTCTCCTAGTTGGCTGCACTTCCCTTTGAACCACTGCTCTAGGCTTCTCTGCCTTTTCTTTTTTGCCTGCCTGCAGGAAGCTTTTCCACATGGTTGAGATGCTTCCCTACTCCTCTTCACCCTCTGCATGGATATAGCCCTTCCTTTATATATTCTTCACCTAATGGGTGCAAAATGTTTTAAATAGACTTTACTGAGTTTTAGGGAGGCAAAGAGGGTGAGAGAAGTGGATTTACTGCAGAAAAGGCAAACAACTCTGGAAGTACATGTTGCTGCCCCTGGGGTCTATCCATATGCAACATATGTACTATATACCAACTCTGTTTTCTTCTTGGCTCTGGGCTGCAGCCATGTTACTAGGAGGCACTGATCTTCCAGTATAAACTTTTCGTTTCCTATCTTTACTTTCTCATCCCTATTTTCCCAGATCTCACAACCCCATCCCCTTTCCTTATGTGCCTTATAAGGACACAGTAAGCAAGTCATCTCCTAACTGTTAACCTTTTACATTATTTCTGCAGAGCAATTTTAAGTTTAGTTGCTTGTTGACTCAACTGTGCAGTTCCAGAATAGCCTTTGCTTTCCTTTGCAGAGTGAAGCACATTCAGTGATGCTATTTTGTATTTTTCATCAGTAGAGCCCTGGCTCTTAAAAGACCTTCACAATTTTGAGATGAAAAATTATTCTTAAAGACTCTGAAGGTCCCGAATCATCTTATTAATCTTGTATTTATGTACCTAAGTTTTGCTTTCCATGAGTCAGTTTCTGCCTATTTCAGCTAGAAAATTTTTTTCTAAAAAAAAAAAAAAATTTTTTTTTCCATGAAAATACATGTGTGTGTGTGTGTGTGTGTGTGTGTGTGTGTATTTCCAGAAGCTAAAAATGTCTCCCCATTGTGTTAATATTCCTGAGGTTGCATAGTCTACCTTATAGTGGTGCCTGGTAGAGAGAATATTCAGACAAAAGCATATTCATACACAACATTTTAAACGAACTTGGGGGGGAATTTAAGAGTGAACTTTGCTCCTAGCCTGCCACGTCCATCAGTCTCAAGTCCTGTTGATGTTGACTCCTTAATGTTTTTCAAATATGTCTCTTTGATCCATCCTGCAGACCTGTTTGAAGGCAGTTTCTGCTATTTTTGTATTCCCAGCTCCTAACCAAGATTGGCAAATAAGAGATGGTCATTCAAAGACTGTTGCATAATTGGAGGCACAGAGGAATGAATGAGAAGGAACTAATGATGCTAGAAATTTGAGGGTGGACTCCTAGGAAAGTAGAACTCAAGGGACTGCCTTTTTTCCCTCTACGGAAAGATTGGAGAGAATAAGGGAAGTACATGCAGGACTCAAGAGAACAAAGTAAAATTGAAAAAGGTAGAATATAAAGAATGTAATGGATTTTTATAAATCAGTTGAGCAGGAGAGGGGAAATGTGGTTCAAGTTCCTGTCTAAAGATAGATTTATGTATAAGCTAAACTTGAGCTATTAGCAGAACGAGGGACTGAATATAACCAGAGCCATACTCTTTGCAAACCCATGGACTGTAGCTCACCAGGCTCCTCTATCCATGAAATTCTCCAGTAAAGAATACTGGAGCAAGTAGCCATTCCCTTCTCAAGGGGATCTTCCCCACCCAGGGATGAAACCTGGGTCTTCCACACTGCAGACAGATTCTTTATCATCTGAGCTACCAGGGAAGCCCATTAGATGCTCACTTTAACATAACACTAACCATGTCATAAACATTTTAGTCTTTGCCTCAACTCTGTACAGGTAGTTATTAGCATTATCCCCATTTTATAGATGGAGAATTTGAGACATAGAGAAATGAATTAACTTGCTTAGAGTCATGTTACCAGAGAAGGATGGAATCAGGATTTGAACCCAGATCTGTCTGACTCTAGATATTGTGCTCTCAGCTTCTTTAGCATGTTGAGTATAAATACTGCTAATACTCTGTATCTCCCTAATCTTAATGTGGCTAAGTTATGCTTGAGAGAAGGAAATAGCATAAAGGAAGGGTTGTTAGTTTAAAGAAAAGTTAAAACAATGCGGGGAGAGAAGGGACTCTAGGCAATCTCAACTCATTTTACAACCTTGCCTAGGGATGTCTTAATTTTTGTGTGTAGGCTAAATGTTTTACAGTTGACTGTATTCCAGGTAAACACTTAATCCTCCCCTCTTGTCACCAAATTCATTTTATAGATGAAGAAGCTACGGTTCAGAGAGCTAGAACCTTGTAAAAGACTCATGCAGCTAATATCTTAAAACTGAGATTCAACACCTGACCTAAGACTACATTCTTGCCTTAACTTGTGTGTAATAGCAAACATTTATCATAGGTATGGTGATCATAGATCTGGTCAATGCTATACTAGGAGCCATTGTTCTTGAGTTTCCTTGAGTATTCTTTTTGCCACCAGAATAAACTGCCTCTTTACATTTTGGGGACATTCTTTGAGCAAGGCTATCTCCATACCTGTACATCATTCAAGGGTGAGACTTAGGGCTGCTCTGTCTTCTGGGAAAAGAGTATCACAAAGTTCTCCACCTTGGACTCTGATTCATTTTCTTTGGTGTTGTCAGGTGTGTGGACTTGGGCATTGTTGACTTGCCTGCAGGCTTTCTGTGACACTTTTGGAAAAACTGCCTGTCAACTGCGTTAAAATGAAGTCTAATTATTCTCCATTCTGCTGTGACAGACATCGCAGTGATGGTATATTTGCATTTAAATACTGCAAATATTTAACATGAATTACATACTAAATATTTGAATTTGTGCATGGAAAATGTCTGTCTCTGGGATAGCTGATATCTGCTGAATTGTAGAATTCTGGGGTTTTATGAAACACAGGGAACACTGACGAAATTAAACTAACTTGGGAACAACAGTCAGACTGTCTAAATTATATATATATATTATTGTCCCTCATTTGCATGACCAATTATAGGGAATTTCCGTATTGTGAAATGTAATAATTTTATATAATTGCAGCAGCTTCAGCAGTTTTGAAGGAGGTTTCCCTAGCAGAACACAGTCTCAGGGAAAACAAATCATGTTGATTTACTAGCACTTCTGCAAATGGGTTGTCTGGGGGAATCAGGGGGAGTCTTTATGGAGCACAGAGAAATGGCTCACTATTTGACATTTGAAATTGCTTGCTTGGAATATGCAAAACTGCTGGCATCTAATTGCATGTTGTCGCCTCTGAGGAGCCACCGTTTTTGCACTTTGATTTGGAGACTTGCTGTGTGATGATTAAGAGGGGAAAATAATACCCATTTACCCAAGTTATAGAGGGCAGGGCTCTCTGTGAACATCCAGGAAAAGCGAAGAAGAGTGAGTCTGTAGTAAATTCCTATTTAAGACAGCACTATCTGCTCTACTGTTTTGCTGAGATTAGCTTATGTGAATGTTCTCATTAAATGAGTAGTGTTGCACTTGGCAGCTTAGAAATCTCTTAGTCTTATAAAATCTAGAACGAGATGGGCTTTAGAGATAATCTCGGCTATGCTGCTGTTCACTGTGCAGGCAGGAACCCTGAGAAGTGAAATTCCTGTCCAGGAGGCCCTAGTTGTGTGCTGGAAGAGCAGAGGCTGGATCTCCCTGGCCAGGGCGGCAGGTCCCATCAGCAGGGGTGATTCCTGGCTGTTGAATGATGTTGAATAGGGCTTTGTAGCTCTGGATAGCATTTTGTTTCTTTTCTATTAGATCCAAGAAACTGAGAATGGTATTTTGGGTGTGGCCAATTGTGATCAGCTGCTGAAGCATCTTATGCCTCTCAAACAGCCTTGTGTTCCCAGCACTGAGAGTGCCCTTCTTCTGTTTTACGCTGAAGAGGTAAATGGGGATGACAGGCTTGGGGCTGCTTTTTCTCTGACTAAACATTTGAGAAAACTTGACCGTCTTCAGGGAATTCCCGGCCTGGAGTCAGGAAGTGCTAGTGCTGGCGAGTGGTCTTAGCCTGCAGCAGTGTGCAGCGTGATTTTGGTCTCGGGTCAGAGACTGAGGTCGGGCCGTGTAGTGAGACTGCTGAACCCTAGACCATGGCGAGGTGTGGACCAGTGACAAGGACCAGTGGGCAGTGACAAGGCTCTTCCTGCCAGCTATGTGATAAATTTCCACATTGAGACGGAAAGTTAGTGTGAAACAAGGAAAGTGTCTATTAGGAGGGAAAAGGGCACATGTGGATAGACCCATGGGAGGGATCAGAGAGAGCCGTGCCTGCCTAGCAGTTTGAATCACTTCTGTGGGACATTTTCTGGGTTTCTGGTTCTGAAGCTATATTTGGTTTATCTCAGGATCCTCCCATATGTGTGTGCGCATCTCGTAGCCAAGGTGGATTCTAGTGAAAAGGCCTGAGGGTAGGTTGGCATCACTTAGGGGGGATGCCCTCTCTCTTTTTGACTTCTAGCAGGTCTTTCCGTGTATGTGTAGTCAGGAAGATCTTCTTGACTTTGAGATACATGGTCTTTCTACCTTGTATTTGGGCAGGGTCCAGCTCCTTTCTCGACCCTGCTGTTATGGGGTTTCTGTCCACAGGGAACATGCTCCAGGGATTTGCTCTAGGGCCTAGCCATCTCCTGCCTAACTGGTATTAAACTTTTACTTATTTCTTTAACCAGAAGTAGGTTTATAAAAACTGAAAAAAAAAATTTTTTTTCTATCTCCTGGATGTGTTTAATTTTTTACTGTATTACTCATGTGGGACTTTGACATGACATTTTATCCTATTTTCGTTTTATACCAGATTAGAAAACTTTAGAGGATAGAGGATTCATCTGAAATAGCGTTCATCTCCTTCCCTGCTCAGCACAGCAGTGCCTTCCACGAAGAGAGTTCTCATGGAACATTGCTAAATGAGTGGATACAACCCTAACCATCTCTACCCCTCCACTCCCCGCATGTTTCCCAGTATGCGTGGCTATGGGAGTAGGTTTCTGCTCCCAGTTTCTGTCCCTCGTGGATATTGTGGGTAATGGCATGGAGATCTCTGCTTTGTCCCTACCATCCCTTTACTCCCTGGTTTCTTTTTACAAGACTTGTATAATAAAGAGAAATTCGAAAGATATCCTCTAGAGTTGACTGCACATCAATTTTCTCATTTCTAAATTCAGAAACTCAGTTAAAAAAAAAAAAAACTTTTTTTCCCACTGTTTGCATAGTGCTATTTCTAGTGAGTTTACTTAATGAGAAATACAGTTACCATTAACTTTAGAGAGAATTAGGCCCCTTTTTTATGGCAATTTTTTTTATTGATAATGTTTTTTCAAGTAACTTGTCAGAAGAATGAACCATTTTTAGTTTTTCTGGAACTACATCTTTCTTCTGGGGCTTCCCAGGTGGTGCTAAAGAACCTGCCTGTCACTGCAGGAGATTCAAGAGAAGCAGATTGGATCCCTGCGTTGGGAAGATCCCCTAAAGGAGGAAAATGGCAACTCATTCCAGTATTCCCACCTGGAAAATTCCTTGGGCAAGAGCATCCTGGGGGTCTATAGTCCATGGGGTCTCATGACTGAGTGACTGAACCCACCATTCTTCTACCCCAAGTTTAAATTTTATAGAACCATTACTGTTTGTTTTTGGCAATTTTTCTGTTAGGTAGATTTAAGGCCAATATTCTGAAGGCCAATTTTTTAATTTTTATTCTTCATAAAACTTAGTCTCAGATTCATAAATAAATTTTATAATCTGAAAAATCCTTCTAAATTCTGTGTATATACTGTGTGTGCTCCCATTTGAGATCAGAGTCATCTGAGCATACCCTTACTTTGTAACTCAAAACAGGATTGTAGTAAGTCATTCCAGTGCACTTGGAGGAGGAGGAATTTGAGGAGGTAGAGCCAAAGACCAAACTGGATTAACATGTTACCAAAAGGAGGGGAGTGAAGCAAAAGCTTAAGATGGAGAAGAAGAGAGAACAGGAAGAAAGATGACTGTGTAGAGACTGATTCTGACTGTGTGCTTAGGATACATTAGGAACCACAGCTACTATAAGACACGTTATCTGGGAGAGGGGAGGAACAAGTTTGTCTTAGATAACTACTGAGGAGTGCAGTTGGGCTGGAACCTGGGGTTCTGTCCAGAGGTAGCCAAATGGGACCTGGCATCCTATCAGGTCCTTAAAAACAGTGCTGAACTGTTGAAACTCCTTAATCTCTAGGCATTGAAAAGGCTGAAATCATTTCATTCTAATAATTTTACAAACTAAAAAATGTAGGAATCCCAAGGAACAATTATTTATCCTTGAAAACTGAACTCTTGTTTAAAAACTACATATTACATAGCAAGATTGAGCAGATACAACCAACAGAATACTTAGTATTCTAAGATCTAAGCATTTTTAAATCAGAAAGAAATTATAAAATAAGAAAATTTAAGGTAATTGGAAAGATAAAGAATAAATACATAGCACAATGAAAAAATAAAATTGTATAAAAATATCAGATAGAATAGAAAAGAGCAAAGCAGACATCTGTGAATAAAGAACATAATCCTTGAAATTATAAGCATGAGAGATGAGTATAATAGATTATTAGACATAGAAGAGAGAATGAACTAATATTATTAAAGTAAAATTCCTAGGGGGTCTAATAGGCAATAAATTGGAAAGATTAAGTTCAGTTCAGTCGCTCAGTCATGTCTGACTCTTTGTGACCCCAGGAATCACAGCACACCAGGCCTCCCTGTCCATCACCAACTCTCGGGGTTCACTCAAACTCATGTCCATTGAGTCAGTGATGCCATCCAGCCATCTCATCCTCTGTAGTCCCCTTCTCCTCCTGCCCCCAGTCCCTCCCAGCATCAGGGTCTTTTCCAATGAGTCAACTCTTCACATGAGGTGGCCAAAGTATTGGAGTTTCAGCTTCAGCATCAGTCCTTCCAAAGAACACCCAGGACTGATCTCCTTTAGGATGGACTGGTTGGATCTCCTTGCAGTCCAAGCAGCTCTCAAGAGTCTTCTCCATTTTTTGATTGGGTCATTTATTTTTCTGGAATTGAGCTGCATAAGTTGCTTGTATATTTTTGAGATTAGTTGTTTGTCAGTTGCTTCATTTGCTATTATTTTCTCCCATTCAGAAGGCTGTCTTTTCACCTTGCTTATATTTTCCTTTGTTGTGCAGAAGCTTTTAATTTTAATTAGATCCCACTTGTTTATTTTTGCTTTTATTTCCAGAATTCTGGGAGGTGGATCATAGAGGATCCTGCTGTGATTTATGTCAGAGAGTGTTTTGCCTATGTTCTCCTCTAGGAGAGAAGTTATGGGGAGGGAGGTGGGAGGGGGGGTTCATGTTTGGGAATGCATGTACACCCGTGGTGGATTCACGTCAATGTATGGCAAAACCAATACAGTATTGTAAAGTAAAATAAAGTAAAAATAAAAATTAAAAAAAGAAAAAAAAGAGTCTTCTCCAATACCACAGGTCAAAAGCATCAATTCTTCGGCGCTCAGCCTTCTTGACAGTCCAACTCTCACATCCATATGTGACTACTGGAAAAACCATAGCCTTGACTAGATGGACCTTTGTTGGCAAAATAATATCTCTGCTTTTCAATATGCTATCTGGGTTGGTCATAACCTTCCTTCCAAGGAGTAAGCGTCTTTTAATTTCATGGCTGCAGTCACCATCTGCAGTGATATGGAGCCCCCAAAAAATAAAGTCTGACAGTTTCCACTGTTTCCCCATCTATTTTCCATGAAGTGATGGGACTGGATGCCATGATCTTCGTTTTCTGAATGTTGAGCTTTAAGCCAACTTTTTACTCTCCTCTTTCACTTTCATCAAGAGGCTTTTTAGTTCCTCTTCACTTTCTGCCATAAGGGTGGTGTCATCTGCATATCTGAGGTTATTGATATTTCTCCCAGCAATCTTGATTCCAGCTTGTGCTTCTTGCAGCCCAGCATTTCTCATGATGTACTCTGCATAGAAGTTAAATAAGCAGGGTAATAATATACAGCCTTGATGGACTCCTTTTCCTATTTGGAACCAGTTGGTTGTTCTATATCCAGTTCTAACTGTTGCTTCCTGACCTGCATACAGATTTCTCAAGAGGCAGGTCAGGTGGTCTGGTATTCCCATCTCTTGAAGAATTCTCCATAGTTTGTTACAATCCACAGACAAAGTCTCTGGCATAGTCAATAAAGCAGAAATAGATGTTTTTGTGGAACTCTTGTGCTTTTTTTTGATGATCCAATGGATGTTGTCAATTTGATCTCCTGTTCCTCTGTCTTTTCTAAAGCCAGCTTAAACATCTGGCAGTTCATGGTTCACATACTGCTGAAGCCTGGCTTGGAGAATTTTGAGCATTACTTTGCTGCATGTGAGATGGGTGCAGTTGTGTGGTAGTTTGAGCACTCTTTGGCATTGCCTTTCTTTGGGATTGGAATGAAAACTGACCTTTTCCAGTCCCGTGGCCACTGCTGAATTTTCCAAATTTTCTGGCATATTGAGTGCAGCACTTTCACAGCATCATCTTTCAGGATTTGAAAATCCTCCCTGCTCTGCTACTGCTGCTAAGTCACCTCAGTCATTTCCGACTCTGTGCGATCCCATAGACGGCAGCTCACCAGGCTCCTCCGTCCCTGGGATTCTCCAGGCAAGAACACTGGAGTGGGTTGCCATTTCCTTCTCCAATGCATGAAAGTGAAAAGTGAAAGTGAAGTCACTGAGTCGTGTCCAACTCTCAGCGACCCCATTGACTGCAGCCCACCAGGCTCCTCCATCCATGGGATTTTCCAGGCAAGAGTACTGGAGTGGGGTGCCATTGCCTTCTCTGCTCCCTGCTCTACTCATTATCTAATATTATCCTCATCATCATGAACCTCACCTTCAAAATATATCCATGATATTGTAAATAATGTACCATGAATAAAATATGGACTAAAATAGCCCCATCCTTGAGAAGTTTACAGTCATCATCAGTATTCACAGCCATCCTCAGTGTTATTGGTTATATAACATGTATCAAGGGTCAGAAACCAAACTAAATATTACAGATCAATTACTTCCCTTACCATTAAAGTTTACTTTGTGACTTTACTCAGCTAACTAGAAGATGGCATCCTATATGTCTTCTTTTGAATAAATAAAGGCCAAATTAATATTTCTGTGAAATCTTTAATCTTTTCTGACATTTTGTTAGAAAAGCTTTTTGCAAATATACAATTCAAATGGATGACCAGCACAATTAGATTTAACTTAATTTATTAAATAATTCACTAAACATTTATTTGTCACCTACTGTGTAGGCTAAGGTGTGTAGTTGTTCTAAAGTCTTAAGAGTTGTGCCAATTATAGTTTATTATCTACCAGTGTAGCCCAAGAATTAGTGCCTCAAAACAATATCCATTTATTTGCTCATAATTCTTTACCATGGCAGTATGGGTTGAGCTCAACTTGGTACATTTCATTTCTGTTCCACATGATGCTGGTGGGACTCATATGTGCATCTGGGCTTTGGCTGTTGCTTCTGCTGCTAAGTCACTTCAGTCGTGTCCGACTCTGTGTGACCCCATAGAGAGCAGCCCACCAGGCTCCCCCATCCCTGGGATTCTCCAGGTAAGAACACTGGAGTGGGTTGCCATTTCCTTCTCCAATGCATGAAAGTGGAAAGTGAAAGTGAAGTCGCTCAGTCGTGTCTGACTCCTAGTGACCCTATGGACTGCAGCCTAGGGTTTGGCTAGGATGTCTTAAATAGCTGGGGTGGCTGAAACAGCAGGGACTTGACTCCATAAGCTCTCATATCCTCCTAGAGCTATTTGGGCTTTTCAACATAAAGGTGGAATAGTTTCCATTAGGCTAGTGCTTTACAAGCCTTTGTTGTGATGTTTGATAATGTTCTATCACCCAAAGCAAGTCATATGGCCAAGCTCAGAATCTGTGTGTGTGTGTGTGTGTGTGTGTGTGTGTGTGTGTGTGTGGTGGTGGTGGTGGTGGTGGTGGTTTAGCTGTTAAGTCATTAAGTTGTTAAGTCTGACTCTTGTGACCCCAGGGGCTGTATGTAGCATGTCAGGCTCCTCTGCCCATGAGATTTCTCAGGCAAGAATATTGGAGTGGGTTGCCATTTCCTTCTCCAGGGCATCTGGTTGACACAGTGATCCAACCCAGGACTCCTGCATTTCAGGCGGACTCCCATATTGCAGGTGGATTCTTTACCAACAGAGCCACCACGGAAGCGCAGTGTGTGTGTGTGTGTGTGTGTGTGTGTGTGTGTGTGTGTGTGTGTAATACCCAATGTGCGTGGATACTGAAAGATGTAATTCCCTGGGGTCATTACTACAGCAGTTTACTTCAAGGGTAATTAAAAATCTAACTGGAATTGAAATCTGAGTTAACTAAAAATTCTATGACACAATTTTAGTCTTATTATCCCTTTAAGATAAGAAACCTTTAGTGACTTCTTAGATAATAATAGTCCATCTGATTTAGTCCATAGGGGAATTTAGTTTAAATGGGTAGCCAGTCTGAATTCTTCAGGTAAAAGCAGGTGTTCGTTAAAACAGCTTCTAAGAATCTGTCCATTTTAGATGAGAGGACTGGTTTTATATAGTCCCTCAAATGTGCTTCCTTGGAGAGCTCTTCTTGGAGGCAGTGAATTATTGCTTCTGTGGAAAGATCAAGTGACTAACCTTCCATTCATATCTCACTGCCACAGGCAAAGAATCTTTTGGCCTCTTTAGAAACTAGAAGAAAGATGATGCCCTCTAGTATTAGTACATTGGACAGTTCAGCCTGAAAGAATATAATTAATCATTACTTTCTGGGTCAGCTCTTGAAACAGCTCCTTTATCATCATCCATCTTTTTCTAGAAGAGATCTTTAAATTCTACTTTGTTAAAGAAAGAATAATGTGACTGCTTTTTGTGGGGGTGGAATAAGAGTTTGGGGAAGGTATCATTTTCTTTAAGAGAGAAAGATTTTTAAATAACCATATTTGTGAAAGTCCTAATGTTTTTGAGAATACTTATAACTTCAGAAAAGGATCACTTGTATAGAATATAGAGGGTGTTTGTGCCAACAATTGCTACTGCTCTATTTCTTTGCACCAACCCTACAGTTCCATGTGGGAATTTACATGTTTCCTGGAAAGTGGACTCTATCTCTGTGTTCTAGCTTCAGTGTTAGAACTTAAGATTGTAATTAGTCATTCCATTTTATTCCACTAGCCTCGGTTCAGATGTGATCAGGTAACCTAAACTATTATTAGATTGAATTTGTGGGAATGAAGGGAAAATTATATTCTTTTTTGAAATATGAGAAATAAAAAGCATATAGTGTGTGGAGATGCTGATTGCTCTTTCTCTCAAGACCGTGAGAGGGATCAGTGCTGGATGAATAGAACCACACTGAAGTCAGAAGGACAAAATAAGGAGAAATCAGGTTCAAAATGGCATCAGTGAACTATTGAATCAAGCTTTAGCTGAGAAACTTTTCAGTTACATAAATCAATGAATTACTTTTTTGTTTAATTGAGTTTGAATTGCACTTCTAGTATTTATAACCTAAACCATCCTAACTAATGACCATAAAAAGCAGGTGAAATGCTCATTTTGTAAAAATCCCTGGAAGGTTACACACAAGAGGATACCTTTAAATTGTGCTTTGTCACTCAGTTATGTCCAGCCCTTTGTGACCCCATGGACTGTAGTCCACCGGGCTCTTCAGCCCACAAGGATTCTCCAGGCAAGAATACTGGAGTGAATTGCCATGCCCACCTCCAGGGGATCTTCCCAACTCAGGGATCGATCCCAGGTCTGCCGCATTGCAGGAGGATTCTTTACCGTCCAAGCCACCAGGGAAGCCCATGACTTTAAAGGATGGTGATAAAGGAGAGGATGATTATAACCTAGGGGAACATTGCTTGACATTTTGTTCAGCACCTTGTGTGACAAGTGTCTCACAGGTGACATTATGTGGTGCAGGAAATATCAATAATAAAAAACATCTGGAAATGGAGCTATGCTTGTGCTCAGCTGTGTCCAACTCTTTGTGGGCCCATGGACTGTAGCCCACCAGGCTTCTCAGTCCGTGGGATTTTCCAGACAGGAATACTTGAGTGGGGTTGCCATTTCCAGGAAATCTTCTTGACCTAGGGATTCAAACTGCACCTCTTGTGTCTCATGCGGCAGCTGATTCTTTAACCAGAATGATAAGGAAGATTTTGGGGACTGGTCTGCCTTGGCATACCTTCTACATGCAGAGTCATTTGTATGAATATTAATTTAGCAGATATTCATTGAGCACCTTTGATGGACCAGATGCTTAGAATATGGAGAATAATAATGATAATCCCTATACTCAAAAATTCAAAACTCAATGAGAAGAGAGTAAAAGAGATTCAGCAAAATAGTTTTAACTCAGTATAGCAAATCTGTATGAAGTATTGGGTTTGCCAAAATATTAATTGGGGTTTTCATAAGGTGTTATGGAAAAAACTGAAGGAACTTTTTGATCAGTCCAATATTAGAAGACAATTAATGAAATAATTCTATCCACAGTCTCGGACAGTTCCCAAATGCGAGTCCATGGCTTATTTTTTGGTTTGTTTACCTGTGGCAAATGAGAAAATTAAGAAAAACCTAATGAGTGAAATTTTTATAGAAACACAATTTATCAACTTGAAAAGGTGTCATTTATTCTGAGATGATATACTTCCTTTTTGTTTCTAACTTACCCTATATATTATGATAGGTGTGTGTGTATGTGTGTTCTTACTTGACAAAGTAAAACTGAGCAGTCCAATATTGACTCCCTTATTTATGTTTGTATTTCAAAACTTGGTAGTCACTTGTCTAGGTTGGAGAAGGCTTTAGTGTATAGATTATTCTGAAATGCATCTTTAAGAATAAATACAATTTTAAGGCATAGTGAACAAGACAGGGGCCTCAGTGTAAGCCCTTGATGTGACAAGGTGAGGCCTGTTTGGGGCATGGCACCTCTTTTGGCCTATTTTAAAGGATAGATCATGCAAGAAATGGCAAGCACTAAAGATGAAATAATTGGCCTGATTCAGATATTAAAAGGCCTTGAATGTCATCTTTGAGAACTCAGCTTTGATCTACTAGGTGGTTGGAACAACTGAAGCATTTTCTTTTTTTAATTATTATTTTTAATATAAATTTATTTATTATAATTGGAGGCTAGTTACTTTACAATATTGTATTGGTTCTGCCGTACATCAAGATGAATCTGCCACAGGTGTACACGTGTTCCCCATCCTGACCCCCACTCCAACCTCCCTCCCCGTACCATCCCTCTGGGTCATCCCAGTGCACCAGCCCCAAGCATCCTGTATCCTGCATCGAACCTGGACTGGTGATTCATTTCACATATGATATTATACATGTTTCAATGCCATTCTCCCATATCATCCCACCCTCGCCCTCTGAAGCATTTTAAAGTAGGGGAATAACATGACCAGATATGTGATTTTGAAAGATAATAAAAGTAATAGGGAAATGGATCCACTTCTTTGACAGTTACATTTTTCAGTGGAGCTAAAAGTAAAAAGAAGCTACTTTTAAAGAGACATGTGCACCCCAATGTTCATCGCAGCACTGTTTATAATAGCCAGGACATGGAAGCAATCTAGATGTCCATCAGCAGATGAATGGATAAGAAAGCTGTGGTACATAGACACAATGGAGTATTGGTCAGTCATTAAAAAGAATACATTTGAATCAGTTCTAATGAGGTGGATGAAACTGGAGCCTATTATACAGAGTGAAGTAAGCCAGAAAGAAAAACACCAATACAATATATTAATGCATATATATGGAATTTAGAAAGATGGTAACGATAATCCTGTATGCGAGACAGCAAAAGAGACACAGATGTATAGAACAGTCTTTTGAACTCTGTGGGAGAGGGAGAGGGAGGGATGATTTGGGAGAATGACATTGAAACATGTATAATATCATATAAGAAATGAATCGCCAGTCCAGGTTCAGCGATTGATACAGGATGCTTGGGGCTGGTGCACTGGGATGACCCAGAGGGATGGTACAGGGAGAGAGGATGGAGGGGTTTCAGGATGGGGAACACGTTTATACCTGTGGTGGATTCATGTTGATGTATGGCAAAACCAATACAATATTGTAAAGTAATTAACTTCCAATTAAAATTAATAAATTTATATTAAAAATATGAAGAATAAGACTCTAAAGAAGGTTCTGATATTTGTCAGCAGAAGGAATTTGTTCACAAGCTTGGCTTTCGCTGGTAGTCTTTGAACAGTAAAAGGAATGCCTCTCTCTCTCTCTCTCTCTCTCTCTCTCTCTCTCTCTCTCACACACACACACACACACACACACACACACACGACTTCAGAATACAACTCCCCATCCAGCAGTTTGCTTTTCCTCCATTTTATCTTCGAGTGAGGAACAGTTTTGTCCTCCTGATTAGCAGCACTGAAAGACTATCTGTTGGTATTCCTAGAAGCCAAAGGAGCTTAAAAGGAGCACCTTGGGATCCTTGGGAGAGCATCTCATTACTGTTACAAGGAACTTGGAAAAGACATGCTCGTAGAGTCTGGGTCTCTCCAAGGAGGCACTGCTTGGATAAGGAGGCAGTTGTTGGTTCATCTTCCGCATTCTAAATGAAAACGAAAGCGAAGAGCAGCTAAGCTGCCATTTTACCTGCATCAACACTGGATTAGATTGAGGCATAACTAGTGGAAAGAAAATGCTTTGTGGTTGGAAAGATTTTATTGGATTTCCAGGCCCTTGCTTACTAGCTATGTGATCTTGGCCAAAGATGTTAACTTTTCTGATCCTTAGTTTGTTCATATGTCTGTTTAACCTCATAAAATCGCTGGGAGGTTTATGTAAAATGACGGAAGTAGAGTCAGTTTCTGGCCCATCATGGATGCTCACACATTGGCACTTGACTTCTTACACAGGAGAATGCCTGGATATTCTCATTTTATATTTTCAGGGTCCAGGCAAGAGTGCAAATGGAGGCCTATGTACCACATGTCTAAATGCTTATTATTAATATAAATCAGACCAACAAACTTTCAAGTAAATATTCTTCTGGATTAGCAAATATTCCTTCAGAGTGGAAAGTTCAAAACTATGTGTAAAGCAACAGTTCATAACAAGTAACTGTGGCTAGTGAATGATCAGATTCACATATCTGCTAGAGATCATGGTTCTCTCCATAAACTCTCACTGGCAGTGGCCACTGGTCTGGGCCGGAGGAGACAGTATCTTTTCTGAAGGCACAGCCAGGGCTGTACCATTTTCCTGCCTGAAAAAGTCAGCTTATCTAATTCTATAAAATGTCAAGAGAAAATTAGAAATGACTATTAACTTTTTAACTTATCCTTAAATTTTAAGTTTTCTTTGTTTTTAACAGAAATCATAATACATTAAGGGGCTTCCCCAGTGGCTCAGTAGTAAAGAACCCACCTCCCAGTGCAGGAGCCATGAGTTGAGGGTTCCATCCCTGAGTCAGAACGGTCCCCTGGAGGAGGGCATGACAACCCACCCCAGTATTCTTGACTGTAAAATCCCATGGACAGAGAAGCCTGGTGGGCTACAGACCAAAGGGTTGCAAAGAGTCGGATATGCCTGAGTGACGGAGCATGCACACACACATAGTACATTAAATATGCCAATTAAAGGCACAGGCTTTTTTTGAGGTAACCACTGATTTAAGGAGACATTTGTTGGTCTGAACCCTTAGAATCCATTAAGTGGTAATTCAGCATTGGCTTACCACAGAAGAAAATCTTACAGTTTTCCACAAACTTTTTGGAAATAATTTATACCTATTTAGGCGGTGAGTGGGAAACAGTTATCTGTTTGTTCCAAAACATTTAATGGCTTGCTTGTTATTGTTTAAAATGTAAACCTTTACTCCAGGAACATTTTCTTATGATTCTGTAATGTTTCTGAACTGACAGGGACTGGTGGAGTGCTTGGGGGAACAGTTCTCCCTGGTGTGGCACTTCCTGGGTATCACAGTGATGTTAGCGTCCCTGACCTCTACCCATTGAAAGGCAGAAGGGCACACCCATTTTGGGGGATAAACCAAGTTCCCCCAAGTATTTTCTCAGGCTCCTGAGGAACATCATTATCTACCCTTTTTTTTTTTTTTTTTGAAGAATTTTCCCACTAGATACTTAGGGGCTAGATATCTCATGTGCGAATTCCCTGTGAGTTGTACTGTGTACAACATTTTCCCATATTTTCCCTGTGTTTATGTGGGCTGCACTTTTTATTTATTTGTTTTATTTATTTTTTAATTTTTTTAAATTTTTATTTTTACTTTATTTTACTTTACAATACTGTATTGGTTTTGCCATACATTGACATGAATCCACCACGGGTGTACATGCGTTCCCAAACATGAACCCCCCTCCCTCCTCCCTCCCCATAACATCTCTCTGGGTCATCCCCGTGCACCAGCCCCAAGCATGCTGTATCCTGCGTCGGACATAGACTGGCGATTCGATTCTTACATGATAGTATACATGTTACAATGCCATTCTCCCAAATCATCCCATCCTCTCCCTCTGAGTCCAAAAGTCCGTTATACACATCTGTGTCTTTTTTGCTGTCTTGCATACAGCGTTGTCATTGCCATCTGTCTAAATTCCATATATATGTGTTAGTATACTGTATTGGTGTTTTTCTTTCTGGCTTACTTCACTCTGTATAATCGGCTCCAGTTTCATCCATCTCATCAGAACTGATTCAAATGAATTCTTTTTAATGGCTGAATAATACTCCATTGTGTATATGTACCACAGCTTTCTTATCCATTCATCTGCTGATGGACATCTAGGTTGTTTCCATGTCCTGGCTATTATAAACAGTGCTGCGATGAACACTGGGGTACATGTGTCTCTTTCCATTCTGGTTTCCTCGGTGTGTATGCCCAGCAGTGGGATTGCTGGGTCATACGGTAGTTCTATTTGCAATTTCTAAAGGAATCTCCCCCCTGTTCTCCACAGTGGCTGTACTAGTTTGCATTCCCACCAACAGTGTGGGAGGGCTCCCTTTTCTCCACACCCTGATGCTTTGTCTGCACTTTCTGTGCATTTTGCAACCACCTGAATTTCCCAAATCTCCACCATGATCTTCCCTCCCCCTGCTCCCATATTCCAACCCACAAAGATCTCTCCCTCCTGTGAATGTACAATATCATATTATTTGCCCATATATATAATCTTGTGATATATATTATATTGTTTTCTTATGTCATTATTTAATATGCATATGCTTTATAAACTTTTATAGTTTTATATATTACTTTCCCAATTAGCTTATAAGCTGGGAGACCTGAAAGGTGGGAGAGGGGGAAAAAAAAATCCTCTACAATATTCCCTGTGCTGACCAATGCTTCTCTTTAAATGGGTTCCAACAAAAAGCCTGGAATATTGTCCCCAAGCAATTTAGGAATGACAGTAGACATTTCATCATGAATTATGAGCTTTACATGTCTACTGGGGACTTGAGTTTAGCTTTGGACCATTTTGGTAATACGACCTTCAATGAATATGCTTTGGATAAATGAATTAAAAGTTAGAGTGACCAATGACTTGTGAGAACCTGGTCTGAACAGCTTCCTTCTCTCACTAGGGTAATTGGAAATTTTCCATTCTCATGACAAGAGAGAAAAGACTGTTCTCTCCTGAAATGGCTGTCTTACCACTGAAAATCACCCAGGATTTTGGTAGCATTTTGCTACCAACAAAAGCTCTTTGTCCTAATCTGATAAGTGAAGAGAAATGCAGTGATAATTCAGATGCACCCTCTCCATTTCCTCTCCCCAAAAGGAGCATCTTGGAGGAACCTGGCCTTGCTTTGAATGACCTTTCTACAACTCCATGTTTGTTACTTTGTCTAACAGCCAATTAAATTTGCATGCGGAAAGAGTCTATGGAGATCTTCTGGTTGAAAGAACAGAAATGCTAGGGAATATTTTAAGTTGTCAGTATATAAATCATTACAGACCAGGCCTTGAGAGCTTGTTAAGCTTAAAGCAGAATCAGCAAGATTCTGCAGGACTTAGCACCTGTATGTATGTGAAAGGCAAGGATCTGAATTGATAAAGGTATAGCAACAAAGTGGTAGGATTTTGTCTTTCATTCTGCTTGTATAAGGAACCAGAAATGTGCTACCCTCAAATGTGCTGTTTGGCATGAAGGTTATTTTGAGCTGGAGGCAAATGAAAATCAACACACACAGAAAGGCATCTTCCTGGAACTTCCTTTGTCTTTCTAAAGGCAAAAACTTCTGAAAAATTAGAACTGATGACTGCCCCAGTAACACTGCTTTTTTGCTGTTTCTCAGTGTCACAGTCGTACTGTACCTAAGGGACTTTGTGCTTTTTGTTTTCTCCGCCTTGATGCTATTTGCCCAGATAATCATATGCCCCACCTATTTGCTTCTTTCTGATCTTTACTAAAATGGCACTTGCTTAGTGAGGGCACCTCTGGACACTGCATCTAAAATTGCTGTCTTCGCTATTTTTCTACTAAGTATGTTGATTACTTAACAGATTGTAAAATGTGCCCATTATTCTCTTTTTCACCACTCTGCACTCCAATCCACAACATTAGCTGCCTAAAAGGCAAGTTTTCATCTGCTTTGCTCACTGCTCTATTCTCCATGCCTAGAATGGCACTGTGTGCATGGTAGGGTCTCAGAAAATGCTGGTGGAAGGAGCTGAGGAACTGGAGCTCCATGTGGTTCCTCACTGGCCCAGTGTTCATGCTGCAGGCCTGAAGCTCAGCCTCCACCTTCTCCTCACATCCTCCTTGCCCCCTCTATCACCTGGGTTCTCAGCTCACCACATTGACCTCTTTGACTTAAGATGCATGTTCCCCAGCTCTCCTACCTGTTTGTCTGCTTTAAAGAAACTTGGCTGCAGGTAACTACATAGAAGCAGACAGGGTTAGCTAAAGTAACAGTGAAGTCACCAGTTACAGAAAATCTCATAGAGGATAAACAAATATTACCCCTGGTTTCCAGCAAAATTTAGAGGATCAAGGCTTGCATCTGTTTTTCTATCTTCTTGTATTTCCTTATTAGAGGAGCCTATAAAAAAATCTGGCATCCAGTCCCATCACTTCATGGCAAATAGATAGGGAAACAATGGAAACAGTGACAGACTTTACTTTCTTGGGCTCCAAAATCACTGCAGATGGTGACTTCAGCCATGAAATTTAAAGACGCTTGCTCCTTGGAAGAAAAGCTATGACCAACCTAGACAGCATATTACAAAGCAGAGACATTACTTTGCTGACAAGTTCCATCTAGTCAAGGCTATGGTTTTTCTAGTAGTCATGTACAGATGTGAGAGTTGGACTATAAAGAAAGCTGAAGGCAGAAGAATTGATGCTTTTGAACTGCAGTATTGGAGAAGACTCTTGAGAGTCCCTTGGACTGTGAGGAGATCCAACCAGTCAATTCTAAATGCGATCAGTCCTGAATATTCTTTGGAAGGACTGATGCTGAAGCTGAAACTCCAATACTTTGGCTACCTGATGCGAAGAGCAGACTCACTGGACAAGGCCCTGATGCTGGGAAAGATTGAAGATGGGAGAAGGGGACGATAGAGCATGAGATGGTTGAATGGGATCACTGACTCAATGGACATGAGTTTGAGTAAGCTCCGAGAGTTGGTGATGAACAGGGAAGCCTGGAGTGTTACAGTCCATGGGGTTGCAAAGAGTCAGACATGACTGAGTGACTGAACTGAGCTGATGAAAAATCTTTGTCCTTTTAATCTATGTTGGTTTTATATTTTATTACCTGAAATATTCCCAATTTGGTTTCCCATTCTCCCTTCTACACAATCCCTGATAGATTTCTGATTATCTTGTCTGGTGAGAATACTAGATGAGAATAGCTCAGTGAAATGTTCCTAGTAGTTGTCTCTAATGTGAACCCCTGCTTCTTATCCACCTTCTTGGAGCCAGCAATTTGACTTTTTGGAATTTGACCTGAGAAAGAAATAACACAAGGACATGGTTGAATGCACAAGGATGTTTATGGCTAAATTACTTACAGTTGCAAAAACCTAGAAATAATCTAAATGTCCATTAAGAGGAACTGATGAAATAAATGATGCTACATTATAGAATTCTTTATGCCTGGTTAAACAATGAAGCACATTTTCAAGGAATACTTAGATATCTAGTCTCATAGACCTGTATCTGCAGAGAATAGGTCTGGAAAGTTGGCAGGTAGGGGGGCTTTGCCTCTGAGGAAGAGTGCTAAGTGGTTGCTAGTTCACTGCACATTTATTTTATTCATCTTCTTTTATATCCTTTGAGATACTTTTGCAAATTTCTTAATAAGAGTTTGTGGCTCAGGCAGTAAAGAGCCTGTCTGTAATGTGGGAGACCTGGGTTCTATCCCTAGGTTGGGAAGATCCCCTGGAGAAGGAAATGGCAACCCATTCCGATATTCTTACCTGAAGAATTCCGTGGATAGAGGAAACTGGTGGGCTATAGTCCATGCGGTCTCATAGAGTTGGACATGACTGAGCAACTCACACTAATAAAAGTTTGTACATGGATTCTTAGGTTTATGTTTAAGTTCCTAAGATTTTTTTATTCTTTTGTTAATATCACATATTTTCCTTTAATCTTTTATTATTGGTGGGCTGTTATATAAGAATGTTATTGTATAAATTTGGTTGGTCTTTAATTCAGCACCTTTGCTGAACCTGGTTCTTAATTCTAATAGATTAGCTACAATGGAATACATGATATTCTTGTAGTCAGAGTCTGTTAAATTTTGAATGTAGCCAATCATATTGTGTGTAAGTGATAATTTAACCACTTTTTTCTCAATCCTTCTTTTTCTTTAGTACATTTTTATTTTCTATTTTGGGGCTAAATTGATCAAGTCTTCCATAGCCCCTATACCTTTCCCCTTTGTTGGCCTGGAAGCAGTTATTGGTAAGGTTTTAATTTGTATACTTTATTACAAAATTTCCTTTTTAAAAAAAAGAAACCCAAATATATTTAATATTTTCTTTACAATGGCTCAAACAGAGATTTAATTTTAAAACAGAGACAAATAAAAATGGCAGTACACCTTAAGACAGAGAATCCTGTACAGGTATCAAGGGAAGGATGGACAAAGAGGACATGATAAAACAACATAATGAGAGAGGCTGGACAGCTGGTGCCAGGGTTCTTGGAGAATCTGCTTCAGCTGGATTTTGTTGCAGGTACTTAAAGTTTTTACGGGTGTTTCTAGAACTTAGCAGTGTGTGTGTCTGTTCAGAGGGCTGTTGCTGGATGTTGATTTCTAGCAGGCAGTTCATGGAGAGCAGGTGGTCCTGATGTCATACGGGTGAGCCCACTCGCCCTCCAAGACGTCCAGGCCAACAAGCTGCAGTGCCCATGTGCTGCTGGGGAGCCACAGGGACCTGGGACCTCAGGTCTTCACAGGCTGTTCCCACCGCACTGTGGATGAGCTCCACCCTTTAGGCATGGTCCGATGCAAGGTATGCAGAAACTCCCTTGTCTCCAGGCGTCCTGGGCCACCAGGTCCTGCTCGAGCGCTTGCCCGTGGGCTATCAGCAGCCCATTTAGGTCCCACTCCCTTAAGGGTGGGAGCCAGTCATGATTGTGGGAGGCCATGATGGATGCTGGCAGAGAGACAGGAACCTGCAACTCTTTGTTATATATTTTCTAATACAATCTAAAATTATTTGTTCAAAATAATAGGGATTCAGAGGCAACAGTGAAAGGAAGGGAGCCTCCATTAAAGAGATAAGCTTTAAAGAAAAAAAAATTAGGTTTGTGCACATTGCAGATTCTTAAACATCATTTAGGAGGGTAAGTCTCTTTAGGAAAGATATTACTAAGGAGGAAGTAAGTCCATGGACAAGCTCATCTGGACGGGTCGATGAACGTGGGGAAACCAAATGAAGTAACTGAGGTAGGACACAGCTCAAACCCCTCTATTCCACCTCTTCTAGCCAGAAGAATCCCTTTTTATTCTGATGTCCTATTTTACTCAGGGCTCCACAGTTAAATCCTTAGCTGACTTCTCATTGTCTTAAATATACTAGTTTTTTTTTTTTCCCCAGAGCTTATTAAGGTTAGGGAACAAATCCTGAGCCAGTATCTGTTTGGGATACAGAATCAGAATCTGTGGAATTAGAAACTGGATAGTCTTTTGTTTCAGAAGAAAACTGGGAAATGAAATTGTATATAAATCTCTTCTTACTTAGCCCTGACTAGAAGCCAGTATAGGTCTTGAGATTTG
Organism: Ovis canadensis; assembly: GCF_042477335.2. Classification (NCBI taxonomy): domain Eukaryota; kingdom Metazoa; phylum Chordata; class Mammalia; order Artiodactyla; family Bovidae; genus Ovis; species Ovis canadensis. The sequence continues at coordinate 15,214,565 of NC_091251.1, forward strand.
CAAAGAAAGCAATGCCCTTGGGCTCCATCACTTTTTGTATTCAGATCATGGGCTTTAAATTACCTTTCTGTGCACTGATAAGGATGGGGAAGGTTGAAGGGTGTCTTTGACTTAGTAAGCTAAACCCAGAATCATATTAATTGATTAATTAGACTGACGAAGACTTAGATAAGATTAAATTCGTCTTCTCTGTGGTGTTTACCTGACATTCAGTGCAAAGACATAAAGACTCTTAAGGTCAAATTGAGATCCTGTCTCAGCTAGAGAATCTAGCTCTTAACCCCAGTTCAGTTCAGATCAGTCATTCAGTCGCGTCCGACTCTTTGTGACCCCATGAATCGCAGCATGCCAGGCCTCCCTGTCCATCACCAACTCTCGGAGTTCACTCAGACTCACGTCCATTGAGTCGGTGATGCCATCCAGCCATCTCATCCTCTGTCGTCCCCTTCTCCTGCCTTCAATCCCTACCAGCATCAGAATCTTTTCCAATGAGTCAACTCTTCGCGCGAGGTGGCCAAAGTACTCAAGTTTCAGCTTTAGCATCATTCCTTCCAAAGAACACCCAGGGCTGATCTCCTTCAGAATGGACTGGTTGGATCTCCTTGTAGTACAAGGGACTCAGTTCAAAGGCATTAATTCTTCGGCTCTCAGCTTTCTTCACAGTCCAACTCTCACATCCATACATGACCACTGGAAAAACCATAGCCTTGACTAGACAGACCTTTGTTGGCAAAGGAATGTCTCTGCTTTTGAATATACTATCTAGGTTGGTCATAACTTTCCTTCCAAGGAGTAAGCGTCTTTTAATTTCATGGCTGCAATCACCATCTGCAGTGATTTTGGAGCCCAAAAGCTTGTTTTAAAGCTAAAAGTTTGTAGAACATATGACATTAACTTGGATTAATAATATGTTTTTTATAAGAAATAGTATAATGATAGTATAATAAATAATACAGATGCCATATTACACATAAGCTGTAAATAACCTGCCTCTCCAGCTTTTTCCCCTTTCCCTTTGTTCTCCTAATATATAACTATATTCCATAAAACTCTGAGAGGAAAGAAATCACTTCTGCTTGCTGTTTTCCCCTGCAGCTGCTGGTATTGGAATAAAGATGTCCCTGGCTGTTTCTGATTCAAATCCAACTCAATGCTTTGTTTCTTTCAAATCCTCATGTTCGATACATAGCAGATGTTCAATTCATACCTGTTGACTGACTGCATGAAAATTGATTAATTCTAATAAGAAACCTGGGACCTGTAGGCATATTCCTCTGTGTTTTACATGAGAATGTGCCTACCCCTGCATTTGGGATCATCATCTCTGCTGGATGCAAACTCTGAAGCATGTGGTGAAGATAGAGTTTCTTGCCCCCCTCCCCCACCATAGTATATGCTAGATAAGGTTCCATGGTTCTCATTAAACACTTTTATGAGTTGAAATTAAAGCGAATTAAATTCAGGTGGTTAGAAAAATTAAAAGTTATTACCTTACAGGCTTTTTTTGAACATGAAGTTTTAGCCAATAATCTTATGAGAAAGAATGCCACTGAAATGGAGGCAGCTGCCACTTCTGCTCTCCAGATTCTTGTTTGTTTCCTTAGGGGTGACATTTGGTGTGGCCTGGAGTCACTCTTGACAGCAGGATCCTTCAGGGCTGCAGGGGATTGTCTGACTTGTTTTGTCCTAAAATTATTCTATACCCCTGAAGACTGACAGCAAATAGACTTCTGGCTGAATAACAAGCGAGGGTTGGATGACAGGCTGACATTCTTCAGAATTTCTGCAGTAACCAGTCAATCTGCTGTACCTTGGGCACTGCTCAGCCTGCAACGAAACATTTAGGAAAACCGCAGATACCTCGATCCATGCCCAAATGAAGCAGAAAATCTTGCTTTCAGGACTGGCAGACAGTTAAAAATTCTCCCCCAAAGAGGTACTTTTGTAAAGTGTGTATACAAAAGCAGCTAATGTCCATTATTGAAATGAGTATGTGAAGGAACCAATTTGTTTCTGTTTAGAAACACTTTCTCTTTAGAGTTTTAAAATTAAGCCTGGGAAGTTAAAAGAGTTTCTCTCTCTCTCTCTCTCTCTCTCTCTCTCTCTCTCTCTCTCTCTCTCTCTCTTTAAAAGCTAGATGTATCAACGTTATTGGTTATAATCCCAGGAAAAGGTAATTCATTGATTTGGATGGAGTTAAATAGAATTCCTGGGAGAAATATCAATAACCTCAGATATGCAGATGACACCAACCTTATGGCAGAAAGTGAAGAGGAACTAAAAAGCCTCTTGATGAAAGTGAAAGAGGAGAGTGAAAAAGTTGGCTTAAAGCTCAACATTCAGAAAACGAAGATCATGGCATCCGGTCCCATCACTTTATGGGAAATATATGGGAAAACAGTGGAAACAGTGTCAGACTTTATTTTTTGTGGCTCCAAAATCACTGCAGATGGTGACTGCAGCCATGAAATTAAAAGACACTTACTCCTTGGAAAGAAAGTTATGACCAACCTAGACAGCATATTCAAAAACAGACATTACTTTTCCAACAAAGGTCCATCTAGCCAAGGCTATGGTTTTTTTCAGTGGTCATGAATGGATGTGAGAGTTGGACTGTGAAGAAGGCTGAGTGCCGAAGAATTGATGCTTTTGACCTGTGGTGTTGGAGAAGACTCTTGAGAGTCCCTTGGACTGCAAGGAGATCCAAGCAGTCTATTCTAAAGGAGATCAGCCCTGGGATTTCTTTGGAAGGACTGATGCTAAAGCTGAAACTCCAATACTTTGGCCACCTCATGTGAAGAGTTGACTCATTGGAAAAGACTCTGATGCTGGTAGGGATTGAAGGCAGGAGGAGAAGGGGATGACAGAGGATGACATGGCTATAGTTAAATTAGTGCTAGTGGTAAAGAATCTGCCTTTCAATACAGGAGACATAAGAGATGCCAGTTTGATTCCTGGGTAGGGAAGATCGCCTGGGAGGGCATGGTAGCCCACTCCAGTATTCTTGCCTGGAGAATCCCATGAATAGAGGAGCCTGGCAGGCTACAGTCCATAGGATTGCACAGAGCTGAACATGACTGAAGTGACTTAGCATGCACGCATATATATATATGAATGAAATCATGTATTTTTGATGGTGGAGGGGTAGAAAAGAAAGGCACCAGGTGAAGAGCGTGTATCCCTGGTTTCAAGAAGAAGCACCTGTTGATGAATATCACCTGGATTACACTGTGGCTAGGAATACTAGCTCTCAGAAAGGAAGGAGATGCCCTGTGTCTCTTTCCATTTCCTGACATTCTTTGTGTATGCTCAAAGAATGGAGAGATGGCAGCCAGAAGTTTCTGAGAGTCAGGCTGCAGGGAACACTGATGAATGAATGGAGGAGCCCTAGGGAATGCCTGATGTTCAAGCTGGTTTTAGAAAAGGCAGAGGAACCAGAGATCAAATTGCCAACATCTGCTGGATCATGGAAAAAGAAAGAGAGTTCCAGAAAAACATCTATTTCTGCTTGATTGACTATACCAAAGCCTTTGACTGTGTGGATCACAATAAACTGTGGAAGATTCTGAAAGAGATGGGAATACCAGACCACCTGACCTGCCTCTTGAGAAACCTGTATGCAGGTCAGGGGGCAACAGTTAGAACTGGACATGGAACAACAGACTGGTTCCAAACAGGAAAAAGAGTACATCAAGGCTGTATATTGTCACCCTGCTTATTTAACTTCTATGCAGAGTACATCATGAGAAACGCTGGACTGGAAGAAGCACAAGCTGGAATCAAGGTTGCTGGGAGAAATATCAATAACCTCAGATATGCAGATGACACCACCCTTATGGCAGAAAGTGAAGAGGAACTAAAAAGCCTCTTGATGAAAGTGAAACTGGAGAGTGAAAAAGCTGGCTTAAAGCTCAACATTCAGAAAACGAAGATCATGACATCTGGTCCCATCGCTTCATGGGAAATAGATGGGGAAACAGTGGAAACAGTGTCAGACTTTATTTTTTGGGCTCCAAAATCACTGCAGATGGTGACTGCAGCCATGAAATTAAAAGACACTTACTCCTTGGAAGGAAAGTTATGACCAACCTAGATAGCATATTCAAAAGCAGAGACATTACTTTGCTGACTAAGGTGCATCTAGTCAAGGCTATGGTTTTTCCTGTGGTCATGTATGGATGTGAGAGTTGGACTGTGAAGAAGGCTGAGCACCAAAGAATTGATGCTTTGAACTGTGGTGTTGGAGAAGACTCTTGAGAGTCCCTTGGACTGCAAGGAGATCCAACCAGTCCATTCTGAAGGAGATCAGCCCTGGGATTTCTTTGGAAGGACTGATGCTAAAGCTGAAACTCCAGTACTTTGGCCACCTCATGTGAAGAGTTGACTCATTGGAAAAGACTCTGATGCTGGGAGGGATTGGGAGCAGGAGTAGAAGAGGACGACAGAGGAAGAGATGTCTGGATGGCATCACTGACTCGATGGACGTGAGTCTGAGTGAACTCCGGGAGTTGGTGATGGACGCGGAGGCCTGGTGTGCTGTGATTCATGGGGTTGCAAAGAGTCGGACACGACTGAATGACTGAACTGCACTGAGGGAATATCCAGCATGGGAAAAAGGAAACCATTGGTAATGTCATGTATTTCAAAGAACTTCTCCAGAGGTGATAGCATTTTTTTTTCCAGTTTTTGTATGTTTTTTCGTATTTAGTGAGAATTTATTGCGCATACAAAACAGTTCACAAACTGAGAGCTCTCAAACGAAGAGTTAGTGAAGTACAGAGGTATATTGTTATGAAACAGCTTATATAGTGAAAATGCAGAGGCTATTAACTCTTTACAACAATTGGTTGTAGCATTAGAGTTCCTGATGATAGAGGATTGGTTACAAGGCATTACTTTATGCCACTTTAGGGGAGCAACTTAACTTTTGATTATGATTTTCAATGACCAAATTAAGTTCCCCTTGTTTTAAAGAGTAGGCTAAATTGTTTCACCTATTTGCTTTAGTCAGTTTTGTCTGCCCAGGGAATTTTGAGATTTGGTCAGTTTGAATTTAACATGAACAGTGTGTATACACTGTATTTTGTGTAGCCATTCATCTGTCAATGGACATTTGAACACTTGGGTTTCTTTTTTCCCTTTGACTGTTGTGAAGAGTGCTGCTGTTAACATGGGTCTGCAGATATCTTCTTGTGATCCTTCTTTCAGTTCTTTTGGGTATAGACCTAGAAGTCAAATTGTTGGATCATACGGTAATTTTATGTTTAGTTTTTTGAGGAACTGCCATACTGTTTCCATAGTGGCTACACTGTTTTACATTCCTTCCAACAGTGCACCAGGGTTGCAGTTTCTCCACATCCTTGCCAATACTTATTTTCCATTTTAATTTTTATTTTGATAGTGGCCATCCTAATAGATGTAAAGTGTTTCTTGTAATATGGATTCATTTAAACAATTCAGGGCAAGAAAGCAAAAAGTAAAAAATTTTTAAAAGTCTCATCACCTAAATAAAAGCACTGATTTGTCATTGTTAGAGATGGGAGATATCAGAGCATGTTTATATGCTGGGGTTGATCTAGTAGAGGGGGAGAAATTGGGCAGTTCATCTGCAAAGACAGAGGTATAGTAGTCAGCCTATAAGATACTGTAAAATAATCAGCAGTATGTTTCTTGTTCACACCACAGTCCTCTGAGGACAGGCCTCTGTTCTGGGCAGCACTCTTCCAAGTGGTGATTCTGGAACTGGAGCTTCTCCTGTGGTGTGGCTCTGCAGTCCTGGACTCCAGCATTTCCAATCATGCAAGGGTCAGAGAGAGTGTGAGCCAAGAATCTCAAGGAAGACTTTAGGGGCCAAATGGAGAAATGGCTTTCATTAATTTCACCCCTATTCCTTTCATTTCCATTCATGCTGTAACCCAGTGAGAAGGAAGGCTGAGAAATGCAGTTTTGTGCTTTTAGGGAGGAAAAAGAATGGATGAACTTCTAGCCAGTCTTTGTCATAGAAAGGAAGGCAGAACATTTGGATGATCTTTTATTAGATATAGTTATGCGGACTTGGGGAAGTTCTCTCACTTCTCAGTGAAACAGGAAGTGAGGGGGGAGGGAGGCAGGAGAGTTCAGGGTTTGAGGAAAAAGGGAGTGATGTAGAACGGTGGTCTAAGTGGGTGGAGAGTAAACATGCTCAGGGGGTAGCAGGAGAACGCCTCCCAGGGCGCTGTGGTGCGGTGCTGGGGCTTGGGTCTTGGCTGCTGTCTGCCTGCAGGTCCAGTGGAGGGCTGGCAAGCCAGAAGCTGCAGCCTCCACGTGTACGCACATCTGCCAGTCACTGTGGCAGCCATGGCCTTTGGAAGGTACTGGCTGCTGCTTCCTTTCTGCCTCCTAAACATCACTCTGGCTCCCTTTCAGGTCTGCTATTAGCCAGTGGCCCTAGAGGGAAAGGAATTCTGGGAAATGTAATTCTTAGCCTCAGTCAAGGTGGCAAGAGTGCAATCCAGCATACTTGGCTTTATTTCTCATCAAAGCACCTATTCACCACTATTTGAAATATTTTCTGTGTACTTCCTTTATTTGCTTTTTGTTTTTTTTTGTTAGTATAGAATTTAACTCCATGAAGATGCTGATTTGGTTCATCCTCTGTAATTATTGTTAGCACATAGAATGGTGTCTGGCATAGAAAGTATTTGTTGAATGAATGAGTTTTTGGACATCCTTCTGGATGTCTTTCTATATACATACACACACAGCCACATACAAACAAGTGAAATTTTATAAGAATGGAATCATACTCTCCAATTACAGCTCTATAACTTTATTTTGTAACATTGGAAAACCATAGGCAATAATTCAGTGGCAATAATTGTTGGTCACTATCACACCTTAAAATTGTTATAAAGAATTCCTCCATGCCTATTGCAATATAATTAATGAATTGCATTAATGTAATTAATTGGTTGCTGATTGGTAGGCATTGTGCTTGCCTGGCTCTGGATTAATAAGGCAGGCTTGACGAAAATCGCAGAAGGGATTCTTTGAAATAAAATCAATAATGTATGACTTTTTCAGTATAATTTCAGACTCATTTATCCATACTCATTTATCTATAACTTGAACTTTTTCCCAACCATGGAGTGCTCTTCAAGGGTTACTTGTGGGCTAGTGTCTAGTGTGGGTAGAATATGGACTATATTTTCCAGAAGGTCCTTTGGCAATGCTAGACTAGGCAGAGAGAGTGAGACAACTTGTGCTTACTTAGCAATATGATCCATGAAACTTAAAACTTGGTGTGCTCGGACTCACAAATCCTCAGAGGTCTGTTTGCTTTATTCTTATACATTTTCTCCATTCCTTTAGTACTAGGATATAAAAGCAGTAGAACAAAACATGCTTATGGTATGTTTTGGAGTAACAATTTGGAACAACCATTTGGAGCCCAACCATACCCAGTCCCCTACTGGGGCTCCAGGCTGGAGATCTAAATTGTGGAAATGATGATATATATAAGCTCAAGGAGGGTATATGTGAGATGCTCTGAATCCAGGCCTGGGAAAATGCAGAATGTCTTTGTAACTTATGAAAATATCATGAACATTCTTCAAAATCAAGGACTTTTTCTTATAACCCTTAACATGTATATGAACCAGCTAGTCCTCACCATAGACCAGTTAGAACAAGTCTTTGGGAAGAGAACCCAGATGTTTGCCTTTGCAGAATCTGAATAAAGTGAGCATGAAATTCACAAGTGGATACATTGCTCCGATTTCCATCTGTGCTTATGATCAGGGAGCCTGGGTACCTGTGACTATGTAAGGCAGAGGAGAGCTGTTTAAACACATAGTCAAGAGTGGTGTAGGTAGCAGCCTGACCAGAGGGTCTAGTTATCACCTACCAATGGGGACCTGCTGTCACTCACAGCAGGCAAAGCTGAACCCCACAGTGTGGTGTGGCCTGGGGGCTCGTGACAGTGGTGCCATCCACTTAGACTCTGAAGAGTCTCATATCTCCACTGTCACAGATGGCAACTGGGACTTAAATTTGCAAAGGTTTCTAGCAGCATACATTATATGTATGGTGCTTATTCTCTAGCTGGAAGCCACTGAGAGATTTTGTGAAGCTCATCTTGTAATGAGTTTACAGGAATATAATTATTTGTATGTTTCTATGTAATTGTTCTAAGGCTTCTTTTTTATTATTTTGTTCCCTTAAGTTTGAAAAATACATTGTAGTAAATATATATAGTGAAAGTGAAAGTTGCTCAGTCGTGTCCAACTCTTTGCGACACCACAGACTATACAGTCCATGGAATTCTCCAGGCCAGAATACTGGAGTGGGCAGCTTTTCCCTTCTCCAGGGGATCTTCCCAACCCAGGGATTGAGCCCAGGTCTCCTGCATTGCAGGTGGATTCTTTACCAACTGAGCCACAAGGAAAGACCAATATATATTGTATGACATTATTTTTTAAAAACTAAGATTACCAATGCTTAGAAAATTACTAACTCGCTGCATTTTCATGGGGAAAAGATGGAATAAGACACATCAACTTTAAACTTCGATGTCTTGAGTTAGGGGTGTGAAGTAAGAGTGAGATTGGAGAGGAATAACATTAATTTTTTTTAATTCTATTATTCACAAAGAGCACATTAATGTTGTAATTTTAGAAAAGGAATTTCAAACCAAAGTGTTTAAATATACAATCACAGAGATTTTTTTAATCCCTTTGTGCTGAATGCAAAACTTAAATGGGAGGAAATCTCCTTAAGGAAAAAGATGATGGAATCTTGCTACTGATGCTACTGCAAAACCAGAAGTATTCCATTTGTCCATTCATTCATTCACTGAATGTTAACTGAGCCACTACCACAGCCCAGATACTGTTCTGGCCTTATTCTATGTCCAGCAACTAATGGAGCAATTTGTTACCTTCTCTCGCAGAAGAGACATAAACAAATGATACATAAGTTTACTAGTGAAAAGTGGTGGTGAGGATAGCTAACGAAAGATACAGAGGTAGGGTGGGATGTGGACGGTGTGTCAGGGAAGATCTTACTGAGAGGTGACACTTCCCTAGAGATGTAAGTCAAGCAAGGAAGCAAGCCATAGAAAGATTGGAGCGGGGGCAATAAATTTCCAGAAAAAGGGAACAACGTGGTCAAAGAACAGCAAGAAGGTGGGGTGACTCAGGAGGAACGAGGAGAAAGACAAGGTCAGGAAGCTGATCATGGCCCAGATGATACAGATCGTATTGGCCAGTGGTAAGCACTTAAGGTTTTTCTTAGAATGTAGTGGGGACCAGTCATTAGAGGCTTGTGAGTGGGGCAGCATGGTCTGATACACACTTGAAAAGGACCACTTTGGATGTTGTGTGAATAGATTATTGGGGGATGAAAGTAGAAGTCATGGGACAAGTAGGAGACTGTTTCATTAGACTAAACAAGAGGATCTGGGAGAACGCTGACCTCTTTAACTTTCTGGTGCATACTATCATTTGTTGAGGTTCCTTTTGTTGTTGTTGTTGCTCTTGGCTACAAGGAAAACAAAGTCAAAGGGAAGCCCCTTTGAGGTCGTAAGTGTGGGCTGAGTGAAGCCATTGCAACTGAAATAGATTGCTTGAGTCTGAGCCACTCAGTCGTGTAATTGATCCTTGCCTTCTAAACCCGTTTAGTTCCGAATGCATCACTTGTCTGGTACTTTGGAATGCTACTGACCTTTGACTTGATGTACCAGATAACACAAAACGTTTAATGAACAGCTCAAATTGTGTACTTAGTGATGTCCAGTGCTCAGGACCACAATCTCTGCTGGGGCCTGTTAGCTCTTCAGGAGCTTTTGTTGAGTGGTGAGTAGTCCTTTGCTGTAAGGGCAAGCCCCTGCTCTAAAATCACAGGTACTGTCCTTTAACTCTTCTATTGGAGCTTTTTAGAGACAATATAGCAACTTCATCATCCACAGAGAACTCTGATATAGCCATATCTGCTCGGAGAAGGCAATGGCACCCCACACCAGTACTCTTGCCTGGAAAATCCCACGGATGGAGGAGCCTGATGGGCTGCAGTCCATGGGGTTGCGAAGAGTCAGACACGACTGAGCGACTTCACTTTCACTTTTCACTTTCATGCATTGGAGAAGGAAATGGCAGCCCACTCCAGTGTTCTTGCCTGGAGGATCCCAGGGACGGGGGAGCCTGTTGGGCTGCCATCCATGGGGTGGCACAGAGTCGGACACGACTCAAGTGACTTAGCAGCAGCAGCAGCTGGGTCAAACAGCCCAAGAAAATAAAGCCCTTGTACTCAGTTTGGATCTGCTGCAGAGCTTTCTTTTGAATTGGACCCTACAAGGACCTGGTAGCCTTTAGTTGCTTACTTGATTAATATGTGGGATCAGTTTTCCAAAGTCCAACATATCTTGCCTCCAAAATCCAAAGAGCCCTACTAAGTACTGAGCATTGTGCTTAGTGGTAGGAGGTATAAGGTACAATAAGTTTTATCTTTTAATTTAGAGGGAGTACCCTAGGCTTTTGGATCCCTGAAAACTTTACAGAAGTGGAAGTTCCCTGCTGTCAGGCTTGTTGACAATCCTCTGGCATATATCTCTTACTAGAGCATCTTGGGTACATGACCTGTCTGCCCATCAAGTTCAGATAGCATGACGTTGTCAGTTCAGTGAACAAGCATGATGACACGTAGATGGTGAGGATGCTGAAGTTCTTTAGAGACTATACCCTTAGAGGGTTAATATAGCCCTGAAGAAAGAAATACATTCTTGAATACTTGCTTGACAAAGTTGATCTTTATGCCTTCAGAATATTAGAGAATGGGTATCTTTGGGGAAACATTATTCTTCCTTTGACAATCCTAATCCAGGGACTTCTAGCTAAGAGCATTTCACAGGTAAGGAATGTCTTCCTCAGCAGTTCAGGTCAGTTCAGTCACTCAGTCATGTCTGACTCTTTGCGACCCCATGGACTGTAGCACACCAGACTTCCTTGTCCATCACCAACTCCCAGAGCTTGCTCAAACTCATGTCCATTGAGTGGGTAATGCCATCCAAACATCTCATCCTCTGTTGTCCCCTTTTCCTCCTGCCTTCAATCTTTCCCAGCATCAGGGTCTTTTCCAATGAGCCAGCTCTTTGCATCAGCTGGCCAAAGAAGTGGAGCTTCAGCTTTGGCATTGGTCCTTCCAATAAATAGTCACAATTCATTTCCTTTAGGATTGGCAGGTTTGATATCCTTGCAGTCCAAGCAATTCTCGAGAGTCTTCTCCAACATCACAGTTCAAAAGCATCAGTTCTTCAGGATTCAGCCTTCTTCATGGTCCAACTCTCACACATGTCCATGACTACTGAAAAAAACATAGCTTTGACTATATGGAATTTTGTTTGCAAAGTAATGCCTCTTCTTTTTAATATGCTGTCTAGGTAGGTCATAACTTTCCTTCCAAGGAGCAACCATCTTTTAATTTCGTGGCTGCAATCACCATTTGCAGTGATATTGGAGCCCAAGAAAATAAAATCTTTCAGTGTCTCCATTGTTTCCCCATCTATTTGCCATGAAGTGATGGGGCCAGATGCCATGATGTTAGTATTTGAATGCTGAGTTTTAAGCCAGTTTTGTCACTCTCCTCTGTCATTTTCATCAAAAGGCTCTTTAATTCTTCACTTTCTGCCATAGGGTGGTGTCATCTGCATATCTGAGGTTATTAATATTTTTCCCTTCAATCTTGATTCCAGCTTGTGTTTCATCTAGCCCAGCATTTCTCATGATGTACTCTGCATGTAAGTTAAATAAGCAGGGTGACAATATACAGCCTTGACATACTTCTTTCACAATTTTGAGCCAGTCTGTTCCATGTCTGGTTCTAACTGTTGCTTCTTGACCTGCATATAGGTTTCCCAGGAGGCAGGTAAGCTCGTCTGGTATTCGCATCTCTTGAAGAATTTTCCAGTTTGTTGGTGATCCACACAGTCAAAGGCTTTAGCATAGTCAATGAAGCAGAAGTAGACGTTTTTCTGGAATTCTCTTGCTTTTTCTATGATACAACTGAGGTTGGCAATTTAATCTCTGCTTCCTTTTCCTTTTCTAAATCCAGCTTGAACATCTGAAAGTTCACAGTTCATGTACTATGGAAGCCTGACTTGGAGAATTTTGAGCATTACTTTGCTAGTGTGTGAGATAGAGCAACTGTGCCATAGTTTGAAAATTCTTTGACATTGCCCTTCTTTGGGATTGGAATGAAAGCTGACCTTTTCCAGTCTTGTGGCCACTGCTGAGTTTTCCAAATGTGCTGGCATATTGAGTGTAGCCCTTTCACAGCATCATCTTTCAGGATTTGAAAGAGCTCAACTGAAATTCCATCACCTCCACTATCTTTGTTTGTAGTGATCCTTCCTAAGGCCCACTTGACTTCACATTCTAGGATGTCTGACTCTAGGTGAGTGATCACACCATGATGGTTATCTGGGTTGTGAAGATCTTTTTTGAATAGTTCTTCTGTGTATTCTTGCCATCTCTTCTTAATATTTTCTGCTTCTGTTAGGTCCATACCATTTCTGTCCTTTATCGAGCCCATCTTTGCATGAAATTTTCCCTTGGTATCTTGAATTTTCTTGAAGAGATCTCTAGTGTTTCCCATTCTATTGTTTTTCTCTATTTCTTTGCATTGATCATTTGGGAAGCCTTTCTTATCTTTCCTTGCTGTTCTTTGAAACTCTACATTTAGATGGGTGTATCTTTCCTTTTCTCCTTTGCCTTTAGCTTCTCTTCTTTTCTCAGTTACGTGTAAGGCCTCCTCAGAGAACCATTTTGTCTTTTTGCATTTCTTCTTGAGGATGGTTTTGATCTCTGCCTCATATACAGTTTTACCAACCTCCTTCCATAGTTCTTCAGGCACTTTGTTAGTTCTAATCTCTTGAATCTATTTGTCACTTCCACTGTGTAATTGTAAGGGGTTTGATTTAAGTAATTACTGAATGTTCTAGTGGTTTTCCCTACTTTCTTCAATTTAAGTCTGAATTTGGCAATAAGGAATTCATGATCTGAGTCACAGTCTGCCCCTGGTTTTGTTTTTGCTGACTGTATAGAGGGTTCTCCATCTTTGGCTGCAAAGAATGTAATCAATCTGATTTCGGTGTTGACCATCTGGTGATGTCCATGTATAGAGTTGTCTCTTGTGTTGTTGGAAGAGGCTGTATTCTATGACCAGTGCATTCTGTTGGCAAAACTCTGTTAGCTTTGCCCTGCTTCATTTTGTACTCCAAAGCCAAACTTGCCTGTTACTCCAGGTATCTCTTACTTCTTACTTTTGCATTCCAGTCCCCTATGATGAAAAGGACTTCGTTTTGTTGTTGTTGTTAAGTTTTCAGTGTCATATCTGTTTGTCTTTTCATACTGTTTCTGAGGTTCTCAAGGCAAGAATACTGAAGTGGTTTCCCATTCCCTTTCCTAGTGGACCACATTTTGTCCAACTGTCCACTATGACCCATCCATTTTGGGTGGCCCTGCACAGCGTGGCTCATAGTTTCATTGAGTTCGACAAGGCTGTAATCCATATAGTCTTCCTCATAGCAGATAATATTCATCTCTCTACCAGAAAGATGGTCATCAGCATGATTACAGTTATTCTGGGTCACCTGTCTTCTTTCATTTCAGTAACTAGGATGAAGCGAGCTGCTGTAACTGCTTCCTTCCCTAGATTGGTTAGCTGTGCTTCATAGAAACCGGAAACCGGGGACTTAGCTCTCAGTTAAGGCATCTAAAGTCTTTCTGTTGCATTCATTACTTCTCTTCTCTATAAATCTATTAACCCATCCATCATCTCTTCATCCATCCATCCATCCACCCATCCATTCTGTGCTGTGCTTAGTCACTCGGTTGTGTATGACTCTTTGCCTGCTGGGCTCCTCTTGTCCATCTATCCACACATCTACATAAACTCGCACTTGAAAATTATTTATACGAATGCAAAATATACCAAAAATAGGATTAAAATATGCAAAAATATAGCTCAAATACGGCATAACATATCCATAAAGTTAAGTAAAACCTGTCAAGAGAGGCAAGATGGTGTGCAGAGGAGTTCAGAAGGGATGAGGGGATGGTGAGGAGCTCCATCCCAGGAGAGACTCTGAGGGCTGGGACTGGCAGGGTCCTGGTCTGTCCTCTGTGGTCAGAGTGCACCTCATGGAGGGATGAAAGCAAGGCTTCTAAAGAGGGGTGCTCACCTCCCACTTTTGTGACGAGCACCTGTGCTGCTTTGCTGTACCCCTGCGGATGTGAGGTGCTCTTGCCGTTTGTGAGTCTCCGTCTTTCCATCTAAGAACCATGCAAACCGGGCTTTGCCTTCCTCTTTCTTTCTTCATCTCTTTTATTATTTCTGTTGCTTTCCAGGTAAACACAGATGTAGGAAGAATGAATAAATCAACTTTGTTAAAAGCCTTTTTCCTTTGTGTTTATTTTTGCTCTTTTGGCAATTTTACTTGGGAAATTTGTTTGTTAAAAAGAAAATAATTAAGAACTTTCAAATAAGAAAATTTGAAATTAAAACTTTATATATTGATTCTAGGTTCCTTTAAACATTAATTTCAATCATGGAATATTTCAAATATATGAAAGTCAAAAGAAATACGGTCCATACAATATGCTTAGTTACTTAGTCATGTACAACTCTGTTACCCTTTGGACTATAGCCTGCCAGGCTCCTCTGTCCATGGGAGTTTTCAGGCAAGAATACTGCAGTGGCTTGCCATTTCCTTCTCCAAGGGATCTTCCCGACCCAGAAATCATATCCATATCTCCCGTATCTCCTGCATTGCAGGCAGATTCTTAACCCACTGAGCCAAAGGATGCCCATCTATACCATATACCATCACTAAAATTAAACAAATATTAAACTTTTGCTGTTTTCCTTCAAGTTTCTCTTTCTCTTTTGGTTTTTACTTTGTAGAAAATAAAGCATTATGAATGGATAAAAAAGTCTACCCCTTCACTTTCCATCCTCCTCTTACTCCAGAAGTGTATTTTTATTATTCCTAAGCATGTTTTTGTGCTTTTATTATACCTTATATATTTATGAATACTGATTTTTGTATTTTTTGCATCTCACCTCATGCATAAAATAAATGCATAAACATGTTAAGTCTGTTCTTGTTGACTTATGGAGTTCTCTTTTAAATGTTTGTTGCTATTAGAATTTATTGTACCCTTGAGTTAGTTTGTCACCCTGCTTATTTAACTTATATGCAGAGTACATCATGAGAAACACTGGGCGGGAAGAAGCACAAGCTGGAATCAAGATTGCCGGGAGAAATATCAATAACCTCAGATACGCAGATGACACCACCCTTATGGCAGAAAGTGAAGAGGAACTAGAAAGCCTCTTGATGAAAGTGAAAGAGGAAAGTGAAAAAGTTGGCTTAAAACTCAACATTCAGAAAACAAGGATCATGGCATCTGGTCCCATCACTTCATGGGAAATAGATGGAGAAACAGTGGAAACAGTGTCAGACTTTATTTGGGGGGGCTCCCAAATCACTGCAGATGGCAACTGTAGCCATGAAATTAAAAGATGCTTACTTTTGGAAGAAAAATTATGACCAACCTAGATAGCATATTGAAAAGCAGAGACATTACTTTGCCAACAAAAGTCCATCTAGTCAAGGCTATGGTTTTTCCAGTGGTCATGTATGGATGTGAGAGTTGAACTGTGAAGAAAGCTGAGAGCTGAAGAATTGATGCTTTTGACCTGTGGTGTTGGAGAAGACTCTTGAGAGTCCCTTGGACTGCAAGGAGGTCCAACCAGTCCATCCTAAAGGAGATCAGTCCTGGGTGCTCATTGGAAGGACTGATGCTAAAGCTGAAACTGCAATACTTTGGCCACCTCATGTGAAGAGTTGACTCATTGGAAAAGACCCTGATGCTGGGAGGGATTGGGGGCAGGAGAAGAAGGGGATGACAGAGGATGAGATGGCTGGATGGCATTATCTACTCGATGGACATGAGTTTGAGTGAATTCCGGGAGTTGGTGATGGACAGGGAGGCCTGGCATGCTGCTATTCATGGGGTCACAAAGCATTGGACACAACTGAGTGACTGAACTGAACTCTCCTATTTCAGAAATTAATTTTTATCCTGAAATCAGAAATTAATTTATATATTGAAGTTATAAAAATATTTCTCCAAATTTTAGAGATTTGCTTCTTACACTAAAGATATTAATTTTTTATGCACAGGTTGGAGACTTGCTTTTGTGTTTTGCTATATAGATTACCAAAATGTTCATCACCAATTATTAAAGTGTATTTTTTTCACCATTTGATTTGTTGTATCTGCTCTGTCATATACTAGCTCCCATATATATATATATATATATATATATATATATATATATATATATATGTGTGTATATATATATACATATATATATGTATATATATATATGGGCTTGGTGAGCTAATATAACACTGTTTATTATAGTCTTAAAGTAAGTTTATACCTATGAAATGAACCCTTGGTACATATATACAATGGAGTATTACTCAGCCATTAAAAAGAGTACATTTGAATCAGTTCTAATGAGGTGGATGAAACTGGAGCCTATTATATAGAGTGAAGTATGCCAGAAAGAAAAACACCAGTACAGTATACTAACACATATATATGGAATTTAGAAAGACAGTAACGATAATCCTGTATGCGAGACAGCAAAAGAGACATAGATGTATAGAACAGTCTTTTGTACTCTGTGGGAGAGGGAGAGGGTAGGATGATTTGGGAGAATGACATTGAAACATGTATAATATATAAGAAACAAATCGCCAGTCCAGGTTCAATGCAGGATACAGGATACTTGGGGCTGGTGCACTGGGATGACCCAGAGGGATGGGATGGGGAGGGAGGTGGGAGGGGGGTCCAGGATGGGGAACATGTGTACACCTGTGGCAGATTCATGTTGATGTATGGCAAAACAAATACAATACTGTAAAGTAAAAAAAAAAAAACAACTGTCTATTCCTCGTCTACTGAGTGAATTCGAGTATCAACATGAGAAGTTGCTTAAGAAGCTGTTGAGTTTTTGATTAAAATTGTACTAAATGAATTAATAGATGGCCTAAGTTAGATGAATTTTTAACTCCTTGGACAGTCCTTATTTCATCTGTTGCATTATCACTTTTCTATATTGTTATATTCAGCTTAGTAATGTTTTATATAGGATTTTTACTTCTGTATTCACAAATAGCACTAACTTTTCTTTTCTTTCTTTTCCATGTGTGATTTTGGTACTAAGGTAATAGTAGTCTCATTAAATTAATTGACGAGATTTTCCCTTTTTTTTCTATTGTCTAGAATAGGCATTGGCAAACTATGGCCTGTTTGCTGAATTTGGTCCATTGGGCCTGTTTTTGTAGGTATAGTCTTGTGGAAAAATAGTTTTGCTCATTTGTCTGTGTATTGTCTGCTTTTATGCTATAAAACAGAAGTGCATCAGAGATCATATGGCCTATATTTAAAAATAGAAAAGCAGCTGCCACTGCTAAGTCACTTCAGTCGTGTCCGACTCTGTGCGACCCCATAGACGGCAGCCCACCAGGCTCCGCCGTCCCTGGGATTCTCCAGGCAAGAACACTGGAGTGGGTTGCCATTTCCTTCTCTAATGCGTGAAAGTGAAGTCGCTCAGTCGTGTCTGACTCTTAGCAACCCCATGGATTGCAGCCTGCCAGGCTCCTCTGTCCATGGGATTTTCCAGGCAAGAGTACTGGAGTAGGGTGCCATTGCCTTTTCCATAGAAAAGTAGATTAAACCCCAAATAAGTAGGAGGAAGGAAATAAAACTGAAAGCCCAAATCCTTGAAATAAGAAAGAGAAAATAGAGAACTCCAGAAGAGCCAAGAGCTAATTCTTGAAAAGTATTAATAAAAAACAAACTTTTAGTAAAATTAACCATAAAAATGAGGGGGAAATAAACATCTTAAAAGATGGAACAGGGGACATAAAAATCAATGCTACAGTTCAGGGATAAAAAATTATAGTAGAATATAAACAATAGAATTCTATTCAAATCTGAAAACTTGAACTAAATATATATTTAGAGAAAACAATTAACTGAAAATATTGGTTTTGACTCAAGAATAACTTTATTGTTGTTGTTCAGTCGCTCAGTCATGTCCAACTCTTTGAGACTCCATGGACTGCAACATGCCAGGCCTCTCTGTCCTCAGCAATCCCAGAGCTTGCTCAGACTCACCCGGTGAGTGAATCAGTGATGCCATCCAACCGTGTCATCCTCCGTTGTCCCCTTCTCCTTCCGCCTTCAGTCTTTCCCAGCGTCAGGGTCTTTTTCAATGAGTCAGCTCTTCACATCAGGTGGCCAAGGTATTGGAGCTTCAGCTTCAGCATCAGTCCTTCCAATCAATATTCAGGAATGATTTCCTTTAGGATTAATTGGTTTGATCTTGCAGTCCAAGGGACACTCAAGAGTCTTCTCCAGCACCACAGTTCAAAAGTTCCAATCTTTGGAGCTCAGCCTTCTCCTTGTCCAACTCCCACATCCATACGTGACTACGGGAAGAACCATAGCTTTGACTAGATGGACTTTTGTGGCAAAGTAGTATCTCTGCTTTTTAATATGCTGTCTAGGTTGGTCATAGCTTTTCTTCTAAGGAGCAAGCGTCTTTCAATTACATGGCTGCAGTCACCATCTGCAGTGATTTTGGAGCCCAAGAAAATCAAGTCTGTCAGTGTTTCCACTGTTTCCCCATCTATTTGTCATGAAGTGATGGGACCAGATGCCATGATTTTAGTGTTTTGAATGCTGAGTTTTAAGTCAGCTTTTTCACTTTCTTCTTTCACTTTCATCAAGAGGCTCTTTAGTTCCTCTTCTCTTTCTGCCATTAAGGTGGTGTTATCTGCATATCTGAAGTTGTTGATATTTCTTTCAGCAATCTTGATTTGTTTGTCTTCAACCAGCCAGGCATTTCACATGATGTACTCTGAACAGATGCTGAATAAGCAGGGTGACAGTATACAGCCTTGACATACTCCTTTCCCAATTTTGAACCAGTCCATTGTTTCATGTCCTGTTCTGACTGTTGCTTCTTGATCTGCATAGAGATTTCTCAGGAGACAGGTAGTGTGGTCTGGTATTTCCATCTCTTGAAGAATTTTCGACAGTTTTTTGTGATCCACACAGTCGAAGTCTTTGGTGTAGTCAATGAAGCAGAAGTAGATGTTTTTCTGGACATCTAATATATATATAGCCATTAATGAAGTTGATAAGATGGCTGGATGGCATCACTGACTTGATGGACATGAGTCTGAGTGAACTCTGGGAGTTGGTGATGGACAGGGAGGCCTGGCGTGCTGCGATTCATGGGGTCGCAAAGAGTCGGACACGACTGAGTGACTGAACTGAACTGAACTGAATGAAATTGAAACTGTAAAACTGTACCCAACTCATGCGCACACACACACATACACGCGCGCACACACACACACACACACACACACACATACGGACCAGATGATTTTATAAGCAAGATCTTCCTAATTTAAGGAACAATCTTATATAATGTGTTCTAGACAATGTGCATTAGTCACTCAGTCATGTCTGACTTCTGCGACCCCATGGACTATGTCTAGGCTTCTCCGTCCATAAAACTCTCCTGGCAAGAATACTGGAGTGGGTAACCATTCCCTTTTCCAGGAGATCTTCCCAACCCAAGGACAGAACCCAGGTCTCCTGCATTGCAGGCAGATTCTTTATAGTCTGAGCCACCAGGGTAGACCCATGTTCTAAACTAGAAATTGACAAATTAAGGGTATTCACTATCCAATCACTTTTCAAAACATTATTATTATTAATTTTAAGTTATCTGCTTTTATGCTATAGCACAAAAATTAATAGCTTAATTCCTAAGCTCAAAGCTTCTCAGGTCCTACTAAGATTATCAAATTTCTCTCCACACCAGTCTGAGGTTCTGGGTTTCCCTGGTGGCTCAGGTGGTAAAGAACCCACCTGGCAGTGCAGGAGACACAAGAGATCTGGGTTCAATCCCTGGGTCAGGAAGATCCCCTGGAGAAGGAAATGGCAACCTGCTCCAGTATTCTTGCCTGGGTAATCCTCGAGCCTGGTGGGCTGCAGTCCGTGCAGGTCGCACAGAGTCAGACATGGCTGAGCACACATGCACACTTGCACAGCTTGAGGTTACAGGCCCTTATGAAGCCATCCCTTCCCTTAGCCCCCCAAAATCCAGGTCGAGCTGAGCTTCCTTGTCACCGAGTGATAGTGAGGGGATCATTTAGAGCCTCTGATCTCACTGAGGGTGCAGGCATTTGAAGATGTTGGTTCTAACGCTTTGTCTTGCTGAGGCTCAAAACCTTATCTCTTGTCTCCAATGCGGGCTCAAGTGCTTTGTTGCTGAGACAGTCATTCCTCCAGCCTGCTCAAGGCATCTACCACAACAGCTCAAACACACTAACAATTATCAGTTCAGCTCTAGTTAGTTTTGGAAACTAGTAAATCACTGTTTGGGGCTGCATTTCATCTCCCCCTGTAGCCCGCCCACCACCTCCACATCTCACAGTCATGTTGAAGTCCTAGTCCTCTAGTCTTCAGACTGTGATTGTATTTGGATTTAGAGTCTTCAATAAAGTGATTAAGTTAAAATGATAGGGTCCGTTGGGCTGGATCCTATCCGCTAGAGCTGGTGTCCTTGTAAGATGAGGAAATTTGGACATGGGTACCTATAGAGCAAAGACCATGTGAGGACGTGGTGAATAGGTGGTCATTCTTGAACCGAGGAGAGGGGCCTCAGAAGAAACCAACCCTTCCAACACCTTGGTCTTTGACTGCGTTCAGAACTGTGAGAAAATGAATTTCTATTACTTAAGCCACCCAGCCTGTGTTACCTTGTTGTGGCAGCCCTAACAAACTAAAGATTTCACTGTTTGTTGTGAGCTCAACTTTGCACTTAAAACAATATTTGCTATATCCTTCCCAGCATTTCTAATTGTGGCTGGAGGGGTGTTTAGGTTAGCCAGAAGATGTATTATGGGAACTCAATTCCCAGGCTCATTTTAAAGAGCCAGAGTGTGCCTTCTGAAGTCTGCCGATCTTTGTTAAAGCCGTCACCTGGTGTCTAACAATGATTGTTAGACCAGAGGTCAATGGCCCTATGTTCATCACAGCTTTCCATTAACTAGCTGCAAGCCAATTAATTACTCCCTCTCAGCTTCAGGGCTGTCATCTGTAAAAGAATGGTTTCCAAATGGTTCTAAATCTCCACCTCCTCAGAGCCCCCTCAGGAACTCCTGAGGCGTGAATGAGGAGGAGGAGGACAGGTGGGTTCTGTGCTGTCAGCCCATTTACTCTGTGTGTTTTTGCCTTTGCAATCTGAAAACTACCTCATGAACAAAGCATTGTGGGACCAAAACAAGCTTAAACCAGCTTTTTAAAAGATAAAATCTTCAGTTCCTGTTGCATCCTGGTAGCCTGTTATTTTCCAACAGTGGCCTCATGTCCACTGTCTGTAGATAAAACAAGGAATCAAGCCCCAGAGGTCAAATGATTTTTCTGGATCTTGCCGTGAGTCAGTGGCAGACTTGACACAAAATGCCAGCCCCTGATTCCTGGGCTTTGCCTCTTGGTTACAGAACAGTGGGCACGTGTGGCTGAGGGCATTGTCTGCGAGACAGTGATGGACATAACACTCACGACCTGTTCAGGGCTTCTGTGAGAACTGTGGAGAGTATGATACTGATTCTTTTAGGAGTGCTGCGTGTTTTTCATCCATTCACTTTTCTCCCACTTGCCTGCACTTGCATCGGCTGACAGGGTATCTGTCAATGGCTTAACAAGTCACTGGAAAAAGAAATGGCATCTGGCCACCCACAGAGTAAGGAGGCTGCATGATCACAGTGGATCAGAATCACAGTGGACATTCATTGTGCATCAGAGCAGTCATGGCGCAGGCATTTCACTGACCACATCTCCAGCTGTGCCCTCTACAAGAGATAGCCACCTCCCCACCTGCCCTCCCCCGACCCACTTCTCAAGCCCAGTCTGTAGCCCTTTGGTGTCCCTGGGTCCTAGGAGCCCCTGGGGATCAGCGTCCAACAGAGGCACAGGCTGCAGACGGCAAATGCTTATCTTACCAATTTCTGTTGAAGCAAAGGTTTTTTTTGTGTGTTTGTACAGGATCCAAAAGCAAAACAAAAACAAAAAACCACCACCACAACAAACAGATAAATGAATGCCATGGACCGCTTTTGATTTCTGAACATGTAAAAAATATATTGGTCTCCTTCCTTTAATATTAATACACACCTCAATTTTTTTTAATTACCCCATTTTCCTCCCCAATAACAATCAGTACCCTCTTGCTTTTGCCAGCTTTCCTACTAGAAAGTTTCATGTCATCTTTACTTTGTTGCAACTGTTTCCACAATAATAAGAGGGGATATTCCCTTATATCTTTGTACTTCAGAGTTGACCTCTCCTTATCACAGTAGCACTAAGAATTTTGCCTGAATTGTTTTTCCTAGAGGAATAGATACATTTGCTGTGAAGTTTTTCTGGAGTTAGACTATTGGTAAGCATGCTTTCATACCTTATTTCTATTCATCAATCACAAAGCATTACTTTAAACTGTTTTTCCCATGATTAAGAGTCCAAATTTATTTCAATGAGATTTATAGTGCCAAATAAAATATTCAACTTTATTTCTGATTTTTAAGGAATCTTTCATGGAGCCAAACAAATTTGGAATCAGAAGTAACCCTAGCAGTCATAGTCTTTTTGGAGTATTTCTTGTTTGATTTTGAGTTTCCATTTGGGGACTCATCTTGCCCCAACTCTCAACCCCGCTGATCTGAATGAAGTTGACTTTCATTCTCCCTTGCTCTGGGGGGATTAGGGGGTGGAGAGAATGACTTGGGCCTGGCTGATTAACACATTCTATTTCTCTGATCTCATTGATTGGCCCAAGGATAGGTTCAAGAATCATACTTTCACTGCTTGTTAGTAGAGAAAGTTCTTTTTGGCTTTGGACTTGAACCTGGGAGGATGGGATAGGGTTCAAGCTGCTAGCAGCCATCCTGCCCCAAGTTGGAAACTGACAATGAAGCCCCTGTGGAGTAGAAGTGAGCCAAGGAATGGGAAGAGATCAGTCTGGTAATACAGGGTAAGCTGAGCCTAGACATGTGTGCTCCTGGACATTTTAGTTACACAGGACAACAAACTACCCTTCTCCCTCCCCAACACACACTCATATACTGTTATTTTTTCTGAATCACCTTGATTTGGATTTTCCTCCATCTACAACTGGATGATTCTAGGAGCCAGGGTCAATTTGGAGTTCTCAGACTCTTAATGCTGAAAGTTCAGCTTCTCTGTATATCTGTGCCATGTCAAATCTTGGCGACCAAGTTTGGGGTGAGGTTGAAAAGAACAGTTTTATTGTTTTGCCAGGCAAAGTGGAGCACAGCAGCCTAATGCCTTCAAAACCAAGTGTTCCCACTTGGGGAAGATAGTGACAAGTTTTATAGTAATGGTTCAGAGAAGACTTGATTGGCTCATGGACTTTCCTCTGATGGGTTGGTGGTGAGGTAAGTGGGAGTCTCTGTCATCAACCTTCAGGTCCAGCTGGTCTGGAGTCTACATGCTTGTGGGCAGCATACCACTGTTAATCATTAACTTCTCCCACCTGGGGGAGGGATTCACTATCTACAAATGGCTCAAAGATATTGTAGTGTGAATCTGTTGATAAGGACCAAGGACCTTGCCCCAAGGCTGCTCTTGATTGTTTCTCCTTGGTCTTTCATGTCCCCCCTTCCCTAATTTACAATGGCTTGAATCTGCCCTTTGGAAGTCAGGGAGGGTCATGGAGGCTGAATAAGGGCTGTTTCCTGCCAGGAGCCAGCATGAGGAATCCCACCCATGACAAGGTCATGCGGAGAGGCCTGATGGGTAAGGCGAGTCAAACCTCATGGTTTCCCCCTGGTATTTCCTGAGCAGTATCCCCAAAATAAGAATCTGCCTGCTTTATTTTATTGTACTCTTCCGCTCTTCTGACACTCTCTGTAAAAAGTTAATTCAGGGCTTCAGTCTCCTGCAAAAGAATGTCTCAGCTTAAAACTCCCTCTGATAGCTCTCTAACTTGCCTAACAGGTTCCCCCGGACCTTTTACAGCTTGTGAATTGCTAACCGCCCCCCAACCAAGAGAGGCACAAAGCTTAAAGCATCTTAAAGATACAGAGACTTTTCTAAAGAGCTAAAAATCATATTGGTGACTCATGACTGTTGACTCAATGATTGCTGCCAGGCCTCCATATTCTTTATCTTTTAGGCACCTGGGAGGATATTAATCAATGTAATTGGGATATGGAAAAAGGTATATAGTAGTTTTGATGTTAGCAACACTAGAACTTGAGTTAATTACTTTTCTTTTGTTATAAATCACTGTACTCCTTTTACTTGTTATACATTGCTGTATCTTTGCTATGTAAGAATGTAACTTTATTTAGTACTTTCTGAGAGCGGCACCAGACTTTCAGAAGATCAACACAAATAAGTCTTCTGGTTGACAAACCCTTATCAGAAAATAGGCTGTAAAATGTTAATTGGCCCTTTTGGCCGGAAGATGATATAAATCACCTAAGACTTGTGTATACAACTAGGTATGCAGAAAGAAAAGCCTTGTTTTGATAAGAGTCTGGGCTGCTAACGCTGCATAATTTTGTATTACCCATTGATCTCTATGTGCAATCAAAAAGGTATAAAAGGCCTTTCTAGACAATAGAGGCTGGGCCAGTCATTGGAAGGACTGGTTTCCCTCGTGTCTCTTCTTTACTCCTTTTCTGGCTGAATTCCCATCTGGGGCATGGAGGCTTGCCATGTCTACTTACTTGCCCTGGCTTCTAAGATCCACATGAGAGGGAGCCCAAGGTGGGGCACCCCCCACTATCAAGAGGATGCCGGTGGCCTAAGGTAAATGGCACAAGCTCCTTGTCTGGAACTTTATTGGCTTTCCACGTAAACCAAGTTATTCAGCCTCTTTTCTCCACTTTATTTTCCTACTACAATATTTCTTCCTAATCTAATCTTATATTTCTAATTAAACAAATAAATAAGTTTTTCCTCACCTATCCATCTCCCCTTCGAATCACCCTGGATCCACTGGGGCTGGACCCTGGCAGTTCCCATAATCAAGGAAATGGACACAAAGGCCTTGTGCCCAGGAGCCCCATAGGGCCCTGCATGGTATCACCCTTGGAAATTCCATGCCAGAATGTGGTATCATGAGGCCCTCATCCATAGCCCCTGGTTCCCCAGATTTTAGCAGCCCCCAGCCAATAGTGCATGCTGGATATCATCATATCCCCAGTCTTCACACTGGAGGATCTGCTTGCATCCGTATATGGACACCCAGTCTATTAATCTAAGCTCTGTCCTGAAAATCCCTGGAGTCACCCTCAGGCTGATACTTGGGCTGAGGGGGATGCTTTTTGGTGGTGTGGTTGCTTCTTGGATGACAGATCTGAAGAATATGTCTATATAGTCCCTGGAGGGCTTCCTTGGTGACCCAGACAGTAATGAATCTGCCTACAACAATACAGGAGACCTGGGTTCGATCTCTGGGTCAGGAAGATCCCCTGGAGAAGGGAATGGCTACCTACTCCAGTATTCTTGCCTGGAGAATTCCATGGATGGAGAAGGTCTCAGAGTCTGACACGACTGAGTCTCACACACACACTCACTCACTCACTTCCTGCAAACAGGCTCAGCAAGAAAGATTTCTGGATCCAGGAACATAGTCTTGAAGGAAGAAGGCCCAGAGTCTGGGGCACCCACCCTGACCCCTTGTTTTTCAGCCCTGTGGAGATAAGGTTGGCCAGAGCTTGGGGTCCCTCTTGCTTGGGCCTTAGGGCGATGCTGGCTTTGCTTTCTCTTCTCCTCTGCTGTCTAGTTTTATAAGAGCTGGTTCTTAGGGAGATGGGGAACAATTGGTGGCTGTGAGTTGTGTGGCAATTATGGCAATGCTGACAGCCTCCCGATGTCATTAAATGTTTCTCCTCTTTCTGAGGGCTATCAAAGGGGGTGAAAAGGAGTGAGAAAACAGATGGGTGACTTTGATACTTCTGCTGCTTTTTGTTTGCATAATATCTTCTGTTTCTAAAAATAGTTATTTGTAATTAAACCACAGCACTAGGCAGTATCCTTCTAGGATTTCTTTACAATATTTGTCCCTCACTAATTATCTTGACCATTGACTTCCTGTGGCTGCACATCCTCACCTTTGGGCTCTTCTCTCTTTCCCCACCCTGGCTCTGGTGTCTGGGTGTCTGCATTTTCTATGACCTTTGACTGCCTTGTGATAACCTTGAAATCCACCTTTGTATTACAGCAGTACCTGTGGTCTTCTTTGAGCTGCTTACTCTTCTACATTGGCCCACCACCTTATTATATGCAAAGAAGTCCCTGAATTCCTTTCCGCATCCCCAGGCTCCTGCTCACACCCGCCAGCCCTGGACAGCCCCACCATCCCAGCAGCCCCAGGACAGCTAACCTGTTTTTAGCTCAATTCAGTCTCCTTGCTGAAGAATAAAATATGGATTTATAGATATAGACACATACATATACTTGTAGAAGAAGCACTAGAAGTCATCTCTAAGATTACACAAACATTCTTTGGCCCACGTATTATATTTTATACAACAGGATTCTGCACCCTATTGAGGTCTTATGAAAGGTCACACAGTCTACCAAGGGCTCAGCTGGGACATTACCCAGGCCTCTTAACCCTCACTCCATGGCCCTCCCCTTTCCCCCATGGTGACTCCCTCAGTCACATAAAAGATTTTTCCTTCTTTCTGCCATGCTGAAATTATTGGAGCTAACAAAATGTAAGAAAATTTATTTCAAACATTATTATTTTATTTCTTATTTATTAGCTCATGTTTCTCTTATGTTTATCATTATAATAACTTCTAGTTTATGACTATTAATACAGATCTCTGACTTGGTTTGTATTTCTCTTTCTTCTTTTTTGAAAAAAAATATTTTTTAATTGAATGATAATTGCTTTATAGAGTTTTGTTGTTTTCTGTCAAACCTCAACATGAATCAGCCATAGGTATACATATATCCCCTCCCTTTTGAACCTCCCTCATCTCCCTCCCCAGCCCACCCCTCTAGGTTGATATAGAGCCCCTGTTTGAGTTTCCTGAGCCACACAGCAAATTCCCATTGGCTATCTATTTTACACATGGTAATACAAGTTTTCATGTTACTCTCTCCATACATCTCACCCTCTCCTCCCCTCACCCCATGTCCATAAGTCTGTTCTCTATGTCTGTTTCTCCATTGCTGCCCTGCAAATAAATTATTCAGTACCATATTTTTAGATTCCATATATACGCATTGAAATGAAGTGAACTCGCTCAGTCATGTCCGACTCTTTGCAACCCCATGGACTGTAGCCTATCAGGCTCCTCCGTCCATGGGATTTTCCAGGCAAGAATGCTGGGGTGGATTGCCATTTCCTTCTCCAGGGGACTTTCCCGACTCAGGAAATGAACCCGGGTCTCCCACATTGCGGGCAGATGCTTTACTGTTGGAGCCATCAGGGAAGCCCATATACGCATTAGTGTATATTTATCTTTCTCTTTCTGACTTACTTCACTCTGTATAATAGGCTCTAGGCTCATTTGCCTCATTAGAACTAACTCAAATGTGTTCCTTTTCATGGCTGAGTAATATTCTGTTGTGTATATGTGCCAAAATTTCTGTGTTCATGTCGATGGACATCTAGGTTGCTTCCATGTTCTAGCTATTGTAAATAGTGCTGCAGTGAACAATGGGATACATGTGTCTTTTCAGTTTTGGTTTCCTCAGGGTATATGCCTAGGAATGGGATTGCTGGGTCATTTGGTGGTTTTATTCCTAGTTTTTAAGAAATCTCCATATTGTCTTCCATAATAACTGTATAAATTTACATTCCCACCAATAGTGCAAGAGTGTCCCCCTTTTTCCACACCCTCTCCAACATTTACTGTTTGTAGACTTTTTGATGATGGCCATTCTGACAATTATGAGGTGATATCTCATTGTAGCTTTGATTTGCATTTCTCTAATAATGAGCAGTGTTGAGCTTCTTTTCATGTGTTTGTTAGCCGTCTCTACATCTTCTTTGGAGAAATGAGGTGTTTTTCCCACTCTTTGATTGGGTTGTTTGTGTTTTTGGCATTGAGTTGTATGAGTTGCTTACATCTTTTGGAACTTAATCCTTTGTCAGTTGTTTCATTTGCTATCTTTTTTTTTTTTTTTCCCATTCTTAGGGTTGTCTTTTTGCCTTACAGTTTCCTTTGCTGTGTAAGAACTTTTAAGTTTAATGAGGTCCCAGTTGTTTACTTTTGTTTTTATTTCCATTACTCTAAGAGGTGGGCCATAGAGGATCTTGCTTTGATTTATGCCATCGAGTGTTCTGCCTGTGTTTTCCTCTAAGAGTTTTACAGTTTCTGGTCTTACATTTAGGTCTTAAATTTTGAGTTTATTGCTGTGTATCCTGTTCCATTCAGTTGAGCTACTCAGTTGTATCCTACTCTTTGCAACCCCAAAGATGGCAGTACACCAGGCTTCCCTGTCCATCACCAACTCCCAGAGCTTACTCAAACTCATGTCCACCAAGTTAGTGATACCATGAAACCAACTTATCCTGTCATCCCCTTCTCCTCCCACCTTCAATCTTTCCTAGCATCAGGGTCTATTCCAATGAGTCAGTTCTTTGCATCAGGTGGCCAAAGTATTGGAGTTTCAGAGTCAGCTTCAGTCCTTCCAATGAATATTCAGGACTGATTTCCTTTAGGATGGACTGGTTTGATCTCCTTGCAGTCCAAAGGACTCTCGAGAGTCTTCTCAAACACCACAGTTCAAAAGCATCAGTCCTTCAGCACTCAGCTTTCTTTATAGTCCAACTCTCACATCCATACATGGCTAATGGAAAAACCATAGTTTTAACTAGATGGACTTTTGTCGGCAAAGTAATGTCTCTACTTTTTAATATGCTGTCTAGGTTGGTCATAGCTTTTCTTCCAAGGAACAAGCATCTTTCAATATCATGGCTGCAGTCACCATCTGCAGTGATTTTGGAGGCTCCCAAAATAAATTCTCTCACTGTTTCCGTTATTTCTCCATCTATTTGCCATGATGTGATGGGACTGGATGCTATAATTTTAGTTTTCTGAATTTTGAGTTTTAAGCTAACTTTTTCACTCTTCTCTTTTGCTTCCATCAACAGGCTGTTTAATTCTTCTTTGCTTCCTACCATAACGGTGGTGTCATCTGTATATCTGAGATTATTGATATTTCTCCTGGCAATCTTGATTCCAGCTTGTGATTCATTCAGCCCAGCATTTCTCATGATGTACTCTGTATATAAGTTAAACAAGCAGGGTGAATACATAGCCTTGACATACTCCTTTCCCGATTTGGAACCAGTCTGTTGTTCCATGTTTGGTTCTAACTGTTGCTTCTTGACCTACATACTGATTTCTCAGGAGGCAGGTCAGGTGGTCTGGTATTCCCATCTCTTTAAGAATTTTCCTTTTTGTTGTGATCCACAGTTAGGAAGTGTCCTAATTTCATTCTTTAACATGTAGCTGTCCAGTTTTCCCAGCACCATTTATTGAAGAGGCTGTCTTTGCCCTGTTGTATATTCTTGCCTCCTTTGTCAAAAATAAGGCACCCATAGGTGCATGGGTTTATGTCTGAGCTTTCTATCTTGTTCGATTGGTCTATATTTCTGTTTTTGTGCCAGTACTATACTGTCTTGATGACTGTTGCTCATCAAGTCAAAAGGTTGATTCCTCCAGCTCCATTCTTCTTTCTCAAGATTGCTTTGGCTATTTGGAGTCTTTTGTGTTTATATATGAATTGTGAAATTTTTTGTCCTAGTTCTGTGAAAAATGCCATTGTTAATTTGATGGTAATTGCATTGAATCTGTAGATTGAATTTGGTAGTATAGTCACTTTCACAATATTGATTCTTTCTACCCAGGAACATAGAATATCTCTCCATCTGTTTATGTTATCTTTGATTTCTTTCATCAGTGGCTTATAATTTTCTTTATACAGTTCTTTTGTCTCCTTTGGTAAGTTTATTCCTAGATATTTTATTCTTTTTGTTGCAGTGGTAAGTGGGATTGATTCCTTAATTTCTCTTTCTGATTTTTCATTGTTAGTATATGGAAATGCAAGTGATTTCTATGTATTGATTTTGTATCCTGCGACTTTGCTAAATTCACTAGTTAGCTTTAGTAATTTTCTGATAGTATTTTTAGGGCTTTCTATGTAGTTTCATGTCATCAGCAAACAATGAGAGCTTTACTTCTTTTCTGATCTGGATTCCTTTTATTTATTTTTCTTTTCTCATTGCTGTAGTTAGAACTTCCAAAACTATGTTGAATAATAGTTGTGAAAGTGGGCACCCTTGCCTTGTTCCTGATTTTAGGAGGAATGCTTTCAGATTTTCACCATTGAGAATAATGTTTGCTGAAGGCTTATCATATATGGCCTTTACTATGTTGAGGTAGATTCCTTCTATGTCCATTTTCTGAAGAGTTTTAATCATAAATAAGTGCTGAATTTCGTCAAAGCCTTTTTCTGCATCTATTGAAATTATCATATGGTTTTTATCTTTCAATTTGTTAACACGGGGTATCACATTGATTGATTTGAGTATACTGAAGAATCCTTGGATCCCTGGAATAAATCCAACTTGATCATGGTGTATGAGCTTTTTGATGTGTTGTTGAATTGTTGAGGATTTTTGTATCTGTGTTCATCAGTGATGTTGGCCTGTAGTTTTCGTTTTTGTGTGTTGTCGTTGTCTAGTTTTGGTATCAAAGTGATGGTGGCCTTGTAGAATGAGTTTGGAAGTATTCCTTCCTCTGCAGTTTTTGGAAAGAGTTTTAGAAGGATAGGCATCAGCTCTTCTCTAAATGTTTGATAGAATTCTCCTGAGAAGTCTTCTGATCTTAGGCTTTTGGTTTTGGGGAGATTTTTGATCACAGCTTTGATTTCAGTGCTTGTCATTGGGTTATTCATAGTTTCTATTTCTTTCTAGTTCAGTCTTGGAAAATTGAACTTCTCTAAGAATCGGTCCATTTCTTTCAGGTTATCCATTTTATTACCGTATAGTTCTTCATAATAGTCTCTTATAATCCTTTGCATTTTTGTATTGTCTGTTGCAACCTCTCCTTTTTTATTTCTAATTTTGTTGATTATTGTCTTTTTTTTTCTTGGTGAGTCTGGCTAAAACTTTATCAATTTTATCTTCTCAGAGAACCACCTTTTTGTTTTATTAATCTTTACTATTGTTTCTTTCATTTCTTTTTCAGTTATTTCTGCTCAGATCCTTATGGTTTCTTTCCTTTTGCTAATTTTGGGTGTTTTCGGGTCTTCTTTTCCCAGTTGTTTTTGGTGTAAAATTATGTTGTCTATACAATGTTTTTTATGTTTCTTGAAGTAGGATTGTATTGCTATAAAATTCCCTCTTAGGACTGCTTTTGCTGCATCCTGTCGGTTTTGAGTTGTTGTGTTCTCATTGCCATTTGTTTCTAGAAATTTTTTTTATTTCCTGTTTGATTTCTTCAGTAACCGGTTGATTATTTAGAAATGTATTGTTTGTTCTCCATGTGCTTGTGTTCTTTACAGTTTTTTTTTTTTTCTGTGATTGATATCTAGTCTCATAGCATTGTGGTTGGAAAAGATGCTTGATATTATTTCATTTTTCTTAAATTTACTGAGGTCTGATTTGTGACCCAAGATGTGGTCTATCCTGGAGAATGTTCCATGTGCACTTGAGAAGAAGGTGCATTCTTCTGCATTTGGATGAAATGCCCTGAAGATATCAATGAGATCCATCTCATCTAATGTATCATTTAAGACTTGTGCTTCCTTATTAATTTTCTGTTTTGCTGATCTGTCCATTGGTGTAAGTGGGGTGTTAAAGTCTCCTACTATTACTGTGTTTCTTTTAATTTCTCTTTTTATGTCTGTTAGTGTTTGTCTTATGCATTAAGGTGCTCCTATCTTGGGTGCGTAGATATTTACAATTGTTATGTCTTCCTCTTGGATTGACCCCTTGATCATTATGTAGTGTTCTTTATCTCTTGTAATCTTCTTTATTTTAATGTCTATTTTGTCTGATCTGAGGATTGTTACTCCAGCTTTCTTTTGCTTCCCATTTGCATGGAATATATTTTCCCATCCTCTCACTTTCAGTCTATATGTATCTTGAGGTCTGAAGTGGGTTTCTTGTAGACAGTATATATATGTATCTATCTATCTATCTATAGACAGTATATATATATAGACAGTATATATACATAGACAGAATTATATATATATAATTTTTGTATCCATTCAGCCAGTCTGTGTCATTTGGCTGGAACATTTAATCTGTTTACATTTAAAGTAATTGTTGTTATATATGTTTCTATTGCCATTTTCTTGTTTGGTGTTTGATTTTATGTATCTTTTTCTTCTCTTGTATTTCTAGACTATATAAGTCCCTTTAACATTTGTTGTAAAGCTAGTTTGGTGGTACTGAATTCTCTTAATTTTTGCTTGTCTGAAAACCTTTTGATTTCTCCATCAGTTTTGAATGAGATCCTTGCTGGGTACAGTAATCTTGGTTGTAGATTTTCCCCTTTCTGTACTTTAAATATATCCTGCCATTCCCTTCTGGCCTGCAGAGTTACTGCTGAAAGATCATCTGTTAAGCTTATGGGGTTTCTCTTGTATATTATTTGTTGCTTTTCCCTTCTGCTTTTAATATTCTTTATTTGTGTTTTATCTTTGTTAGTTTGATTAGTATGCATTTTGGCATGTTTCTCCTTGGGTTTATCTTGTATGGAACTCTTTACATCTCTTGGACTTGACTATTTCCTTTCCCATGTTGGAAAAATTTTCAACTATAATCTCTTCAAAAATATTCTCATCTACTTTCTTTTTCTCTTCTTCTTCTGGAACCCCTATAATTTGAATGTTGGTGAATTTAATATTGTCCCAGAGGTCTCCAAGGCTATCTTCAGTTCTTTTCATTCTTTTTACTTTATTCTGCTCTTCAGAAGTTATTTCCACCAATTTATCTTCCAGCTCACTGATTCGGTCTTCTGCTTCAGATATTCTGCTATTGATTCCCTCTAGAGAATTTTTTTTTTTTTTACAATATTGTATTGATTTTGCCACACATCAACATGAATCCATGATGGGTGTACACATGTTCCCCATCCTGAACCCCCCTTCCACCTCCCTCCCTGTACCATCCCTCTGGGTCATCCCAGTGCACCAGCCCTAAGCATCCTGTATCCTGCATCGAACCTAGACTGGTGATTCCTTTCTTATATGATATTATACATGTTTCAATGCCATTCTCCCAAATCATCTCACCCTCTCCCTCTCCCATAGAGTCCAAAAGACTGTTCTATACATCTGTGTCTCTTTTGCTGTCTCGCATACAGGGTTATCATTACCATCTTTCTAAATTCCATATATATGCATTAGTATACTGTATTGCTGTTTTTCTTTCTAGCTTACTTCACTCTGTATAATAGGCTCCAGTTTCATCCATCTCATTAGAACTGATTTAAATGTATTCTTTTTAATGTCTGAGTAATACTCCATTGTGTATATGTACCACAGCTTTCTTATCCATTCATCTGCTGATGGACATCTAGGTTGCTTCCATGTCCTGGCTATTATGAACAGTGCTGCAATGAACATTGGGGTACACGTGTCTCTTTCCATTCTGGTTTCCTTGGTATGTATGCTCAGCAGTGGGATGGCTGAGGCATAAGGCAGTTCTGTTTCCAGTTTTTTAAGGAATCTCCGCACTGTTCTCCATAGTGGCTGTACTAGTTTGCATTCCCACCAACAGTGTAAGAGGGTTCCCTTTTCTCCACACCCTCTCCAGCATTTATTGCTTGTAGACTTTTGGATCGCAGCCATTCTGACTGGTGTGAAATGGTACCTCATTGTGGTCTTGATTTGCATTTCTCTGATAATGAGTGATGTTGAGCATCTTTTCATGTGTTTGCTAGCCATCTGTATGTCTTCTTTGGAGAAATGTCTGTTTAGTTCTTTGGCCCATTTTTTGATTGGGTCATTTATTTCTCTGGAATTGAGCTGCATGAGTTGCTTGTATATCTTTGAGATTAGTTGTTTGTCAGTTGCTTCATTTGTTATTTTTTCTCCCATTCTGAAGGCTATCTTTTCACCTTGCTTATAGTTTCCTTTGTTGTGCAGAAGCTTTTAATTTTAATTAGATCCCATTTGTTTATTTTTGCTTTTATTTTCAGTATTCTGGGAGGTGGATCATAGAGGATCCTGCTGTGATTTATGTCCGAGAGTGTTTTGCCTATGTTCTCCTCTAGGAGTATTATAGTTTCTGGTCTTACGTTTAGATCTTTAATCCATTTTGAGTTTATTTTTGTGTATGGTGTTAGAAAGTGTTCTAGTTTCATTGTTTTACAAGTGGTTGCCCAGTTTTCCCAGCACCACTTGTTAAAGAGATTGTCTTTAATCCATTTTATATTCTTGCCTCTTTGTCAAAGATAAGGTGTCCATAGGTGCATGGATTTATCTCTGGGCTTTCTATTTTGTTCCATTGATCTATATTTCTGTCTTTGTGCTAGTACCATACTGTCTTGGTGACTGTGGCTTTGTAATAGAGCCTGAAGTCAGGCAGGTTGATTTCTCCAGTTCCATTCTTCTTTCTCAAGATTGCTTTGGCTATTCGAGGTTTTTTGTATTTCCGTACAAATCTTGAAATTATTTGTTCTAGCTCTGTGAAAAATACCATTGGTAGCTTGGGGATTGCACTGAGTCTATAGATTGCTTTGGGTAGTGTACTCATTTTCACTATATTGATTCTTCTGATCCATGAACATGGTATATTTCTCCATCTATTAGTGTCCTCTGATTTCTTTCACCAGTGTTTTATAGTTTTCTATATATAGGTCTTTAGTTTCTATAGGTAGATATGTTCCTAAATATTTTATTCTTTTTGTTGCAATGGTGAATGGAATTGTTTCCTTAATTTCTGTATTTTCTCATTATTAGTGTATAGAAATGCAAGGGATTTCTGTGTGTTGATTTTATATCCTGCAACTTTACTATATTCATTGATTAGCTCTAGTATTTTTTAATTTCAGTAGTTGTGTTGCTTGTCTCTGTATGTTTATTCTTTAATTCTTCTAGGTCTTTGTTAATTGATTCTTGCATTTTCCCCATTATGTTTTCAAGGCTATTGATCATCTTTACTGTCATTATTCTGAATTCTTTTTCAGGTGGTTTGCCTATTTGCTCTTCATTTATTTGGACTTCTGTGTGTCTAGTTTGTTCCTTCGTTTGTTCAGTATTTCTTTGTCTTTTCATTATTTTTTAAAAATAATTTATTGTGTTTAAGGTTCCCTTTTCCAACCCTTCAGGGTTGAATTCTTTGTTCCTCCTAAGATTGGTGCAGTGACTTTTGTAAGCTTCATATAGGGTGAGATTTCTGCTGAGTTTGTCGTTGTTGTTGTTGTTTTGTTTTGTTTTTCCTCTGATGGGCAAGGCTGAGTGAGGTCATAATCCTGTATGCTGATAATTGGGTTTGTATTTTTGTTTTATTTGTTGTTTGGATGAGGCATCCTGCAACAGGATGCTACTGGTGGTTGGGTGATGCTGGGTCTTGTATTCAAGTGGTTTTCCTTTGTGGGAATTCTCACTATTTGATACTCTGCCGAGTTAGTTCTCTTAGTCTAGGGTCATGGAGTTAGTGCTCCCACTCCAAAGGCGGCACAGGGTTTGCTCTTGAGTTTTGTGTGGTTCTATATATTCTTTTCCACTGGGCAGGTACTCCTGTCTGCTCTCAGCTGGTGTTCTGCATGTACTTCTGTGTCTGATGGTATGTTTCTGATGTATCTGTGAAGAGAAATGTACTCCATGTCCACCTACTACTCTGCCATCTTGTCAGCTTCTCTTTCTCTTTTCAAAAAAGGTGACTTAAAAATTTTAAATTTCAGAAGCTAATGTTTCTAGGATATAGACATTAGAGTAATCCTAGAAAGTTTAAGCTGTTTACAACTTCATTAGCCTCAAGAATTGGGAACATGGTTAAAAAAAGAAAGAAAGAAAGAAAAGATGAATAGGTGTTTTCCTCTAGTTCATCCACTAGAAGGGTAATCAATCACATCCTGAGACCATCTGTGGTCAAGGATATTTTCTATGTTCCTCTACCCAACATTGAAACACATACACATGCACACTAAAAATGACTAAAATATTTTTCTGAATAATCAAACATCTTTGCAAAGAATTATGTTTTCTGAAAATGAGAGAAATTCATAACATATAAGATAATAGTTTCTAGCATAATTCAGTTCCTGTGTGTGTGTATTGCACTATTGGGAAGGGTACACATTTCTTATGTAAAGATTTATTCATATCAGCAATTAGAAAGGAATTTTTTCTTTGCCAGCTATGTGACTCAGTGGTTACCCATATTCTGTGGATTTTATTAGATTTGGTTTTGCTCTCACGAGGTTTGCAGTCTGGTTCATTTATATCTTAGTCTCTTTTTCATATATATAATATGGATTGAATAGATGAAATCAGTAAATAAACACATGATAAACTCAATTAATAAACCTAGTAAGTGAATAAGATGAAATATTTACTGGCAACATAGTATATTAGTTGGTAAACTCATTAGTGAGGTAGTAATTGTAAGAAGAATTAATGTGATTTCCAAATTTAGATAATGTAAGTGGAAGAATTTATACATGGTAATTTTTTCTTTATTATTTGTATAATTTTGGGATAATTGGTTAGAAAAATCTTTACTGCTCTATACCTCATTTCAAAATTTCTTAGCTACACTTAATTGTAATTTGTGTCTTTGTAGAATCTTATTAAATATTAGAGCACAAATGGGTATGCAAGCTGTTCTTGATCATAACATCTGTTCAATACTAAATCTTTGTATTCTGCTGCCCTCACCAAAGGGAATATTGACATTTACTGAGCACCTGTGTTTCACATACATTATTTAACAAAATCATCAGTTACCTGGTGGGGCATGCATGTGTGTGCAATCATTATTCCTATTTTAGAGATGTGAAAACTTTGATGTGAATGGTTCAGAAAAGATGTGTTGAGTCATAAAACTAAAGGATGATAGAATTAGAACTTAGAACTTGATCTGACTGCTGACAACATGCTTCACAGCACAAAATAATGCAACCACTCTAAAAGGCTGAAGTTGGTGATACTCTCAGTTAATGGCCTAATAATTCTGTTTACTTCTCTATTGATACTCACTTAACCACTGTAGAATCCTCTATTGCGTCTTCATTGGGAAAGAGAAAAAAACCAAAATGGTCTAAATTAGGTATAATATTTCCATACAGTGTTCAAGCTCTGGGAAATGTTCCTTAAACTGACAACTTTTCATTAAAGTCTATCTTCTGGAACTTTGGTGAAAGCTCCATGATTGAAAAAAGAGCTCCACAATAGAAACATGACTTTATCTTGCATTATTATTTGAACAGAGGCTCTTAAGTGCCTGGCACTTATAAATATAGCTGATACTATCAAAGAGAATACCTACTTTGTACCAGGCATCATACTTCACATTTGTATCATAATATTAGTCATAATAATACCTACTTATTAGGTACTAATAAAAATAAACTTATTATTTAGGTAAAAATAAATTTATTATTTAGTTAAAAATAAATCATCTTTTATTTATTTCAATATTTCAGTGATGTAGAAATATTATCTCCATTTTACATATGAGGAAACGTCTTCAGTGAGGTTGTCTAAACTCACATAGCTAGTTAACAGCAGAACCTAGCATTGATTTTCCAGCTAGGCGACTTATCAAAACTGGAATATTACAACTGACAGACTTTAATTGTCATCTAAAAGGAAGGGAATGGGGATAGTCCTGTTGAATGCTTTTTACCAGATGAAATCTCACAGGCATTATTCCCCCTCCTTCCTAAGTAATTTCTGAGCATCCCTTCTATGTGAAAAGCTCTCTGCCAGTGAAGGACTTTGGAAGACAGACTGTAACCTTGCTGTAAAGGAACTTGCAGCCTGCACAGTAGAGATTGGACAAGCACACAATAGCCACATTACAACCTAGACAAGACCCAGGGGAGAACACAGTGGGAATCCAAGGAGAGGGCCCATCCTTTCTCTCACTGGCATCTAGCCAATAAAAAAAAGGAACTAAAAAAACTTGTTTTTTGGATGAATAAAACAAAATGGCAAAAGCTTTTAAAAACCAGTTTAAGATTCTTATTAAGTATTTTTTCTGGATTAAAAAAAAAAAAAAAGCCAAATGCTTTACAAGCTAGTTTTTCAAAAAATGGAAATGTGAGAGGTTCTGAATAAGACAGAAAAGGAAAAGAAAATAAGAAAAGGTGGGAGAAAAGGAGATAGGTTGGTGACAATAATAGCAGAGATCACAGCTATTGTCCCTAGTTTTAGAAGCAGCAGAGATAGAAACAATTTGGCATTCT
The DNA here is from genome assembly GCF_042477335.2 of Ovis canadensis. Lineage (NCBI taxonomy): Eukaryota > Metazoa > Chordata > Mammalia > Artiodactyla > Bovidae > Ovis > Ovis canadensis. The sequence continues at coordinate 15,253,128 of NC_091251.1, forward strand.
GAAGGGCATACTCTCAGAATGGCTAGTTTCCTGTGAGCAGTAGGTGGCAGTCTTAACATCTTCTGCCTTAACTCTAAAGCATGGCTCAAGAGATGGACTGTAGCCTTGGAGAAAAGGTCATGATATTTGGAAACTGGAAACTGACCATGTTAACTGTTGACCTGCAAGATCCATTGTTACTTTTCCTTACATTCAACTATCAAATAACAACTGATGTCTGTCTGATTTTGTTGTCAATCTTCTGTGTTTCAAGGTACAGAACTTGAGGATGGTAATAAGACAGAAACAGAGTTTTGAGTCTAGTTCTCTGCCATAGCTTCTGTGACATGTGGAAAGAGAGCAGGTTGTTTTGGGTAGAGTCATCCACGTACACTTGAAATTTGGATTGACAATTAAAATCACATGTGTAACCATAAACATGTATATGAATGTTTATATTTTATATATCTATCAATATACTCCATAGATAGAGTTGGAGAATTCCCAAGGCTTATTGACTCCAAATCCCATAACATCCCAGTGAGTGTCATGAATTGCTTTATCTCATCTTCACATGAAAATTTCCATTTCAGAAAGCTAGCATGCTATACACTTCTCTGCCAAAGTTGCTTTGCTAATGATGTCCAGAGTCTTCAGAAGATGGCCAGTCCTTTCAGTAGTTTCAGTGATGAGTGATTGATCATTTACTATTTACTTAATTGACTTTTGTCTTGATTTCATGTTGAAAAAAAATGATCATTTTTGAGGTCTTTGCATTATCATGGTTGAGGTCTTTGCTAACAGCAGCAGTGTCATAGTGGTGTGGACTTATTATTTGTGTTACAAGGTGTCTATGTGTTGGTTTAGAGGGCAGATTTCTAAGTCCTTAACAGTCAAAATCCATTGAATCCTGTAAATATATAAGGGTAGCATCAGGACAGATGTCTAATAGCATAGGACCTGGAGTGTGAACAGTTTGGGCAGCTATTCTTAATAAAAAGTGTGCACAAATACTTTAATTTTGTCACCCACAAAAGCTTATGTTCATGGGAACATGTTGCTAAGATCCTCCCTTCTCAGAAGGGCCTGAGGATACAGAAGCCTGGGTTTCATCACCATTGCAGTAAATTTGCCTCTGGTCAGTATTCTCCACACTACCTTCAAAATGCCTTTTCCCATTTCTCTTGCTTTTACTTAACTCAAGTCTTTGGGGGCAAGACCTTGGGTCTTTTTAATCAGCATGTATTTAAGTTGTTGTAAAAAATGCTTGTTAAAATGAGCGGAGCTAGAAATTGCATTAGAAACTGGCACCCTTGATATGTTCGCACCTCGTCCTGCAGAAACTAGATCAAAAGATCTTAGTTGTGTGAAGAATCCTCACTCATTAGCTTTGCTATGTTTCTTCCTCTGACGACATAGGGCATGATCTTTTTCTGTGAGGGTAAAAATGTAACAGTGATTATTGTCATAGCAGTGGTTAACATTCATGTAGAAGTCAAATTGTGAGGATGCTAGCAGAGTAATTATTTTACACATAAGAAGTAACTGTTAGTTGGCATTTGCTGGTGAAACTATTCAGAGGAGTAGAATAGAGAAGGAAGAAGGATATGATTTATGAAGAGTTAGGGCTTGCTCGTGTGTAGTCATCTCTAGCTAAAGCCTGAAAACCCAATGGGCTTTTAGATAATCGGGCCACCAGTCCAGGATGAAGCAGATGTTCAGTTAGGCTTCACATAAAGGCCTTTTCCTCCTCCCCACAGGTTTTATGTTGATCTCACTTTCTGGGCCTTTTGGATTTTGATCCGTAGAAGGGTAACCTGGGTATGAAGTTCTTAAGGTAAAACGGACTGTTTACTTTAGAAAAATCAGATGGTCTATATCCCAAGATTAAAAGCCCCCAAACCGTATTAGACTTGCACATCTCTGCTTATTGATTGGTTAACAAGTTATTAAAGGAAGATAGGAAGCAAATCAAGTGTACAATCAAACTTGCTTAGCTGTTTAAAAGGATTCTGAATCTGGAAACTCCTGAAGATACTTTGGTAAAACCACAGAATGTGAAGATGCTTTCTGTAAATAAGACCAGTGTGGACTCCTCTGAATAGATTTAGCTGAACTATGAATTTTTAAGAAGGATTGTAGATGTAGATGAGTATATGAAAATAAAAGCTTACATTAATTAATGCATATGTTGGAAAGTAGAGCCTCATGTCCTACGATATTTAGTCTTTGTCCATAATCAGTCAGTTCAGTTCAGTCGCTCAGTCCTGTCTGACTCTGCAACCCCATGGACTGCCGCTCACCAGGCCTCCCTGTCTATCACCAACTACTGGAGCTTACTCAAACTCATGTCTGTCACGTTGATGATGCCATCCAACCATCTCATCCTCTTTCATCCCTTTCTCCTCCTATCTTCAATCTTTCCTAGGATCCAGAACTTTTCAAATGCATCAGTGTTTAGCATCAGGTGGCCAAAGTATTGGAGTTTCAGTTTCAGCATCAGTCCTTCCAATGAATATTCAAGACTGATTTCTTTAGGATGGACTGGTTTGATCTCCTTGCAGTCCAAGGGACTCTCAAGAGTCTTCTCCAACACCACAGTTCAAAAGCATCAATTCATTAGTGCTCAGCTTTCTTTATGGTCCAAGTCTCACATCCATACATGACTACTCAAAAAACTATAGCTTTATCAAGATGGACATTTGTTGGCATAGTAATGTCTCTGCTTTTTAATATACTATCTAGGTTGCTCATAACTTTTTTTCCCAAGGGGCAAGTGTCTTTTAATTTCATGATGTGGTCACCATCTGCAGTGATTCTGAAGCCCCCCAAAATAAAGTCTGTTACTGTTTCCATTATTTCCCCATCTACTTGCCATGAAGTGATGGGACCAGATGCCATGATCTTAGTTTTCTGAATGTTTAGTTTTAGGCCAGCTTTTTCACTCTCCTCTTTCTGCAGGAGGCTCTTTCATCAAGAGGCTCTTTATTTCTTCTTTTCTTTCTACCATAATGGTGGTGTCATCTGTATACAGATGTGAGGTTATTGATATTTCTCCCAGCAATCTTGATTCCAGCTTATGCTTTATCCAGTCCAGCATTTGTCCATAATAGTTATTCCTCTAAATTTGGCATACCATTTTTGAGCTTTGCTCTCTCTTTTTCTGCTTTGATCTGATTTAATGATCTAAGCACACATGAGATATATTAGAGGTGGCTTTTCAAAGTCAAGTTGGAGGGTGCAAGGTAGGAAACAATGTTTTTCCTCTACTCTCTTTTGTTCAGTCATTCAATTCAGTTCAGTCACTCAGTCGTGTCCGACTCTTTGCTACCCCAAGAATTGCAATCATTAGGACCTGCTAATTAAATTGATGAAAACTAGATTAACAAGAGAAAGGGCATATAGTTTTGTGATATTTATATTTTAATGTTTATGTGCATGGAGGTGTTCATAGATAAGAAATGAAGACCCCCAAAGAGGTGGTTAGTTTCAGGGGCTTATATACCATTCTAACAAATTTATGGAGAAGTAACAAGAAAAAAGAAAAGGGTATATACTTCAAAGGGTGGTCAGTTGTGGGAAGGTAGATATATGGGTGAAACTAACGAAAGATAAGGGTAATTTTAGTAAAGTTTATTCTTGCATATCTACCTTAGTACTGATTTTCTATGACATAAAGTAAGGAGCCTTGTCTGGAAATCTAGAGGTGTAAGTTCCAGCCATCATTCTTCCTTCAGCCACGTGAAAAGGAAAATTTATTTATTTGGCTTGTGTGTTGGTGGTGGGGTGGAGGTCAGGATAGACTGCTGCTGCTGCTGCTGCTGCTAAGTCGAATCAGTCATGTCCAACTCTATGCGACCCCATAGATGGCAGCCCACGAGGCTCCTTCGTCCCTGGGATTCTCCAGGCAAGAACACTGGAGTGGATTGCCATTTCCTTCTCCAATGCATGAAAGTGAAAAGTGAACGTGAAATCACTCAGTCGCATCTGACTCTTAGCAAGCCCATGGACTACAGCCTACCAGGCTCCCCATCCATGGGATTTTCCAGGCAAGAGTACTGGAGTGGGTCAGTAGTGCCTTCTCCGAAGGATAGATTATCATTCTCTAATATATATTCCATGGAACATTAGTCTTGGGAACAGTTACTTCCCAATAATTCCATGGACAATTCAGGAAGCAATATCCCCTTATCGGAGATTCACAAAGCACAGGAACTGTGAGAATTGCTACGTTAAAGAAATCTGCCACCTAGCATTGCCAAAAATTATCTGACCAGAAGAACTTTCCATTTTGCTTTTATTTTATTTTTTAAACATAAATTTATTTATTTAATTGGAGGTTAATTACTTTACAATATTGTGTTGGTTTTGCCATACATCAACATAAATTCACCACAGGTATATATGTGTTCCCCATCCTGAACCCCCTCCCTCCTCCCTCCCTGTACCATCCCTCTGGGTCATCCCAGTGCACCAGCCCCAAGCATCCAGTATCATGCACTGAACCTGGACTGGCAATTCGTTTCGTATATGATATTATACATGTTTCAATGCCATTCTCCATTTTGCTTTTAAAAAATAGCAACTTTTAAGTACTCTTGGAAATATAGGTCTGTAAAAAATACTTAAGTAAAAACTTGAGCTTAATGCTCTTTAGGATACCTTACTGGTCTTATCCTTTATAATTTTATATTTAATTCATTGTAAAACTCCATTTGTAATATTTTGAGTGCTGTACAGAAGGTGTCAAAATTCATTTGCTTTTTTAAGACTTATATATACTTACACACAAAAGTAAATAACACACCTGACAATATACAGGAAAGGCATGGTAATATAGGCAGAAAAGTAAATTCAGCTTATAAGCAAGATATATGCATATGTGTGCAATTGGCATGAAATGAGTATTTCAAAGGGAAGAATCACGAGAGAATTATAGTTGTGAGGTGTGTGGAATGTCAGTGGAAATATGCAGTGTTATGTGAGGGAAACTAATGGATGATGAAAATGTGTGCGGGAACTAAGGAACATATTAAAGAGGCTGGGAGGACCGTCAATGAAGGGATGAGTCCAGAGAGTACAGTGGGCAAGAGGCATGGGAGTCTGCTTGAAGACGTGGAGTAAAGAGAAAGGTCATTTATGTCACTTAGGACTTCCCTGTCCTGAGATAGGGACTTTTGTGGAGATGGATGCAGGCAACGTGGTGGGATAGGATATATATTAGAAATAATGGATCAAGAGGAGTTGGAATGGTCCAAAAGCTAAGTTCCCTGATGCCAGCCAAAGGGCTTCCTACCAAAGTGTCCCTTCTAAAGAGAACACTTTGGTCCTGCTAGGTTAGCCATTTGCCCGAGTGGAGTCTCTCATTCTATTTGGCTGATGGTTAAAATTAGCTCATGGGAAATAGATGGGGAAATAGTGGAAAAAGTGTCAGACTTTATTTTGGGGGGCTCCAAAATCACTGCAGATGGTGACTGCAGCCATGAAATTAAAAGACGCTTACTCCTTGGAAGGAAAGTTATGACCAACCTAGATAGCATATTCAAAAGCAGAGACATTACTTTGCCAACAAAGGTCCATCGAGTCAAGGTTATTGTTTTTCCAGTGGTCATGTATGGATGTGAGAGTTGGACTGTGAAGAAAGCTGAGGGCTGAAGAATTGCTTTTGAACTGTGGTGTTGGAGAAGACTCTTGAGAGTCCCTTGGACTGCAAGGAGATCCAACCAGTCCACCCTAAAGGAGATCAGTCCTGGGTGTTCATTGGAAGGACTGATGCTAAAGCTCAAACTCCAATTCCCAACTCAACTCATGGGAAGAGTTGACTCATTGGAAAAGACTCTGATGTTGGTAGGGATTGGAGGCAGGAGGAGAAGGGGACAACAGAGGATGAGATGGCTGGATGGTGACTGAGCAACTGAACTGAACTGAACTAAAATTAGAAGCCCTTGGTAGTTATGGAAATTCTTCATATACATTTTTTGGCATAAGTCATGCATCAGTCAGTTCAGTTCAGTTGTTCAGTTGTGTCCAACTCTTTGTGACCCCATGAATTGCAGCATGCCAGGCCTCCCCGTCCATCACCAACTCCCGGCGTTCACCCAAACTCATGTCCATCGAGTCGGTGATGCCATCCAGCCATCTTATCCTCTGTCGTCCCCTTCTCCTCCTGTCCCCAGTCCCTCCCAGCATCAGAGTCTTTTCCAGTGAGTCAAGATAAAGGAGAACAAAAACACAATTAAGCATACTGAACATGTGAAAACTGCTTTCCTAGGAGTTCTTGGTTTTTGGAGTGTGTGTTCTTTTTTTAAATATGGTAATTTGTCTGGTACAGATAAATTTAGGACTGATTATCTACCAAAATCAACTTTGCAATTCCCTGCTTTCTCAGTTTGGAGAAGGCAATGGCACCTCACTCCAGTACTCTTGCCTGGAAAATCCCATAGACAGTGGAGCCTGGTAGGCTGCAGTCCATGGGGTCGCTAAGAGTCGGACACAACTGAGCATATTCACTTTCACTTTTCACTTTCATGCATTGGAGAAGGAAATGGCAGTCTACTCCAGTGTTCTTGCCTGGAGAATCCCAGGGACGGGGGAGCCTGATGGGCTGCTGTCTATGGGGTCACACAGAGTCGGACACGAGAAGTGACTTAGCAGCAGCAGCTTTCTCAGTTGTTTCCAGGCAGGAATAATGATCGGTGGCTTTTCTCTTCCTGGCCTTTGCTTCTCCATTGAATATACAGGTTCTGTTATTTTTGCAAATCTGTGTCTCATGAGACTTAAGTTCTCTTAGGGCAAAGGGTATGCCTCAGTCATTCTCATATTCCTCCAGCACTTTATAGCATGATAGCCAGCAGTTAGTCATGTATGGATGTGACAGTTGGACTATAAAAAAAGCTGAGTGCTGAAGAATTGACACTTTGGAACTGTAGTGTTGGAGAAAACTCTTGAGAGTCCCTTGGACTGCAAGGAGATCAAACCAGTAAATCCTAAAGGAAATCAGTCCTGAATATTCATTGGAAGGACTGATGCTGAAGCTGAAGCTCCAATACTTTGGCCAGCTGATGTGAAGAACTGACTCATTTGAATGCTAGGAAAGATTGAAGGCAGGAGAAGAAGGGGCTGACAGAGGATGAGATGGCATCTAACGATGACATCACTGATTCTATGAACATGAGTTTGAGCAAACCCTGGGAGTTGGTGATGGACAGGGAAGCCTGGTGTGCTGCAATCCATGGGATCACAAAGAGTTGGCCATGACTAAGCAACTGAAGTGAACTGATAGAAATATTTAAGTGAATTAAATGAAAGCAACATAAATTTTGCTGGACATATTTTATAAAAATTGAAAATTCAATTTTTATTAATGTAACAACATAGAAGTTATTTAGTTTTGAACTTCTCCTTATATGTCTTTGGGATATTAAACATCTGGCAAAATTTTATGCACAGACAGTAATAATTGCTATTACTGAATTGATTAAGGACATTGTTAAAAATATGTGATCATTATTTAAACTGTAATAAACTCACAAACATTATGTATCTAATTTCTTTAAACCTTGAACACCAATTCATCGAAATTTTCTTAAACATTTCAATAAAGTTACAAATCCCAGAAGATTTTTCTTAAATGTTTTATTCACCTTTAAAACACATATCATTATGGCAGTAATTACAGAAGATATTAAAATAATTTTAACAATTATTTTAAAATATCCATACTGTGAGTGTTGTTCATTGGTTCATTACTTGTGTATCTTTTTCTATGGCTAACACTAGCTAGTTACATTTGCTCTCAAGGGAAGCCATCCACATACCAGAGCGGAAAATGCCCTTTCTGGATTGATGCTCCATGGGGTACAGGACCTGGCTGCATCTTCCGTGCTCATTTGAACAAGCGTATTTTGGAGTGGGTTCTCTCTGTGTTAAGGTTCCCCTGCTGTAAGGCTTATGAAGCCATATTTTTCCATGAAACCTGGCTCTATCCCTTTTGCTCCCATGGTTCATCATGCCTTAGTATCAGGATGTTACTCCTGGTTCCCTGTTTACTTCATTATGTGGTATTAGTATTAGACTTTTTATTTGTCTGTGATTGGTGCACAGAATTGCCTGTTTCTACATACTATCACCCTCTTTCTGAAATCCTTTCCCATGGAGAGATGACTAGGGTTTCAGGATATGCTCCAGATCACTGGTAACTCATTTCTGGGACAACCTTATTTATTCCTCTAACTTCAGAGAGACAGGTTTTTCTTTTTTTTCCAGAGCCTCAAGAGATTAAAAACTGTGAGTTGCACAAGCTGTTTTGCTCCCAATTACATGCAGCTTCTAGATATAACCTGCACAGCCTTCAGCCCTCCTAAAGTGGGAAGTATCTCTCATTCCAAGGTCCTGCATCTGTGTTGGCAGAGTGGCAGCAAGGACACCGGAGATCCTGTTGGCTCTTCTCGACAAGCTGTCTTGGTTACTTTCTGTAAATTAAGTGTAAAGTTTGTAGCTGAATGATGAAATCTACTCACAGACATACTGGACCTGGCTGGCAAGGTGCATAAAAGGATGATACCTTTCTCTTTAAATAAAGAAACGATGTGAAAATTCAAGGCAGCAGGATCCTTAAACAAGTCTTGGTGTTTGCAGGTGTCATTTCCTTCCTTAATAAAAACATATAGAAGCGATTTATTCAAAAGGCTGTTACTACCTTTGCCGTATCTCTCTTAGAAACAATTATAAGAACTGCAAACATTCTCTATCACAATAAAAAGGGAATGTGTTACATTGCTAGTTTCAGGGGAATTCCAGACCTCACTGGGAGCAGAAGAGTGGGAGCTTCCTGAGATTCACCACAACATCCGATATTCTCTATGTTTGTCCTTTACTTGTATATTCAAAAGCAGAGACATTACTTTGCCAACTAAGGTCCGTCTAGTCAAGGCTATGGTTTTTCCGGTGGTCATGCATGGATGTGAGAGTTGGACTGTGAAGAAAACTGAGGGCCAAAGAATTGATGCTTTTGAACTGTGGTGTTGGAGAAGACTCTTGAGAGTCCCTTGGACTGCAAGGAGATCCAACCAGTCCATTCTGAAGGAGATCAGCCCTGGGTGTTCTTTGGAAGGAACGATGCTGAAGCTGAAACTCCAATACTTTGGCCACCTCATGAGAAGAGTTGACTCATTGGAAAAGACTCTGATGCTGGGAGGGATTGGGGACAGGAGGAGAAGGGGACGACAGAGGATGAGATGGATGGATGTCATCATGGACTCGATGGACGTGAGTCTGAGTGAACTCTGGGAGATGGTGATGGACAGGGAGGCCTGGTGTGCTGTGATTCATGGGGTCACAAAGAGTCAGACACGACTGAGCGACTGAACTGAACTGAACTGCCTTTTTAAAAGGATTTCTGTTAGAGACCTCCAGAGGCTTCTCTTAACTTCCTATCTCACTCAGTCATTTATACCTTTGTTCATTCATTCATTGATTCAGTTTATCAGCATGTAACCAAAATTTACAAAGTGGAATCTAGGTAGTAGATATAGTACTAATAAAAGAACAAAATGTAATCAGTTTAAAACAAAACTTTTCCTTACAAAGGTTTCTTCTGTTATCCAAGAGAGGGGATTACAAAGCGTGGCCTCAGTATTACTGATCTTGGGACCATAACGGCCTCTAGGTTTAGGAGACAGAAAAGAGCCTGAGGTTAAACACAAGAGCGATTTACCATTAGCAACAGGGCAGCAGACACCAGTCATCCCATGACTGTTTCAGCTAGACTCTAATTACAAAAACATTGAGGGCTGCCGTCTATGGGGTTGCACAGAGTCAGACATGACTGAAGTGACTTAGCAGCAGCAGCAGCAGCAGTGTTGGACTGACTTTACAATAATAAAAGCAATTAAAGTTGAAATGCTTTTATCAGTTTGTACGTTGTCAGCCTGGCAAGCTTGTTTTCTTTTTAAGAAGATTCTTTTCACAACTATATAAGCAAAGAGTTAAGGAAACTCAAGAATAAACTAGCACAGAAAGACATGTGATGTACCTGTTACTTAATCTTTAATAAGTCAAGTAAGCCTTAGAATGAATTGTCCCGTATTGATAATTAATGATGTTAACAGTGTGTGGGAATGCAGGGTGATGACATACTGTCTTTATCAGATAATCAATTTAATAAGAGTATAATCTGCCTTGGAGTATGTCTTTGAGCTTTCATGGAGAACCATCTTGAGTCCAGGACTAATTACATCATTTGTGGGGCTTTTTTTCATTTTGCATCAGTGCAAAATAAAGTTGTGAGGTCTCTTTTTTTTAAAAAAAAAAAAAGGAAAAAATGTACAATTAAAAGTGCTAAAATATAATGAAATATATAGATAAAATGCTTAATAAAGAAAAATTAAATTGTAAATTATTAGCTTGAATTTTAACATTCATTTTATATAGTACAAAATGCCAGGTTTAAATAGAAGCCTTACCTTTTACGCAGAATCACCAAAGTTACACGATTTGTATTTTGCATTTTAATCCTGCATATATATAAAAACAATTGCTTCTGACACTTGGATGGGGTCTGACATTTTTTGAAGAAATTCACGTACATAACTTTATATGCAAATTAAGATACTAGCTACTATCATTGTTTTATGGGCAACTTCGCAGGGCCTCAGAGGCTTTGTTGCTGTTGTTCAGTTACTAAATTACCTTTGACTTTGTAACTTCATGGACTGTAGCACACCAGGCTCCTCTGTCCTCCAGTGTCTCCAGTTTGCTCAAATTCATGTCAGTTGAGTCAGTGATGCTCTCTAACCATCTTATCCTCTGCTGCCCCCTTCTCCTCCTCCCTTTCCCAGCATCTTTCCCAGCATCAGGGTCTTTTCCAATGAGTTGGTTCTTCGAATCCGGTGGCCGAAGTATTGTAGCTTTAGCTTTAGAAACAGTCCTTCCAATAACATTCAGGGTTGATTTCCTTTAGGAATGACTGTTTTGATCCCCTTGCAGTGCAAGGGACTCTCAAGAGTCTTCTCCAACACCACAGTTCCAAAGCATCAGTTCTTTGACACTCAGCCTTTTTATGGTCCAACTCTTACATCTGTACATGACCACTGGAAAAGTGATAGCTTTGTCTGTACTACCTCTTTGTCATAGGCCATATCACATGTTTAATGAGTCTATCAAAATAGAGAGTCTTCGTTAAGATAATCTATTCTATTTTTGCTCTATTTCTACCTCTTAAATTATGTTGCTATTATAAAAATGTTAAAATTTGTAAACAGCAGTTTTCCTTTCTTTAGCACTCACCCAGATCTTCTTTTCTTGTGAGGTAGCAGAAAGCATGGGAGTTTTTCTGATGAGGAGTGGTAGTATGGTAAGAGCGTTGTACACTCCAGTTTTCAGCTCTGCTGTTCACTAGCTGCAAAGCTTGGACAAATCATTGAACACGGGGATAATGAAAACACCCAACTCTCTTCATGAAGATGAAATGAAGCACTGCATGTCAAGCATTTAGAATAGTGCCTGCCTGTGTTATGCCATCAGTGCAGAAAACCTGTTGTTATTACTCTGTGTGTGTGTGTGTGTGTGTGTGTGTGTTAGTTGCACAGTCATGTCTGACTCTTTGCAATCCCATGGCCTGTAGCCCACGAAGCTTCTCTCTCTATGGAATTCTCCAGGCAAGAATACTGGAGTGAGTTGCCATTCCCGTCTCCAATAAAAGGTATTACCCTTTAGGGGGTCATTTTGTTGCTCATTAGCACTTGTGACAGAAGGAAGATGAGGCAAAGGAAACACATCCCGTGTTTGTTTTTATACTTTCCTGAAATATGGTGAAAGATTTAATTTGGAGTCTGATTAAAATAAAAGAATATAAGACCTTGTTTCAGTAATTAAAAACTGCATCTTCCTGGTTGAACCATCACAGGTTAGCCAGATTCATCTGTTGCAATGTCCCCAACTATACCCCAGTTCATCTGGTAGTTAGCGTATCTCTAAGTAGAAACATTAGCTGCCTGCGAACTCTGAGTGGCAGAGAGATCAGAAAAGAGACTGTTAGTGAAAATCTCTCCTCCCTGGCAAAGAGACAGTGACTTTGAGTGTTTATAGCCTTGGAGTGAATGGTTAAGCTCCCCCTGTGCAGTTTGGGAGATTTAGAAAGAGACTCAGCTCTACTTCCAAGCCCCACCCAAATCCCTTAACCTGGAATCATAAATTCTAAAATCTGCCTTCGTGCTTCAAAGCTCCTGTTTTATAATGCAGACACCCGGGGGAGCTGTGACACTTTTAGCTGCTAATTTACCCTTCAAAGAAATGAGTTCCCGAGCTGCTTTTCTTTCAAGCTGAAGGGGTTCTGCACTTGATCATGGAGAAGGGCTTGGAGCATGGGGCAGGGTACAAAATAGGAAATGTACAGTTTGAGGGAGAGCAGAAGACAGGTTTTACTCTGATGGAGGAGAGTCGGTGCAGGGGAAGATCAGCTGGCCGAGTCCGGAGACCTGGATCTGCTCATGTATTGCCTCGGGGTTGCTGAGCAGCCTCGGGAGGTCAGAGGGCAAGCTCTTTGAGCATAAGCCCTGCTCTGATACTCTGTGATTCCCTGTCCCTTTTGTATTTGTTCTGCTAGCTGGTTTGTCTCAGTCCTTAAGTGAAGAACAAAAGATAGATCTCAAGAGGTGAACAGTTTCAAACCTTCCCAAATGTTCTGGAAGGTTTCCTTTGCCTGCTGTCTATCCATTCGAGCCCTCAGCATTTTCATCATAGTTTATTTCTGAATTCTCAGTCTGATAATTCCAGTATCTCCACCTTGTATGGCTCTGATACTTGCTCTGTCTTTTCACAGTGTTTTCCTTTTGACATGCCTTGCAATTTTATTAATAGCCAGACATGATGACTGGGTAAAGGCACCACTGAGTACAGGCCTGTAGTGATGTGGGTTGAGGTGTGGGGTGAGGGGAACGTTCCCTAGCCCCACAAGCAGGTCTCTGTCTATCAGGGAGCCTGTGCCTCTTGACTGTGAATTTCACAGGTGTTTCTCAGTTATATGTCTCCTATTTTAGGTGGGACAGGATGGTTAAAGAGGGCTGGAATTGGTTGGTGGGTTCTGAAAATACCCCAGCAGCTTAGGCTCTGGTTCACTCGTTTCTCCTGAGGACAGGCCTTACTCAGAACAGAATGCTCTGGTGCATTTATTAATTTAATTTTTGACTGTGCCAAGTTTTAGTTGCAGTACACAGGATCTTTAGTTGCAGCACGTGGGATCTAGTTCCCTGGTCAGGGATTGAACCTGGCCCTCCTGCTTTGGGAGTGCAGCATCTCAGCCACTGGACTATCAGGTCCTGCTCTTCAGCTTGAAAAAAAAAAAAGATGCATTAAGAATGCTTGCTTTTCCTCTCCTCCTACTGGAGGCATAAGGAGATTTTTCTCCAGCATTCACAGTGAGAACCAGGTCGAGCTTCTAGAGGTAAAACTCACAAAGGTGTGCCTCTCTCTGACGGGACCCTCCTGGAATTTTTGTCTCTCAGACTTGTCCACACTGAGCCTCTAGCAACTAGTTAATTGCAGTTCGGGTTTTCCTGCCCCAACACTGGTTCCCATGGAGTATTCTGCTCTGATGTGTTGTGATTCCTTGTATTTATTTGCCTGTCTGTTTCTTCAGTGTAGGGCCAGTAGTTTGCCCTATGACCTTAGTTCTCTTCCAGGTCTAAGAAGAGTTGATGACTTTTCAGTTTGTTCAGCTTTTTACTTGTTAAGATGGAGTGGTGATTTCCAAGCACCTTAGATGTGGAACCAAAGGCCAGAAGTCTGAAAAGTTTACTTTTACATACCTGGTGTCTGAAAGTGTTAGTTGCTCAGTCGTGTCTGACTCTTTGCAACCACATAGATTGTAGCCCTCCAGGCTCCTTTGTCTGTGGAATTCTCCAGGCAAGAATACTGCAGTGGGTAGCCTTTCTCTTCTCCAAGAGGATCTTTCTGGCTCAGGAACTGAACCCAGGTCTCCTGCATTGCAGGCAGATTCTTTACTGTCTGAGCCACCAAGGCATTGTATTTATAGAAGAATCTGCCACTCCTGTCTCTGGGTTGTTGGGGAACTCACAATTTTTAGTTTTACAGTATCTCAGGGAATCTCTAGTTTCTTGAGGGGCTATAACTAATTTGTCAAATTCTCTAAACAAATACAATAATAGTAAGTTTAATGTTTTGAAAATAGTATTTGTGGGTATCACTAACCACAACTTTGTTATAGGTCTTAAACTAACTTGCTTCAGCCCTTCAAGAGCAGATATGGGGCTGTCCTTTGATGATCTCTAGGCTTACAGCTATTTGGGGGCATTTAGGGATATTTTCTTGACATCAAATAGATTCAGGACAGACCCAGGACTTGTGAGTAGATGAAACATTGCTACCTCCAAGTGTGAGCTGCTGATGTACTGGTGCAGATGAGCAGAAGCAGAGTAGACAGTCAGTCTCCTGGAGGCCTGTGGATGGTTGTACGAAAGTGCTCAGTGTGACAGGTCAGTGGTTGGCAGTCCAGGGCTGGGGCCAGCTTGGCTTTGGCTGCTCACCAGGATTTCCCAGGCGTGCTCCAACCTTATTCTCAGTGCCAGGCAGGGAAGGGCTGGTACAGGTACAAGACCTCACAAAGCCATTGCTTGGGTGAATTCCTCTCAGTCTTCCCAAGATCCTCTAACACAGCCTGCCTCCCCAGAAGCCTTCTTCATTCTTTCCCTCAAAAACTTTGATGTTTTACAGTAGAGCTTTGCAGTCCATTAAAACTGGAGCTGGAATCATCAGTAAAGAAAAACCAGTCATCCTTTCCCTTTATTGAAGCTAGAAAGGGCACAGAGTCTTCAATCATTCCTAAAGGGGAGTATGGGTGATTTATTTATATTTTAGGCCTCTTCTCCATGATTTCAGGTCTCCCAATGAAGAAGGGGAGGGAAATTAACTATTTGTAGTGAAGTGATTGAAATTAAAAACTCTTGTCACTCACTGCCTCAAGGAGTCATAAAAGTCAAGAAGAACTAATATGTGGTTAGAATAGGTTAAATATTGAGAATTATTGCTCAAAGACCCACTTATCTCTTTTGTACTTCTGGTATTCCCCTACTTACCTCTGGGGGTGATTTCTGCCTTCCAAGAATTGGTAGAAGGAAAACGAGGCTGCATTTTCAGCTGTTCAGTATATATTTTACCTATATTTAGTTCAATAAATATCTATGAAGCATCACTAAACCTAGATTGTATTGGATAACTGGAAAATGGAGAGATAATTAGAACATAGTTGTTGTCCTGAGGTTTATAGGCTAAAAGATAAAATAGATTGTAAAAATACATGCAGCATGGAAAGTATAGAACAGAGGTGGGAAACATACTTTACTTAGTGAGTAAGAAAAGACTCTGTGAAAAGAGGTAGCATCTGAAGGAGTAAACAATGAAAAATATTTTTGACAACTATTGATACAGTCCATGGGGATGCAAAAAGTCAAACACGGCTGAGCACACAGCATACACACACACACACGCACACTTAGTAGATGTTATGATTTTCTCCTTAGCATCCATCCAATATGTCGGTTAGGTCACAGCAATGTAGTTTGATATAGACCCTATGTCTTCTCCCTGGAGAATTTTGAGCATTACTTTTTTAGTGTGTAAGAACTGTGGTGTTGGAGAAGACTCTTGAGAGTCCCTTGGACTGCAAGGATATCCAACCAGTCCATTCTAAAGGAGATCAGTCCTGGGTGTCCTTTGGAAGGAATGATGCTAAAGCTGAAACTTCAGTACTTTGGCCACCTCATGAGAAGAGTTGACTCATTGGAAAAGACTCTGATGCTGGGAGAGATTGTGAGCAGGAGGAAAAGGGGACGACAGAGGATGAGATGGCTGGATGGCATCACTAACTCGATGGATGTGAGTTTGAGTGAACTCTGGGAGTTGGTGATGGACAGAGAGGCCCGGTGTGCTGCAATTCATGGGGTCGCAAAGAGTCAGACATGACTGAGCAACAGAACTGAACTGAACTGAAGATGACTGTAATTGTGTGGTAGTTTGAGCATTCTTTGGCATTGGAATGAAAACTGACATTTTCCAGTCCTGTGGCCACTGCTGAGTTTTTCAAATTCGCTGGCATATTGAGTGCAGCAGTTAAACAGCATCATATTTTAGGATTTGAAATAGCTCAACTGAAATTCCTTCAACTCCACTAGCTTTGCTCATAGTGATGCTTCCTAAGGTCCACTTGACCTCACATTCCAGGATATCTGGCTCTAGGTGAATGAACATACCATGATGGTTATCTGAGTCATGAACATCTTTTTTGTATAGTTATGTGTATTCTTGCTACCTCTTCTTAATATCTTCTGCTTCTGTTAGGTCCATACTATTTCTGTCCTTTATTGTGCCCACCTTTGCATGAAATGTTCCCTTGATATCTCTAATATTCTTGAAGAGATCTCTAGTCTTTCCCATTCTATTGTTTTCCTCTATTTCTTTGCAAGAAATAATTCCTTAAGCCAGGCTTCAACAGTATGTGATCTGTGAACTTCCAGATGTTCAAGCTGGATTTACAAAAACCAGAGGAACCAGAGATCAAATTGTCAACATCCATTGGATTATCAAAAAAGCAAGAGAGTTGCAGAAAAATATCTACTTCTGCTTTATTGACTACTCCAAAGTCTTTGGCAGAGTGGATCACAACAAACTGTGGAAAAAATTCTGAAAGAGATGGGAATACCAGACCACCTTACCTGCCTCCTGAGAAATGTGTATGCAGGTCAAGAAGCAACAGTTAGAACTGGACATGAAACAACAGACTAGTTCCAAATTGGGAAAGGAGTATGTCAAGGCTGTGTATTGTCACCCTGCTTGTGTAAGTTATATTTAGAGTATATCATGCAAAAGGTTGGGCTGAATAAAGCACAAGCTGAAATCAAGATTGCTGGGAGAAATGTTAATAACCTCAGATATTCAGATGATACCACCCTTATGGCAGAAAGTAAAAAAGAACTAAAGAGCCTCTTCATGAAAAGTGAAAGAGGAGAGTGGAAGAGTTGGCTTAAAACTCAACATTCAGAAAACTAAGATCATGGCATCTGGTCCCATCACTTCATGGAAAATAGATGGGGAAACAGTGAAAACAGTGACAGACTTTATATTTTGGCTCCAAAATGACTACAGATGGTGACTGCAGCCAGGAAATTAAAAGATGCTTACTCCTTGGAAGAAAAGCCATGACCAACCTAGATAGCATATTAAAAAGCAGAGACATTAATTTGCCAACAAAGGTCCATCTAGTCAAAGCTGTGGTTTTTCCAGTAGTCATGTATGGATGTGAGACTTGGACTATAAAGAAAGCTGAGCACTGAAGAATTGATGCTTTTGAACTATGATGTTGGAGAAGACTCTTTAGAGTCCCTTGGTTTGCAAGGAGATCAACTCAGTCCATCCCAAAGGAAACCAGTCCTGAATATCCATTGGAAGGACTGATACTGAATCTGAAACTCCAATAGTTTGACCACCTGATGCAAACAACTGACTCATTGGAAAAGACCTTGATGCTGGGGAAGATTGAAGGCAGGAAGAGAAAGGAACGACAGAGGATGAGATGGTTGGATGACATCACTGACTCAATGGACATGAATTTTAGCAAGCTTTGGGAGTTGGTGATGAACAGGGAAGCCTGGCATGCTCCAGTCCATGGGGTAGCAAAGAGTCAGACATTGCTGAGTGACTGAACTGAACTGATCTTCTCCCTGGATATGCCTTAATTGGCCCAGTCTATTTAGGGAATCCTGCTTCCTTTCCATTGTAATTAATTCAGGTAATCCAGGTTTAATTCATTTTGCCCCACCACAGACATCTGTCAAATTTTCTGGGAATTCCATGACATTTGTACCATCTTTCCTTCTAGTTGCTAGTTTCTGTAGTGTATGGATATGAAACGGTGTCATTTTCCTCAGAGATCCCACTCGGTTTCCTAACCGGAAACAATATCCCCTCAGAAGAGAGGCTCGGGAGGGACTACAGCCTTTAATAAATAAATTCCTTGCTTGTGGGCTATTGGTCCCCACCAATTCGCCACGTAACACCCCAATCCTCTCAGTAAAGAAAAAGGATGTAACCTGGCGAGTGGTTCAAGATTTCCGGATCATATATGAAGCTGTAGTCCCCTTCCATCCCACAGTACCCAATCCCTATGTAATCTTGAGAGAAATTCCACCCAGTGCCAAATGGTTTACAGTCTGGGATCTCAAGCATGCATTTTTTTGCATACAATTGGCTAAAGAATCCCAATATCTTTTTGCCTTTGAGTGGGAGGCCCCAGGAGAAAAACATCAACAGATGGCTTGGACAGTATTACCCCAGGGGTTCAGAGATAGCCCCCACTTGTTTGGACAGGCCCTTAGCTGGGATCTCCTAGACTGGACCTGGGACCTAATGGGAAAATATTACAATATGTAGATGACCTATTAATCTGCTCTCCAGATGAGGAAAATGCCCAACAGCATGCAATTCAGGTTCTAAACTTTTTGGCAGAAAGGGGATATAAAGTCTCTCATGCTAAAGCACAGATGGTTGAGACAAAGGTCACTTACCTGGGAGTTCAGATTACACATGGGTCCAGGAGGCTGTCCTCTGATTGAGTACAAGGAATCCTCCATTGCCCTCCCCCACGACTCAAAAACAATTGCGAGCTTTCCTGGGGCTAATTGGGTATTGTAGAATCTGGATACCCAACTATGGTCTAATTGCCCAGCCAT
The DNA here is from genome assembly GCF_042477335.2 of Ovis canadensis. NCBI lineage: Eukaryota > Metazoa > Chordata > Mammalia > Artiodactyla > Bovidae > Ovis > Ovis canadensis. The sequence continues at coordinate 15,271,847 of NC_091251.1, forward strand.
TATATGAAGGCTTAAAGGGACAAGATTCAATCCCACTCCTCAAAAGAAGGCACAGGCTACATTAAAACAAGACTTAACTCAGGCACCTGCCTTGAGGTTGCCAGACCCAGAGAAAGCATTCCAACTTTATGTCCATAAAAGAGAGGGAATGAGTTCATGGAGCAGTTTCTTTACCACCTCCTCAGCCTTCTCAGTCCAGGTGGGAAAACCTTCAATCCATCCTGTGAATGTATCTATCACGACTAATAGGTATTTATACCCTTGAGAAGCTGGCATCTGGGTGAAGTCCATCTGCCAGTCCTCTCCTGGATAGGTCCCACATCGTTGGACGGGCTGGGCCAGCTGGGGTCTTCGAGCTCCTTGGGGGTTGTTTAATTGGCAAGTGGGACAAGAGGAGCCCACCTGTCTTATAGTTGTTTGGAAGCCTGCTCCTCTGAAGGATCTTTCTAGTAATTTTTGAGGGCCTTTGGGGAGTGTTAACTCAACGGTTGGGATCTGAGCCCCAGCCTATAGCTTATCCAAAAGACTCAATCCAACTGCCCGAAGCTGGCCCCTCTGCCTTTGAAATCTTGCAGCTATTGCAGTCATGATAGAAGTTGCTTTAAAACTCTCCTTTGGAGGCAAACTAACTATTTTTACCAGCCACCAAGTAAAACAGCTCCTAAATGGGAGCGGCTATTTATGGATGTCTTATCAAAGAATTCTCAGATATCAAGTAATGCTGATGGAAAATCCAGGCCTCACTATATCCCCTTGTGAGGTTCTTAACCCAGCCACCCTCCTGCCTACCCCCGAGGGCTCTCTCCCCTTTCACTTTTCTCTAGAAACGTTGGACCACTGGACAAAACCCCAAGAGGTATTGTCAGAAAATCCTCTGACCAATCCTAAGGAAATCTGGTACACCGATGGAAGCAGTATTGTCTTAGATGGAAAAAGAAGAGCCGGGTATGCAGTAGTCTCTGATTTTGAGATCATAGAGGCTAAGCCTCTGCTATCAGGTACTTCAGCCCTATTAGCTGAGCTAATAGCCCTGACTCCCAGCTTTAGAGCTGGGAAAAGGAAAAAGAATAACCATTTACACTGACTCCACGTGTGCCTTTCTGGTGCTACATACACATGCTGCTATTCAGAAAGGGGCCACTTGACCACCCGAGTGTCCCCAATCAAATATGGTGATAAGATTCTTAGACTCTTGGAGGCAGTCCATCTGCCCACTGAGGTTTCAGTCTCCCACTGTAAAGGACACCAAAAAGGGAGCATGGAAGTGGCACAAGGGAACCACACAACTGAACAGGCAGCTAAGAGAGCAGCATTACAGAACCATGACCTAATAGGGGTTGCCACCTTAGTTCCACAGACTAATTTGCCAGAAACTCCTTCATATACTGAAGGTGGGACTCTTAAAGCTAAGAGTGAGGCCTTTCAAGAAGATCATATGGGGTGGTTCCAAAAGGAGGGACTCCTTTTTCTGCCTGGGAACCTCCAATGAAAGTTGGTTAACTCCTTACATGCCACCAATCATTTAGGGGAAAAGGCCCTCCAAAGATTACTAGAAAGGTCCTTCAGAGGAAAGGCTTCCAAACAACTATAAGACAGGTGGGCTCCTCTTGTCCCACTTGCCAATTAAACAACCCCCAAGGAGCTTGAAGACCCCAACTGGCCCAGCCCGTCCAATGATGTGGGACCTATCCAGGAGAGGACTGGCAGATGGACTTCACCCAGATGCCGGCTTCTCAAGGGTATAAACACCTATTAGTCGTGATAGATACATTCACAGGATGGACTGAAGGTTTTCCCACCTGGACTGAGAAGGCTGAGGAGGTGCTAAAGAAACTGCGCCATGAAATCTTTCCAAGATTTGGTCTGCCCAGGTTATTACAAAGTGACAATGGGACAACATTTACTTCTAAGGTCACCCAAGGGGTCTCTCGGTGACCTCTAAAGCATTCGGCATTACTTATTATCTCCATTTTGCCTAGAGTCCTCAATCTTCAGGAAAAGTAGAAAGAGCCAACCAATTCTTAAAATCAGCAATAAAAAAGATAACCCAGGAGACCTCCCTGGGATGGAAGGAGGCTTTACCAATAGCCCTCCTCCATACCCAAATTGCCCCTAAAGAACAGGTTGGTCTTAGTCCTTATGAGATGCTATATGGGAGACCTTTTGTTTATGTCAATGACCTCTTCCTAGATCCAGAGGTTCAGACCCTCCAGTCTTATACCATGGCCATTGGGCAATTCCAACAGGATATACGCTTGCGGGATATGAACCAGGACCCAAAAGATTCTAAGGAGTCACCACTATATGCTCCAGGGACTCAAGTCCTAATTAAAATCTGGAAAGATGGGTCCCCAAAGGCTCAACTCCAGCCCCTATGGAAGGGCCTCTACCCTGTAATGCTTTCTACCCTCACCACAGTCAAGGTACCAGGACATGACTCCTGGATTCACTACTCACGAGTCAAGCCATAGAAGAAAAGAGAAGAGGACACTCAATACACCTGTGAGCCCCTGGGAGATCTCAGATACCTATTCAGAACTACAAATGAGTGCCATTCTAATGAACACCTCCAAAATCTGGTTTCTGGGGATAAGATTTCTCAGGACAGCTCTAAAGAGCCAGCACAGCTTGGCAGGGATTGTACTTCAAAACAGGCAGGAGATAAATCTTCTGATCCTTGAACAAGGAGGGACTTGAGCCATCCTGGCAATGTGAATTTCAGTTCAGTTCAGTTCCTCAGTCGTGTCCGACTGTTTGCGACCCCATGAATCACAGCACGCCAGGCCTCCCTGTCCATCACCATCTCCCAGAGTTCACTCAGACTCACGTCCATCGAGTCTGTGATGCCATCCAGCCATCTCATCCTGGGTCGTCCCCTTCTTCTCCTGCCCCCAATCCCTCCCAGCATCAGAGTCTTTTCCAATGAGTTGACTCTTCGCATGAGGTGGCCAAAGTACTGGAGCTTCAGCTTTAGCATCAGTCCTTCCAAAGGACACCCAGGACTGATCTCCTTCAGAATGGATTGGTTGGATCTCTTTGCAGTCCAAGAGACTCTCAAGAGTCTTCTCCAACACCACAGTTCAAAAGCATCAGTTCTTCGGCGCTCAGCCTTCTTTACAGTCCAACTCTCACATCCATACATGACCACTGGAAAAACCATGGCCTTGACTAGACGGACCTTAGTCGGCAAAGTAATGTCTCTGCTTTTGAATATACTATCTAGGTTGGTCATAACTTTTCTTCCAAGAAGTAAGTGTCTTTTGATTTCATGGCTGCAGTCACCATCTGCAGTGATTTTGGAGACCAAAAAAATAAAGTCTGATACTGTTTCTATTGTTTCCCCATCTATTTCCCATGAAGTGATGGGACCAGATGCCATGATCTTCATTTTCTGAATGTTGAGCTTTAAGCCAACTTTTTGGAATTGGCTAATTCCCCTTCTAGCCCTTGTTTTGCCATAATGATGCTGCTTATGATTGTTCCATGCATTATCAATTGTCTAACTTGTTTGTCTCTGCTCAGGTCAACAAGCCGCAACATGCGGTCCCAGTTCAACAAAGATACAAAACTACAGCCAACCATGGAAAATATCACTCACCCTTAGATGAACACTGCTATGAGGACTCTGAGGCCTGAGACTAGCAAGAGGGGGAGGCCCAATACCCCTCGCTGTCCCAATTCAGCAGAAAGTAGCCAGAAAGACCTTGACACCCCTATTCCTAAAGAATCGGGCCTCCCATCTCTTGAAGGGGGAATGTTAGGTAGGTAGAATAGGGAAAAGGAGTCCAAAGTGTGGTGGCTAAAAGACAAGGAAGGGAAAAGCCCACAAAAATAGAACAAAGGAAGGTCAAAGAAAGGTCTGAGGACCGGAGTGAGGACTTCAGGTAGAACAGCCCTCCTGCCTGAGCCCAATTTGCATAAGGCAGGCCCAGGGGGAAGAAAACATATAAAAGGAGGAGCCAAGAGCTCTCTCACTGTCTCTCTCCTGCGTGTGTATGCTTTCTGCACCCCCCCCCGCCCCCCCCCCCCCCCCCCCCCGCCCCACGCACATGCTGGTGCGCGCCTCCACTCTCTTCTCTTCTTCGAGGATGGATTCTCCTGCTATCTTCTAAATAAAATAGAGCTGTAACACTGATTTGTCTAAGAGCTATGACATGGTTTGTTCAAGACCCAAGAGCTGTGATGCACCAAGGGCTTTAATGTCCATTGCTCCAAATCATTGTTGTGATGGGACAAGAACTGAGAAGCGCACAGTCGCCTGACAGTTTGCTTGACTGTGATGACTCAGCCAAAGTCCCACACAGTGCACAACCTCTGATGGCTATGCTCAGAGGCTTCCCCCCTAGTTTTTATATTTTAGTATGGCTACCCAGAGTTCAGTATATTGGTCAATGTCCCTTAGCCAGTTGGATTTTGAGCCTTTACTAGTGTGTAAGGCTTGCTGCTATCCAGTTAAGGGAATTTATGCTGTTGCTTTTGTTTGTTTTGCCCCATGTTTGGATTAGAACCGGTAGCTCAGAGTTTCCTTCTCCGATGGCTCCTAAGAGGGCACAGCTTGGACACACACACAGTCTTCTGTCGGCAGGGAAGGGAATGGCCATGTTTACAAATAATATGTAAGCCTGGCTTCCTAGGAGTCATTCCAAAAAGGAAGAACTCCTAAGAAAGCAGTTTTCACACGTTCAGTATGCTTAATTGTGTTTTTGTTCTCCTTTATCTTGACTCATTGGAAAAGACCCTGATGCTGGGAGGGATTGGGGGCAGGAGGAGAAGGGGAAAGAGAGAATGAGATGGCTGGATGGCATCACTGACTCGATGGATGTGAGTCTGAGTGAACTCTGGGAGTTGGTGATGAACAAGGAGGCCTGGCGTGCTGCAATTCATGGGGTCGCAAAGAATTGAGCAACTGAACTGAACTGAATTGATATAACATTATTGTATCCTGTTTGAGGACAGCTTCTGGAAAAAATCTTCTGGCTAATCCTGTTATCTTAAAATGTAAATTATGGGAGTGGGTCTAGTAAGGTCTCTACAGCCTCCAGACATTCTTTTGATTCAATATAATAAGTAATTTAAAAGTATATAACTCCATTGCTAATATTAGAGAGGGGGCACTCTTTCTTCCCCCTTCTGATGTCTATGTCAGTAGCGTTCTCTAAACCTTTTATACTTTAATAAAACTTTATTACACAAAGCTCTGGGCAATCAAGCCTTGTCTCTGGCCCCAGATTGAATTCTTCTCCACTGGAGGCCAAGAATCCCAGTGTCTTGCATGGTTCAGCAACAACCTTTCATCTTGGGGGATTGTCTAGGATTCTTCAGGACAAGGTAAGGATGCTTGGAGCTCTAATTCTTTGTTCTCCTAGAGAACAAGTTTTCTGCTGTACTTTACTAACTTTACAGTGTGCTCGTGTTAATGAATGATACACCCTACATGAAGCAAGTGAGGAGCCCTGCTGTATAGTTCCATGGTGACCTCATATGGCTTATGGCAGATTTCTGCCAATGCCAAGAGGCACTCAATGTCTCCTTCAGGGACTGACCAGAAATGGGCAAAGTGTGTGGACCAAACTCTCCTTTCTCGGTCAAATTTTGCAGTCTCTTTGACCATTTCATAACTTCTTGGGAATTCGAACTGCTAACCTGTCTGTTGGATCATAGACTTTCAAGGGACTTGTGATCTATGATGTTACTGTGTACTGTTACTTAGGTCCCACACTTGGACTGGTAGTCAGGAAGCAACTAGCCTCGCTAGGAGTCAGAAGTTTGGAAGCTAGATGAAGCCCTAGCTCCAAGAGCATCTCCGAGGTTAAAGGTTACTCAGATTGGAAGTACAATGAGTTTCTTCCTTTGGTAACGCTAGCTCTTAGTGGACCAGAGGAGGCTCTCCAGTGGCTTTTGTCCCAACTCCTTAGATATTCTTTCTGTGGAATCTGTGGGAATGAACTGGAAGGACTGGACCTAATAACTCGAGGACAAAAATTACTTTTTCCTCACTGGCCAGCCCTTCACCATCTCTTTTGCTTCGCTTATACTCGCGTGGTGATGCTTGGAAGGAACATCTTAGTTTTATATTCTTATTGTGGTCAGGAATATATTCACGGTCGTGCACAGGCACTCAGTTGACGAATGTTTCCCCCAGCAGTCTTAGCTTGGAAGGCTTTCTGGAAGGTTACTCTGATTTCACCCTGGGTGACATCAGAGGCAAGCGAGGTTTTAATGGTGAGGAACTGGACATCAGTCTGGGATGCTGTCAGGTCTACCCCTGGTGCATCTCCACCCCATCTCGGTGGTAGAACACGGAGGGACAAGTACAGCGCCTGTGTCAGTAAGGGACAGACTAAGTCCAACCAGGAAAGGAAAGCTTTGGTGTAAAGTCTGTCTACACCCCCATTTAGAGCAGGGAGGGATGCCTCTGGTAGAAAGATGGCGCTTGTTGCTTTTTTTCTCTCTTACAGATGGGAGCTAACAATTCTAGCCTCATTCCTTTGACCTATATCCTGAAAAACTGGGATAGATTTGATCCACAGAGCTTAAAGAAGACACACCTGATCTTCCTATGTGACACTGCATGGCCAGGGTGTGCATTGGAGGGTGGCGAATGGTGGCTGGTTGGAGGATCTCAATTATTATTATTTTACAGTTGGGCCGGTTCTCTGGAAAACAAGGGAAATGGATAGAAGTAGCATATGGGAATTCCCCACTGGGAATCAGGCCGTCCCAACTATAGAACCAGACTGGTACTATAATACAGCTAAAGGAAGATGGAATCAGAGTCATTTTGTCAGATGTATTCTTGAAGGATGTATTCTTAGCAAGCGCGTGCTAAGACTTTAAACTATGCCAAATTGGCAAACATAGAATAGGAGGAGAAGGAAGCTCCTGGTAAATTCCTAGATAGACTGAGAAAAGCCTTTCACAGATTCACTGAGATTGATCCCCAAAGTGAAGAGGGAAGAGTGATCTTAAAAGATATATTTCTCACTCAGTCAGCTCCAGATATCTGCTGTAAGCTATTGAAACAGGCATATGGGCCAAATCAGTCTTTAGATATTCTGTTGCAACTGGCTCAAACAATCTATTACGGTAGGGAATAGAAGGAAAAGAAAGAAAGGCAGAAAAAGACAAAGGACTAGGCAGAAGCCCTTGAAATGGGTGTCAGAATCGTTCTTAAACAGCCTGAGAAAAATGCCCAGAGGGACCCAGGTGAAAAAGGATGGGCTTGCTCTTACTGTGGAAAGGAGGGGCACTTCAAGCAGGATTGCCCTCAGGCATCTAAGCTGCCCCTGGCTCCATGTCCGGTCTCCAAGGGACCGCACTAGAGGAGAGACTGCTCTTAAAAGTGTAGGCTTCGGGGGTTGGACTCTCAAGACAATCAGGACTGAAGGTGCCAGGGGGTCCCCACACAAGCTCCCACCCTAATTACACCTGAGGAATCCCAGGTATTAATAACTGTGGGAGACCAATCCATTGATTTCCTTTTAGATATTGGGGCAACTTACTCTGGGCTTACTGAAGCCCCGGGCCCACTTTCTTCCCGATCTGCTTCCATAGCGAACTGTCTAGATGAGGTGAAAGGTACCACTTCAGTTGTTCTTTAAGCTGTAACTGGGACTCTGTGCTATTTTCGCATGACTTTCTAATAGTGCCAGAGTCTCCTTCACCGCTTTTGGGGAGGGATATACTGAGCAAGGTCCATGCCTCTGTTTTCATGAATATGGAGCCCTCCCTTTCTCTACCTTTAATTGAACAAAATGTAAATCTTACAGTGTGGGCTGATGGAAAATCTGTGGGCCAAGCACAAAATGCTATTCCTGTAGTTTTCAAGCTCAAAGACCCACACTTATTTCCACATAAGAAGCAGTCTCCACTGAAACCTGAGATTAAGGACAGGTTAAAGCCCATCATCGAGAATTTAAAGGAGCCAGGGCTATTAATTCCCTGTAACAGTCCATGCAACACTCCTATTTTGGGTATAAAGAAATAAAATGGTAAATGGAGAATAGTTCAAGATTTACAAATATAAAGGAAGGCTTGGACTGCCCCCCCCAAAAAGAGGGACTGTCCCCCTTTGAATGTATTTATGGAAGGCCTTTCTTATGCACAGACATAAGACATGAAGCCTTAGAATTAACTAATTATGTAACTCAGCTCTCAGCTTTTCAATAGGCATTAATGGAACTCTAGGAGGTGACTCCTGACCCAGCCTCTAAGTCAAGCAAGTCTCTATTTGAGCCAGGAACTGAGGTCCTGACAAAAACATTGGGATCTGGAGGCCAATCTCTCGAGCTCCTCTGGGAAGGCCCTTACCAGGTTATTCTTTCTTCTGCCACAGCTGTCAAAGTGCCAGGAATTGATTTGTGGGTGTATCACTCTTGAGTTAAGAGGTGGCACCCTGACCAGAACTAAGCAACGTCATTTTATGTCTTTACTTTCTATGCTCTGACTTTGTAGTTTTCAGATGGGCCTGATAATCTGCGTGAGCCTACTTCTGCTGATTCCAAAAATCCTGAGTCTGCTGTTTGACCCTCAAGACAATGCCTTCCTGTCCTGGGCTCATTCCTATGCCACATTCCACAATCGGCCTAATTGCTGGGTTTGTGGAGCACTCCTCTCCTCAAGTGGAAGCCTTCCCATGGTGGGTTTCTCTACTTCAAGGAAAGGACTCTCTTCAACTCTGTGATGACGTCTAACAACCATAAGATGGACTGGTGCAACACTTTGTACTTTAACTATGGAGATAATGTGACTTTTAGTTTTGATTATACACTGTCTTGGTTTAATGACTGTTTTACCTTACATCTGTAACTGTAAAACAGGTTTTGTTTCTAACTGTCTGAAAGCTTTTAAGTTACAAATGGTTATCCAAGTTACTAGGAGTGGCACAGCCTCCTCCAACTATTACTTGGGGACCCTGGATCAGAGACTCTCAATATGAGGGTTAGGAGAATATGTTGCCTCAATAATTTAGGGACCATGCCCCTAAATAGCAGGATGTAGTTACGGAACAAAAACAATGCCCCTTTCCCTTGGCAACATAATTCTCCTCAAAGAAAAGGGGGGGGGGCGGGTAATGAGAGAGTCAATTCCTAGGCAGGTTGATAAGAAGTCCAGGGGTCCCCAAGGAGAGAGGGGTCTGGAATTCTCAAGGAGGAGGAAAGGACAAATGGGTTTTTTTCTCTACATTCCTTAGGATTATATAACAATAATGTATCCTGCTTGAGGACAGTTTCTGGAAGAAACCTTCTGGCTAATCCTGTTATCTTAAAATGTAAATTATGGCAGTGGGTCTAGTAAGGTCTTTACAACCTCCAGACATTCTTTTGATTCACTGTAATAAGTAATTAAAAAGTATATAACTCCATTGCTAATACTAATGAGGGGGCACTCTTTCTGCCCCCTTTTGATGTCTGTGTTAGACAGTTTTATACTTTAATAAAACTTTATTACACAAAAGCTCTGAGTGATCAAGCCTCACCTCTGGCCCTGGATTGAATTCTTCTCCTCTGGAGGCCAAGAATCCTGGCGTCTTGCATGGTTCAGCAGCAACTTTTCAGTAGGACCCAGAGACCAGCAGATGTGATTTATGCTGCTATCTGTGGGTCTCAGAGGACCAAAGTTTTCAGTTTTCCAGAGCAGAGCTTCACTGCATATTCTGTGACTTTATACCTTCCCAATTCCAGGCAGCTCTAGATGAGCAGGAGGAGTTAAACATCTGGCAGGTCAATACTGCCTGGACATGGATCACTTTTGTTGAATTCCAATCCATCTGAGATTCTGATATCTACTCTGCATGCTCTGGTAATCCTCCTTTTTCTTTAGAGATCTAATGCTGCCCTTGAAGGAAAAGAAAGAGCTCTTCTTTTTCCCATGCTGCATTTTTTATTCCGTTTGCTAATAAAGTGTTTGAGGATCCTTTTCATCCCAACACACACCTGAAAAGCCTCCTACAAATGAGCTGAACTGGGGGTGATGATCAGGGTGCAGCGTTCTGTTTCTGTTGTGCCTGGGGTATGATATCTACCCCAGAGATGGGGCTGGATGGGGGAGGAGAGACCTCATTTTCTTGGCCTAGAATAGAGTTTCTGCATCAAGGGGTTGGGGGTGAAGAGAAACCACCGGTAGACTATTCCTTCCAGGATAAAAGCATAGCCACAGACTGCTACGAGCTGGAGGAAGGAGTAGCCCCAAACCCATCCCCCATCTTGGCTTCACACATCTGGGGTAGAACTCTCATGACATGAAACTGATTGGGGATGGTAGAACTCTCATGACATGAAACTGATTGGGGATGGGTGGGAATGGAGTGGCTTTGGCTCAAATGCCACAGTTCTTACTGAAACACAGTTCTTAGTAGATTTTTTGAATGAATATATATATATATATATATATATATATATATATATATATTTAATTTGTTGTATCTCCATAAGACAGTTTTCAAACCCTCTAAAAGATTTTTAACATATATATTTTTTCAATAGTTAATTGTCTGTGTGTGAGTAGGCTCACTACTCTCCTTATTCTATCATTCCAGAAACTTAACTGTTCATTTTTAACATCCCAACATTTTAAAAATATGAAACTAACTTAGTTCTCTCTCAATTTTTGAGAGACCCTGGTTGGCCCTGGTTGGTACCTTATAGAAACTCAATTTTTAATTAATGAGCAAATGAATAAGTGGGAACTGATGGTATTATGAAAGATGGATAGAAGCAGAAATTTGGGAGACTGTTGCAGTAGTTGAGTGTACAGTGCCCTCTTTTTCTGCTTACTTCTTCATTTTCTTTTCAACCAGAGAATTTAGAAATGTAGGCAATTTAGGAGTACAGGATTTTCAAAATCTTAAATCTCTGGGCACTAGAATCAGTAGCTTTTCTCCCAAAGAGGCCAAGATTAAAAGAATAGGAAGTGTAAATCTAATCTACCTCTGCCTCCCAACTTTTATTTCAATCCATTGTTCACACACTTCTTTCAGTATAACTGCAATGACTTAGTGTCTTTTATTAACCCTGTGTCCCATAAGAAGGCAACAAGATTGGAAATGCATGGAATGAGAACAAGCAAAAATACCCTACCAAATCTGAAAATTACAGGTCTTTGTAGGTACTTGAAATGGAAAGTGAAGTCACTCAGTCATGTCCAACTCTTTGCGATCCCATGGACTGTAACCTACGAGGCTCCTCCATCCATGGAATTTTCCAGGCAAGAGTACTAGAGTGGGTTGCCACTTCCTTCTATTAATCCCTGCCCTGGCATGGATGGAGGAAAAGATGGATGGCAAAAGGATCCCATTGAACTTTATAGAAACTCTATTGCAGACAAATATGCAGTTGATTCGTATGTCTATTTAATATGGCTTGATTCTATCCCAGTTGTCCTTGACTGATGCACAAGAGAAGTGTGTGACATATGCATCATTTTCCCTAACTAAAACCACCAAATTAATTAATCATCACATAGAAATCTGTTACAAAGCTAGTGGTTTGTTCATTTCTATTTTATACCAGTTATAGACGTTGAGAGACATTTATATGCGATAATAATGGACTAATATTACTATTGGAAAACATTCAAAACTCTTCCTTCCTCCCTCCCCCCACTCCAGCTAATTTCCTCTCTTTCATTGTTGCTTATTGAATAGTGAAGATGAACAGTGAATGGATGTGATCCACATGTGAAATTATTGTCAAAATTGAAAATGATCATTTGCTCATGACTGAAAAATTACACAATTTATTTTTTCAGTTATTTACCTCCTGTGGAAATCTGGACCTACTAGTTGCCTTTTAATATTTATTCTCCCTCTCTTTCTCACTAATGACACATCAGATTTTGGCTGGCCCTAATGGCATCTAGAGTAAAGACTACATTTCCCAGCTTCCCTTGCAGGTATATGTGACCTTGTGACTTATTTTGGGTTTATCAAATGTAGGTAAAAGTGTCCAGTTTTATTTGTGGGAAATATCCTTAAAGGGAAAAGCATGTTTGTCTTTGTCCCTGTGTTTTTCCTGCTGCTGCTTGTTCAGTCTCTCAGTTGTTTCTGACATTTTGAGACCCCATGGACTGCAACATGCTAGGCTTTCCTGCCCATCATCATCTCCCAGAGCTTGCTAAAACTCATGTCCATTGAGTCTGTGATGCCATCCAACCATCTCATCCTCTGTCATCCCCTTCTCCTCCTGCCTTGAATCTTTCCCAGCATCAGGATCTTTTCTAATGAGTTGCCACTTCACATCAGGTGGCCAAAGTATTGGAGCTTCAGTATCAGTCCTGGCAATAAATATTCAGAGTTGATTTCCTTTAGAATTGACTGGTTTGATCTCCTTGCAGACCAAGGGACTCTCAAGAGTCTTCTCCAACACAGCAGTTCGAAAGCATCATTTCTTTACCACTCAGTCTTCTTTATGGTCCAACTCTCACATCCTTACATGACTCCTGGAAAAACCATAGATTTGACTATATGGATCATTGCCAGCAAAGAAATGTCTCTGCTTTTTAATATGCTGTCTAGATTTGTCATAGTTTTTTTCCAAGGAGCAAGTGTCTTTTAATTTCATGGCTGCAGTCACTATCTGCAGATGAGTACAATTGTGTAGTAGTTTGAACATTCTTTAGGACTGTCCTTCTTGGGGATTGGAATGAAAACTGATCTTTTCCAGTCCTGTGGCCACTGTTGAGTTTTCCAAATTTTGCTGGTATAATGAGTGCAGCACTTTTACAGTATCATCTTTTAGAATTTGAAATAAGTCAGCTGGAATTCCATCACCTCCACTAGCTTTGTTCGTAGTGATGCTTCTTAAGGCTCACTTCACACTCCAGGATGTCTGGCTATAGGTGAGTGATTGCACCATTATGGTTATCTGAGTCATAAGGATCTTTTTTATATTGTCTTCTGTGTATTCTTGCTGGAGAATTCCATGGATAGAAGAGCCTGGCAAGCTACAGTCCATGGAGTCGCAAAGAGTGAGACGACTGAGCAACTAATGCTTTCTGCGTATTCTTGCCACCTCTTCTTAATATCTTCTGTTTCTGTTAGATCCATACCATTTTGGACTTTTATTGTGTCCATCTTTGCATGAAATATTCCCTTTGTATCTCTAATTTTCTGGGAGAGATTTCTAGTCTTTCCCATTCTATTGTTTATTTCTTTGCATTGATCACATAGGAAGGTTTTCTTATCTCTCCTTGCTATTCTCTGGAACTCTGCATTCAGATGGGTATATCTTTCCCTTTCTTCTTTGCCTTTCACTTCTCTTCTTTTCTAAGCGATTTGTAAGACCTTCTCAGACAAACATTTTGCTTTTTTGCATTTCTTTTTCTTGGAGATGACTTCCCTGGTGGCTCAGATGGTAAAGCATCTGCCTGCAATACAGGAGACCCAGGTTCGATCTCTGGGTTGGGAAAATCTCCTGGAGAAGGAAATGGTAACCCACTCCAGTATTCCTGCCTGGAGAATCCCAGGGACGGAGGAGCCTGGTAGGCTACAGTCCATGGGATCGCAAAGAGTTGGACACGACTGAGCGACTTCACTTCACTTCACTTCTTGGGGATGGTTTTGATCATCACCTCCTATACAGTGTTATGAAATTCCATCTATAGTTGTTCAGGCACTCTATCAGATCCTAGTTCCTTGAATCTGTTTGTCACTTTCACTGTGTAATCATAAGGGTTTTGATTCCTGCTACTGGAATGACTTTAATAATGCTTATTCTTAAAGAGCTACCTTAACCTATGATGCAGTCAAAGTTATAGAAACCTGGGTTCCTGACAACTCTATAAAACTGCTATTCTTCCCTGGACTGCCCACTTGTGAGCACTTTAAATGAGAACATAAAATCATATTTTAAAGCCAATATTATTTTGCCTTTACTTTCATGAGTTTCTGAATCTATTACAAATCTAATCTCATCTATTCATCGGTAAATCAGTTTTTAGCCAGAAAGTGATAAATGTGGTATTAGGCAATGTTTGTAAAAGCACTATGCATATCTATGATGAGAGTGGATAATTAAAAATCACTGATATACTGCCTAATAAAACAGATTTGAGGTATAATTAACATAGAATTTAAAACTTCATGTATTTACGTTGTTCAGTTTGTTGAAGTTTGACATATGTGCACACCTTTGAAACTATAATCTAAATTAAGATATTAAATATCTCCAACACATCCAGATTTCATCTTGCTCCTTAAATTTCCCCTTTCCCCTGCTTCTTCCTGTACATACCTAACTCCAACCCCAGGCAGTCACTGATCTGCTTTCTTACACCATGGAATACTGCTGACTTATAATTATTGATGAGTAGTATTGCATTGTAAAGGTGAATCTATCATAATTTATTTATTCATTCACTGGTTAATATATATTTAGGTGGTTTTTGGTTTGGGGTATTATCAGTTCAGTTCAGTTCAGTCACTCAGTCGTGTCCGACTCTTTGCAACCCCATGAATTGCAGCACGCCAGGCCTCCCTGTCCATCATCAACTCCCGGAGTTCACTCAAACTCACATCCATCGAGTCAGTGATGCCATCCAGCCATCTCATCCTCTGTTGTCCCCTTTTCCTCCCGCCAATCCCTCCCAGCATCAATCTTTTCCAATGAGTCAACACTTCGCATGAGGTGGCTAAATTACTGGAGTTTCAATTTTAGCATCATTCTTTCCAAAGAACACCCAGGACTGATCTCCTCTAGAATGGACTGGTTGGATCTCCTTGCAGTACAAGGAACTCTCAAGAGTCGTCAACACCACAGTTCAAAAGCATCAATTCTTTGGCACTCAGCTTTCTTCGCAGTCCAACTCTCACATCCATACATGACTACCAGAAAAACCATAGCCTTGACTAGATGGACCTTTGTTGGCAAAGTAATGTCTCTGCTTTTGAATATGCTATCTAGGTTGATCACAACTTTCTTTCCAAGGAGTAAGTGTCTTTTAATTTCATAGCTGCAGTCACCATCTGCAGTGGTTTTGGAGCCCCCCAAAATAAAGTCTGACACTGTTTCCACTGTTTCCCCATCTATTTGCCATGAAGTGATGGGACCAGATGCCATGATTTTAGTTTGAGCTAAATGTTGAGCTTTAAGGCAACTTTTCCACTCTCCTCTTTCACTTTCATCAAGAGGCTTTTTAGTTCCTCTTCACTTTCTGACATAAGGGTGGTGTCATCTTATGGCAAAAATACCAACTCTTGTGTGTAAAATTTTTGTGAACATCTACTTTCACTTCTCATAAGTAAATAACTAGGAGTAGAGTGGCTGGTCATGGTAGGTTTATATTTTATGTTTTAAGAAACTGCCAAACAATATCCGGAGTTTTGCCATTTTGCCTTCCCATTAGAAGTATAGAGGAGTTCAGCTCCTCCACATCCTAGCACTTAATATGGTTAGTTTTTTTTTTTTTTTAATTTTAGGCACTGTGATAGATTCTAATAGATTTGTATTTGTATCTCACTGTAGTTTCTGTTTGCATCTCCTACATAGTAATAATGTTGAGAATCTTTTCATACTTTTCCTTGATATATGTTTCTTTGATGAAATTTATGTTCAGATTTCTTGCCTGTTTTTTGTTTGATTTGCTTTTTTCCTACTACTGAGTTTTAGACTTCTTTTGAGATTTTGTTTACAATTCCTTTGTCAGGTATGTGAGTTGCAGATTATTTTCTCAGGTCTGTGACTTTTTTATTCTTCTCTTAACAGCGTCTTTCAAAAAATAGAAGTTAGTAATTTTGATGAAGTTCATCTTATCAATTTTTTAAAAGAGATCTTTGTCTAACCAAAGGTCACAAAGATTTTCTCCTATACTTTTAACATGATTTTAATGGCTTTAGGGTTGTTAACTTAGGTCTTTGGTTCATATTGACTTAATTTTTATCTTATATAAGGTTTGTATATAGTTAATTGAAGTTCTTTTTCCTTTTCTTTTTTTTTTCCTTTCTTCAAGTACTTCTATATCACATTTAGATCTAATAAACTCTCAATCTGTTCACCAGGAAGCTCTAGCCCAAAGACTGCTTGATAGAACAGTCTTGGAAATAGCCAGATCTGCTTTCATGTTGTGAAGGCTGCTTGGGAAGAACATACCCTTGGTAGAAAACTTAAGGCAGATCCTGAAGATTCTAGGCATTCAGCACACCTCTGACTGTCAGTTATATTCTGCATAGGTAACTACAGCCTTTATTAGTGAATAGTTAATTTAATAATTATCATAATGTGTAAACTGAGTTTTAGTGGTGACATAATGTATGTTCTTTGTTGATTAAACCAAATAACACTTATCCAGTAAAGATTTATTGGGTGCCTATAACATGTTCAACACTGATGTAGGCCGTGGGAATACTGTGTTGAATAGATATTGTACCTCTTTTCATGGAGCTGATATTCCTGTGGGGATATATTTAGTTGAGCTGTGAAGTTATTGATTTTAGATAGACACAACCTAACAAATAACACACACTAAATTGGGCCTTCTGCAGACTTGATGTCATTCAGCCTACCAATAGGCAGGTTAGCAAAGACTGCAGGCAGCAAATACGTGTTACTTCTTTCTCCCTCATTTTGCTGCTCTCAACCCCAAAGCTGAAGAGTTGCCTCTGAAAAAATTAAACCCACCAGCAACTGGAGGCTTCCATTCCTGGATCATGAAAAAAGGCATTCTGGCATTTGCTAATGTAAGCTTGGCCCCTCTGAGAATCTATACTTTTGGTCTTAGAACAAATCCTAGGTCCTGTCCCATAGACTAGGACAAGATTTCTTAAGAAGTACCAGATGCCAATATCTTAAGAGGTCAGCCTGGGCCCACACTCCTCACATTCTCTGATATATATTGCTTTACAATGTCAAGCTGCCTCTAATGCCAATCCAAAAGGCAAACGTTTAATGATTTCTTATATTCCTGACCCTATTATATACACACAAAGTCTGCGGTTTAATAAAATTGTTTCTATTTGTTAAAAAAAAGAACCAGTATGACTAAAAATTATAGATGATAACTTATAAAAACGTACATGAAAGCATGAAAAAGGGCTTTGTAGTTTCATATTGCTACTAATTGTCCAACTCACTATAAAGTAAGGCACAAAAGGAATTGCCTATCTGAGAGGACAAAGTTCTTTAAGAATGGGAAGTTATTTTCAGGAAGTAAACACGTAAAATCACTACCATGAAAATCAGCTTTTGAGGGATAGGATAACTTGGGGACTAATTTCTAGTGGTAACAGCTAGTAAAGCCAAAGGGATGTGTTTCTCTGCTTAAGTCTTGAGACTTCTCTCAGTCACTCACCTCCCTAGAAAGAGATGTCAGTGGATAATAAAAGCTCTAGCAATGCAATTTTCTACCAAAATCTAGTTGCACACCATTCACGGCAGAGAGAATATAACATCACCAGAGGACTGGAGATAGTCTGGGCTCTGTGGAGAGGCAGGTGTTCTAAGATGCTGATCTACGGCAGAATCAAGAATAACTCAGGATCTGGAATATTCAAGTGGAAAGATCTCTACCTCATCTGGGCGTTCATCTCCCACTCCTCCCCCACACCCCAGACAATAATGTGAATATTGATTTGCCCCATTCTTCTTGCAGGTTGGGGGCACTGCTACTGAATCACAGCTTAGTATTCAAAAGAAGGCTGAACCCCTTGACTAGCAAACCTATGAGGAAATTTTAGTCTCCAAACAAACTGCTGAGGCAGAAAAATTTATTCTCTGTCCTCCAGACCTCTCCTTGTAGTTTGACATGATTTGTATTATTTTAAAGCGTATTCATTTATGAGGATAACAGATTTCAGGTTATTTTTGGGCCTTCAGCAGGAAGATAACCTTCTATAACATTAATATAATAAAACACAGCAGATCCTGACAGATTTATGAATTCCATTAGCCAGAGCATATAATAGGGAAACCTAACCTTGTATGGCTTGCATGAGTGGGTTTGGAAGGTTTCACTGAAGAACAGATAATTTATTTTATTTTGTAATTGAAGCATAGTTGATTTCTGCTGCAGCAAAGTGATTCAGTTATATATACATATACATTCCTTTTTAATGCTCTTTTCCACTGTGTTTTTTGATAGGGTATTGAATATAGAGGTCTTGTATGTACAGATCCTCTATTACACAGTAGGACCTTGTTGTTTATCCATTCTCTCTATAAAAGAATACACCTGCTAATCCCAGCCTCCTACTTCTTCCCTCTCCCAACCTTCTGCCCTTTGGCAACCACAAGTCTGAAGAAGAGATACTTTAAATATAAATTATGGCAGTGGTGCCTTGTGCTGAGAGCAGTTCAGGTGGAAGGAAAACTGGCAAAGGCTCTCAAGCTACAGAAACCTTGACATTTTTGAAGAACTAAATAAAGAGCAACGTAACTGTGAATGAATAGAACAGGACAAGGTGAAAGTGAAGAGGTCATTCAGATATAACCTAAATCAAATCCCTTACAATTAAACAGTAGAAGCGACAAATAGATTCAAGGGACTAGATCTGACAGAGGGCCTGAAGAACTATGGATGGAGGTTTGTGACATTTACAGGAGGCAGTGATCAAGACCATCCCCAAGAAAAAGAAATGCAAAAAAAAAAAAAAAAGACTGTCTGAGGAGGCCTTACAAATAGCTGTGCAAAGAAGAGAAGCAAAAGAAAGACAAAGGAGAAAAGGAAAGATATACCCATTTGAATGCAGAGTTTCGAAGAATAGTAAGGAGAGATAAGAAAGCCTTCCTCAGTGATCAATGCTAAGAAAAAGAGGAAAACAATAGAATGAGAAAGACTAAAGATCTCTTCAAGAAAATTGGAGACAGCAAGGGAACAGTTTATGCAAACATGGGCTCAATAAAGGACAGAAATGGTATGGACCTAACAGAAGCAGAAGATATTAAGAAGAGGTGGCAAGAATACATGGAAGAACTGTACAAAAAAGATCTTCACAACCCGTATAATCATGATGGTATGATTACTCACCTGTAGCCAGACATCCTGGAATGCGAAGTCAAGTGAGCCTTAGGAAGCATCACTAAGAATAAAGCTAGATGATCTGTTCTTCAGTATTTTATTCCCCACAAAATTCTCTCTCTCTCTCTCCCTTTTCTCCCTCTCCCTCCCTCCCTCTCTCCCTCCCTCCCTCTCTCTCTCTCTCTCTCTCTCTCTCTCTCTCTCTCTCTCTCTCTTCCTGTCTTTTACTCTTTGGAGCCAGTCACCATTCTGAGCAGCTGATAAATATTAACTTACCTATTTCCCACAATGGTCTGATGAGACTGATGTTGCTATTTTTCCCATTTTACAGAGAAAGAAAATTAGATCAAAAAACCAAATAACTTGTTCACAGTTGGGAGTCTCCTGAATGTTAGAGCCATGTTTCCAATTCAAAACTATTCTTCCTCCCAAGAACAATTGGATGTAGTAAAGGAATTTGAAGAGAGGAGAGAAAGCATTAGTTCTGTTTTTATTTGCTTATTTATTTAGTAATTCTCTATGCATTTGGCTGTGCCAGGTCTTATTTGCAGCACATGGGATCTTCGATCCTCATCATGGCAAGCAGGATTTCTTAGTTGTGGCATGAGGGGTCTTTAATTGAAGCATAGAGACTCTTAGTTGTGGCATGCAGGATCTAGTTCCCTGACCAGGGATCAAGCCAAAGTCCCTTTGCATTGAGATCATGAAGCCTTAGCCACTGAGCTACCAGAGAGGTAGCTTAAGAGACTGTTCTAGCCAAAATGTGGAGAAAATATGGTAAGAGCAGGTAGACCAGTCTGGGATATACTATAATATTCTAGATGAAGCATGATGGTATCTTGAAGCATGGCAGTGATTGAAAGTAAGAGATACTTAAGACTTACACTGGACAGGAGAGGAAGGGTCAAGAATGAGAGCCATCATACTGGATAAACCAAGTAGGGATTTGGTGGTGTCATTTAACAACTAGGGTACACTAGAAAGGGAGCACACTTGAAGAGAAATGTGGTAAGTTCAGTTTTTCATGTGTTGAGTTTATTTTTTTTAATTTTATTTTTACTTTATTTTACTTTACAATACTGTATTGGTTTTGCCATACATTGACACAAATCCACCACGGGTGTATACAAGCTCCCAATCCTAAATCCCCTTCCCACCTCCCACCCCATATCATCTCTCTGGATCATCCCCGTGCACCAGCCCCAAGCATCCTGTATCCTGTATTGAACATAGACTGAGTTTAGAAATAGAAATATGGAATAGGCATTTTAGTGGGTGGGCATTCTGAAGATCAACCCTGGGATTTCTTTGGAAGGAATGATGCTAAAGCTGAAACTCCAGTACTTTGGACACCTCATGTGAAGAGTTGATTCATTGGAAAAGACTCTGATGCTGGGAGGGATTGGGGGCAGGAAAAAAAGGGGACGACAGAGGATGAGATGGCTGGATGGCATCATGGACTCGATGGACGTGAGTCTGAGTGAACTCCGGGAGTTGGTGATGGACAGGGAGGCCTGGCGTGCTGCAATTCATGGGGTCGCAAAGAGTCGGACATGACTGAGCGACTGAACTGAACTGATAGAGCAGATGAGTAAAGTCTGGTTGGATATAGGAACTTCAGATTCATCTTCACATAGCTACTATAGATATTAACTGAAGCCATGGTAAGAGATGAAATTGCCTAAAGGGAGTATAAAGAAGAGAGTGCCAATGACTCAATTATTAAATAATTGTTCTACTAAATAAATTACTTTTAGTAATTAAAATAATTAATAAATAAATAAATGGAAATAAGCCTAAATATTCCCTTGATGAATCCACAAAGTTGCCTTATTGTTCTGTAATGTATTTTCTAAATTATGAAATAATGTTTTCAGTTTGTGAGAACCAGGTTTATAATTAGCCAGTTAATTTAAATTTTGGATTTATGACACCTCAAGAAGTAAATAGGACTATTTGTGCTTTCTGTGGTTATGCCTTGAATTCCTGAGAAGCTAGTCTTATCTACCATGCTTCTTGCCATCCTAGAATAAGGGCTAATTTTGCACTGTACTCTGGGATAACCCTGGAGGATAAAGACAGATCATCAGAGAGTAAGTAATATGCCTGTTAAAAGGGAAATACTTTTCATTTCTTTTACTTGTTTGTTTCACTTTTCATATAGTAAAAGCTGCCTCTCTTCTGGAAAATGTCCTCCCATTCACAACGTGAAATTTTGTATTCCAAGACACCATGTATCTACTTCATTATTTCACGTTTATTGTGTTGTGCACACACATGTCAAGGAAAGGAGGTTTGAAAAGTGATGACCCCAGATGCAGAGATGACCTACGCTAGATCATATTACTAGTATTGTTCAGTATGGGCAGCCACAGATGCTCTATAAATACCTTTAGACTTGACTAAGATCAAATGATACAAGTCTTGTGATTTTACAAATTATATTCACCATCCATTCATTAACTAATTCACCATCATTCATTAAGCCTTATAATAAACATCTGCCTTGTTATGGATATTTGTCTTTTAAGCTTTATAAATGCTCAGTATGATATATATATAACACACCTAAATAGGGCCTCCCCGGTGGCTTAGCGGTAAAGAATCTGCCTGCAGTGCAGGAGACTTGCAGGAAATGCAGGTTTGATCCCTGGGTTGGGAAGATCTCCTGGAGGAGGAAATGGCAACCCACTCCAGTAATCTTGCCTGGAAATCCTCATGGACAGGGGAAACTGGTAGGCTACAGTCCATGGGGTTGCAAAGTGTTGGACATGACTGAGCGACTAAACAGCAACAACAACACACCTAAATAGGAATAAATCCTGAATAAGATGTTTAAACAAATACCCGCCTGTATTGCTAAAATCCTGTGATAAGCAATATGCAAAGGTATGATACACATACTTTAAAAACTCTCAGTGTGCACTATAGTGCACTGCCAATATGCATATTTCTGTGATGTGTCTGCTATTCTGGCTCTCAACAGAGATGTGTACATATATTCACCAAAAGATATATGCTAGAAAGTGCATGATGGCACCATTTATTGTAGCCATAAACTAGAAACTAACCAAATGCCCATCAGTGCTTAAAAGGAAAACAGAATGCTGTATAACAAAGAGAGTGAACACTACAACCACACACATGGACAATTATTTTTTGACAGAGGCAGTAAGGTCCTTCTATGGAAAAGGAATAGTCTTTTCAAAAAATGGTGATGGAACAACTGTAAAAAATATTAAAGACAGTGTTGAAAAAGACCTTATACAATTTGCAAAAATGATTTGAAATTAATCGTAGACTTAAACATTTAAGCCAAGACTATAACATTTTTAGGAAAAAAAAATGACAACATTTTCATGCCTTTGGCATAGGAAAGGTCTCCTTACATAGGACACAGAAAACACCATAAAACAAATCATACAGTGGGCTTAATAAACTTATAGTCTTGTGCTTTTCAAAAATCACTGTTAAGAAAATTAAAATGTGAGTCAGATTAGGACTATTCAATTCACATATCTGTCAAAGGACTTATATCCAGAATATATAAGGAACCTCTATGAAATAATAATTAAAAATATTAATAACCTAATTTAATAATGGGCAGGAGATTGCAATAGACCTTTTACAAAAGAAAATATCCTCATAGGAAGATGTCCAACATAATTAATCATATTGGAAATGCAAATAAAAACCACATTCACACCCATTAAAATGACTAAGGTAAAGAAAATTGATAACACTAAGTGTAGGCGAGGTTATGAGCAATGGGCATTCTTATTCAGTTGTCTGGAGTGAGGAGTAGTGGAACCAGTTTGGAATAGTTTGTCAGTTTCTAATAAAAATTAAACATATATCTCCTTTCTCTTTCCTTATCTAATTTTCCAGGGTCTCTACTCTTGAGCTAAACTGAAGTTATGATTATGGTCTGCCTTGTAGTGTTTGAATCTTAAGTGAATACATCCCAGATTTCTCCATTAAGTATAATTTTGATTGTATATTTTTTGGATACATTTTTTTTTTTACCATCTTAAGTGTTCTCTTCTAACTATATTTTGATGAGATTTTTTAAATCATCATTAAGGATTGTATTTTATCTAATATACATTATATATCAAAGTCTGATAACTCAGTTGGTAAAGAATCTGCCTTCAATGCAGGAGACTCAGGTTTGATCCCTGAGTTGGGAAGATCCCCTGGAGAAAGAAATGGCAAACCACTCCAATATTCTTGCCTGGAAAATCCCATGGACAGAGGAGCCTGATGAGCTATAGTTCATGGGCTCATAAGAGCTGGACAAAATTTAGCAACTAAACCACCACCAATCGTAGGATTTTTTTCTACTTATCCTCCAAAATAGTGAACTACATTAAAACATTTGCTTGAATTCAACTCTTTTTTGCATTCCTGAATTAAACCAACTTGATATATTGTTATTTTATTTTTTTAATTTTTATTTTTACTTTATTTTGCTTTACAATACTGTATTGGCTTTGCCATACACTGACATGAATCAGCCACGGGTGTACATGAGTTCCCAATCCTGAATCCCCCTCCCACCTCACACCCCATATCATCTCTCCGGATCATCCCTGTGCACCAGCCCCAAGCATCCTGTATCCTGCATCACACATAGACTGGTGATTCATATCTTACCTGATAATAAACATGTTTCAATGCAATTCTCCCAAATCATCCCACCCTCTCCCTCTCCCACAGAGTCTAAAAGTCCGTTCTATACATCTGTGTCTCTTTTGCTGTCTCGCATAGAGGGTTATCATTACCATCTTTCTAAATTCCATATATATGTGTTAGTATACTGTATTGGTGTTTTTCTTTCTGGCTTACTTCACTCTGTATAATCGGTTCCAGTTTTATCCACCTCATTAAAACTGATTCAAATGTATTCTTTTTAATGGCTGAGTAATGCTCCATTGTGTATATGTACCACAGCTTTCTTACCCATTCGTCTGCTGATGGATATCTAGGTTGTTTCCATGTCCTGGCTATTATAAACAGTGCTGCGATGAACATTGGGATACACGTGTCTCTTTCAATTCTGGTTTCCTCAGTGTGTATGCCCAGCAGTGGGATTGCTGGGTCATAAGGCAGTTCTATTTGCATTTTTTAAAGGAATCTCCACACTGTTTTTCTTTTTTTTTTTTTTCTTTTTCAGTGCTGATTTTATTTTCTTTTTTTTTTCTTTTTTTTTTTATTTTTATTTTTTAAATTTTAAAATCTTTACTTCTTACATGCATTCCCAAAAATGAACCCCCCACCCACCAACCTCCCCATAACAACTTTCTGGGTCATCCCCATGCACCAGCCCCAAGCATGCTGTATCCTGCGTCAGACATAGACTGGCGATTCAATTCACATGATAGTATACATGTTAGAATGTCATTCTCCCAAATCATCCCACCCTCTCCCTCTCCCTCTGAGTCCAAAAGTCCGTTATACACATCTGTGTCTCTTTCCCTGTCTTGCATACAGGGTCGTCATTGCCATCTTCCTAAATTCCATATATATGTGTTAGTATACTGTATTGGTGTTTTTCTTTCTGGCTTACTTCACTCTGTATAATCGGCTCCAGTTTCATCCATCTCATCAGAACTGATTCAAATGAATTCTTTTTAACGGCTGAGTAATACTCCATTGTGTATATGTACCACAGCTTTCTTATCCATTCATCTGCTGATGGACATCTAGGTTGTTTCCATGTCCTGGCTATTATAAACAGTGCTGCGATGAACATTGGGGTACATGTGTCTCTTTCAATTCTGGTTTCCTCGGTGTGTATGCCCAGAAGTGGGATTGCTGGGTCATAAGGTAGTTCTATTTGCAATTTTTTAAGGAATCTCCACACTGTTCTCCATAGTGGCTGTACTAGTTTGCATTCCCACCAACAGTGTAGGAGGGTTCCCTTTTCTCCACACCCTCTCCAGCATTTATTGCTTGCAGATTTTTGGGTTGCAGCCATTCTGACTGGTGTGAAGTGGTACCTCATTGTGGTTTTGATTTGCATTTCTCTAATAATGAGTGATGTTGAGCATCTTTTCATGTGTTTGTTAGCCATCCGTATGTCTTCTTTGGAGAAATGTCTATTTAGTTCTTTGGCCCATTTTTTGATTGGGTCGTTTATTTTTCTGGAGTTGAGCTGCATAAGTTGCTTGTATATTTTTGAGATTAGTTGTTTGTCAGTTGCTTCATTTGCTATTATTTTCTCCCATTCAGAAGGCTGTCTTTTCACCTTGCTTATATTTTCCTTTGTTGTGCAGAAGCTTTTAATTTTAATTAGATCCCATTTGTTTATTTTTGCTTTTATTTCCAGCATTCTGGGAGGTGGATCATAGAGGATCCTGCTGTGATTTATGTCTGAGAGTGTTTTGCCTATGTTCTCCTCTAGGAGTTTTATAGTTTCTGATCTTACATTTAGATCTTTAATCCATTTTGAGTTTATTTTTGTGTGCGGTGTTAGAAAGTGATCTAGTTTCATTCTTTTACAAGTGGTTGACCAGTTTTCCCAGCACCACTTGTTAAAGAGATTGTCTTTACTCCATTGTATATTCTTGCCTCCTTTGTCAAAGATAAGGTGTCCATATGTGTGTGGATTTATCTCTGGGCTTTCTATTTTGTTCCATTGATCTATATGTCTGTCTTTGTGCCAGTACCATACTGTCTTGATGACTGTGGCTTTGTAGTAGAGCCTGAAGTCAGGCAAGTTGATTCCTCCAGTTCCATTCTTCTTTCTCAAGATTGCTTTGGCTATTCGAGGTTTTTTGTATTTCCATACAAATCTTGAAATTATTTGTTCTAGTTCTGTGAAAAATGTGGCTGGTAGCTTGATAGGGATTGCATTGAATTTGTAAATTGCTTTGGGTAGTATACTCATTTTCACTATATTGATTCTTCCAATCCATGAACATGGTATATTTCTCCATCTATTAGTGTCCTCTTTGATTTCTTTCATCAGTGTTTTATAGTTTTCTATATATAGGTCTTTAGTTTCTTTAGGTAGATATATTCCTAAGTATTTTATTCTTTTCATTGCAATGGTGAATGGAATTGTTTCCTTAATTTCTTTTTCTACTTTCTCATTATTCGTGTATAGGAATGCAAGGGATTTCTGTGTGTTGATTTTATATCCTGCAACTTTACTATAGTCATTGATTAGCTCTAGTAATTTTCTGGTGGAGTCTTTAGGGTTTTCCATGTAGAGGATCATGTCATCTGCAAACAGTGAGAGTTTTACTTCTTCTTTTCCAATTTGGATTCCTTTTATTTCTTTTTCTGCTCTGATTGCTGTGGCCAAAACTTCCAGAACTATGTTGAATAGTAGCGGTGAAAGTGGACACCCTTGTCTTGTTCCTGACTTTAGGGGAAATGCTTTCAATTTTTCACCATTGAGGATAATGTTTGCTGTGGGTTTGTCATAGATAGCTTTTATTATGTTGAGATATGTTCCTTCTATTCCTGCTTTCTGGAGAGTTTTTATCATAAATGGATGTTGAATTTTGTCAAAGGCCTTCTCTGCATCTATTGAGATAATCATATGGTTTTTATTTTTCAATTTGTTAATGTGGTGAATTACATTGATTGATTTGCGGATATTGAAGAATCCTTGCATCCCTGGGATAAAGCCCACTTGGTCATGGTGTATGATCTTTTTAATGTGTTGTTGGATTCTGATTGCTAGAATTTTGTTGAGGATTTTTGCATCTATGTTCATCAGAGATATTGGCCTGTAGTTTTCTTTTTTTGTGACATCTTTGTCAGGTTTTGGTATTAGGGTGATGGTGGCCTCATAGAATGAGTTTGGAAGTTTACCTTCCTCTGCAATTTTCTGGAAGAGTTTGAGTAGGATAGGTGTTAGCTCTTCTCGAAATTTTTGGTAGAATTCAGCTGTGAAGCCATCTGGACCTGGGCTTTTGTTTGCTGGAAGATTTCTGATTACAGTATCAATTTCCGTGCTTGTGATGGGTCTGTTAAGATTTTCGATTTCTTCCTGGTTCAGTTTTGGAAAACTGTACTTTTCTAAGAATTTGTCCATTTCTTCCACGTTGTCCATTTTATTGGCATACAACTGCTGATAGTAGTCTCTTATGATCCTTTGTATTTCTGTGTTGTCTGTTGTGATCTCTCCATTTTCATTTCTAATTTTATTGATTTGATTTTTCTCTCTTTGCTTCTTGATGAGTCTGGCTAATGGTTTGTCAATTTTATTTATCCTTTCAAAGAACCAGCTTTTGGCTTTGTTGATTTTTGCTATGGTCTCTTTTGTTTCTTTTGCATTTATTTCTGCCCTAATTTTTAAGATTTCTTTCCTTCTACTCACTCTGGGGTTCTCCAACTCTTCCTTTTCTAGTTGCTTTAGTTGTAGAGTTAGGTTATTTATTTGACTTTTTTCTTGTTTCTTGAGGTATGCCTGTATTGCTATGAACTTTCCTCTTAGCACTGCTTTTATAGTGTCCCACAGGTTTTGGGTTGTTGTGTTTTCATTTTCATTAGTTTCTATGCATATTTTGATTTCTTTTTGGATTTCTTCTGTGATTTGTTGGTTATTCAGAAGTGTGTTGTTCAACCTCCATATGTTGGAATTTTTAATAGTTTTTCTCCTATAATTGAGATCTAATCTTAATGCATTATGGTCAGAAAAAATGCTTGGAATGATTTCGATTTTTTTGAATTTATCAAGTTTAGATTTATGGCCCAGGATGTGATCTATCCTGGAGAAGGTTCCATGAGCACTTGAAAAAAAGGTGAAATTCGTTGTTTTGGGGTGAAATGTCCTATAGATATCAATTAGGTCTAACTGATCTAATGTATCATTTAAAGTTTGCGTTTCTTTGTTAATTTTCTGTTTAGTTGATCTGTCCATAGGTGTGAGTGGGGTATTAAAGTCTCCCACTATTATTGTGTTATTGTTGATTTCCCCTTTCATACTTGTTAGCATTTGTCTTACATATTGTGGTGCTCCTATATTGGGTGCATATATATTTATAATTGTTATATCTTCTTCTTGGATTGTTCCTTTGATCATTATGTAGTGGCCTTCTTTGTCTCTTTTCACAGCCTTTGTTTTAAAGTCTATTTTATCGGACATGAGTATTGCCACTCCTGCTTTCTTTTGGTCTCTATTCGCATGGTATATATTTTTCCAGCCCTTCACTTTCAGTCTGTATGTGTCCCTTGTTTTGAGGTGGGTCTCTTGTAAGCAGCATATAGAGGGGTCTTGTTTTTGTATCCATTCTGCCAGTCTTTGTCTTTTGGTTGGGGCGTTCAACCCATTTACGTTTAAGGTGATTATTGATAAGTATGATCCCGTTGCCATTTACTTTATTGTTTTGGGTTCGGGTTTATACACTCTTTTCGTGTTTCCTGTCTAGAGGATATCCTTTAGAATTTGTTGGAGAGCTGGTTTGGTGGTGCTGAATTCTCTCAGCTTTTGCTTGTCTGTAAAGCTCTTGATTTCTCCTTCGTATTTGAATGAGATCCTTGCTGGGTACAGTAATCTGGGCTGTAGGTTATTGTCTTTCATCACTTTAAGTATGTCTTGCCATTCCCTCCTGGCCTGAAGAGTTTCTATTGACAGATCAGGTGTTATCCTTATGGGAATCCCCTTGTGTGTTATTTGTTGTTTTTCCCTTGCTGCTTTTAATATTTGTTCTTTGTGTTTGATCTTTGTTAATTTGATTAATATGTGTCTTGGGGTGTTTCGCCTTGGGTTTATCCTATTTGGGACTCTCTGTGTTTCTTGGACTTGGGTGATTATTTCCTTCCCCATTTTAGGGAAGTTTTCAACTATTATCTCCTCAAGGATTTTCTCATGATCTTTCTTTCTGTCTTCTTCTTCTGGGACTCCTATAATTCGAATGTTGGAGCGTTTCATATTGTCCTGGAGGTCTCTGAGATTGTCCTCGTTTCTTTTAATTCGTTTTTCTTGTTTCCTCTCTGATTCATTTATTTCTACCATTCTATCTTCTATTTCACTAATCCTATCTTCTGCCTCCGTTATTCTACTATTTGTTGCCTCCAGAGTGTTTCTGATCTCATTTATTGTGTTATTCATTATATTTTGACTCTTTTTTATTTCTTCTAGGTCCTTGTTAAACCTTTCTTGCATCTTCTCAATCCTTGTCTCTAGGCTATTTATCTGTGTTTCCATTTTGATTTCAAGATTTTGGATCATTTTCACTATCAATATTCGGAATTCCTTCTCCGGTAGATTCCCTACTTCTTCCTCTTTTGTTTGATTTGGTGGGCAACTCTCCTGTTCCTTTACCTGCTGAGTATTCCTCTGTCTCTTCATCTTGGTTATATTGCTGCGTTTGGGGTGGCCTTTTTATATTCTGATAATTTGTGGAGTTCTCTTTATTATGGAGCTTCCTCACTTTGGGTGGGGTTCTATCAGTGGCTTGTCAAGGTTTCCTGGTTAGGGAGGCTTGTGTTGGAGTTTTGGTGGGTGGAGCTGGGTTTCTTCTCTCTGGAGTGCAGTGGAGTGACCCGTAATGGGTTATGAGACATCAAAGGTTTTGGGATAATTTTGAGCTGCCTGTATATTGAGGCTCAGGGGAGTGTTCCTGTGTTGCTGGAGAATTTGCGTGGTATGTCTTGTTTTGGAACTTGTTGGCCCTTGGGTGGAGCTTGGTTTCAGTGTAGGTATGAAGGCTTTTGATGAGCTCCTATTGCTTAATGTTCCCTGAATTCAAGAGTTCTCTAATGTTTTCAGGCTTTGGGTTTAAGCTTCCTGCTTCTGGTTTTCAGTTTTATTTTCACAGTAGCCTCTAGACTTCTCCATCTATACAGCACCGATGATAAAACATCTAGGTTAAAGATGAAAAGTTTCTCCACCTTGAGGGACACTCAGAGAGGTTCACTGAGTTACAAGGAGAAGAGAAGATGGAGGGGGTAGTTAGAGGTAACTGGAATGAGATGTGGTGAGATCAAGAGAGGAGAGAGCAAGCTAGCCAGTAGTCACTTCCTTATGTGCGCTCTATAGTCTGGACCGCTCAGAGGTATTTACAGAGTTATACGGGGAAGAGGAGAGGGAGGAAGTAGACAGAGGTGACCAGGAGGATAAGAGAGAGGAATGAGTAGGAGAGAGACAAATCCTGCCAGTAACCAGTTCCTTAGGTGTTCTCTACCGTCTGGAACACACAGAGATTCACAGAGTTGGATAGAGAAGAGATGGGGGAGAAAAGAGACAGAGGCCACCTGGTGGAGAAAAAGGAGAGGCCAGAGGAGGAGAGAGTGGACAAGCCAGTAATCTCGCTCTCAGGTAAACTTGGGTAGTGAAGTTTGGGTTTTTAAATGTACAAAATTGACAACAAAGATTAAAAATCTGGAGTAGAGGTTGGATTTTCAAAGATACAATATTAAAGAAAAGCAGAAGGAAAAAGGAAGAAAGAAAAAAAAAAGAATTATTTAAAAAAAAAAAAAAACACCAACAACCATCCAAAGAGTATATATGGTGTTTGCCTTAAAAAAAAAAAAAAAGTCTTTTTTTAAAAAAAAATAGTAATACTAGGTTATAGAAATAAAAATTAGAGGAGAAATAGAAGATTTAACAATTAAAAAAAAGCTCGGAAAAAAAAGGAAAAAAAAAAGCAAAAGGCAAAAAAAAAAAAAGAATGATTTTAAAAATATTAAAAAATTAAAAATATATCTGGCTCTTCTCTGATGTTATGGGCCGTGTGGGCTCACTTCCAAGGTGGTTCCCTCTGTTTAACTTCTTCTGTTTGCTGGTTTTTAGGCTCACTAGTTCAGTCGCGCGGTGGGGAGGGGGGATGCTGCAAACAAATAGCACTGTCGTGTGTACACAGTATCTCTGCCCCGCTTGACCTGTCCTTCCTCGCGGCGCACAAACCACTCCGGCTCTACGATGCTCAGCCGGGAACCGTCTGGGGCCGGCCCTAGGCTGCGTGCACTTCCCCGGTCCAAGCCGCTCAGGTTCGGCCCTCAGGCAGCCCTCAGAGGCACAAATGCGGCTGGGACTGCGCTTTGTGCCCTTCCCAGGTCCGAGTAGCTCAGGAGTTTGGCGAGCGCGATCGCCGGGGCTTGTCACCTTTTCCGCCGCTACCGCTCAGCTCTCTGGGTGGACCGCTGGCGCACCCCGTGAGGCAGACTGTGACTGTCCAGCACCCCCAGAAGCCTTAGCAAAGGAGCCTGCTTGCAGTTAGGTAAGTAAAGTCTCTCCGGGTCTGCAATTGCCCCTTTCCAGTCCTTACGGCTCTGGCTGCCTGTCCCCGGCGGGGAATGGTCTGCAGCCGGCTTTTTCCGTTCCGTCCTTTGTTCTGTGCTGGGTCCTGGTGGTGTCTTATGTTCGAGCTTTTCGCGTGGTAGCTATCCCACAGTCTGGTTTGCTAGCCCAAGTTAGATCGTTCTGGTGGAGCGTGGGGCATTCCTGCCCGATTCTTACAAAGCTCTGCAGCCCGCGCCTCCCGCGCGTCCCTGCCCTGCCCCCACTTCCCAATGGCGGATGCAGGCGTCTGTGCTGCTTTTCCGCTGGGGGAGTTACTGGTGGGCTTGTAATCTCTTGGTTTTAATTATTTATCTATTTTTCCTTCCTGTTATGTTGCCCTCTGTGTTTCCAAGGCTCGCCACAGACTCGGCAGGGAGAGTGTTTCCTGGTGTTTGGAAACCTCTCTTCTTAAAATTCCCTTCCCGGGGCGGGCTTCCCTTCCCGGGACAGGCTTCCCTTCCTGGGACGGAGCTCCCTCCCCACCTCCTTTGTCTCCTTTTTCGTCTTTTATATTTTTTCCTACCTGATTTTGAAGACAATGGTCTGCTTTTCTGGTTGCCTGATGTCCTCTGCCAGCCTACAGAAGTTGTTTTGTGGAGTTTGCTCGGCGTTGAAATGTTCTTTTGAGGAATTTGTGAGGGAGAACGTGATCTTCCCGTCCTATTCCTCCGCCATCTTTCTCTAATCCCTCCACACTGTTTTTCATAGTGGCTGTACTAGTTTCCATTCCCACCAACAGTGTAAGAGGGTTCCCTTTTCTCCACACCCTCTCCAGCATTTATTGCTTGTAGACTTTTGGATCACAGCCATTCTGACTGGTGTGAAATGGTACCTCATTGTGGTCTTGATTTGCATTTCTCTGATAATGAGTGATGTTGAGCATCTTTTCATGTGTTTGTTAGCCCTCTGTATGTCTTCTTTGGAGAAATGTCTGTTTAGTTCTTTGGCCCATTTTTTAATTGGGTCATTTATTTTTCTGGAATTGAGCTGCATAAGTTGCTTGTATATTTTTGAGATTAGTTGTTTGTCAGTTGCTTCATTTGCTATTATTTTCTCCCATTCTGAAGGCTGTCTTTTCACCTTGCTTATAGTTTCCTTTGTTGTGCAGAAGCTTCTAATTTTAATTAGATCCCATTTGTTTATTTTTGCTTTTATTTCCAGTATTCTAGGAGGTGGGTCATAGAGGATCCTGCTATGATTTATGTCGGAGAGTGTTTATAGTTTCTGGCCTTACGTTTAGATCTTTAATCCATTTTGAGTTTATTTTTGTGTGTGGTGTTAGAAAGTGATCTAGTTTCATTCTTTTACAAGTGGTTGACCAGTTTTCCCAGCACCACTTGTTAAAGAGATTGTCTTTTCTCCATTGTATATTCTTGACTCCTTTGTCGAAGATAAGGTATCCATAGATGTGTGGATTTATCTCTGGGCTTTCTATTTTGTTCCATTGATCTATATGTCTGTCTTTGTGCCAGTACCATACTGTCTTGATGACTGTGGCTTTGTAGTAGAGCCTGAAGTCAGGCAGGTTTATTCCTCCAGTTCCATTCTTCTTTTTCAAGATTGCTTTGGCTATTCGAGGTTTTCTGTATTTCCATACAAATTGTGAAATTATTTGTTCTAGCTCTGTGAAAAATACCTCTGGTTAGCTTTATAGGGATTGCATTGAATCTGTAGATTGCTTTGGGTAGTATACTCATTTTCACTATATTGATTCTTCTGATCCATGAACATGGTATATTTCTCCATCTACTAGTGTCCTCTTTCATTTCTTTCATCAATGTTTTATATTTTTTGATATATAGGTGTTTAGTTTCTTTAGGTAGGTATATTCCTAAGTATTTTATTCTTTTCATTGCAATGGTGAATGGAATTGTTTCCTTAATTTCTTTTTCTACTTTCTTATTATTAATGTATAGAAATGCAAGGGATTTCTGTCTGTTGATTTTATATCCTGCAACTTTACTATATTCATTGATTAGCTCTAGTAATTTTCTGGTGGAGTCTTTGGGTTTTTCTATGTAGAGGATCATGTCATCTGCAAACAGTGAGAGTTTTACTTCTTCTTTTCCAATTTGGATTCCTTTTATTTCTTTTTCTGCTCTGATTGCTGTGGCCAAAACTTCCAGAACTATGTTGAATAGTAGCAGTGAAAGTGGGCACCCTTGTCTTGTTCCTGATTTTAGGGGAAATGCTTTCATTTTTTCACCATTGAGGATAATGTCTGCTGTGGGTTTGTCATATATAGCTTTTTTATATTGAGGTATGTTCTTTTTATGCCTGCTTTCTGGAGAGTTTTTTTATCATGAATGGATGTTGAATTTTGTCAAAGGCCTTCTCTGCTTCTATTGAGATAATCATATGGCTTTTATTTTTCAATTTGTTAATGTAGTATATTTCATTGATTGATTTGTGGATACTGAAGAATCCTTGCATCCCTGGGATAAAGCCCACTTGGTCATGGTGTATGATCTTTTTATGTGTTGTTGGGTTCTGATTGCTAGGATTTTGTTAAGGATTTTTGCATCTATGTTCATCAGTGATATTGGCCTGTAGTTTTCTTTTTTTGTGTGGCATCTTTGTCAGGTTTTGACATTAGGGTGATGGTGGCCTCATAGAATGAGTTCGGAAGTTTACCTTCCTTTGCAGTTTTCTGGAAGAGTTTGAGTAGGATAGGTGTCAGCTCTTCTCTAAATTTTTGGTAGAATTCAGCTGTGAAGCCGTCTGGACCTGGGCTTTTGTTTGCTGGAAGATTTCTGATTACAGTTTCAATTTCCATTCTTGTGATGGGTCTGTTAAGATTTTCTATTTCTTCCTGGTTCAGTTTTGGAAAGTTGTACTTTTCTAAGAATTTGTCCATTTCTTCCATGTTGTCCATTTTATTGGCATAAAATTGCTGATAGTAGTCTCTTATGATCCTTTGTATTTCTGTGTTGTCTGTTGTGATCTCTCCATTTTAATTTCTAATTTTATTGATTTGATTTTTCTCTCTTTGCTTCTTGATGAGTCTGGCTATTGGTTTGTCAATTTTATTTATCCTTTCAAAAAACCAGCTTTTGGCTTTTTTGATTTTTACTATGATCTCTTTTGTTTCTTTTGCATTTATTTCTGCCCTAATTTTTAAGATTTCTTTCCTTCTACTAACTCTGGGGTTCTCTGTTTCTTCCTTTTCTAGTTGCTTTAGGTGTAGAGTTAGGTTATTTATCTGACTTTTTTCTTGTTTCTTGAGGTATGCCTGTATTGCTATGAACTTTCTTCTTAGCACTGCTTTTATAGTGTCCCACAGGTTTTGGGTTGTTGTGTTTTCATTTTCATTAGTTTCTATGCATATTTTGATTTCTTTTTTGATTTCTTCTGTGATTTGTTGGTTATTCAGAAGCATGTTGTTCAGCCTCCATATGTTGGAATTTTTAATAGTTTTTCTCCTGTAATTGAGATCTAATCTTAATGCATTATGGTCAGAAAAGATGCTTGGAATGATTTCAGTTTTTTTGAATTTTTTAAGGTTAGATTTATGGCCCAGGATATGATCTATCCTGGAGAAGGTTCCATGAGCACTTGAGAAAAAGGTGAAATTCATTGTTTTGGGGTGAAATGTCCTATAGATATCAATTAGATCTAACTGGTCTATTGTATCATTTAAAGTTTGCATTTCTTTGTTAATTTTCTGTTTAGTTGATCTGTCCATAGGTGTGAGTGGGGTATTAAAGTCCCTCACTATTATTGTGTTATTGTTAATTTCCCCTTTCATACTTGTTAGCATTTGTCTTACATATTGCGGTGCTCCTATATTGGGTGCATATATATTTATAATTGTTATATCTTCTTCTTGGATTGATCCTTTAATCATTATGTAGTGGCCTTCTTTGTCTCTTTTCACAGCCTTCGTTTTAAAGTCTATTTTATCGGATATGAGTATTGCTACTCCTGCTTTCTTCTGGTCTCTATTTGCGTGGAATATCTTTTTCCAGCCCTTCACTTTCAGTCTGTATGTGTCCTTTGTTTTGAGGTGGGTCTCTTGTAGGCAGCATATATAGGGGTCTTGTTTTTGTATCCATTCAGCCAGTCTTTGCCTTTTGGTTGGGTCATTCAACCCATTTCCATTTAAGGTAATTATTGATAAGTATGATCCTGTTGCCATTTACTTTATTGTCTTGGGTTCGGGTTTATACACCCTTTTTGTGTTTCCTGTCTAGAGAATATCTTTAGCGTTTGTTGGAGAGCTGGTTTGGTGATGGTGAATTCTCTCAGTTTTGCTTGTCTGTAAAGCTTTTTATTTCTCCTTCATATTTGAATGAGATCCTTGCTGGGTACAGTAATCTGGGCTGTAGGTTATTGTCTTTCATCACTTTAAGTCTTGCCATTCCCTCCTGGCCTGAAGAGTTTCTATTGAAAGATCAGCTGTTATCCTTATGGGAATCCCCTGCGTGTTATTTGTTGTTTTCCCCTTGGTGCTTTTAATATTTATTCTTTGTGTTTGATCTTTGTTAATTTGATTAATATGTGTCTTGGGGTTTTTTGCCTTGGGTTTATCTTATTTGGGACTCTCTGGGTTTCTTTGACTGGGATGATTATTTCCTTCCCCATTTTAGGGAAGTTTTCAACTATTATCTCCTCAAGTATTTTCTCATGGTCTTTCTTTTTGTGTTCATGTTCGGGACTCCTATAATTCGAATGTTGGAGCGTTTCATATTGTCCTGGAGGTCTCTGAGATTGTCCTCATTTCTTTTAATTCGTTTTTCTTTTTGCCTCTCTGATTCATTTATTTCTACCATTCTATCTTCTATTTCACTAATCCTATCTTCTGCCTCCAATATTCTACTCTTTGTTGCCTCCAGAGTGTTTCTGATCTCATTTATTGCATTATTCATTATATTTTGACTCTTTTTTATTTCTTCTAGGTCCTTGTTAAACATTTCTTGCATCTTCTCAATCCTTATCTCCAGGCTATTTATCTGTGATTCCATTTTGATTTCAAGATTTTGAATCATTTTCACTATCATTGTTCTGAATTCTTTCTCAGGTAGATTCCCTATCCCTTCCTCTTTTGTTTGATTTGGTGGGCTTTTCTCCTGTTACTTTACCTGCTGGGTATTCCTGTCTCTTTATCTTGGTTATATTGCTGCGTTTGGGGTGGCCTTTCTGTATTCTGGTAGTTTGTGGAGTTCTCTTTATTATGGGGTTTCCTCTCTGTGGGTGGGGTTGTATCAGTGGCTTGTCAAGGTTTCTTGGTTAAGGAAGCTTGTGTCGGAGTTCTGGTGGGTAGAGCTGGAATTCTTCTCTCTGGAGTGCAATGAAGTGTCCAGTAATGAGTTATGAGATGTCTATGGTTTTGCAGTAATTTGAGCTGCCTGTATATTGAAGCTCAGGGCTGTGTTCCTGTGTTGCTGGAGAATTTGCGTGGTATGTCTTGCTCTGGAACTTGGCCCTTGGGTGGTGCTTGGTTTCAGTGTAGGTATGGAGGCATTTGATGAGCTCCTATCAATTAATGTTCCCTGGATTCAGGAGTTCTCTGATGTTCTCAGGATTTGGACTTAAGCCTCCTGCTTCTGGTTTTCAGTTTTATTTTTACAGTAGCCTCAAGACTTAACCATCTATACAGCACCAATGATAAAACATATAGGTTAAAGATAAAAAGTTTCTCCACATTGAGGGACACCCAGAGAGGTTCACTGAGTTACACGGAGAAGAGAAGAGGGAGGGGGTAGTTAGAGGTGACTGGAATGAGATGAGGTGGGATCAAAAGAGGAGAGAGCAAGCTAGCCAGTAATCACTTCCTTATGTGTGCTCCTCAGTCTGGACCTCAGAGATGTTCACGGAGTTATACAGGGAAGAGGAGACAGAGGAAGTAGACAGAGGTGGCCAGGAGGGTAAAAGAGGGTAACGAAAAGGCGAGAGACAAATCCAGCCAGTAACCAGTTCCCTAAGTGTTCTCCATCGTCTGGAACACACAGAGATTCACAGAGTTGGGCAGAGAAGAGAAGGGGGAGGAGGAGACAGAGACAATCTGGTGGAGAAAAAGGAGAGTCCAAAGGAAGAGAGAGTGGTCAAGCCAGTAATCTCGCTCTCAGGTAAAACTGGGTACTGAAGATTGGGTGGGTTTTTAAATGTACAAAATTGACAACAAATACCAAAAAGCAAAGATTAAAAATCTAGAGAAGAGGTTGGATTTTCCAAAATACAATATTAAAGAAAAGAAGAACAAGAAGAAAAAAGAAAGTCATGAGAATTATTAAAAAACAACAACAACCACAAAAATATATATATATGGAATTTGCTTTAAAAATAGGGGTTTTTTTTGAAAAGTGATAGTAGGTTATAAAAATTAAAATTAAAGGAGAAATAGAGGACTTAAAAATTTTAAAAATTTTAAAAAAAGGAGAAGAAAAAGAAAAGAAAAAACAATCAAACAACTACATCAAAAAAAAAAAAAGAGAAAGAATGGTCGTAAATATAGTAAAGATATTTCTGGAACTTTCTCTGGTGTTGTGGGCAGTGTGGGGTCACTTCCAAGGTGGTTCCCTCTGTTTAGCTTCTTCTGTTTGCTGGTCTCTTCAGTCTCTGATTTCTGCCCTGACACAAGGGGGGGTGATGGTGGACACTTTTTTTTTTTTTTTTTTTTTAGGCTCACTTGTTCATTCGTGCTGTGGGGAGGGAGGGATGCTGCAAACAAATAACACTGGTGTGTGCTCACAGTGTCTCAGCCATGCTGGGCCTGCCCCTGCCCCACACAGCTCAGGCTCTACGTTGCTCCACCGGGAACCGTCTGAGGCCGGCCCTAGGCTGCATGCACCTCTCTGGTCTAAGCTGCTCAGGCTTGGCTCTCAGGTTGCCCTCAGAGGTGTAGATTCAGTTGGGCCTGCGTTTTGTGCCCTTCCAAGGACCGAGTAGCTCAGGTGTTTGGCAAGCACGGTCACTGCAACTTATCGGTTTTCCCTGCTGCTCAGTTTTCTGGGTGTACCACTGGCGCCCCTTGTCAGGCAGATGGTGACTGTCCAGAACCCCAAGAAGTCTTAGTTAGCAAAGAAGCCTGCTTGCCGTTTGGTAGGTAAAGTCTCTCCGGGGCTGCGATTGCCCCCTTCCAGCCCTTACGGCTCTGGCTGCTTGTCACCGGCAGGGGATGGTTGGCAGCCGGCTATTTCTGTTCTGTCCTTTGTTCTGTGTGCAATCCTGTTGGTGTCTTATGTTAGAGCTTTTCACATGGTAGCTATCCCACAGTCTGGTATGCTAGCCCAAGTTAGTTTGCTCTGGTTACATTCGGGGCATTCCAACCGGATTCTTAAAAAGCACTTCAGCCCACACCTCCCTGCCCAGCCCCCACTTGCTAGTGGCGGATGCAGGCGTCTGCGCTGCTTCTCCGCTGGGGGAGTTACCTACTGTTGGGCTTGTAATCTGTTGGGTTTAATTATTTATTTATTTTTCCTCCCTGTTATGTTGCCCTCTGTGCTTCCAAGGCTCGCCACAGACTCGACAGTGAGAGCATTTCCTGGTGTTTGGAAACTTCTCTCTTTTTAAGGCTCCCTTTCCGGGATGGAACTTCCTTCCCAGGACGGAGCTCCCTCCCTACCTCCTTTGTCTCTTTCTTCATCTTTTATATTTTTCCTACCTGTTTTTGAAGACAATGATCTGCTTTTCTGGGTGCCTGATGTCCTCTGCCAGCATTCAGAAGTTGTTTTGCAGAATTTACTCAGCGTTGAAATGTTCTTTTGATGAATTTGTGGGGGAGAAAGTGGTCTCCCCGTCCTATTCCTCCACCATCTTCTGAATTCCCCTGTTATTTTAAATTTCTATTCAGATAGCTAATTTCATTTCTGATATTTATATATATTCATAAGTGAAATATGAAGGAATTTGAAGAAAATTTGAAGGAAAAGGATAAACTTTTATTATTTTCAAATGATAGTAGTATGTACTGAGAACAACTAAAAGTTCAACATGAAATAAGAAAGTTTGACAGAGTTGCTGAATATAAGATCTTCCTATAAAAATAAAGGAAATTATGCCAAAATAACCACCTAGAAAATCTGTTAGTTATTCCATTCATAATAGTATCAGAATGGTAAAGATATTGAAATTTTAAAACCCAAGACATCTACACATAAAGTTTTAAACTCTAAAAAACTGTAGTATGAAGATACACACTGAATTTTTTGGTAAGATTAATATAAATGTCAGTTTCCCCAAATTCTCTGTAAATTAAAAGCTATCAGTCAAAATTTTAATTGGAGCTATTGAGGAATTTTGCTGACTATGATGTTACTCCATTTCTTCTAAGAGATTTTTGGCCACAGTAGTAGATATAATGGTCATCTGAGTTAAATTCACCCATCCCAGTCCATTTTAGTTCACTGATTCCTAAAATGTCAACAGTCACTCTTGCCATCTCTTGTTTGACCACTTCCAATTTGCCTTGATTCATGGACCTAACATTCCAGGTTCCAATGCAATCTTTTTCTTTACAGCACTGGGCTTTACTTCCATCACCAGTCACATCCACAACTGGGTATTGTTTTTGCTTTGGCTCTGTCTCTTCAGTCTTTCTGGAGTTATTTCTCCTCTTATCTCCATTAGCATATTGGGCACCTACAGACCTGGGGAGTTCACCTTTCAGTGTCCTATCTTTTTGCCCCTTCATAATGTTCATGGGGTTCTCAAGGCAGGATACTGAAGTCATTTGTCTTTCCATTCTCCACTGGACCACGTTTTGTCAGACCTCTCCACTATGGCCCATCCATCTTGGGTGGCTCTACACGGAGTAGCTCTTAGTTTCATTGAGTTAGACAAGGCTGTGGTCCATGTGATCAGGTTGGTTAGTTTCCTGTGATTGTGGTTTTCAGTCTATCTGCCCTCTGATGGAGAAGGATAAGAGGCTTATGGAAGCTTTCTGATGGGAGAGACTGTCTGAGGGGAAAACTGGGTCTTGTTCTCATGGGCAGGACCATACTCAGTAAATCTCTAATCCAATTTTCTATTGATGAGAGGGGCTGTGTTCCCTCCCTGCTATTTACCTGGGGCCAAACTGTGGTGGAGGAAATGAAAATAATGGCTACATCCTTCAAAGGGTCCCATGCACACACTGCTACACTCAGTGCCCCTGACCATGCAGCAGGCCACCACCAGCCCATGCCTCCACTGGAGACTCCTGGACACTAACTGGCAAGTCTGGGTCTGGCTGTTGTGGGGGTCACTGCTCCTTTCTCCTGGGTTATGGTGTGCAGAAGCTTTTGTTTATGCCCTCCAAGAGTCTGCTTCCCCATCCTGTGTAAGTTCTGGTAGCTCTATGATGGGATTAATGGTGACCTCCTCCAAAAGGGCTTATGCCATACCCAAGTCAGCTGTACCGAGAGCCCCTGCCCCTGCAGCAGTCCACTGCTGACTGGTATCTCCACAGGAGTCGCTCAAACACGGTCCTGTCTAAGTCTCTGTGGGGTCTCTGGGTTCTGGTGCATACAAGGTTTTCTTGAGCCCTCTGAGCATCTCTGGCAGGTATGGGGTTTTATTCTAAACGTGATTTTTCCCCTCCTACCATCTTGCTGGGGCTTCTCCGTTGCCCTTTGATGTAGGGTATCTCCTCACAGTCACTCCAGTGCCACACAGCCACAACTTCTTTTTCTTCTTAGCCATCATAGTCAACAGAAGAGTCCAAAATGCAGTCCTTGGGAGCAATTTAAAAAATGACAGAATGACCTCTGTTTGTTCCAAGGGAAAGCAGTATCATGGTAATCCAAGTCTATGCCCTGACCGGAAGTTGAATGGTTCTATCAAGACCTACAAGACCTTTTAGAACTAACACCCCTAAAAAAAGATGTCCTTTTCATTATAGGAGACTGGAATGCAGAAGTAGGAAGTCAAAAAATACCTGGAGTAACAGAAAAATTTGGCCTTGGACTACAGAATGAAGCAGGGCAAAGGCTAATAGAGTTTTGCCAAGAGAATGCTCTGGTCACAGC
Organism: Ovis canadensis; assembly: GCF_042477335.2. Classification (NCBI taxonomy): domain Eukaryota; kingdom Metazoa; phylum Chordata; class Mammalia; order Artiodactyla; family Bovidae; genus Ovis; species Ovis canadensis. The sequence continues at coordinate 15,312,983 of NC_091251.1, forward strand.
AAACACCCTCTTCCAATAACACAAGAGAAGACTCTACACATGAACATCACCAGATGGTCAATATTGAAATCAGATTGATTATATTCTTTGCATCCAAAGAAAGCGAACCACTATGCAGTCAGCAAAAACAAGACCAGGAGCTGACTGTGGCACAAACCAGAACTCTTTATTGCCAAATTCAGACTTAAATTGAAGAAAGTAGGGAAAACCACTAGACCATTCAGGTATGACCTAAATCAAATCCCTTATGATTATACAGTGGAAGTGACAAATAGATTCAAGGGATTAAATCTGATAGACAGAGGGCCTGAATAACTATGGACGGAGGTTCATGACATTGTATAGGAGGCACTGATCAAGACCATCCCCAAGAAAAAGAAATGCAAAAAGGCAAAATGGTTGTCTGAGGGAGCCTTACAAATAGCTGTGAAAAGAAGAGAAGCAAAAGACAAAAGAGAAAAGGAAAGACATACCTATTTGAATGCAGAGTTTCAAAGAATAGCAAGGAAAGATAAGAAAGCCTTCCTCAGTGATCAATGCAAAGAAAAAGAGGAAAACAATAGAATGGGAAAGACTAGAGATCTCTTTAAGAAAATTAGAGATAGCAAGGGAATATTTCATGCGAAGATGGGCTCAATAAAGGACATAAATTATATGGACCAAGACTTTCCTGTCGCTAAAATGGTAAAGAATCTGCCTGCAATGCAGGAGACCAGGGTTTGGTCTCTGGGTTGGGAAGTTCCTCTGGAGAAGGCAAGGGCAACCCACTCCAGTATTCTTGCCTGGAGAATCCCATGGACAGAGGAACCTGGCAGGCTACAGTCCATGGGGTCTCAAAGAGTCGGACACAACTGAGCGACTAACACACACACAACAGAAGCAGAGGATACTAAGAAGAGGTGGCAAGAATACATTAAAGAGCTATACAAAAAGGACCTTCACAACCCAGATAATCACGATGGTATGATCGCTCACCTATAGCCAAACATCCTGGAATGCAAAGTCAAGTGGGCCTTAGGAAGGATCACTATGAACAACGCTAGTGGAGTTGATGGAATTCCAGTTGAGCTTTTTCAAAACTTGAAAGATGATGCTGTGAAAGTGCTGAATTCAATATGCCAGCAAATTTGGAAAACTCAACAGTGGCCACAGGACTGAAAAAGGTCAGTATTCATTCCAATCCCAAAGAAAGGCAATGACAAAGAATGCTCAAACTACTGCACAATTGCACCCATCTCACATGCTAAAAATGTAATGCTCAAAATTCTCCAAGCCAGGTTTCAACAGTATGCGAATTGTGAACTTTCAGATGCTCAAGCTGGATTTAAAAAGGAAATCCAGAGGAACCAGAGATCAAATTGCCAACATTTTTTTGAACATTGAAAAAGCAAGAGAGTTTCAGAAAAACATATACTTCTGCTTTATTGAGTGTGCCAAAGCCTTTGACTGTGTGGCTCACAACAAACTGGAAAATTCTGAAAGAGATGGGTATACCAAACCACCTGACCTGCCTCCTAAGAAATCTTTATGCAGATCAGGAAGCAACAGTTAGAACTGGACATGGAACAACAGACTGGGTCCAAATTGAAAAAGGAGTATGTCAAATCTGTATATTGTCACCCTGCTTATTTAACTTATATGCAGAGTACATCATGAGTAACGCTGGGCTGGATGAAGTGCAAGCTGGAATCAAGATTGCTGGGAGAAACATCAATAACCTCACATATACAGATGACACTACCCTTATGGCAGAAAGCAAAGAACTAAAGAGCCTCTTGATGAAAGTGAAAGAGGTGAGTGAAAAAGTTGACTTGAGACTCAACATTCAGAAAACTAAGATCATGGCATCTGCTCCCATCACTTCATGGGAAATAGATGGGGAAATAGTGGAAACAGTGGCTGACTTTATTTTGGGGGGCTCCAAAATCACTGCAGATAGTGATTGCAGCCATGATATTAAAGGACATTACCTCTTGGAAGGTAAGTTATGAACAACCTAGACAGCATATTAAAAAGCAAAGACATTGCTTTGCCAACAAATGTATATCTAGTCAAGGCCATGGTTTTTCCAGTGGTCATGTATGGTTGTGAGAGTTGGACTATAAAGAAAGCTGAGCACTGAAGAACTGATGCTTTTGAAATGTGATGTTGTAGAAGACCCTTGAGAGTCCTTTGGTCTGCAAGGAGATCCAAGTAGTCCATCCTAGAGGAAATCAGCCCTGAATATTCATTGGAAGGGCCAATGCTGAAGTTGAAACTCCAATACTTTGGCCACCTGATGTTAAGAACTGACTGTTTTGCAAAGACCCTGATTCTGGGAAAGACTGAAGGCAGGAGGAGAAGGAGAAAACAGAGGATGAGATGGTTGGTTGGCATCACCAACTGAATGGACATGAATTTGAGTAAACTCTGGGAGTTGATGATTGACAGGGAAGCTTGGGGTGCTGCAGTCCATGGGGTCACAAAGTCAGACATGACTGAGCGACTGAACTGAACTGATTGAGGAATTTGATAAACTTGCTCTAAAATTCATGCGCATGTGACTAAGTTATTTTAAGGAAGAAAACTCTAAAGAGGAACTAGGCCTATCAGATATTATTGCTATAATGCCACCACAATAAAATATTTTGATGTTGACAAAACAGAGACAAAGCAGACTGAGAGGAGAGAAGGGACGACTGAGATTCAGAACTCAGTCCCCAGGGATGCGACCCTCCAGCCTGAGTCTGCACTGATCTGGCTCTTCCTCCTGGAGCTGCTCATGTTTTCTGTGTGTCCTCACTATTCTCTTGTCCTTTCCTGGTCTAGACTTCAGCAGATTCTCTGTGTCTATGCCAGCTTGCTCTGCCTGTGAGCACTTATTTAGTGATCTCTAAAGTGAGGCTTTGTTTCCCATCAATGGTTTCTAGAAGATGTCTGCCACGCTTGTTACCTTGGGTGCAGGAGGTTCTTAGCCTGGATGCTTACATATCTAAGCATCTGAGAAAGACAGCACACCTCACAACTGCTCTGCCCTGGAGACAAAGAAGCTGGGGTGTTTACCTACCAATTCAGGTCACCGTCGGAAGGGAGGCTCCCTGTCCTTTCCTCTCATGCCTGTAGTTAGTTGCTTCTGTGTGGGCTGTGTGCTGTGCTGAGTCACTTTTGTTACGTCTGGCTCTTCACACCCCCATGGACTATAGCCCACCAGGCACCTCTGTCCATGGGGTTCTCCAGGCAAGAATACTGGAGTGGGTTGCCATGCCTTCCTCCAGGGGATCTTCCTGACCCAGGGATCAAGCCCACCTCTGTTACATCTCCTGCATTGGCAGGTGGCTTCTTTATTACCACTAGCACAACCTGGGAAGCTCAACCACTTCTGCAGTCTGGGCATTTGTTGTTCAGTTGGTTAGTGGTGTCAGATTCTGCAACTCCATGGGCTGTAGCATGCCAGGCGTCCCTGTCCTTCACTATGTCCCAGAGTTTGCTCAAACTCATGTCCATTGAGTCGGTGATGCCATGCAATCATCTTATCCTCTATCTCCCCCTTCTCCTCCTGCCTGAGATCTTATACTCCCACTGTTGGAGAAAACCCTTAGTCTGAGAGTCATCATTGTTCGTTGTAAAATGCTGTCTGTTAGCTCATATGGGAAGGCTGGGCACCAGAACTATTATGTTATGTTTCTGCCATCTTTTTTGCATATATAGGGAACTTACAGAGTCTTAAGGTTTTAAAGAAGCTGGTTAGAAAAACCAAAGCTATATTTAAGTAGTGGTGGTATACTTCTATTACTTGGAACTCTCTGAAAATGTCTTGATTTGGGGCTGTCTCTAAGCTAAAAATACAATTGCTTTAAAAGTAGAGCATAGTGGTTTTTCTTTGTGGAAACACCTCATAATCGAACACCACAAGCTTTAAAGTAATTAATCTTGTCACTGTGTTGAGGCTGAATTAATCAGCTTTTCAGAAAACTCTTGTCTTCCTGTTTTAGAGATCAAGTTCCTACTCAGGTGCCAACATCTCTTATCCAAGTGAAACAAAGCACACCACCCAGACTCCTAGGAGAATGGTCAGCCTCACAGTTACTCTCCGGACCAAGGAGAGTTGCTGCAGCCAGAGCTGCTTGCAGAATAACGCTGATGGCTAGAGGAAGGGTACTGCGTTTCCCCTGGGGACCTAGTGCCTGAAATAATGGCCTCAGTTTGCAAACAAATAGCTTAGTGTTAAAGCTCTGTAGCCAGTGGAGGGCGGTACAAGTACTGGAAAAGGTACTAGACTGCCAAAAGAGTAAGACTCAAAATTCCACCTGGCTATTTATTAGTTGTGTAATATTAGATGTGTAATTTAACCTCCCAAGTATCAGTTTCTCCTTGTGTAAAATGCAGGTTAACTTAATTCCCAGGGCCATTTTGAGAATTAAATAGAATAAAAATAAGCATTGCCAGTATCATAAAAGATATTATTGATATAATAATAAGAAAAAAGCTCTTTTTACAGGAAACAGAATTTATTTGGTTAGGAAATTTGTTAGTTATTGGTTTTTACCTTTTCTGTGGGAACTCCAGAATGTGCTAATTTAATTCCAGGTTACTTCTGTTATGGGCTTCTCCAGTAGCTCAGCTGGTAAAGAATCTGCCTGCAATGCAGAAGACCCCAGTTCAATTCCTGGGTCAGAAAGTTCCCCTGGAGAAGAGATAGGCTACTACCAGGGTCCAGCCCCAGTTGGATCCAGGGTAATCGAAGTTTGGACGGTGTCTGCGACTGAGATTCAGAGATGTAGAGATATAGATAGAGATAAAGAAAGAATGTTGCAGTTAAGAAAATAGAGGAGAGAAAGAGGCTAATATTCCTTGGTTTACACAGAAAGCCAATAAAGCCCCAAGACAAGGGACTTGCACCATTCACGTAGGCCACAGGTGCCCTCCCGGTCTCCCGAGGTAGAGAAGATGCAGAGCGCCTTCCCATTCAGGTCTTAGAAGCCCAGGCAGATAAGTGAACATGGAGGGCCCCTGTGCTCCAAGGGATCAGCCTGAAAAAGAGAGTAAGAGAGAAAGAAAGAATTGACATGGGGGAACCAAGCTTCAGTGAGTGAGGCCCATCACCTTATTTTCAGAGGGAGCTTTTATACCCTGAGTTATACATTGAACAAAGTGAAAAATGCAGAGTCAACTCAACATTCCATCAGTATTAACTTTTATCGATACCAGGTTCCTTCCTGCAAGAGTCTTATTTTTTGTACATTATCTTCTGGCCCAGAGGCCTGTTGATATTTTATGACACCTTTTTGATAAATGTTGGTCAGTTAAAACACTTACTTTCCCTTGAAATGTTTTTTCTTAAATTCTTTAGCCTGTGTCACCCTTAAAGTACACAGTTACATTTTTATGGAGCAAAGATTCAGTGGGTTACAGCAAAGAAAGAACTTATTAACTCAAAGTCTAATGTTGCTAATGCTAAGGCTATTACTTGTTTCTTCTACACCCTAACTATATGCATTCCCAAGAACACAATGGATAAGGGATGTGAGAACTTGGCAGCAAGCATTGGCTCAACAATGTTGCAAGAATCTGGATAAACCTGCCAAGTAAGCTAGAATGCTAACAGGGGGTTTGAATTGAAATATTCCTTTCATGCCCAGGAAATTTATCAACTAGAGCTCTAAGTTAATTTTTTCCAGAAAAAGGTGGCCAGGAATAGCCCTCTGTTAATATCAGAAGAGTTGGTGAAAGGCATAAAATAGTAAGCCAGACAGATTCTGATTTTGGGGTAGATGCTTGGGCAGGTCCAGGGGGTCCCTTGAGTCCTGATCTGCCTTGCTTATCAGGTCTCTCCACATGACCTTGTCATGGGTGGGATTGGTCCAGGGTGTCCCTTGAGTCCTGATCTGCCTTGCTTATCAGGTCTCTCCACATGACCTTGTCATGGGTGGGATTGGCCCAGGGAGTCCCTCGAGTCCTGCATGACCTTGTCATGGGTGGGATCTCCCATGCTGGCTCCCGGCAGGCTACCCTCTCCAGTACTCTTGGGCTTCCCTAGTGGCTAAGATAGTAAAGAATCTGCCTGCAGTGAGGGAGATGTGGGTTTGATCCCTGGGTTGGGAAGCTCCCCTGGAGGAGGTACATCTGTTTCATGTGGTCTTAGGGGTGGCTATATCCCAATTCATATTATAAATGTTCATTTGCTTTTCAGGACATTAGGAAAAAATTTCCTTGTCTCCTTCATTGCAGGCTTCTATACTCTTTGTAAAATCATCACAGAGAACTAATAATATTTTTTCAAGCATTATGATATTAGTTTAAAAATACATTTAAGTGACAGGAAATCCTTATTGAATTATCAAGACTTGGAAAAAGACCAGTTCAGAATGCCTTTGTCACAAAGATTAAACAAGAAATGCATTTCCAACCTTCTAGGAAGGTGAAACAGACTGCCCAGGGCCGAGTCCACTTTGAATGGGTGGGTGTAGTAATGCCAGCAGAAAATACAAAGGTGTAGGATTGGTCAGGGTTTCAAGCCAGGAAAACTGCTGGCTCTGTGAGCAGGTTGAATCTTGCTAGAACTATAACCAAGCATGTTCAAAAAGAACAAGAGAAAGATTCTTGAAATACCTATTGATGCATAATATGAATCAAATAGGAATACAGACATTGCAGAATGCAGTGTTTGGGAAAGGCATTTGGAAGCGGATCTTGTATTGTCTTGAAGATGGTAGGGGTCAAAAAGCCCAAGGAGAGAGAAGAGAAATTTAGAGACAAGGGAAACAGTGCACCAGAACTGAATTCATGGATGAGCAGGGCAAGAGGCAGAACAGCTTGGCAGACGCTAAAGCTGTTTGCTGGGGACAGTGGGAAACTAGGTTTTGGAGGAGGAGGTGGGAGAAGAGGTTGATGTAGCAGTTTGCTTCCCTGGAAAGCACACTTTGAGACAGATATACTTGCAGGAAATTTATAGCAGGATGTTTTTGGAATGAACATCTGTTGGGAATTGAAACCAACAGGATTGAACAGAGGGAAAAGATGAGCTTCTCTCTAGCTTTCATTAAAGTTACATTCATTGGTATAGTTACTTTTACTTTTTAGCAAACACAACTTGCATTTTTCACTTAGCAATTTTCTTGAATATCTGTTAGTATTAGTACCCATATAATTTTTAAAAAATTGCCACATGTATTCCATGATATGGTTGCTTTCTTAAGAGCAAATTTAATTTAAGCATACATACTTGATGGACATTTGTTTTTGTTTTTGTTTTCAAGTTTTTCAGTACTGCAAACTATACTGCAGTGAGCACAGTTGTATATGTTTCTGTACATATTATTCTCCTTATGGAGAATAATATGAAACAAAGATTGATCAAGAGATCAAACATTTATTGGTCAAATATTTATTTGAATAAATGAATTTGTTTCAGTATCTTAGTATCTGAATTATTTTTTCTCAAAAGCATAAATTTCATAATACCAAAGATAAAGTATATTCTTTCCCCCATGATGTGAAATGGTAACTTTTTCATAAATTATATTTTTATATACAATTATGTCTATTTCTGGATTGTTAAAATTATTAATGTCATCAATATTATAATATTTTACCTCCTTTTAATATGTTTTATATCTGGTAAAAATAAACTTTCAACCTTCTTCACACAATCTGTTTTCATATTTTCAGAATTTATTTAACTCTAGGTTATTTACTATTCCTTATGAATTTTAGAATCATTCATGTCAAGCTCCATGTAACATTTTGTTTTTTGAGATGGCATTGATTTTAGATGAATTTGGAGAAAATGTCATTTTCTTCAAGACTTCTTTTATGTCCTTCATTAAAACTTTGGCCTTTTCTATATAAAGATCTTATCTATTGCTTATAGTGTTTAATTCTAACTATGTTTTAGTTTCTATTTTGAAAGGTATCACTTTTTTTTCTTACTATATTTTCTAATTGGTTTTGATAGTGGATATTGATTTTAATAGATTGGCCTCCTAACTGGAAACATTGCTAAACTCTCTTAAGATATAATGCAACATGTGGTTCTATGAATTTGCCTCTTTATGAGATCTGAGCATTCTCCAGCCTTCCTGGATATTTATAACCCCTATGGAGACCCCCTCTCCAAACTGAACTCTCATCATCTGTTATCCTGGCTGATGGCACTTTCATTGTTGCTTAGTGTAGTTGGGGGTGAGAGGGAAATGTGTGGGCATCTTCTCACCCAGATGATCCTGCTACAGCATGGCAACTAAGAATTCTGTCAGATCCCTCAGCTCCTTCTTGTACTTATCATCTTTAAAGGTGAAATACTCCTGGTAACTCTTCCAACTTTTTCAGCATTAATCGTCTAAACATGTTCTGGACTGTGATTAAAATGTTCAAACTGATCTCATCAGTTTTCTTCCATATCTCCACCACCCCTGCCAATTTCTTGTCTGTCAAGAACTTGACTTCATTTGTAAGCCCAATAGTATATATGGATAAAAATAGAAATATCGAAGAGTCAGACTATTAGTTCAGTTCAGTTGCTCAGTCGTGTCCAACTCTTTGTGACCCCATGAATCGCAGCACTCCAGGGCTCCCTGTCCATCACCAACTCCCAGAGTTCACTCAGACTCACGTTCATCGAGTCGGTGATGCCATCCAGCCATCTCATCCTCTGTCGTCCCCTTCTTCTCCTGTCCCCAATCCCTCCCAGCATCAGAGTCTTTGCCAATGAGGTGGCCAAAGTACTCGAGTTTCAGCTTTAGCATCATTCCTTCCAAAGAAATCCCAGGGCTGATCTTCAGAATGGCCTGGTTGGAACTCCTTGCAGTCCAAGGGACTCTCAAGAGTCTTCTCCAACACCACACTTCAAAAGCATCAATTCTTCAGCGCTCAGCCTTCTTCACAGTCCAACTCTCACATCCATACATGACCACAGGAAAAACCATAGCCTTGACTAGATGGACCTTAGTTGGCAAAGTAATGTCTCTGCCTTTGAATATGTTATCTAGATTGGTCATAACTTTTATTCCAAGGAGTAAGTGTCTTTTAATTTCATGGCTGCAGTCACCATCTGCAGTGATTTTGGAGCCCCCCCCCCAAAAAAAAGTAAAGTCTGACACTGTTTCCCCTGTTTCCCCATCTATTTCCCAAAAAGTGATGGGACTGGATGCCATGATCTTCGTTTTCTGAATGTTGAGCTTTAAGCCAACTTTCTCAGTCTCCTCTTTCATTTTCATCAACAGGCTTTTCAGTTCCTCTTCACTTTCTGCCATAAGGGTGGTGTCATCTCTGCCATAAGGGTGTTGTCATCTGCATATCTGAGGTTATTGATATTTCTCCCAGCAATCGATTCTAGCTTGTGTTTCTTCCAGTCCAGCATTTCTCATGATGTACTCTGCATAGAAGTTAAATAAGCAGGGTGACAATATACAGCCTTGACGTACTCCTTTTCCTATTTGGAACCAGTCTGTTGCTCCATGTCCATTTCTAACTGCTGCTTCCTGACCTGCATATAGGTTTCTCAAGAGGCAGGTCAGGTGGTCTGGTATTCCCATCTCTTTCAGAATTTTCAACAGTTTATTGTGATCCACACAGTCAAAGGCTTTGGCATAGTCAATAAAGCAGAAATAGATGTTTTTCTGGAACTCTCTTGCTCTTTCCATGATACAGCAGATGTTGGCAATTTGATCTCAGGTTCCTCTGTCTTTTCTAAAACCAGCTTGAACATCAGGGATTTCACGGGTCATGTATTGCTGAAGCCTGGCTTGGAGAATTTTGAGCATTACTTTACTAGCATGTGAGATGAATGCAATTGTGCAGTAGTTTGAGCATTCTTTGGCATTGCCTTTCTTTGGGATTGGAATGAAAACTGACCTTTTCCAGTCCTGTGGCCACTGCTGAGTTTTCCAAATTTGCTGGCATATTGAGTGCAGCACTTTCACAGCATCATCTTTCAGGATTTGGAAAAGCTCAACTGGAATTCCATCACGACCACTAGCTTTGTTTGTAGTGATGCTTTCTAAGGCCCACTTGACTTCAGATTCCAGGATGTCTGGTTCTAGAGGAGTGATCACACCACTGTGATTATCTGGGTCATGAAGATCTTTTTTGTACAGTTCTTCTGTGTATTCTTGCCACCTCTTCTTAAAGTCTTCTGCTTCTGTTAGGTCCAGACCATTTCTGTCCTTCAAACATTGAAGCCTATTTTTTCCCAAACGGATAGTCATTTGTTCCATTACTGTTCATTGAATCCTTCATACTTTCTCACTATTTTTTAAAGACTGTTTTTTCATAGATTTTTTTTGTACATACAGATTAATTTTAGTAGAATTTACATTTTTTAATATTATAATATTAATTCTAAATCCTAGTGTCTCTAGCCATGGGCATGATATATATATCTCACCATCTATTCTTGCCTTTTTTATTCTGTGATAAATTCTTATGTCTTTCTCCACAGTTCTTGCAAATTTCTTCTATGGTTTATCCCTACATGCTTAATTATTTGTGTTGTGATATAAATGGAATCTTCAAAAAGACAACTTTTTCTAATCAGTTATTGCTATTAAATAGGAAGTTAATTATTTTTTCCCACTCCCTTTTTTTGTTGCAGTTCAGTGTGGGTATCTTTATTAAGTTATTTTCAAGTTCAGTAATCTTTCTTCTACTAGATTCAATTTTTCATTAAACTTATCTATTTAAATTTTTTTTTTTTCCATTCTAGGATGTCCTTTTGATTCTGCTGACTCCAGGATCTGGATCATCGATGAATTTTCTTCAATTGGATATTTTTTTCTTGGCATGTGTCATATGGGTCCTGTGCCTTGTCATGCCTAGTAATTAGTTACTGAATGAAGGACTTGTTATTATAAGAGAAAACAAAGAGAGAGTTACCAGATGATGCTATTTCCACCAGAGAGGTTCACCCTTTCCTCTATCGAGTATGGAGATAATCCTTAAATCGAGGGAGATAATCCCTTGATTTAGCCAGAAAATAAATGAGTCACACCTGAGCTGCACTTTAAGTGAGATCCAGTCTACCTGCTTTACCCCGATTCCAAGGCTTTCACTATTCTTGCCTTTCTCTGAGAGTGTACCAGTTATTTGTACTTCTGTTTTACTTTTAGAGATTTAAAGCTTAGCTTCCCCCCACCCCCACCCCTTCTATTTCACATAACTATAGACTGTAATAGTTATTCTAAGGGGAGACCAGCAGTGTGTTTGTGTCCCTTCAAATCTCCACTTGTATCATTCTAGCCTCCATATAGCTACCCAAAACTTCTGTTTGTTTTTTTTTGTTGTTGTTGTTGTTGTTCCTATACTGGGAACCAGATCTGGATTCTGGGTTCCAAGCCTCTGTGCAGCCCAAGTTGGCATATTCTCCTCACCAAAAATGAATAAATAAATAACAGTTGCAGCTCATCAATGTGAATGATTTATTCCATCTAGAGACGTTTAACCTTAGAGGCTCCTCTTGTTGGAAGTTACTTTTCTCTAAGGCATCACGAGAATGCAGAAAATTATACTTTGCCTTCAGATTTTAGTCTCCGCCCCAGCACAGCTTTGGAATTCTGCAGATGTTAGGGGGAATTATCCATGTATTTGAAGCTCCTTGAGTTTGCAGCTTTGTCACCACTTCACTGTAAACTCTGCTGGCTTCTCTGCTCCCCATCTGTGGATCCTCTGCCAGGGACGAGTGCTGATTCTCCAACCCTGGGCTGTAGTCAGAGTCAGCCACTGCCCATGAGTGATCTTTAGTTCACTCTTAAAGTGTCTCTTTTCTCTAGAATTTTAGTCCCTGTAGTTCCAAAGCCCAGGATTTTCAAATTATTTTTAGTGTGAATGTCAAGCTACTTACTGTATCTTACCCATTACTAGGAATGTCAGACCATTTATTTGTATATTTTGGCCCTGATTTCAGTGCAACATTTTCTTTACTTGCCATCACCACCATTGCCATCCCTAAGATCAATGTTTCTCAGAATCTTAGGTTTGGTGGAGAAACCAGACATATGTGAGTAACCTTGGGTTGTGAAGTGACCAATATCCCTGGATATGAGTATTTCCACAGTTGAGACTTGGCCCACTACAATTTACTTTCAACAGTAGAGAAACTGCAGGTATTTTTATACTATATATTTCCAATTTGTGAACTCTCAGTGCAAATGCATTTATTGATTATCTAAGCTATTCTTCAGGTTTAAAAGCATTTGGAATATTTAGTATATTTTATACATGATGTATTTTCTGAGCCCTGTGCATTTGAATTCTTTCTGTTGCTTTCATACATGAATGGTTTGATATCAAACTCTTGAATAATAAATGCTTTATCCCTTTCCCAGGACTCGGGGGAATTTTTCTTCCTCAGAAGGAAACCTGTTTTTCTTCGTAGATGTTGAGACTTATAGACATTTTCTATACACTTCAACTGTTTCTATATTTTGGGTGCAGAAGGTTTCTCCAACTTTGCCTGTTTGACTTTAGAAGTGCAGGCACTCAGAGATATTTTGGTTCAGTTCCAGACCACTGCAATAAAGTGAATATCACAGTAAAGCAAGTTACACAAACTTTTTGATTTCCCAGTGCATGTAAAAGTTGTGTTTACACTGTACTGTGCTCTGTTAAGTGTGCAACAGCATTATGTCTAAAAAGATTACCAATCATAGGCTGAGTGCCAAAGAATTGATGCTTCTGAACTGTGGTGTTGAAGAAGACTCTTGAGAGTCCCTTGGACTGCAAGGAGATCCAACCAGTCCATTCTGAAGGAGATCAACCCTGGGATTTGTTTGGAAGAAATGATGCTAAAGCTGAAATTCCAGTACTTTGGTCACCTCATGAGAAGAGTTGACTCATTGGAAAAGACTCTGATGCTGGGAGGGATTGGGGGCAGGAGGAGAAGGGGATGTCAGAGGATGAGATGGCTGGATGGCATCACTGACTCGATGAACATGAATCTGAGTGAACTCCAGGAGTTAGTGATGGACAGGGAGGCCTGGCGTGCTGCAATTCATGGGGTCGCAAAGAGTCGGACACAACTGAGCGACTGAACTGAACTGAACTGATTATGTTAGTTTCAGATGTATAACACAGTGATTCAGTAATTATACATTATGAAATAAGGATAAGGATAAATGATCACCATAAAAGTGAACTGAACTGAACTGAACTGAATGTAAAATATTTTATTGCTAAAAAATGCTAGCCATCGTCTCAGCCATCAAGTAGTCGTGGTGGTAATATCAAACGTCGCTGCTCGCAGGTCACCATGACTAATATGATAGTAATGAAAAGCATGAAATATTCTGAGAATTACCAAAACGTGACAGAGATGCAAAGTGAGGAAATGCTGTCGGAAAAGAAATATCAGTAGACTTGCTCTATGCAGAGTTGCCACAAACTTTCAATTTGTTAAAAAAAAAAAATCTGCCAAATAAAATGAGGTATGCTGTAATATCTTACTTTTTAAATCAAATAGGACACATGTTTGCTACAAAAGTTTTCCAGCACAATTTAAGGAATATTAAAAAAATCATAAAAGTCACCCTAAACCCCACCATCCTGAACAAATATTAACATTTTTGATCATCAGTCCAGACTCAGTGTATATACACAAATATAAAGGTGGACAGATAGATAAGTAAATGTAAATAATTTCATAAGAATAACATTGTATTCTTATTAAAAACCAAATATTAGATTTTATTGTATTTTAACAACAAAATAAAAGAAAACTAAAGGAAAACAAAATGAATCATTAAACTTCAGAATAATGTGTCTTTACTTCAAGACATATTTATTTCTAAAAGATTCCCCTAATATTAAGAAAAAACCCATAATAGACATATTTCTGTTTTATTCATTGACTCCTAGCTATGCATCAATGCTAACAATGAGTGTTAACAATGAATCAGTTAGCACGCTCTTATTATTCCTTTACATTTCCTGTCACCTCTGCATTTTCTGTTGTTCAATTTTATTTAGCATGTGTAACATTCAAAGTTTTTTACAACCATATTCCTTCATTCTTTGTTGTCTAAATTAATTCACCATTTTATACCAGGCCTTCTGTCACAATTTCTTGCTTGGTCTAAGCATCATTACTACTTTTTTCTCGTTGTATGCGGCAATTTTTCAAAAAGTTCTTTGAGAATTATTATCATCCTTGAATGTTTTCACATTTGGTTGTGTCTTCCTCTTCCTTTTATAATTGAATTTTCATGTGTCTGAGTCGGGCACTGCTCGCTTCTGCTTGTTTTCCCCTAGCCATGTTGACATGTCTCCTAACCTTCAGCATTGTTACTGCTGTGGGTAAAGCTGAGGCTGGGGTGGTTTCTTACCCTTCTTGTTACCTCTCTGTATCTGGATGTCTAAAGAGTTGGTTTTTATTATTAAAGTTTATTTCCCAGAAATCTTGATATTGATCCATTTAAGTCAAAAGATGACATTTTTATTTGCAGTTTTGGTTCTGCCTAAATGCTTAAAAATATTTTTGGTGTCAATTTTGGGGTTCTTCAAAGAATTTGATTATCCTTATATTGTATTGTATTTGTTTTCCATGTACCTCATTTCTTATCTAATTGGTTTAGACTATATTCTTTCTTTTGTCTTCTTTTTCAATGTCATTAGTTTGCTTGTCAACTCTATTCTATTTTTTGCTATTTAATTTTTATGTCAGTATATTGTGCTGCTGCCACTGCTGCTAAGTCACTTCAGTCGTGTCCGACTTTGTGTGACCCCATAGACAGCAGCCTGCCAGCCTCCCCCATCCCTGGGATTCTCCAGGCAAGAGTGGGGTGTCATTGCCTTCTCCGACAGTATATTGTATTTGTTATCAATTTGTTGCATTCTTTCTGTAATCCCCTTTTAAATTTTATTCTTTACTCCATTGGTTTGTTGTTGTTGTTGTTGTTGTTGTTGTTGTTGTTGTTGTTTTAGCTCTTATTAGTTGAATTAAATTCAACAATTCTTTGCAAAAATATATAAGGAATCTTGTTACACAGATTATGTTTTCTTCAATTCTGAGCTGTTTCTCTCCCTTTTGCATGCTGTTTCTCTTACTTTGTTTTACTTTATTTATTACAATATGTTTCAGTTAAGGTCCTGGCAGGAAGTAGATGGTACATGAAAACCTGGATTACTGAGGATAGTTTAATAAAGAAACTTTACGAAGGTACTGGCAGGCTTCCAAGATGCCCAAATCAGCAGCATCCCTAGGCCAGCAACACCCGGGAACCATTACCACCCTCAAGCCTAAAGGGGTGAAGAGATGGTTTACCTCCTGGAGCTTAGGGAAGGCAGCTGCAGAGAAGGCTGCCTGATAGAAACTGTCCTTTTAAGAAAGGGTCAGGTTTCTCCATGGTCACATGAAGTCAGATGACAGAGAATAAACTCCCCAGCCTCATTCCTCTCCTTTTTTCTAACCTTTTGCAAGTGTCTTCCAGTAGGAAGCCAGCAGATAAATGTAGTGAACATCAGCCTTCCAGGGTGTTAGTGTAGGAGGGAGATGTGTGGAAAGGGGCTGGAGAGAAGGGCAGATGTGAGCCATCCAGTATTCAGAATACTGGCAGAGGGGCCATCCCTCTGCTTTTCCTCTTGCTTATGTTTCAGTGGTTCTGCCCAGATCTTCTTATACTCTAACATAATGTGGGTTAATTCTCTGTAGTGTTCATCACACCTAGTCTGAGTCTGTTTTCCCTTTCCCTCCAAATCATTCTTTGAGAATGAGGTTGCTTCCCTTTTACTTTCCTAGTGTTGGAGGCTACAGTTATAAATATGGGCATATGGGGAATGGTAGAGTTTAGATAAGATATGTGATTTGGATTTTACTCTCTGATTTCCGTTAAGTTTCTGGTTTCAGTGCTGCACCAAAAGCTATTCTTGGGTTTTGGACTCATTTCCCCAAGATATTTTTCTACATCTATGATTTTAAATTCTGATATAACATTTCTGCTTTTCTTTCCTTTGAACTTTCTTTCCTTTAAACTTTATCTAGTGAAATTTTCATTTCTTTTTTTTTTAATTTTTAATTTTTTTAAATTTTAAAATCTTTAGTTCTTACATGCGTTCCCAAACATGAACCCCCTCTCACCTCCCTCCCCATAACATCTCTCTGGGTCATCCCCATGCACCAGCCCCAAGCATGCTGTATCCTGCATCAGACATAGACTGGCGATTCGATTCTTACATGATAGTATACATGTTAGAATGCCATTCTCCCAAATCATCCCACCCTCTCCCTCTCCCTCTGAGTCCAAAAGTCCGTTATACACATCTGTGTCTTTTTCCTGTCTTGCATACAGGGTCGTCATTGCCATCTTCCTAAATTCCATATATATGTGTTAGTATACTGTATTGGTGTTTTTCTTTCTGGCTTACTTCACTCTGTATAATCGGCTCCAGTTTCATCCATCTCATTAGAACTGATTCAAATGAATTCTTTTTAATGGCTGAGTAATACTCCATTGTGTATATGTACCACAGCTTTCTTATCCATTCATCTGCTGATGGACATCTAGGTTGTTTCCATGTCCTGGCTATTATAAACAGTGCTGCGATGAACATTGGGGTACATGTGTCTCTTTCAATTCTGGTTTCCTCGGTGTGTATGCCCAGAAGTGGGATTGCTGGGTCATAAGGTAGTTCTATTTGCAATTTTTTAAGGAATCTCCACACTGTTCTCCATAGTGGCTGTACTAGTTTGCATTCCCACCAACAGTGTAGGAGGGTTCCCTTTTCTCCACACCCTCTCCAGAATTTATTGCTTGTAGATTTTTGGATCGCAGACATTCTGACTGGTGTGAAGTGGTACCTCATTGTGGTTTTGATTTGCATTTCTCTAATAATGAGTGATGTTGAGCATCTTTTCATGTGTTTGTTAGTCATCCGTATGTCTTCTTTGGAGAAATGTCTATTTAGTTCTTTGGCCCATTTTTTGATTGGCATGATCCTCTACATGGAAAACCCTAAAGACTCCACCAGAAAATTACTAGAGCTAATCAATGAATATAGTAAAGTTGCAGGATATAAAATCAACACACAGAAATCCCTTGCATTCCTATACATGAATAATGAGAAAGTAGAAAAAGAAATTAAGGAAACAATTCCATTCACCATTGCAACGAAAAGAATAAAATACTTAGGAATATATCTACCTAAAGAAACTAAAGACCTATATATAGAAAACTATAAAACACTGATGAAAGAAATCAAAGAGGACACTAATAGATGGAGAAATATACCATGCTCATGGATCGGAAGAATCAATATAGTGAAAATGAGTATACTACCCAAAGCAATTTACAAATTCAATGCAATCCCTATCAAGCTATCAGCCACATTTTTCACAGAACTAGAACAAATAATTTCACAACTTGTATGGAAATACAAAAAACCTCGAATAGCCAAAGCAATCTTGAGAAAGAAGAATGGAACTGGAGGAATCAACTTGCCTGACTTCAGGCTCTACTACAAAGCCACAGTCATCAAGACAGTATGGTACTGGCACAAAGACAGACATATAGATCAATGGAACAAAATAGGAAGCCCAGAGATAAATCCACACACATATGGACACCTTATCTTTGACAAAGGAGGCAAGAATATACAATGGAGTAAAGACAATCTCTTTAACAAGTGGTGCTGGGAAAACTGGTCAACCACTTGTAAAAGAATGAAACTAGATCACTTCCTAACACCGCACACAAAAATAAACTCAAAATGGATTAAAGATCTAAATGTAAGATCAGAAACTATAAAACTCCTAGAAGAGAACATAGGCAAAACACTCTCCGACATAAATCACAGCAGGATCCTCTATGATCCACCTCCCAGAATTCTGGAAATAAAAGCAAAAATAAACAAATGGGATCTAATTAAAATTTTCATTTCTTTATACTCTTTTGCAATGCATTAGGCTCATTTTAAATCTTAATTTAATATCTTTGCAACTTGTCCTGTTATATT
This sequence comes from Ovis canadensis, assembly GCF_042477335.2. Lineage (NCBI taxonomy): Eukaryota > Metazoa > Chordata > Mammalia > Artiodactyla > Bovidae > Ovis > Ovis canadensis. Next base: position 15,330,902 of record NC_091251.1, read on the forward strand.
TTTACCTTGCCATTAACTTCTTGTGATTTTCTTTATATATAGACAGTTGCTTCTTGGGTCCTTGAGGGACACATGTTTTCCAAAAATACTTATTTCTTGTAAGAAGTGATTTCACTCATCTGCTATTACTCTGAATGTGTAGGATAATGTTCCTTTCTCCTTATTCTGCAAATATTCTCATAGGGCCAAAGCTTTTCTCTCACTTTGATTGAAACAAGGCAGGAAATATCTATACACTTTCTTTGTCAAAGGACTGGATGTGTGGAATTCCCTGGGCTTTTCTCAGTGTCAGCTTGGGTATTGGTCAAATCCCCCTGTCAAGTCTACTGTTTAGAGGCAAGATTGAGGTGGACAGCATCCAGGCAACTTCCTAGTGTTCAGCAGACGTTTGTCTAACACATCTTGGCTGTACTGAGGTGGGAGCTTCCCCTGCTCCCTCTTTTTGGCAATCTGACATTTTGAACAGATGCGATCCATGAAAAACTATAATTATAGTGCAAACCACTTGCCAGGGTTTTTTTCTGCTGGGGAATTTCTATGCCTAGCTAGAGTACCTCTCGGTGTGGTCTGTATATCCTAGATTAGACTGTGCTGCAGTCAGTACAGGCCTGCTTGGTTTATTGCCTCTTGATGGATGCAGAGAAACTACAGAGAAAGGGAGGCATGATCTGCTTACTTGGGGGAACACCAAGCAAGAACGGACAGATTATATTTAAAAATTGTTTCCTGAGTTAGAGTCTCACGTGGGGACTCAGTGGGTGGAGGAGGAACACAATATCCTTCTACCTGCTTTCAGACAGGTGGCAAATCAGAATAGCTTTTCTCAGTCTTACACTATAACCTTTCAGAGTTCATGGAAAGTCCTCAGCTTCTGCAGTGGTTTTTGTGAAAATCTGAGGTTTTATCTTTCAGGGGGCTCTTCACCATGAGAAGTTTTGAGTGTTCGTCACCGTGGCTGGAACTATACCATTTTCAATTGGGAGCCATACTCTCCTGGTTCCTGAAAATACAGAACATGTGAGAAAATTGGACGTAAGGTGTGTAATCATTCTTTCTTGGTTTTATTAAGTCTCAGAAGTTTCCTCCTCATCTAGACTGGCTTTTCCTTGATGTTGTTGCTGTTTTTAGTTGAAAGATAGTGTGTAATCTTATTTAAATTTGCTTCATATGTGAGTCTAGAGGCATTATTTACTATCTGCAAGAGCATGCTGAGTAAATTTAGTTTAATAATAAATTATTACTAACCAAATGAATCAGTAAAGAGAAGTATGAGAAGTAACTGTGAAATTCCTTGCTTGGCTGTTTTGTAATAATGAGACGGAACTACCTGCTTAGATTCTCTGTAGTGTGACTGACAGGAGCAGATTCTAGTAATTGTGGGGCTTCTGTGACCTTTGATTGACTCCCCTGCTAACAGATGTTTAATACACTAACCAGAGATACCAGAGTGGCTCCCCAGAGAGCCATCTGGAGATTGCAGTCAGCCCTCAGGATCCATGGGGAATTGATTCCAGAACCACCAGAGATGCTGAAGTTTGCAGAGGCACGAGTCCCTTATATAAAACATAGTGTTTTCACAAAGCCAGATGCATCTTCCCATACAGTTTAAATCATCTTTAGTTTACTTAAATCCCTGATACAATGTAAATGCTATGTAAATATCACCAGCATGGGACAAATTCAAGTTCACTCTTTGGAACTTCCTGGAATTAAAAAAGTTTTTTTTCAGTCTGTACCTGGTTGAATCCATGGACAATGAACTCACAGATACAAAGGCCCATATGTTATTCTTTTTTTTTTTCTGTTTCTTCCTACCAAAACATTTAGCTAAATTTCACCAATAATTTTTCTTTTGCTAGCTAATTTATCTTTATTTCTGTGATACTAAAAATGCAATTTTCCCTCTCAACCTCCATATATATCTATGTATGTGCCCATCCTTTCCTTTTGCCCATATAACACCAGCCTAATCCCCTCATTTTCTTCAAGTCTTACTTTTTCAATAATCTCTACTTTATAACGCTATGAAAAAAGTATACCTCAATCTCCCATCTTGACTCTCTCAGTCTCCCTTACCTACCCCACCAAATGCTGTATTTTTTCCTCGGCATTTGTCACCTTCTAACAAACCTTAATATATATTTATTGTGTTCTTTGTTCTATTACATCCCCCCCCCCCCATCAATTTTTCTAGAATATAAATTCCGTAAGGGAGGCTTCTTTGTTTGTTTTCTTCATATATACATCCCAAGGGTCTGGAAGAGTGCCTAGCATATAATAGATGCTCAGTAAATATATTTTTTGAAGGTGTGAATGGTATATCTTTTCTCTTCTATGTCATCTTCTCATTCTATACTTTAGAGCTTCATCTTCTCTGAGATTTTGCTTATTTTTCTTTTTGTCCCCTCTATAATATCTTAGCTATTATTATTCCTTCTTCTTTGGGCCCTAAAAACACAATCAAATCTCTATTTTAAAAGAAAATGTGTACCAATCCTGCCTTGATCCTTAATGTCCTGTCTCTCCTTCCTGACATCACAGGACTTCTGGAAAGTGTGCATCTGTTTTAATTTTACTCCTGTATTCCCTGTTTTGCTATTTGATTTATCTTGGCTACTAGATCAAAAGGACTAATGGAAACCATCAATTGTCTTCTTTCAGTTCTCATCTTATCTCATTTCTTTGTGGACTTTTGTGGTAATAACTAATCCCTTCATCTTGAAGATTTATTCCCATTGGCTTCTGATATTATTTTGGTTTTCTTCTTGTCCACTGAGCATAGTTTTTCTAACTCTGCTATATCAACTTCACCATCTGCCTCTTGACTTGTGTCTCCAGAATTTAGGATTGTTCTTTCTTCTTTCTTTACATACTCTCTAGCCAGTTTTATCCACCCTGGTAGTGTTCGTTACTGAAGTCACCCATCAAACATGCCCCAGACCCAGCTTCACACGTGGTTTGCAAATTACTATTGAGCATTTTCAACTCAATGTGCAAAAACACTTCAGTAAAACATACCTAAAATGTATCTCACTAGTTTTTCAGTCTCTACATTTTTTTCAGCCTCATCCTTCTGCTTTCATTACATTAGCTAATGACAATCCCATCTACATATTTTCCCAGGCTAGAAACATTAAGGTCATTAGTGAATCCTACCTTATACCTAAATTATTCATCCAATTCTTGTCCCTCTAAGTGAAACTTAGCTAAGCAGTTAACTCCTTTATCTCCATTCAATGTGCATTGGTTCGTATCATAGGCACTGGTTCCTATCATCTCTATCTGGATTGTTGAAATATTTCTTGATTTCACTTTCTTACTATCTACACCAAATTCAACCCAACTAAAACCTTCAAAACTAATTTCTATGCCAATAAACACTTTTAAAGTACCTACTTCAGTCTTATCAGTTAGAAATAATGGTCCCTGCTCGTAGAAGACCATGTATTTACAAGAGACCTATGCATTATAAACAGAATGCAGTGTGGTTGAGTGAATAAACACAATACTAAGGAGATGAACAAAATGAAATGAAGTGGATGGTCTCAGAGTCACTTGCATCTGTCAGAGCAGATGCCTGCTTCTCTTGATTCCTAGTGCAGCACACTGTTCACTGTGGCAGTTCAGTTCTGTCACTCAGTCATGTCTGACTCTGCAACCCCATGGGCTGCAGCATACCAGGCTTCCCTGTCCATCACCAACTCTCAGAGCTTGTTGAAATTCATATCCATAGAGTCAGTGATGTCATCCAACCATCTCATCCTCTGTCATCCCCTTCTCCTGCCTTCAATCTTTCCCAGGATTAGAGTCTTTTCCAATGAGTCAGTTCTTCGCATCAGGTGGCCAAAGTATTGGAGTTTCAGCTTCAGCATCAGTCCTTCCAATGAATAGTCAGGACTGATTTCCTTTAGGATGGACTGGTTGGATCTCCTTGCAGTCCAAAGGACTCTCAAGGGTCTTCTCCAACACCACAGTTCAAAAGTGTCAATTCTTCGGTGCTCAGCTTTCTTCATAGTCCAACTCTCACATCAATACATGACCACTGGAAAATATCATAGCTGTGGAAGTGTCATCACCATTTCCTGCACACCAGCTATAGCACAGATAATACTTCCCTTTTGTTTTGGTGATAGTAGAAGGTGTTTATTGAACTGTAGCTTATTTTTCTCTGGTATTTGTGGATAGCTCAGACTAGGGTGGCAGTGATAAGTGATAGTTGGGATGTATTTTGAAGGTAGAACCAATAGATTTTGCTAATTCGTTGGGTTTAAAAGCTTGAGAAAAAGAGTTGAATGAAAAATGATACTAAGATGTTGGACCTGACTCCAACAGGAAGGGGCAAAGTTGTTACTGATTGAGATGCAGAAGGTCACAGGAAAAAAAAAAGCTGGGCAGCAAGGTGGGTGTGAGGTTGGAATCAAGAATTCAGTTTATGATATATAAAGTCTGAGACATCTATTGGATATCCAAGTTGAAATGTTGACTAGGCAGTTAGATATCACAGATAAAGGTTCAGTGAAGAGATTGAGCTTGATACATTAATTCATGATTACTAAATATACTGTTTAGGTCCATGAATCAAGGCAAATTGGAAGTGGTCAAACAGGAGATGGCAAGAGTGAATATTGACATTCTAGGAATCAGCGAACTAAAATGGACTGGAATGGGTGAATTTAACTCAGATGACCATTACGTCTATTACTGCAAGCAGGAATCCCTTAGAAGAAATGGAGTAGCCATCATGGTCAACAAAAGAGTTTGAAATGCAGTACTTGGATGCAATCTCAAAAATGACAGAATGATCTCTGTTCGTTTCCAAGGCAAACCATTCAATATCACAGTAATCCAAGTCTATGCTCCAACCAGTAATGCTGAAGAAGCTGAAGTTGAATGGTTCTGTGAAGACCTACAAGATCTTTTAGAACTAACACCCAAAAAAAGATGTCCTTTTCATTATAGGGGACTGGAATGCAAAAGTAAGAAGTCAAGAAATACCTGGAGTAACAGGCAAATTTGGCCTTGGAATATGGAATGAAGCAGGGCAAAGGCTAATAGAGTTTTGCCAAGAGAATACACTGGTCATAGCAAACACCTTCTTCCAACAACACAAGAGAAGACTCTACACATGGATATCACCAGATGGTCAACACTGAAATCAGATTGATTATATTCTTTGCAGCCAAAGATGGAGAAGCTCTATACAGTCAGCAAAAACAAGACCAGGAGCTGACTGTGGCTCAGATCATGAGCTCCTTATTTCCAAATTTAGACTTAAATTTAAGACAGTAGGGAAAACCACTAGACCATTTGGGTATGACCTAAATCAAATCCCTTATTATTGTACAGTGAAAGTGAGAAATAGATTTAAGGGACTAGGTCTGATAGATAGAGTGCCTGATGAGCTATGGACAGAGGTTTGTGATGTTGTACAGGAGACAAGGATCAAGACCTTCCCCCATGGAAAAGAAATGCAAAAAAGCAAAATTGCTGTCTGGGGAGGCCTTTACTAGCATGTGAGATGAGTGCAATTGTGTGGTAGTTTGAGCATTCTTTGGCATTGCCTTTCTTTGGGATTGGAATGAAAAGTGATCTTGTCCAGTCCTGTGGCCACTGCTGACTTTTCCAAATTTGCTGGCATATTGACTGCAGCACTTTCACAGCATCATCTCTCAGGATTTGAAATAGCTCAACTGGAATTCCATCACCTTCACTAGCTTTGTTCATAGTGATGCCTGTCTGAGGAGGTGGAAAGAAGAGAAGAGAAAAGCAAAGGAGAAAAGGAAAGATATATGCATCTGAATGCAGAGTTCCAAAGAATAGCAAGAAGAGATAAGAAAGCCTTCCTCAGCAATCAATACAAAGAAATAGAGGAAAACAACACAATGGGAAAGACTAGAGATCTCTTCAAGAAAATTAGAGATACCAAAGGTACATTTCATGCAAAGATGGGCTCGATAAAGGACAGAAATGGTATGGACCTAACAGAAGCAGAAGATATTAAGAAGAGGTGGCAAGAATACATAGAAGAACTGTATAAAAAAGATCTTCACGACCAAGATAATCACTATGGTGTGATCAATCACCTAGGGCCAGACGTCCTGGAATGTGAAGTCAAGTGGGCCTTAGAAAGCATCACTACTAACAAAGCTAATGGAGGTGATGAAATTCCAGTTGAGCTAGTTAAAATCCTGAAAGATGACACTGTGAAAGTGCTGCTCTGAATATGCCAACAAATTTGGAAAACTCAGCAGTGGTCACAGAACTGGAAAAGGTCAGTTTTCTTTTTTTTGTTGTTTTCAACCTGTTTTATTTTATTTTATCTGTATCACAATGACCTTTTATTTTTTTAATACAAATTTATTTATTTTAATTGGAGGTTATTACTTTACAATATTGTATTGGTTTTGCCATACATCAACATGAATCCGCCACAGGTATACATGTGCTCCCCATCCTGAACCTCCTCCCACCTCCCTCCCCATACCATCCCTCTGGGTCATCCCAGTACACCAGCCCCATGCATCCAGTATCATGCATCGAACCTAGACTGGCGATTCGTTTCTTACATGACAGTATACATATTTCAATGCCATCCTCCCCAGTCATCCCACCCTCTCCCTTTCCCACAGAGTCCAAAAGACTCTGGTATACATCTGTGTCATTTTACTGTCTCACATACAGGGTTATCATTACCATCTTTCTAAATTCCATATGTATGTATTAGTATACTGTATTGGTGTTTTTCTTTCTGGCTTACTTCACTCTGTATAATCGGCTCCGGTTTCATCCACCTCGTTAGAACTGATTCAAATGTATTCTTTTTAATGGCTGTGTAATACTCCATTGTGTATATGTACCACAGCTTTCTTACCCATTCATCTGCTGATGGACATCTAGGTTGCTTCTATGTCCTGGCTATTATGAACAGTGCTGTGATGAACATTGGGGTACACGTGTCTCTTCAATTGACAAACCATTAGCCAGGCTCATCAAGAAGCAGAGAGAGAAAAATCAAACCAATAAAATTAGAAATGAAAATGGAGAGATCACAACAGACAACATAGAAATACAAAGGATCATAAGAGACTAATTTCAGCAATTATATGCCAATAAAATGGACCACATGGAAGAAATGGACAAATTCTTAGAAAAGTACAACTTTCCAAAACTGAACCAGGAAGAAATAGAAAATCTTAACAGACCCATCACAAGCACGGAAATTGAAACTGTAATCAGAAATCTTCCAGCAAACAAAAGCCCAGGTCCAGACGGCTTCATGGCTGAATTCTACCAAAATTTTAGAGAAGAGCTAACACCTATCCTACTCAAACTCTTCCAGAAAATTGCAAAGGAAGGTAAACTTCCAATCTCATTCTATGAGGCCACCATCACCCTAATACCAAAACCTGACAAAGATACCACAAGAAAAGAAAACTACAGGCCAATATCACTGATGAACATAGATGCAAAAATCCTTAATAAAATTCTATCAATATGATCTTTTTAATATCATACACCATGATGGTGTAAAAGATCATACACCATGACAAAGTGGGCCTTATCCCAGGGATGCAAGGATTCTTCAATATCTGCAAATCAATCAATGTAATTCACCACATTAACAAATTGAAAAATAAAAGCCATATGATTATCTCAATAGAAGCAGAGAAAACCTTGGACAAAATTAAACATCCATTTATGATAAAAACACTCTCCAGAAAGCAGGCATAGAAGGAATATACCTCAACAGAATAAAAGCTATATATGACAAACCCACAGCAAATATTATTCTCAATGGTGAAAAATTGAAAGCATTTCCCTTAAAGTCAGGAACAAGACAAGGGTGCCTGCTTTCACCATTACTATTCAACATAGTTTTGGAAGTTTTGGCCACAGCAATCAGAGCAGAAAAGGAAATAAAAGGAATTCAAATTGGAAAATAAGAAGTAAAACTCTCACTGTTTGCAGATGACATGATCCTCTACATAAAAAATCCTAAAGACTCCAGAATATCAGTTTTCATTCCAATCCCAAAGAAAGGCAATGCAAAAAAATGTTCAAACTACCACACAGTTTCACTCATCTCACACGCTAGTAGAGTAATGCTCAAAATTCTCCAAGCCAGGCTTCAGCAGTACGTGAACTGTGAAATTCCAAATGTTCAAGCTGGTTTTGGAAAAGACAGAGGAAACAGAGATCAAATTGCCAGCATCAGTTGGATCATCAAAAAAGCAAGAGAGTTCCAGAAAAACATCTATTTCTGCTTTATTGATTATGCCAAAGCCTTTAGCTTTGTGGATCACAATAAACTGGAAAGTTCTGAAAGAGATGGGAATACCAGACCACCTGACCTACCTCTTGAGAAACCTATATGCAGATCAGGAGGCAACAGTTAGAACCGGACATGGAGCAACAGACTGGTTCCAAATAGGAAAAGGAGTACGTCAAGGCTGTATATTGTCACCCTGCTTATTTAACTTATATGCAGAGTACATCATGAGAAACACTGGGTTGGAAGAAGCACAAGCTGGAATCAAGATTGCCAGGAGAAATATCAATAACCTCAAATATGCAGATGATACCATCCTTATGGCAGCAAGTGAAGAGGAACTAAAAAGCCTCTTGATGAAAGTGAAAGAGGAGAATGAAAAAGTTGGCTTAAAGCTCAACATTCAGAAAACAAAGATCATGGCATCTGGTCCCATCACTTCATGGGAAATAGATGGAGAAACAGTGGAAAGTGTCAGACTTTACTTTTGGGGGCTCCCGAATCACTGCAAATGGTGATTGCAGCCATGAAATTAAAAGATGCTTACTCCTTGGAAGGAAAGTTATGACCAAGCTAGATAGCACATTGAAAAGCAGAGACATTACTTTGCCAACAAAGGTCTGCCTAGTCAAGGCTATGGTTTTTCCTGTGGTCATGTATGGATGTGAGAGTTGGACTGCGAAGAAAGCTGAGCGCTGAAGAATCGATGCTTTTGAACTGTGGTGTTGGAGAATACTCTTGAGAGTCCTTTGGACTGCAAGGAGATCCAACCAGTCCATCCTAAAGGAGATCAGTCCTGGGTGTTCTTTGCAAGGTATGATGCTAAAGCTGAAACTCCAATACTTTGTCCACCTCATGCAAAGAGCTGACTCATTGGAAAAGACTCTGATGCTGGGAGGGATTGGGGGCAGGAGAAGAAGGGGAAACAGAGGATGAGATGGCTGGATGGCATCACCGACTCTATGGACATTAGTTTGAGTGAACTCCGGGAGTTGGTGATGGACAGGGAGGCCTGGCGTGCTGCAATTCATGGGGTCGCAGAGTTGGACATGACTGAGCGACTGAAATGAACTGAACTGAACTGAAATATATTGTTTATATTCAAAACATTAGGATTAGATGTGATCACCTAGGAAGGGAGTGTAGAAAGAGCATGTTTCTGAGAAATTATTCTCAAAGACTCCAACCTTTAGACTCAGAAGGTAAGAAGAATCCAGTAAAGGAGAGAGAGAAGGAATAGCTATTGAGGGAAAGGAGATCTTGGAGAACACGGCATCCCACAATGAAACAGTTTTAGTTGCTCAGTCATGTCTGACTCTTTGTGACCCCAAGGATTGTACCCTCTCAGACTCCTCTGTTCATGGGATTCTCCAGGCAAGAATACTGGCGTGTTCTTCTCCAGGGGATCTTCCCAACCCAGGGAATGAACCTGGATCTCCTGCATTGCAGGAGGATTCTTTACCATCTGAGCCACCATGGCATCCCAAAGGGCAAGAATAAGGTGTTTTAAGGAAAAAGCAGGGGTCATATATGCAGCTGCTATTGGTGGTTATTGTAGTTTGGGGACTGTGATTCAATTGCTTGATTTAACAACTAAAAAGTCATTCATGATTTAACCGGAGCAGTTTCAGTGGGGGACTGAAAGCAGAAAGCACAATTGGAGGAGGTTCAGGAGATAGTAACTAGAAAGACTACAGACAACTCTCTCAAGGACTTACATTATAAAAAGGATCCAAGAGCTGGAGCAGTAGCTGAAGGGATACAAGGTTTAGAGGAAAAATGGAAGGAGGCAGACAAGAAAGGGAACAACCCCAGGAATCATGTTTTTGAGCTGGCAATTGAAAACAGGATCTAGTGCCCAAGAGACGGAGTTGGCCTGAATAGGAGTCCAGAAACTTAGAAAACCTGGCAAATGAAATGATATAAATTTTTAAATTCATACATTTTCATGAAGGGCTTTGGATGATATTTTTTGAAAGTTTTGAGTTCATCATATAGGATATAAAGTATCGTACAGGATATTGTGTATTTTGAGCAAGAGAAACATATGAGTAGAGAATGACATGTTTCTGACAACGAATGGCTCTCAGGCTAAAAGCTCTAGAAATGAGCAACTCACACTGCTGGTCCCTTCCTCCAAGTGACTTTCCTCCAGACTCAGTCTTCTTTTAGTCATCCTGTGGTGGCAGAACCATTTCTTATTTGCTTTATGTTGTTTTTGTCCCAAGTTCGTAGTGTTGTCTGCAAAGATAAGATTCAGGATGTATTGCATAGCTATACTGGAAGTAAAAGTTGAAACTTTTATATTCTTGGCAAAATATTCAATTGTATGAATTGTTCCACCAAAAGCATGGTTAGACTCTTTGGCAGGTCCTATTGCTTTCCTCCACATGTCAGCTGTTAATATCCCACCCATGTTGGAGTGCTTTAATTAAAACAAATTATCATGGTGGTATTACACTTCCCAACCAGATGGCATTATCAGAAATTTTACTGTACTCTTACAAGTAGATTAGACATTGAAAGGAAGGTCCTAGGTAGTGACAATAAATGTTTTTTCTAAATCATCTGGTCTAAGGTAGGCCTTGGCTCTGATACTTCATTATATCACTTTAAAATTCCACAGTACTTGATGTTTCATTTGCTATCTGACAAGGTCACTTTGTTCACACACATTAGATAACCAGTAATTCTCCAATGAGTATGACATTGCTTCAATTCTGTTTCTTGGTTTCTCTCCATAATGACTATAGATGTAAGCCACATAGAGATCTAAATGATCAAAGCATTGTTCTTGAAAAAAATCACTTTATATTTTCTCAGCTTACTCAGTGTTAAATTAAACTAAGTCATGACATAGAAAATGAAACTTGGATCATACCAAGCTACTGACTCATTCAAGGCAAAGCTATTTAAGTCCCTCTTTAATGAGAGAGTGACTTTTAGTTTTAGATACTCAAATGATACCTTGAGAATCATGTTCATTATATAATTTTCTGAGCTTCCTGAATGTTTAACACAGCATGAATACAAAGCATTAAGTCTGTGTAGGTTTTGACAATAATAGACTAGGCTTTCCAGAATATGCTGAGTAAAGAATTGAATAATTATTAACTAAGAACTCAAGAGAAAGATAAAAATGATAGGCTCCTTATTAAAGGACTTAATTTGACTGTATGGAAAGCTTGAAAGCATTATCTTAATATATTAGGAAGTCAGCAGTGAGGCTGAAGCACCAGTCAAACCTCAGCTCCACACTTCCAGACAAGTAGAGCCTTTATTGGCCTTATCAGCTGAGAAACATAGTGTGCTTGTTTTGGTTCATAACAGGGGACAGAATGCAAAGTGTGTCCTTCTGGGGAAACTGACTCATTGATTTAGTCATTCATTCATAAAGATGTGTGTATCAGACCATGTGCTAAGATGGGTAAGACATGATCTGTGGTATTAAGGAGACTTAGTTGGAAGTGACAAAATATTAACAAAACATGCCATCAAATGTCATAAGTAGCTCCACAGCAGTGTGTACAGCCTATCATGGGCTATTCAGGGAGTGGTCAGTGTACCTGCAGGAGCAGCAGGACAGGCAGAAGTTCAGGAAGATCGTAGGATTAGAATACAATTGAGATGAGTAACTGTTTATGAGGCATAAATGGGAAGAGAGGGCTTTACAGGCATAAAGAACCATTAGAACAGAGCCAGGATGACTTCTCTGAGGACACACCAGTAGTTTGGGATAATAGAATATTGGTAGCAAGAAATGATGGAGAAGGACATGGCAACCCACTCCAGTACTCTTGCCTGGAGAATCCCAGGGATGGGGGAGCCTGGTGGGCTGCCACCTATGGGGTTGCACAGAGTCAGACACGACTGAAGTGACTTAGCAGCAGCAGCAAGAAATGAGACTAGAGGAAAAAATAAGGGTTGTATCAGGTGGCGTTATTTAAGTCATAGAGAAACAGACTGGAATGCAAAGAACACCACGGATGAGCACTGCCGTGGTTGAAAGTAGGGACTCTGGAGTAACTAGAGTCTAGACTCGGCCACGTCACCCATGTGTGAATCTGGTCTACTTACTGAGCTTGTTCAAGTTTTAGTTTTACAATTGAGCAGAGATATAACGTGATCCCCGAGCCTGCTCATCTCTTGCCATCTCACTCTTCCCTCAGTCACTAGGCTCTGACTATACCAGTTGTCTAATCTGACCTCCAAGGAATGAAACTTACTCCTGTATTCAAGCTTTTGCCTGTGTTGTTCTTCAGCTTAGTATGCTCTTTATCCAGCTCTTCGGATTGCTGGCTCCTACTCATCATTGAGTTTCCAGCTCAAATGTCCCCTCCCTCGAAGGGCCTGGCCTTTCTGTTGTCGGTGAAGAAGTGTCTCCCACCCTCCCTCTCATACAGTCAGCCTCTATCTCATAACTCTGGCTCATTTCTTTCTTGATTTTTATCATCATCAGAAGTTATCTCGATTTATAATGTACTTGAGTATTGTTTATTTCATACCACTGAAATATAAGATGCAGAAGTCTGTCTCTATCTCTACATATTTATTTTGTGGGGGATGCTTTCCACAACTTTCATTCAAATCTTAAATATGTATTCTTAATATAAGACAGAAGCCACTGATTTAAATCCTGATTATCCACTCTGTTATCCAAATAGAATCCTAATGGCACAAACATTTGGATATTTTAGAAAGTAAAAATGAAGATTTTATAATTGCACTATCCAATGTAGTAGCCATCATCACTTGTAACTATTTACATTAAAATTAAATAAAATTGAAAATTCAACTCCTGTGTTTTACTAACTGCATTTCAAGTACTCAGCCCCTTGGGGCTAGGTGGCTACCATATTGAATAGTGCAGATATAGAACATTTATACCACTGAGAAAGTTCTACAAGACAACTGGGTGGATTTATTTATAATGTTACAGAAAAAAGCCTTTCAAAGCAGGTTATAAAAGCTAAAAAGGGAGAATTTGACAAATTTTATTATATGAAAATTAGAAAGTTCTGCATAGTCAAGTATATTATCAACAATGTAAAACAAAATAACAAAGATGGAAAATATTTGTAACTGTAGTGACAGATTAAAAGGTAATTTCCTTGGGTGTATAAAGATTTGTATAATTGAGTAAGTAAAAGAAACACAGCTTGATTGAAAATAAAGAAAATAAAGCCAAATGTCAAAAGAATATGAAGAGATGTTTAATCTCACTTGTTAAAAAATATGTCTAAACAATAGTGACAGCCCTTTTAAAATCTATTAAATTCGCAAAAATGTATGTTTGGTACTAGTGAAGTAATAGGAACTTGCCCTATTCATCAAATAAATGTGTATTTTTTTAAATAAAATAGAGATTCTAAAGGAAATGATGAAAAACAAGGAATTAGAATATACTGTTTTAGTCAGTTTGAGCTGCTTTAATAAAAATACAGTAGACTACTGTAGCCTTTGACCACTACAAGAAAATATAGGATAAGAATCAAGCCAGCCTTGAAATCTGTTCATTGATATTAATAATAAAATATCTTAATTAAAAAAAAATACAGTAGACTAGAAGCTTAAACAATAAACATTTATTTCCCACATTTCTGGAAGCTGGGAAGTCTAAGAGGAAAGCACCAGCAGATCCAGTGTGTAGGGTGGGTCTGTTTCTGGCATATGTATGGTTGGGTACTACCTTCATGACCTAATTACCTCCCAGACTCCTTATCCTCTAATACCAACACCTTGGGGCTTAGAATTTCAATGTGAGTTTTGAGGGGACTCAAACATTCAGTTCATAACATGAATATTGCTTGTTATCCTTTTGAAAAATTTTCCCAATAAGCATTATGTTATATATATGCTTCTGTAATTTGTTTTTCCGTTTATATTTTGAGGATTTTTTATCAGCCCATAAATATCTAGTTCATTTTTGTGGCTGTATGATATCCTGCTGTCTGTGTGTGCATTGATTTAACTCTTACTTACAGCCATCCATTCTTTTGAAACCTCTGGAGTTGATCATGCTTGGTCTACGTCAATCATGGTGGTTCCATTTCTGCTTTCCCTCTCCCCCACCCTGACACCCCCTCCATCTCCCCTAGCCCCAGCATTTGCTTTAGGAGTTGGCATGTGACCCTGTAAATGAGACATGAACAAGAGCTATCAGAAGGGCTTCTGGAAAATGTTTACCTCTATGATTATTAATAAAAGAGATACTAATAGGAAATGGTGCCTCTACTACTGGATGTGATAACTTTTAACTTTGATAGCCATCTTGGGGCATATGATATAAGCTAGCCTAAGGACCACATTTATTTGCTAATGATGACAGAGCAGAACTATAGAAACATCTTGCATTCTTGATGATTTTGATGAACGCTTAATTACTTAGTCCCAGAGCTAACCTATCTCCATATTTCTTGTTGGATTAGATAGTAAGATATACTTCTATTTTTTAAGCCAATTGAATTAGAATTTTCTACTACTTGTAGCACCACCCTTATAGCAGAAAGTGAAGAAGAAATAAAGAGCCTCTAGATGAGGGTGAAAGAGGAGAGTGAGAAAGTTGGCTTAAAGCTCAACATTCAGAAAACTAAGATCATGGCATCCAGTCCCATCACTTCATGGCAAATAGATGGGGAAACAGTGGAAACAGTGGCTGACTTTATTTTGGGGGGCTCCAAAGTCACAGCAGATGGTGACTGCGGCCATGAAATTAAAAGACACTTACTCTTTGGAAAGAAAGTTATGACCAACCTAGACAGCATATTAAAAAGCAGAGACATTACCAAAAAAGGTCCGCCTAGTCAAGGCTATGGTTTTTCCAGTAGTCATGTATGGATGTGAGTGTTGGACTATAAAGAAAGCTGAGCACCAAAGAATTGATGCTTTTGAACTGTGGTGTTGGAGAAGACTCTTGAAAGTCTCCTGGACTGCAAGGAGATCCAACCAGTCCATCCTAGAAGAGATCAGTCCTGGGTGTTCGTTGGAAAGACTGATGATGAAGCTGAAACTCCAATAGTTTGGTCACCTGATACGAAGAGCTGACTCATTGGAAAAGACCCTGATGCTGGAAAAGATTGAAGGCAGGAGGAGAAGGGGATGATAGAGGATGAGATGGTTGGATGGCATCACTGACTCAATGGACATGTATTTGGGTGGACTCTGGGAGTTGGTGATGGACAGGGAGGCCTGGCATGCTGTGGTACATGGGGTCGTGAAGAATCAGACATGACTGAGTGACTGAATTCAACTGAACTACTTGTAGCCAAAAGTATCCTAATTTTACAGCTGGTATATCTGTAACTTTATAAAAAAACAACAACAACACATTTTTATGTTGAAATCATCATAGACTCACAAAAGGCTGCAAAAAATAGTGTAGAAATAGCTGCCTATATTTCATCTTGCATCCCTCAAAGATAATAACTTGTATAAGCACAGTACTTTATCAAAACTGCAAAACTGACTTTGGTGCAATACTACAGATCTTACTGAGTTTTCACTGTTTCACATACATTCCTCTGTGTGTGTGATTCTGTACTTTTTTTTTTTCCATATATAGAGTTCTGTAGCTACCACCACAATCAAGCGTTCCATCAGCTCCAAGGAACTCCTTTCTGCTATCCTTCTATATTCCACCCACTCTAACAACCACTAACAACCAACAACTCCTGTTAGCCTAGAATTTTATCATTTTTAAGGTGTTATTCAAATGGAATTACTTTTGAGACTGATTTTTCCCCTAAGCATAATGCCCTTAAGAACAGTTTGTTTTCATATATAAGTAGTTTGTCCTTTTTCATCGATGAATATGTTCATTATATGAATGTGCTAGAATTTGTTTAACCATCCACTAAAGGACGTTTGGGTTGTTTTCAGTTTTTGCTTTTATAAATAAAGCTTCCATGAACATTTACATACAGCTTTTTATTTTATTTAATTTTTTGGTGTATGTTAATAGAAATTTTCATTTCTCTGGATTAAATGCCCAAGGATGTGATTTCCAGTTCATATAGTTAATGTTTAACTTTTTAAAGAGACACCAAACAACATTCCAGAGTAGCCATACCATTTTATATTCTGACCAGCAGTGTACAAGAGTTACGGTTTCTCTGTAACCACCAACATTTAGAATTATACAACATTTTAAAGCTCTTCTAATAAGTTTATTAGAATGTTCTTCTAGTAGGTGTACCGGTATCTTGTTGAAATATCACATTTTCAAAGGATGCATAGAGATTATCAACAAGGGTTATATTGAGGAAAACAATATGAAAGCAACAGGAAAAATAGACATTTTCCTTGTAACTTTCTATTTTGTATTTCTTCAGTGTATATATGTTGCCTTTAACAGATCAGCAGGATTATGGGTCATTGTCTTATTTTTATCTTTATAATTTTGTTTTCAAATCCATAATCAGTGTTTAACAATTCTGATATTTTAAGTTGTTGGTAAATGTCAGCATACCTATCTCTGTGTTATCATCAGAATTAATGTCAAGGAAATGCTGCAGGCTTCTAATAATGTGGGATGTCCTGGTTTTACATTTCACTGTCTTAACCCTCATTTACCCAAACTAAATATAATCATTCCCTTGTGCCTACAAATTTGCCAGACTACATCCTGTACTAAACATGACTCCATTTGTTTTCTTCTGAAGTCACACAAAGCAAAATATATTTTCCTGGTAAATGCCATGCTTAATAGCATTTTGGAATTTAATTGCTTGTCTTTTGTGCAACTAAAAGAGAATGTAGAAAACAAAAAATTGTATATTGCCTTCTTTGAAGTCTGTTTTCCTCACAACAATATTTTTACTTTCAATTTGATCATTTTAAGAGAAACTAGCTTTTTGAGACATAAGAGTAAATGTGTAGGCACTGGTTATTTGCTATCTGAAAAATGACTCTCAGGGAGGCCTGCAAACCCTCTCCATCATCAGAGACAGAAAAAAATTCAAATGCCTTTTCAAGAACGTGAAAGGAGCAGAAATAGAATGAAGTAGAGCCTGACCTGGCAGGGAAAGTGTGTTCTGCTCAGCAGAATCATTTCAGCCACCTTCAGTACCTTTTGACCTGAATGGATTGATTGTGTGGTAAACCATGCTGATTGTTCACCTGTCAGTGCCCTTCGGGCAAAAACCAGCAGGAACACACCTATAGTGAAGAAAGAGTTCATTACCCATTGTGACAAGGGAGAGCAGTCACCACAGAGAACTATTGGTGTCTTATTAAGAGGATATTGTTGTTGTCCAGTTGCTCAGTCATATCTGACACTTTGCAACCCCGTGCACTGCAGCACCACAGGCTTCACTGTCCATTACCAACTCCGGGAGCTTTCTCAAACTCATGTCCGTCAGGTCAGTGATGCCGTCCAACAATCTCATCCTTTGCCATCCCCTTCTCCTCCTGCCTTCAGTCTTTCCCAGCATCAGGGTCTTTTCCAGTGAGTCAGCTCTTCACATCAGGTGGCCAAAGTATTGGAGTTTCAGCTTCAACATCAGTCCTTCCAATGAATATTCAGGATTGATCTCCTTTAGGATGGACTGGTTGGATCTCCATGCAGTCCATGGGACTCTCAAGAATCTTCTCCAACACCACAGTTCAAAAGCATCAATTCTTCAGCGCTCAGCCTTCTTTATGATCCAACTCTCACATCCACACATGACAAGAACCATAGCTTTGACAAGACAGACCTTTGTCGGCAAAGTAATGTCTCTGCTTTTTAATATGCTATCATATGTCATAGCTTTTTTCCCCCAAGGAACAAGTGTCTTTTGGTATCATGGCTGCAGTCACCATCTGCAGTGATTTTGGAGCCCAAGAAAATAAAGTCTGTCACTGTTTTCATTGTTTCCCCATCTATTTGCTATGAAGTGATGGGACCGGATGCCATGATCTTAGTTTTTTGAAAGTTGATTTTCCAGCCAGCCTTTTCACTCTCCTCTTTCACCCTCATCAAGAGGCTCTTTAGTTCTTCTTTGCTTTCTGAAGCATTCTGACACCATAAGGGTGGTGTCATCTGCATATCTGAGGTTATTTATATTTCTCCTGGCAATCTTGATTCCAGCTTGTGCTTCATCCAGCCTGGCATTTCACATATTCTGCATAATTTAAATAAGCAAGGTGACAATATACAGCTTGACGTACTCCTTTCCCAATTTTGAACCAGTCTGTTGTTCCATGTCAGGTTCTAACTGTTGCTTCTTGACCAGTATACAGGATTCTCAGGAGGAAGGTAAGGTGGTCTGGTATTCCCATCTCTTGGAGAATTTTCCAGTTTGTTGTGATCCACACAGTCAAAGGATTTGGCATAGTCAGTGAAGCAGAAGTAGATGTTCTGGAATTCCTGTGCTTTTTCTATGATCCTACAGATATTGGCAATTTGGTCTCTGGATCCTCTGCCTTTTCTAAATCCAGCTTGAACATCTGGATGTTCTCAGTTCATGTACTTTTGAAGCCTACCTTGGATATTAGAAAGAGCATCTTTATGAAAAGGTTTGGAAGAGGGTCTAAGGAAGCTGGGCTTTTCTCTAAGCTGGCTGTCAGAAAGCAGAGACAATTCTATGGGTATCTAAATCTTATCTGTGGGGAGGGGGAAATAGAATGAGCATAGAGATCTGACTGGTAAAGTAGCCATCACTCATCTTAACCAAGAAATGGAGGTGTTTGACATTTTATGGGTGGCACTTAATTTTGCCCAGCATCAGGGTCTTTTCATTGAGTCAGCTCTTCCCATCAGGTGGCCAAAGAGACCTTGATTTTTGTTTCTGCTTTCTGCCTCCCTGTCCCTCACTATCTCCTAAAGTTTTCCCAAGTTCAAATCCATTGAATCGGTGATGCTACCCAACCAACTCATCCTCTGCTGCTGCCTTCTCCTTTTGCCTTCAATCTTTCCCAGCCTCAGGGTCTTTTCTAATGAGTCAGTTCTTCACATCAGGTGGCAAATTATTGGAGCTTCAGCTTCAGCATCAGTCCTCCCAATGAGTATTCAGGGTTGGGTTCCTTTAGGATTGACTGGTTTGATGTCTTTGCTGTCCAAAGGACTCGCAGGAGTTTTCTCCAGCACCGCATTTCAAAAGCATCAATTCTTCAGCACTCAAGCTTTTTAGAGTAATCTTGTCTGAGAATTATGAGATTTTGAGATTGTTAATATTCAGTGAATCCATATTGTAGACTAGCTGTGGGTACCAGAGCAGCTTCTGAATGTCTATGATTGCTCCTCTGCTTTCTTTCTCACATTATTGAAAAAGTTGAAGTCCCCATATCATCATTTGCCATAGGTACCATAGCTTGGTATATGTAATACTCCTATGGTCTAAATGGATTTCATTTACATGCCATAGCTTTTTGACCTGATTTTCAAATATGTTGTCATTATTCCAAGGTAAAATGCAGACATAACTTTCCCACCAACCTGGAAGTCAGTCTCTAGAGTCTGTATGATCTAGCCTTCTGCCCCCAGGCTAAGCTACTCATGATGACTGTGAAAATTTGATGCCTTTTTAGCTTCTAATGATCTAACTGAAAGGAAGAAACTTCCCTGTTGCCCTCAGAAGTCCATAGCCTCCACTCTGACCCACTGAAAATGTTTTCTACTTTATTCCCCATGGAGACACTCTCTCTTGCGCAACTGAGCTCATTTCTCAGGCTTTAGAACTGAGCACTCAAAACCAGAAAAATTTGACCCAAATCTGGCCACCTAACCTGTTTTATTTTGTATGCATTATGTTTTACAAAGAGGAGGAATTTTGTATAAAATTCTCCTTTCACCTGCTTGATGAATCAGAATATTTGGCCACCCTGGGCAACAGACTAACTGAATTTGAGTAGCAACTGTTGTTTCAGGTTATCCAGAGATTATCATGTTCCCCACCACAGTCTACTACACTACTGCCCTGCATCACTCATTGTGTTTCCTGCTCAGCTTCTTAACATTTGAAGTGTCAGCCTTGGCATAGAGAACTTTTTTTCTGCTGGTGGTATTTATTTCTCAAAACAGGATATGGATTATAAGGCGGTCTGTGGGGTATATTGTATCATTCAATAAACATAATAGACCTTGCTAGAGTGTGAATTGTGCCTTAAGTTTTATAAAACACACTATTTTTATATTAAGGGCAACTTAGATATATTATGAAATGCAATGTGGAGTGGATTTAAAGATCAATCTAGAAATTTTTTTAAAATCCTGCTTCATGTAGCTGCCTCAGGCTACACCCAAGACCAACCCATGAGGTAGTTATGGAGACCTTGATATTCGCCATTGGAGTCACTTTGGTGGAAAAGTTACAGAAAAGCAGTACTAATATAATCATTTCAAGTTTGTATTTTCACACTTTTGCAGACTTTCAGAATGTCATAGAGTTTCTGAAATGTAAGGAAATTTAATTATTAGATAACCTTTAGTTAACTAGTTTATTAGAGGTATGAAAAATACTAATACATAAAGCCACTCTGGGCAGACAGAACCCAGATAACCAGATTTCCAGTTTTGTTCTATTTGAAATGTATAATTGCTCAGCATAATAGCAAAAGAGTTAGAGCTAAATTATATAATACTGCTACCTCTTCGGTTTAATACTTCTCTTGTTACTTACAGAATAGCAGATTGAAAACTTATCTCTCCAAGAAATTCAAAAGTCTTCCCTGCTGCTGCTGCTGCTGCTGCTGCTGCTGCTGCTGCTGCTGCTGCTGCTGCTGCTGCTGCTGCTAAGTTACTTCAGTCGTGTCCAACTCTGTGCCACCCCAGAGATGGCAGCCCACCAGGCTTCCCCATCCCTGGGATTCTCCAGGCAAGGGCACTGGAGTGGGTTGCCATTTCCTTCTCCAATGCCTGAAAGTGAGAAGTGAAAGTGAAGTTGCTCAGTCGTGTCTGACTCCTAGCAACTCCTTGGACTGCAGCCTCCCAGGCTCCTCTGTCCATGGGATTTTCCAGGCAAGAGTACCAGAGTGGGTTGCCATTGCCTTCTCTGAAATTCTTCCCTAATGTAATATAAAAATAGTTTCTAATGATATAGAAGATAAATAATCTCAAGTAAGACTCAAATGAAATTTGCAGGCTTCACTAGTTTTTATAAATTGACACCTTTAGACAGTTTTAACTCTGCAATGATTTGAAGCACAGTAGCTGTGGGAGATGGCGAGAGGCAAAATATTACAAGTCAAAAATGAATCTGAGTTTTCAAATGTGACTTGTGATATATTTCTCATCTTTGTATAGTGAAAATGACATATTTACAGATCAAACATCATGCTTCTGATTTAATGCATTTGCATTTCCCTTTATTAATAATCTCTCTTTTTTGCTTTTAATTGAAGTAGAGTTTATAGAGGCTTCCCTTGTGGCTCAGGCGGTAAAGCGTCTGCCTACAATGTGGGAGACCTGGGTTCAATCCCTGGGTTGGGAAGTTCCCTTGGAGAAGGAAATGGCAACTCACTCCAGTATTCTTGCCTGGAAAATCCCATGGATGGAGGAGCCTGGTAGGCTACAGTCCGTGGGGTCACAAAGAGTCAGACACGACTGAGCCAGTTCACTTCATAGTTTACATATAATACCATATTAGTTTCAGGTGTGTAACTGTGAGTCCACATTTATATACAATACAAATGACCACCACAATTGGTTTAGTAACCATCTGTCACCATACAAAGTTATTAGAGTATTACTGACTGTATTCCTTACTTTACATTAGATCCCCATGACCTATTTATTTTATTTTATTTTATTCTGGTTGAGAATGACTCTTTATTGTAATCCAGACACCATGCTTCCCAAAAACATATGGCATTGCTTCGCTTCCTCCATTTACAATGTTGTTTCTCTTTCTTTTCAAATTCTCCCCACCCGTTGTGGATTCATGTCAATGTATAGCAAAACCAATACAGTATTGTAAAGTAAAATAAGGTAAAAATAAAAATTAAAAAAAATAAAATAAAATAAAACTAGGCCTTGTAGGAAGGGGAGTATTTATTTTATAACTGTGGGTTTATATCTCTTACGCTCCACCTATTTCACCCAAGTCCTCAGACTGCCTCTTCTGCAGCCGCCAGTTATTCTGTGAGTCTTCTTCTGTTTTGTTTTTTTTTTCTGTATTTTAGATTTCACATATTAGTGAGATCACATGGTATTTATCTTTCTCTGGCTTTTATTTCACTTAACATAACACCCTCTATAACTCCATTCATGCTATTGGAAAGATTTCATTGCTTTTTATGACTGAGTAAATATTCCAGTGTATAATGTAAGCACATACTCTTTATCCATTCATCCATCTGTGGACACTTGGGTTGCTTCTGTATCTGGGTTATTGTAAATATACTGCAGTGAACTGGAGGGTGTACATATCATTTCCAATGAATGTTAGGGGTCTACTCTGTGTGGGCTGCCTGCACACACCTGTTATGGCTGGACCCTGATTGCTGCTGGTAGACTTGATCGGCAACCAGGTCAGCTGGCTTAGAAGCTTTCATGCGACTGTGGTGGGTGTCCTGGTGGGCAGGACTTGTCCTCAGTCTGGCTAGCTAGGAGGCCTGGCCAAGACTACTGCAGGTGCAGGGATGCACAGGGCCGCTCCTCCGTGTGAGTGGCTGTGATGCCTGGCTGCAGCTGTTGTAGTGGCCTTGCTGGAGTGCAAAGCTGGGCCCCGGAAGTGAAAGCTATTTTAGAGGCAGTGCTGGTCAGGACCACCTGCTGGGTCGGGCAGAGCAAGTTTGGAGGAAGCTTGGTGCTGGCTGAGATGCTCTGCTGAGTGGGGCTAGGTGGAGGTTGCTTTGGAGGGGTTAGCCCAGGTGGATGGGTTAAACCTGGGTTAACCCAACTGGATGGGTTACATCCAGCTTTCCTGGATGTAAGCTGTGCTAATTTTCATAGCCAGACATTGTGGGGGCTCATCTTCCTGGTGCAGGTACCCTAAGCTCAGAGCCTGACATGGGGCTCAGACTCCTCCCTCCTCAGTGGGGACCTCCAAGGTTGTGATATCCCTCTAGTGTATGGGTCACCACACCACGGGTGTCAGTTCAAACTATACCACATCTCTGCCTGGTCCTACCCATCTTGATATAGCCTTTCCCTTATATCCTTAGTTGTAGAACTGTTTTGGTAGTCTCCAGATCCTTGGGGCTTCCTAGGTGGCTCAGTGGTAAAGAATCCACCTGCCAATGCAGGAGATGCAGGGGATGTGTGTCCAATCCCTGTTTCAGGAAGATCCTCTGGAGTAGGAAATGGCAACCTACTCCAGTATTCTTGCCTGGAGAATCCCATGGACAGAGGAGTATGGCAGGCTACTGTCCATAGAGTTGCAAAGAGTTGGACATAACTGAGCAACTGGGCATACACACGTTCAATCATTCACAGATATAGTTGTTCTATGTGTACTTGTAGTTTGGTGTGTCCATGGCAGAAGGTACACTCAGGATCTTCCTATTCTTCCATTGTTTTTCTTTTAACTGAAGTAGAGTTGATGTCAATACCTCAGATATGCAGATGACACCACCCTTATGGCAGAAAGTGAAGAGGAATGAAAGAGTCTCTTGATGAAAGTGAAAGAGGAACATGAAAAAGCTGGCTGAAAACTCAGCATTCAGAAAACAAAGATCATGGCATCTGGTCCCATCGCTTCATGGCAAATATATGGGGAAACAATGGAAACAGTGACAGGCTTTACTTTCTTGGGCTCCAAAATCACTGCAGATGGTGACTGCAGCCATGAAATTAAAAGACTGGAAGAAAGATTATGACCAACCTAGACAGCATATTAAAAAGCAAAGACATTACTTTGCTGACAAAGATCCATAGAGTCAAAGCTATGGTTTTTCCTCTACTCATGGATGGATCTAAGAATTGGACCAAAAAGAAAGCTGAGCATTGAAGAATTGATGCTTTTGAACTGTGATGTTGGAGAAGACTCTTGAGAGTCCCTTGGACAGAAAGGAGATCCAACCAGCCCATCCTACAGGAAATCAGTCCTAAATATTCATTAGAAGGACTGATGCTGAAACTCCATTACTTTGGCCACCTGATGCGAAGAGCTGACACATTAGAAAAGACCCTGATGCTGGGAAAGATTGAAGGCAGGAGAAGAAGGGGGCGACAGAGGATGAGATGATTGGATAGCATCACTGACCTGATGGACATGTGTTTGAGCATGTTCCAGGTGTTGGTGATGGACAGGGAAGCCTGGCACGTTGCAGTCCATGGGGTCGCAAAGAGTTGAATACGACTGAGCAACTGAACTGAATCACTTTGCTGAATGGCAGAAATTAACCCAGCATTGTACATCAATTATCAGTTCAGTTCAGTCATATATATTTGTGTGTGTGCATGCTAAGTCGCTTCAGTCATGTCTGACTCTATGTGACCCTATGCACTGTAACCAATGAGGCTCCTCTGTTTAAGGGATTCTCCAAGCCAGAATACTGGAGTGGGTTGCCATACTCTCCTCCAAGGAATCTTCCTGACCCAGGGATCAAACATGAGTCTCTTACATCTCCTGCACAGTCAGGCAGGTTCTTTACCACTAATGCCACCTGGGAAGCCCTACACACACACACACACACACACACACACACACACACACACACACACACACACACTTATGTGTACATATATATATATATATATGTATGACAACATATATGTGCATACTTATATATACATATGTGTATATGTATGCCAACATATAGTATATGTGTGTATATATGTTATATATATATATTCTTTTTCATATTCTTTCATATTGATGGGAACCTATTAGTTATCTCCTGAAACCTATTCCTGTTACAGTTGGTGATTAGATTGCATTTGCTTAGCTACAATTGAATAGTAATTGGTAAAATTTTGCACAAATATTACAACAGAAGGAATTTTATAGCATATTTGAGTCTTTGGAATCTGAAGTTTGACTTATAGAAGGAGTTAACTGATATGTAAGTTAACTGATATGTAAGTATATTCTACATCTTATGCAACTTTGAAACTTACATATCAGTTAACTGTGAGGAGCACCTGTGAGCCATACTTGAATAATTTATTTTTCAACAAACATCCAATGGTGGCTTCTTTTCCAAAAGCCTTTAGTTATTTATATCAGCTTCTATGGTGGATCATAATTACTTTAATTTGTTTTGAAATAAAATGATTAATAACTACTGCCAAAAATATATGATGCATAAATATATTTCACATCGTATGCAACTTTGAAACTTACATATTCTTTATTATTGGTTCTACAGTAAAAAGTGTAGTCGCTATAATAATTTTGCTTGAAGAATAGTCAGTGTTTGCTTTAAAAAAAAAAACGAAGGCAATGGTATCACTCTTGGCTGGATAGGAGCTCTAGGAACTTACTAGATCCAAACATAGGAGTTACCTTTTATAGGTCACAGTAGTTGAATATTAGTATTTTTATATGGTTTAACCTCAACTCTCCAATTGCCTTACTTGTCATATTTGTAGCACCTGGAGGAAAACTTTTATCCCACATATTTGAGAACAACCTCATGATCTTCTCTTGCAAAGCTGCTTTCCCTTGTTAGGAGATGTACCTTGTCCATTCCATTCAGTAAGTTGGAAACCTGTGCCCCCGCTTTCACACCTGATGCTGTGAAATTTTGTTCATGTCTTTGGGCACTGTGTTCTGTGCCCAGCCACTGTAGCTTACTGTCATTTTCCGAGATCAGGGTGTACTGTATTTCTTGCTACCATCAATCCTCTGTACGTATTTCACTCTCTACTTCAAACACTCTGTGTACATAATCTCTTCTCTCCTTTACCACTAATCATTCAGTTTCAGTACCTTGGGAAAGCCTTTATGTTTGCATTGACATATATCAGACTCTTTTTAATATCTCTCTGGGAACTGTGTTTTTTAAAAATTTCTGTTTGCCTCAATTTTTAAAAGGTATTTAGTGGTATTCTTCCTCTGGAGAAGGCAATGGCAACCCACTCCACTACTCTTGCCTGGAAAATCCCATGGACAGAGGAGCCTGGTAGGCTGTAGTCCATCGAGGCGCTGGGAGTCTGACACGACTGAGTGACTTCACTTTCACTTTTCACTTTCGTGCATTGGAGAAGGAAATGGCAACCCGCTCCAGTGTTCTTGCCTGGAGAAGCCCAGGGATGGGGGAGTCTGGTGGGCTGCCGTCTCTGGGGTCACACAGAGTCGGACATGACTGAAGCGACTTAGCAGCAGCAGCAGTGGTATTCTTCACATAAAATAAAATTTCTCCTTCTCATTTGACTGGTTTGGTGACTTTTGTCAAATGTATAACCACCATGGTAATCAAAATATGTAACGTTTTCATCAACACAAAAAGTGACCCCTTTGCAGTCAATCTCCTCTCCTGTCCTTCAGCCTCTGATAATCATTTGTATGATTTCCATCCCTATGGTTTTGGTTTTTCCAGAATGTCACATAGAGAAAGCATATAGTATATCACTTTTACTGTCTAGCTTCTTTTACTTAGCATAATAGTCTTGAGATTCATTTGCATTTTTGCATGTATCAATATTTCATCCTTTTATTTCCGAGTAAAATTCCATTGTATGGTATACTACAGTTTGCTTATCCATTCAGTTCATTTATTTGTTGTTACACATTTGGATTGTTTCTAGATTCCAACTGTTAGAACCAAGCTGCTGTAAGCATTCACATAGAAGTCTCTGTATGAACATATGTTTTCATTTCTCTTGGATAAATACCCACAAGAGGAATTGTTGACTCATATGATAAATGTATATTCATCCTCATGTGAAATTAGCAATCTCTTTTCCATATAGGTTATACTATTATCCTATTTGGTACTTCTACCAAGAGTAGATGAGAATTCTAGTTGCTCTGCACCCTTACCAGTGATTGGCATCATAGTTCTTTTAAAAATTTAGCCATTTTAGTGGTATAGTGATATTTTGTTATGGTTATTAATTTGTGTTTTTCTAATGGGTAATGCTGTTCATTAATTTTCATGTGTTTATTGGCCTTTGTATACTTTCTTTGGTTAAGTATTTATTCAGATTTTCTGTTCATTTTTCAGTTGTTGTCTTCTTACTGATGCATTGTAAGAGTTTTAAAAAATATATTCTGGATACGGGTTTATATTTTAAGTTAAATATCTGTTTTTTCAAACTCTTTTACAAAGTTGTCTCTTTTACATCCCTGACAGTAGTATATAAGAGTGCTAATAACTCAATGTCTTCATCAAAACTTGCTATTCTACTGCTAAGTCACTTCAGTCATGTCTGACTCTGTGTGACCCCCATAGACGGCAGCCTACCAGGCTCCCCTGCCCCTGGGATTCTCCAGGCAAGAACACTGGAGTGGGTTGCCATTTCCTCCTCCAATGCATGAAAGTGAAAGTGAAGTCGCTCAGTCGTGTCCAACTCTTTGCGACCCCATGGACTGTAGCCTACCAGGCTCCTCTGTCCATGGGATTTTCCAGGCAAGAGTACTGGAGTGGGGTGCCATTGCCTTCTCCAAAACTTGCTATAGTCACTCTTTTAATTTTAACCATTCTAATAGTTGTGTGTGTGTGTGTTTAATAGGCTTAATTTTTTAGAACAGCTTTTGATTGAAAAATTTTGATTTACTGAAATACAGGAAGTTTCTGTATATTGTATACCCAGTTTCTCCTATTAGTAATCTCCTACACTAGTATAGCACATTTGCTACAATAATGAATCTATACTGAATATATTATCATTAACCAAAGTCCATACTTTATGTAGATTTCCTTATTTAGATTTATTTATTTATTATCCCTTTATTTAGATTTTCCTAGACTCCCAGATTCTAGGATGCTGTGTAGAATAACAAATTATATTTAGTTGTCATAAATCCTTAGGTTACTTTTGGTTGTGAAATTTTTTTTCCATTGTGTTTTTAGTTTGCATTTCTCTAATAATTAGTGATATTGAACATATTTTCATCTGTGTATCTTCTTTGGTAAAGTCTCTATTCAAATCTTTTCTCATTTTTGTTATTTTTCTACAGTTTTGAGAGTTTTGAGAGTTCTTACTAAATATTCTGGCTACAAGTTTTAAATACATATATGCTGCTTAGTCACTTCAGTTATGTCCAACTCAGGGCTCCTCTATCCATGGAGATTCTCCAGGCCAAGAATACTGGATTGGGTAACCATGCCCTCTTCCAGGGGATCTTCCGTACCCAGGAATCAAACCCAGGTCTCCTGCACTGCAGGCAGATTCTTTACCATCTTCAGTTCAGTTCAGTTCAGTTCAGTTCAGTTCAGTAGCTCAGTCGTGTCTGACTCTTTGCGACCCCATGAACCGCAGCACACCAGGCCTCCCTGTCCATCACCAACACCCAGAGTCCACCCAAACCCATGTTCATTGAGTCGGTGATGCCATCCAACCATCTCATCCTCTATCGTCCCCTTCTCCTCCTGCCCTCAATCTTTCCCAGCATCATGGTCTTTTCAAATGGGTCAGCTCTTCACATGAGGTGGCCAAAGTATTAGAGTTTCAGCCTCAGCATCAGTCCTTCCAATGAACACCCAGGACTGATCTTATTTAGGATGGACTGGTTAGATCTCCTTGCAGTCCAGGGGACTTTCAAGAGTCTTCTCCAACACCACAGTTCAAAAGCATAAGTTCTTTGGCACTCAGCTTTCTTTATAGTCCAACTCTCACATCCATACATGACTACTGGAAAAACCATAGCCTTGACTAGATGGACCTTTGTTGGCAAAGTAATGTCTCTGCTTTTTAATACCCTGTCTAGGCTGGTCATAACTTTCCTTCCAAGGAGTAAGCATTTTTTTAATTTCATGGCTGCAATCACCATCTGTAGCAATCCTGGAGCCCAGAAAAATAAAGTCAGCCTCTGTTTCCTCTGCTTTCCCATCTATTTGCCGTGAAGTGATGGGACTGGATGCCATGATCTTAGTGTTCTGAATGTTGAGCTTTAAGCCAACTTTCTCACTCTCCTCTTTCACTTTCATCAAGAGACTTTTTAGTTCCTCTTCACTTTCTGCCATAAGGGTGATGTCATCTGTATATCTGAGGTTATTGATATTTCTCCCAGCAATCTTGATTCCAGCTTGTGCTTCCTCTAGCCCAGCATTTCTCATGATGCACTTATTCTGCATAAAAGTTAAATAAGCAAGGTGAAAATATACAGCCTTGACGTATTCCTTTTCCTATTTGGAACCAGTCTGTTGTTCCATGTCCAGTTCTAACTGGACAGTTCTAACTGTTGCTTCCTGACCTGCATGCAGGTTTCTCAAGAGGCAGGTCAGGTGGTCTGGTATTCCCATCTCTTTCAGAATTTTCCACAGTTTATTGTGATCCACACAGTCAAAGGCTTTGGCATAGTCAATAAAGCAGACATAGATGTTTTTCTGGAACTCTCTTGCTTTTTCAATGATCCAGCAAATGTTGGCAATGTGATCTCTGGTTTCTCTGCCTTTTCTAAATCCAGCTTGAACATCTGGAAGTTCATGGTTCATGTATTGCTGAAGCCTGGCTTGGAGAATTTTAAGCATCACTTCACTAGCGTGTGAAATGAGTCCAACTGTGTGGTAGTTTGAGCATTTTCTGGCATTGCCTTTCTTTGGGATTGGAGTGAAAACTGATCTTTTCCAGTCCTGTGGCCACTGCTGAGTTTTCCAAATTTGCTAGCATATTGAGTGTAGTACTTTCACAGCATCATCTTTCAGGATTTGAAATAGCTCAACTGGAATTCCATCACCTCCACGAGCTTTGTTTGTAGGGATGCTTCATAAGGCCCACTTGACTTCACATTTCAGGATATCTGGCTCTAGATGAGTGATGACACCATCGTGATTATCTTGGTCATGAAGCTCTTTTTTGTGCAGTTCTTCTGTGTATTCTTGCCACCTCTTCTTAATATCTTCTGCTTCTGTTAGGTCCATACCATTTCTGTCCTTTATTGAGCCCATATTTGCATGGAATGTCCCCTTGGTATCTCTAATATTCTTGAAGAAATCTCTAGTCTTTCCCATTCTATTGTTCTCCTCTATTTCTTTGAATTGATCACTGAGGAAGGCTTTCTTATCTCTTTGCTATTCTTTGGAACTCTGCATTCAAATGGGTATATCTTTCCTTTTCTCCTTTGCTTCTTGCTTCCCTTCTTATCATAGCTATTTGTAAGGCCTCCTCAGACAGGCATTTTGCTTTTTTGCATTTTTTTTTCTTGGGGATGGTCTTGATTCCTGTCTCCTGTAGAATGTCATGTACCTTCATCCATAGTTCATCAGGCACTCTATCTATCAGATCTAGTCCCTTAAATCTATTTCTTCAGTTTTATTCAGTTCAGTTGCTCAGTCATGTCTGACTCTTTGCGATCCCATGAATAGCAGCAAGCCAGGCCTGCCTGTCCATCACCATCTCCCGGGGTTCACTCAGACTCACGTCCATCGAGTCCGTGATGCCATCCAGCCATCTCATCCTCTGTCGTCCCCTTCTCCTCCTGCCCCCAATCCCTCCCAGCATCAGAGTCTTTTCCAATGAGTCAACTTTTAGCATGAGGTAGCCAAAGTATTAGAGTTTCAGCTTTAGCATCATTCCTTCCAAAGAAATC
This sequence comes from Ovis canadensis, assembly GCF_042477335.2. Classification (NCBI taxonomy): domain Eukaryota; kingdom Metazoa; phylum Chordata; class Mammalia; order Artiodactyla; family Bovidae; genus Ovis; species Ovis canadensis. The sequence goes on from NC_091251.1 coordinate 15,361,730, forward strand.
TCAGGGCTGATCTCCTTCAGAATGGACTGGTTGGACCTCCTTGCAGTCCAAGGGACTCTCAAGAGTCTTCTCCAACACCACAGTTCAAAAGCATCAATTCTTCAGTGCTCAGCTTTCTTCACAGTCCAACTCTCACATCCATACATGACCACTAGAAAAACCATAGCCTTGACTAGATGGACCTTTGTTGACAAAGCAATGTCCCTGCTTTTGAACATGCTGTCTAGGTTGGTCATAACTTTTCTTCCAAGGAGTAAGCGTCTTTTAATTTCATTGCTGCAGTCACCATCTGCAGTGATTTTGGAGCCCCCCAAAAATAAAGTCTGATACTGTTTCCACTGTTTATCTATTTCCCATGAAGTGATGGGACCAGATGCCATGATCTTCGTGTTCTGAATGTTGAGCTTTAAGCCAACTTTTTCACTCTCCTCTTTCACTTTCATCAAGAGGCTTTTTGGTTCCTCTTCATTTTCTGCCATAAGGGTGGTGTCATCTGCATATCTGAGGTTATTGATATTTCTTCCAGCCACCTTGATTCCAGCTTGTGCTTCTTCCAGCATTTCTCATGATGTACTCTGCATATAAGTTACATAAACAGGGTGACAATATACAGCCTTGACATTCTCCTTTTCCTATTTGGAACCAGTTGTTCCAGAAGAATCTGCCTACCAAGGCAGGAGACGCAATAGACACAAGTTCAATCCCTGGGTAGGGAAGGTCCCCTGGAAGAGGAAATAGCAACCCACTCCAGTATTCTTGCCTGGAAAATCCTATGGACAAAGGAACCTGGTGAATTACAGCTCTTGGGATCACAAATAGTAGGACACGACTTAGCGACTGAGGTCACAGGCTAATACACACACACACACACACACACACATATATCTACATATATTTATATGCATATATACTTTTTTACATATCTTTACTCCCAGTCTGCCATTTGTGGCTTGTCTTTCCACTTCCTGAACAGTATCTTTTAAAGAGCAAAATTTACAATATTGGTGAGGACCAGTGTATCACTATTTTCTTTGTATGGTTTATGCTTTTTGTGACTTTTCAAGAAATCTTGGTCTAAATCAAGGAAAACACAATTTTCTTCTATGTTTGTTCTATATCTTTATAATTCAAATTTTTACATTTAAATTTTTGAAAGTTTATTAATAATCTACATAACTGTGACTTTGACTTTTGCAACTGAACAGTTTAGATTAATTTTAAAATCACTCAAATAAAATATAATACATAAATTAATATATTTAAATTTTTCAATGACTCAGTATTCTTTCTTTTGCACCTCTCAGTTATTGGACTGCCCTATAATGCTAAAAGTTCTTCGCATATCACCATTACAATTCAATTTCTTTTTGAAATGTGCACATATCGTTTCTTAATCGCAGTTCCTTGGTTGAAAGCAATAGAAGCCAGAAGCCAACTCTACTTCTATTAGCTAAACAGGTAACTTTTGGAAGACTATGAAAGAGCTGAAGAACTTGACTTTATACAGAAGGAACTAATTAGCTTTAAAAGGTCCATTGTCTTGCTTCTTCATTTCCACTGTAACAAATGACCTGAAATCATCTCATTGTCTGGGTAGGGTAGGGTTGGGGGAATCATTCTTTGGCTGCTGCTGCTGCTGCTAAGTCACTTCAGTCGTGTCCGACTCTGTGCGACCCCATAGACGGCAGCCCACCAGGCTCTCCCATTCCTGGGATTCTCCAGGCAAGAATACTAGAGTGGGTTGCCATTTCCTTCTTCAATGCATGAAAATGAAAAGTGAAAGTGAAGTCGCTCAGTTGCGTCAGACTCCTAGCAACCCCATGGACTGCAGCCTACCAGGCTCCTCCATTCATGGGATTTTCCAGGCAAGAGTACTGGAGTTGAGTGCCATTGCCTTCTCGGATCCCTTGGCTACTTGCCCCAAAATTAAAACTGAAGTCTAGCAGGGGTCTGGGAATGAAAACTGCCAACTGGGTTAGCTTGTTGAGTGGGTCATATGTTCACTTAATGACTGGGAAAGATGTTCTAATCAATAGCTCTATCAGACTGTATTCAGTGGGCTAGGGTCCTTTCCTAAAATGAATTTTGGGTGCTAATATTTAAAGGAGGCATGGATTCTGGGAAGCCTCCAGCAACAGATGTTCTTTCTATATGATGTGTTGCCTTGAAACTCTCCTTGCAGCTGTGTGTGTGTTTGTGTATATTTTATCCCATATGCAGAAACAAAAATGATGCATAAATAGGTGTATCTGTCTTAATGAAGTTATCAGGCTAGTCCAAATTTGTTGCTGAAAAACTAATTAGTAGTTCAGACTTAAGAGAGAAAATATATAGTGTTAGAAAGAAATGGAATCCAGGACAACTGTATTCTAGTTCTTTCTCTAAATATCAACTAGCTGTGGAATCTTGACAAATCATTTAATTTGTTTGCATCTCAGTTTGTTTAATTATAGAATAAAATTATTAAACTACATTATGTCTATGGATCTTCCTGCTCTAAACTCTGTAGTTCTAAGGATATGATCTATGTAAATATTAGGTATTCTTGTGTTAAAAAAAAAACCAGTAGTTATAACAAGACAACTGTATACACAGAAACATACATACATAGGCATGCTAGTTTGCCAGACAAAGTATAGGAAACCTAGTTAAATTTGAATTTCAGATAAACAATAGATAATTTTACACATAATAAATTTTATCTGTTTCTATCTGAAATTCAGGTTTTACTGGGTGTTCTGTATTTTTACTTGCTAAATCTGGCAGCCCTAAGACAGACGCACACATACACACAGAATAATGAACAGGAGGAATTACTTGGATTAGCATTGTCTATGCAGCTCATTCTTAATTTAATCTATTGCAGCTTCAGTGTATTTTTTCAACTGAACTCAAGAGGTTTTCTAGATGAGATAAAACCCTGTTCCTCCATTAAAGGACAATGTTGATTTAGTTGCTTTCGAGAAATAATTTTTTTAATCAAGCAAATATTTCTTATCGAACATCATGAATGAATTTGCTAAATGTGCTATCATCTGCAAGCTCATGCTAGTTTTTCACCTGGGGCAGAGAAGTATTTTTCTAAGCAGCTAACTGGGTTGCTGATTAAATGAGTATTTTGCCTTGTTGAGAGTTGAGGTTGACTCTATCAATAAAACCCATTGGCTTTTTTAATGCCTTTGTTTTGTACTCCTGTACCTATTAATCACACAGAAGTTGTTTATCCATCATCATCTTGGCTTTGATAAATACTTTATGTAATAAGTCTGGACCTTCAGCACTGAGTAATCACTTGGGAATTCCTGCTTATGAAGGTTCAATAACTATACAACAGTGATACTCTTGATATATGATCTCTTTTGCTTTCATACTTTCCCCACTACATGTACCAAAATGACAGAATATTTTTATTCTGTCTTTGTAATTTTGCAATTGTTTATTTTAACTTTGACATTTGATGCATGCAGCTTAATCTGAACAAGGACTTCTCATTTATAAGCCCTATGCCAGGTATTCGAGGGAATGCATGCTTTTAAAGGCAAAATATACTGATGAGAGTACTTTCTCTTTTGTTATAGCTCTAATATGGAAAATTAGTTTAGTAGTCTCTCTTAACAGTCTGTGACTTTGCTGTCAGAAAAGTACTAATGTAAACTAAAGTGGTAGAATGAAAAACACCAGGTTGATTGCTTAAGACAAAAGAAATGACTACAAAAGAAAATCACTTGTTTGTATTGAAACTCAAGTGAAAAATAAATAACGATTGGGAAAATGATGTGAAGATTTTATGAATCATATAAAATAAAATTTCCTAGTAGTTTGGTAGGTAAATTAAAAATTCTACAATTCTGTCATTACATTTGTTTCTGAAAATCATGACTAGGGTAAAATGCTGAGTCTCATATTCATAAATTTCCTAAATATATTGAGTAAAATAGATTTCTTACTTATCTAAACTTCTTCCCAGTCTATGAAGAGCTTTTTATTACATATTCTCTGGAGTCCCAATTTTTTTCCTGCTCAGTTAGTAATGTCTACTTAAGTCTACTTTTTCTTAACTTTAACAATGAACTTTAATTAGTTCAGTTCAGTTTAGTCACTTTGTCGTGTCCAACTCTTTGTGACCCCATGAACCCCAGTACGCCAGGCCTCCCTGTCCATCACCAACTCCCAGGGTCCACCCAAATCCATGTCCATTGAATCAGTGACGCCATCCAACCATCTTATCCTCTATCATCCCTTTCTCCTCCTGCCCTCAATCTTTCCCAGCATCATGGTCTTTTCCAATGAGTCAGGTCTTTGCATGAGGTGGCCAAAGTATTGAAGTTTCAGCTTTAGCATCACTCCTTCCAAAGAAATCCCAGGGCTGATCACTTTCAGAGTAGACTGGTTGGATCTCCTTGCAGTCCAAGGGACTCTCAAGTGTCTTCTCAAACACCACAGTTCAAAAGCATCAATTCTTTGGCACTCAGCTTTCTTCACAGTCTAACTCTCACATCCATACATGACTGGGAAAAAAATAGCCTTGACTAGACAGACCTTTGTCGACAAAGTAACATCTCTGCTTTTGAATATGCTGTCTAAGTTGGTCATATCTTTCCTTTCAAGGAGTAAGCATCAGTTAATTTCATGGCTGCAATCACCATCCACAGTGATTTTGGAGCCCAGAAAAATAAAATCAACCACTGTTTCCACTGATTCCCCATTTATTTTCCATGAAGTGATGGGACTGGATGCCATGATTTTATTTTTCTGAATGTTGAGCCAAAAAAATGTTGGCTTTAAAGCCAACTTTTTCACTCTCCTCTTTCACTTTCATCAAGAGGCTTTTTAATTCCTCTTCACTTTCTGCCATAAAGGGTAGTGTCATTTGCATATCTGAGGTTATTGATATTTCTCCTGGCAATCTTGACTCCAGCTTGTACTTCCTCCAGTCCAGCATTTCTCATGATGTACTCTGCATAGAAGTTAAATAAGCAGGGTGACAATATACAGTCTTGATGTACTCCTTTTCCTATTTGGAACCAGCCTGTTGTTCCATGTCCAGTTCTAACTAACTGTTGCTTCCTGACCTGCATACATATCAAGAGGCAGGTCAAGTGTTCTGGTATTCCCATCTCTTTCAGAATTTTCCACAGTTTATTGTGATCCACACAGTCAAAGGCTTTGGCATAGTCAATAAAGCAGAAATAGATGTTTTTCTGGAATTGTCTTGCTTTTTCGATCATCCAGCACATGTTGGCAATGTGATCTTTGGTTCCTCTGCCTTTTCTAAAACCAGCTTGAACATCTGGAAGTTCACAGTTCACGTATTGCTGAAGCCTGGCTTGGAGATATTTAAGCATCATTTTACTAGCGTGTGAAATGAGTGCAACTGTGTGGTAGTTTGAGCATTCTTTGGCATTGCCTTTCTATGGGACTGGAATGAAAACCGACCTTCTCCAGTCCTGTGGCCACTGCTGAGTTTTCCAAATTTGCTGACATATTGAGTGTAGCACTTTCACAGCATCATCTTTCAGAATTTGAAATAGCTCAACTGGAATTCCATCACTTCCACTAGGTTTGTTTGTAGAGATGCTTCCTAAGGCCCACCTGACTTCACATTCCAGGATGTCTGGCTCTAGGTGACTGATCACACCATCGTGATTATCAGGGTTGTGAAGATCTTTTTTGTGCAGTTCTTCTGTGTATTCTTGCCACCTCTTCTTAATATCTTCTGCTTCTGTTAGGTCCATACCATTTCTGTCGTTTATTGAGCCCATCTTTGCATGAAATGTTCCCTTGGTATCTCTAATTTTCTTGAAATTATTTTTAGCCTTTCTCATTCTATTGTTTTCCTCTATTTTTTTTAATTTAAATTTATTCATTTTAATTGGAGGCTAATTATTTACAATATTGTATTGGTTCTGCAACACATCAACGTGAATCCGCCATGAGCGTACACGTAATACCCATCCTGAACCCTCCTCCCACCTCCCTCCCCATACCATCCCTCTGGGTCATCCCAGTGCAAGAGCCCCAAGCATCCTGTATCATGCATCAAACCTGGACTGGTGATTCATTTCTTATATGATATTATACATGTTTCGATGCCATTCTCCCAAATCATCCCACCCTTGCTCTCTCCCACAGAGACCAAAAGACTGTTCTATACATCTGTGTCTCTTTTGCTCTCTCGCATACAAGGTTATCATTACCATCTTTGTAAATTCCATATATATATGCATTAGTATACTGTATTGGTGTTTTTCTTTCTGGCTTACTTCACTCTGTATAATCAGCTCCAGTTTCATCCACCTATTAGAACTGATTCAAACGTATTCTTTTAATGGCTGAGTAATACTCCATTGTGTATATGTACCACAGCGTTCTTATCCATTCATCTGCTGATGGATATCTAGGTTGCTTCCATGCCCTGGCTATTATCAACAGTGCTGTGATGAACATTGGGGTACATGTGTCTCTTTCAATTCTGGTTTCCTTGGCGTGTATGCCCAGTAGTGGGATTGCTGGGTCATAAGGCAGTTCTAGTTCCAGTTTCTTAGGGAATCTCCACACTGTTCTCCATAGTGGCTGTACTATGAACATGAACAGTGTAAGAGCATTCTCTTTTCTCCACACCCTCTCCAACATTTATTGCTTGTAGACTTTCGGATCACAGCCATTCTGACTGGTGTGAAATGGTACCTCATTGTGGTCTTGATTTGCATTTCTCTGATAATGAGTGATGTTGAGCATCTTTTCATGTGTTTGTTAGCCATCTGTATGTCTTCTTTGGAGAAATGTCTATTTAGTTCTTTGGCCCATTTTTTGATTGGGTCATTTCCTTTTTCCGGAATTAAGCTGCATGAGTTGCTTGTATATTTTTGAGATTAGTTGTTTGTCAGTTGCTTCATTTGCTATTATTTTCTCCCAATCTGAAGGCTGTCTTTTCACCTTGCTTATAGTTTCCTTTGTTGTGCAGAAACTTTTAGTTTTAACTATGTCTCATTTGTTTATTTTTGCTTTTATTTCCAATATTCTGGGAAGTGGGTCATAGAGGATCCTGCTGTGATTTATGTCGGAGAGTGTTTTGCCTTTGTTCTCCTCTAAGAGTTTTATAGTTTCTGGTGTTACATTTAGATCTTTAATCCTTTTTTAGTTTATTTTTGTGTATGGTGTTAGAAAGTGTTCGTTTCATTCTTTTACAAGTGGTTGACCAGTTTTCCCAGCACCACTTGTTAAAGAGATTGACCTTTCTCCATTGTATATTCTTGCCTCCTTTGTCAATATAAGGTGTCTATAGGTGCGTGCATTTATCTCTGGGCTTTCTATTTTGTTCCATTCATCGATATTTCTGCCTTTGTGCCTGTACCATGCTGTCTTGTTTGCATTGATCGCTGAGGAAATCTTTCTTACCCCTTTTGCTATTCTTTGGAACTCTGCATTCAAATGGGTATATCTTTCTCTTTCTCCTTTGCTTTTTGCTTCCCTTCTTTTCACAGCTATTTGCAAGGCCTCCTCAGACAGCCATGTTGCTTTTTTTGCATTTCTTTTCTTGGGGATGGTCTTGATTCCTGTCTCCTGTACAATGTCACATACCTCCATCCATAGTTCATCAAGCACTCTGTCTATCAGATCTAGTCCGTTAAATCTATTTCTCATCTCTACTGTATCGTCATAAGGGATTTGATTTAGGTCATACCTGAGTGATCTAGTGGTTTTCTCCACTTTCTTCAATTTCAGTCTGAATTTGGCAATAAGGAGTTCATGATCTGAGCCACAGTCAGCTGCAGGTCTTGTTTTTGCGGACTGTCAAGAGCTTCTCCATCTTTTGCTGCAAAGAATATAATCAATCTGATTTTGGTGTTAACCATCTGGTGATGTCCATGTGTAGCACTTTAATAGGCATGCTCTTTCTACTCTTTACAAAATTAAATTTTTATTAATTTATTTAATATTTTCCTTTTATTATATCAATTTATCTGAGCATTATTTCATGTAGAACTGATTGAAAAGAGCAAGAACCTTATTTATCATCTTAAAAAGGTATGTTGTTTTATGTCCTACAAAATTGTCTTATACTCTGTGTTTTCCTTCTAATATATTCATGATCTGACAGAATTGCTTCTTGACATTTCCCCTCTTTCACTGCACTATTCACATATAGAAACTTACCTGCTACCATGAATCCTATTAAATCAAAGTCTCACTAAATAGCTGGTTGAAAGTTTATTCTGAACTTTATCTATTTCTTTCTGTCTCCACAGAATCTCCCTCTTCTGTCTGACTTTATCTCTTGCTTGCCCTAGTGCAGTAGGCTTCTAGCAGTCTCTCTGTTACTGCTGTTCCTCCTTCATACCCGTTCTCTAAAAGGCATCCAGCAGTCATTTCAAGGTGTACAAGGCCACATATGAGCAGCTCTTGCCTGTCTATGCAACTGCAAAAGTGTAATTTTCAAACAATTATGTAATTCATTAATGAGGAAAACTGTAAGATGAAAAAGTTGGTCTAGAGAAGGATGTAAAACACAAATATATAGAGGATCAATAAAAAAAATAAAAGCAAAGGAAGTTGGAGTAGTAATATTGAGTTAGATATAACATGGGTTAAATACTACAGAGAAATAAAATCATAGCCTTTGGGATTATTCACCAGGAAAAAATTAGTTTATTGGTTTTCTGTAAATTAATATATACCTCCACAGAGATATAAAATCCCTGACTTTAATCAATGGTAAATAGTGAGTCACAATCCCCAAGAGTCAGAGTATTCTTAGGCATCTTCTTAGATAATACACTAGCATGACTACCACCATCATATAGCCATCTTCTTGCCTCACACTCTTAACTGCCAGAACTGCTCTCCCAGTCCTCTCCCCTTCGGTTACCAGGGCTCTAGCTACACTGACCTCCTTTCCATTTCTTTAGGCTCTGGTGCATATCATTCCCTGTTCCTGAAATATTTGGCTACCTCATTCTTCACACACCTCTCAGCTGGTGCTTATCTCCATGTCCATGGGGTCACAAAGAGTCAGACATCCCTGAGAGACTGAATAACAAACACAACAAAGGAGTCCTTGAAGGTCAGGGCTTCAGGTCAGCATGGTCTAAGCCTGAAATCCTTCCTGAAAATATATATCTGAAAGTCCCATCCCACAATCACAATATTGTGTCATTGATTATACACACACACCACACACACATCACACACACACACATATATATGCACACCCTCATATATAACTGTCAATTATCACAATGGCTTATAGTCTTATTTAAAAGTGAGTTTTCTGTCCTCCTCCACCCTCAGGAGAGATCCCAATGCCATAGTTTGCCTGAAACCCTGGAATCTTCATTTTAAGTAACATCTGGAGATTCTGACATTGTTGACCTGTGGATCACATGTTGAGAAATACTGGTCTAGGAAATCCAGATACCAGTTTTATGCCTGGGTATTTATATGCAACTTAAAGGTTAGCCAAACAGAAACCTGGGGAAACCTGCCTTGGGAGTCTGGCTCCTAAGCATAAGGTCTTAAAGTAATTAGTCACACATTCTAGCAGGATCATTAAAGGCTGTGGGTTACTTAGAGTAGGATGAGAGGTTAACATAGTTTGCAAAACTTAGCTAAAATGTGTACTGGCAATAAGCTAGTGACTATAAAAATGAAAGAGTTTCAAAATATGAAACTACTCTTTATGTCTACAGATTGCACCCCCATGGATTTCAGTATCCAATTTGAAGATTTTGGGGCATTTCTGTAATACATTTTGGTAAAACATGGTAAGTCCTTTGAATAGCCACTTGCAAAGTTTCCTTTTTTTGTTGTTCCTGTCTTGGTTCACCCAAGTTCAGATGGCCAGATAGCCCAGAATCATTTACCAGCTGTAGCAGGAGTCTGGATGAGCCCTGTGATTTTCTTGCTGGGGGAAGCACAGAGGAGAAGAAACCACACACATACTCATATCCCTGTTTCCACACAGACTGTGCGGTGTCTCAGCTGATGTGATAGGAAAAACTAAAGGAACGCATAACCCAACTCAAAGGAGACTTTATTTTCGATCAGCAGTGTCTAATATAAAATTAAAAGAGGCAAAAAAAGGTTACCTATTGAGCCTAGAACAATCTGGAATTGGAAAAGAAGACGCTGGATGCTCAGAGGGAAGTACAAAGTCCCAAAGGACAGCCTGTGAGCATCTCCTGTCCTCCAGGTACTTCACTTCCTGTTCAGCCACTGAAAGACCCAGCTTGCCATTTCTCATTCACCAGCTACTTCTATGAGTTGTTATTGAAACACCGATTTTGGTTAGTTAGGCTATTTAGGCAAACAACCGGTGTAGATAATTTTGATTCACTGGATTGGCTTGATGTTTCACTAACTTTGTGTAAATCTGATAGCTATCTTGTGCCTTGAGGAAAAACTTTGAGAAAGGAGGAAGTTGCAATATGCAGTTGAAATGGGACTTTATGGGGGTATGTAGATTGTTGTCTTAGTTTTGATACTGAGTTGATTAATGATTTCAACTGGAACTGAATCATAACCATTAGGTAAAATCTATAGAAATCTGGAACTTCCCTGGTGGTCCAGTGGTTAAGACGCCACCCTGCCAATGCATGGGGTGCCAGCTCCATCCCTGGCCAGGGAATTAAGATTCCACATGCTGTGTGGCATGGTAAAAAAAAAAAAAAAGGAAATCTGAATAAGGACTGGACTTCTGTTAAAAACAGTATATTAATATTGGCTTATTAGTCATGACAAATGTGCCATACTAATGTCAGATGTTGGAATCAGGGGAAATTGAGCTCGAAGTATACAAAACCTCTCTATAAATATTTATGACTCCTCTATGAATTTAAAATGATTCTAGAATTTTTTATTTAAAAATGCATGTATATGGTTAAGGAGAGCATTTCTTAAAATCTAGGTACTGTGGTGTTCAGGTTTCTACTTGGTTCTGTTGATTTGACAAAGACAAGCAGTTTGTTCTAAATTTATTAGATGACCTTAAGACAGCACTTTAATAAGTTATATCTTCTCAGGAGACTGTTTTTGTGTTTTCTTCCAATCTGCCAATAATCTAAGAGCAGGATGAATTTGCTTTGTGCTCAGGTAGACAGAATTAGAAACATGATCAATGTGGTGGTTACTGAAATAAAACGACTTTTCTTTTCTCAGAATAATAGCCTACATTCTCTTGACTTGGAAGGAAATATTTCCTCAATAAATAAGGAAGTTTTATGCCGTATAAAATCTGGAGAATTGAAATAAAAGGTAGAAATAAAACATTTTCATCATTCTAACAAAAAATTAACTGTTAGGAGCAATTCAACATATTAAAAATGCTTGTAGCAAATTAAATGAAAGCAAATGTAAAAACAGAAATAATGTCAAAAAACCAGGGAGATATAAAAACCATGGTGCATTATTGCAAAATAACTCTAAACAGGGGATGTGCTTAGTTAAGATGATGAATAGTCAGTAAGACCCTATTCCTCTTACTTATTTCCCCTTCTTTATAATTTCTTTCCTTCTGAGTTTATGGGTTCCATCACAAAGTAATTAAGTTTTAAGTCTCTAACATTTACAACTTTTGGTAGCTTTTAGTAGGAGGATACAGAAATTAGCTGTTTCACTTTGTGTTCATGCTTTTGGTAATATAACTACTGTGAAACCAGAAAAATTTTATAGAAATTCTCAACAAAAAAAAATATTGTGCACATACACACGTATGCACACACGCCATACTGTAAAACACACACCACACGTGCCTGCATGTGTTAGTAGGCTAGCTGGAGGTCCTCAGCTTGCCAAGGGCACAAGCGGGAATGGACCATGCCAGTTAATCTGGAGAGTCAGCTAAGTGTAGATAGGTTAAGAAACCTCATACATAGGTAGATTCAACAGATTTTCAGCCAAATGTTTGCTGAGACTTTGAGAGAATAGCAGATTCCCTGGTGGCTCAGACTGTAGTCTGCCTGCAATGCAGGAGTCACAGATTTAATCTCTGAATCATGAAGATCCCCCGGAGAAGGAATGGCAACCCACTTCCATATTCTTGCTTGGAAAATCCCATGGACGGAGGAGCCTGGTGGGCTACCGGTCATAGGATCACAAAGAGTTGGACACAAATGAGTGACTTCAGTTTCTTTGAGAGAATAGAGCACAGGACAGATAAACTTTAGTTTAAGAGAGATGTATTGTAAGCAGACTTAGGGAGTTTCCCAAGGGGGAAATTTAGGATAGAAAGTTAGCATGAGAACCCCTGAAGAATCAGGGGCTGCAGGGCAGGTCTTTATAACAAACCATCCTTAGGGAAGAATAAAATCCTATTTCACAACTTCGTTCCAAGGAAACCTTCATAGGAAAACATCAGTGTAGCCTTGTAACCAGAATGACAGGTTTGAGACTTGGGAGTAGGATATTTCATTGTCCCTTGTCACATACGCAGAAGAGAAAAAGTGTCGTTGCACAGGGGGTCAAGACCTGCATCTAGTCTCAGCTTTCCTTCTAATTTAACTTACAACCTTGGGGAAAACATCTTACTGCTCTGATTTTAGTTTTCCTAAGATGAAGTTACTGGACTAGAAACTTTCTGAGAGGCTAGGATAGTGATGTAACTATGTGATCAAATTTCCCAGAGAGCTTCCCCAGAAAACTGGCACGTTAAGAAAATAGCTTTAGAAGAAGTACACAGAATTCAGATTCTATAACAGATGAATTTTAGCATTTTGTCATTCCCATGCCCATTTTCCTCTCTGTTCTGGTTGTGAATATAAAAATTATTTCACATTCAGTCATTCGCTGTCTGTCCCCCTGTTGTTTGTTGATACTTTCCTCTTCTCTTCATATATTGAATTTGAAGCAGCTTCAATATTTGTAGTCAGGAGTACAGACTCCGGGACTTGAGGGCTTCCAAGCAATGAGGGAATGTTCCTATTTCAAGCAAGCACGGATAACCTGCGTCCCTTACACCAGGTGCATGTTGCTCTCAGAAGGTCTTGGGAAGATCCCTTACTGTTCACTGAATCAATATGACCCATATACATGCTAACTTCCTAGAAATGATTTTATGCCCAAATTGTGTTTCTAACTCTGGTATTTTGAGTTCAGTAAGAATAGTCCAAAATGTCAATTCTGCATGAGACATGTTTTCATTTCTGGCATGGGTCCCTAGCCAAAATGGCAGTAATGTCCTTACTCACAGCTTTGGGCTCCCTGGGACCATAGTAGGCTGCAAGCTGTTGGTCTTTCTATGCCTGTTGTTCACCAGCCTTGTCACTGGAGCATGGCTAGGCATTGACAAGAATCCTCTTTTTCATAGGAAGCAGTCATTCCAGAAGGGAGGGAGAGAATTTCTACCTGTTAGCCATTTCCAGGGTTTTTAGATGACAGTTTGTAGAGTGGGATGCAAGTCATATTCTTTATGAAGCTCCTAGCCACTGAAACTTCAGCTGACAAATTAACTAGGGGATTTTCTCAGTCATTAACTGCTTGACTGGTTGTCTGAGAGTACTAACTGTCTCAGACTGATTCTTGGTGACAGTATAGTTTAAGCTGTGATTCATCATGTCTCTAATGTCTTCATTCTAGTATAAAATGCTCAATGATGTCTGTACAAATAAAATGTCTTTGGATGAAGAAATAGTAGTATTTCAGCAGTCAGCTTGATATTAGATACAAAAGAGAAGGAAATACTAATATATTAATCAAATAAAATAGACCTGTTCCCATAAGGACAAACTTAAAACTTGGAATGATAAAATCCTTAAAAGACTGAAATCTGATGGCTCATTTACATGTTATATCTAACTGTAGTGATGAGAAAAAGACGACAAAATTTTGATCTCAGAGCTAGAGGATGAGAGATGTGGTAGCTTGAAGCAGGACCTTGGCCTTGTCTTCTTTGAAGAAAGAATTCAACAAAGAGACAGAGATTGTGAAACAGATAAAGTATATGGGCATATGCTCATGCTGATATTTGGTCTGATTCAGGGAGCTCCTTGATATATATGTGCATCTTTCAGCCAAGATGGATCCCAGGACAAGTGTTTCTGGGAGGATCAGTTCAGTTCAGTTCATTTTAGTCGCTCAGTTGTGTCCGACTCTTTGCGACCCCATGAATCGCAGCACGCCAGGCCTCCTTGTCCATCACCATCTCCTGGAGTTCACTCAGACTCACATTCATCGAGTCCGTGATACCATCCAGCCATCTCATCCTCTGTCGTCCCCTTCTCCTCCTGCCTCCAATCCCTCCCAGCATCAGAGTCTTCTCCAATGAGTCAACTCTTTGCAGGAGGTGGCCAAAATACTGGAGCTTCAGCTTTAGCATCATTCCTTCCAAAGAAATCCCAGGGTTGATCTCCTTTAGAATGGACTGGTTGGATCTCCTTGCAGTCCAAGGGACTCTCAAGAGTCTTCTCCAGCATCACAGTTCAAAAGCATCAATTCTTCGGTGCTCAGCCTTCTTCACAGTACAACTCTCACATCCATACATGACCACAGGAAAAACCATAGCCTTGACTAGACGGACCTTAGTTGGCAAAGTAATGTCTCTGCTTTTGAATATGCTATCTAGGTTGATCATAACTTTTCTTCCAAGGAGTAAGCGTCTTTTAATTTCATGGCTGCAGTCACCAACTGCAGTGATTTTGGAGCCCCCCCAAAATAAAGTCTGACACTGTTTCTACTGTTTCCCCATCTATTTGCCATGAAGTGATGGGACCGGATGCCATGATCTTCGTTTTCTGAATGTTGAGCTTTAGGCCAACTTTTTCGCTCTCCTCTTTCACTTTCATCAAGAGGCTTTTTAGCTCCTCTTCACTTTCTGCCATAAGGGTGGTGTCATCTGCATATCTGAGGTTATTGATATTTCTGCCAGCAATCTTGATTCCAGTTTGTGTTTCTTCCAGTCCAGCGTTTCTCATGGTGTACTCTGCATATAAGTTAAATAAGCAGGGTGACAATATACAGCCTTGACGTACTCCTTTTCCTATTTGGAACCAGTCTGGTAGGCTAGCAGAACATATTATGGGCTGGTGCCCCCTCCATCTGTGGACCCCTGAGGACCTTCTCTGCTCACGAATGGGCTGGGAAATCCCCTTGAACACAAAAGTGAGGAAAGCTCTACCTTTGCTGTCGTTCAGTTGCTCAACCATATCCAGCACTTTGCAGCTCCATGGACTGCAGCACGCCAGGCTTCCCTGTCCTTCACTATCCCCCAGAGTTTGCTCAAACTCATGTCTACTGAGTTGATGATGCCATCCAACCATCTCACCCTCTGTCACCACCTTCTCCTCCTACCCTCAATACATAAGGACTTTCCCATACATAATGGCTTTTTCAATGAGTCAGCTCTTCTCATCAGGTGGCCAAACTTTTGGAGCTCTAGTTTCAGCATCAGTCCTTCTGGGGAGTATTCAGGATTGATTTCCTTTAGAATTGACTGGTTTGATCTTCTTGCTGTCCAGGGGACTCTCCAGAGTCTTTTCTAGCACCACAGTTTGAAGGCGTCAATTCTTCAGTGCTCAGCCTTCTTTATGGTCCAACTCTCACATCCATTCTTGACTACTGGAAAAACCATAGCTTTGACTAGGCAGACCTTTGTCAGCCAAGTAATGTCTCTGCTTTTTAATAATACTGTCTAGGTTTGTCATAGTTTTTTTTTTTTTCTCCAAGAGGCAACCATCTTTTAATTTCATAGCTGCGGTCACCATCTGCAGTGATTTTGGACTCCAAGAAAATAAAACCTGTCACTGTTTCGATTGTTTCCCCACCTGTTTGCCATGAAGTGACAGGACCAGATGCCATGATTGTAGTTTTTCGAATGTTGAGTTTTTACCCATCTTTTTCACTCTCCTCTTTGACCCTCATAAAGAGGTTCTTTAGTTCCTCTTCACTTTCTTTCATAAGGGTGGTGTCATCTGCATATCTGAGGTTATTGATATTTCTCCCAGCATTCTTGATTCCAGCTTGTGCTTCATCCAGCTCAGCATTTCACATGATGTACTCTGTATATAAGTTAAATAAGCAGTGTGACAATATACAACTTTGACACACTCCTTTCCCAATTCTGAACCAGTCTATTGTTCCATGTTCAGTTCTAACTGTTGCTTCTTGACTTGCACACAGGTTTCGCAGGAGGTAGGCAAGGTGGATTCCCATCTCTTTATGAAGATTCCGCAGTTTGTTGTGATCCACACAGTCAAAGGCTTTAGCGTAGTCAGTGAAGCAGAAGTAGATGTTAGATGTTAGAAGCAGATGTCTCTGGAATTACCTTGCTTTTTCTATGATTCAGTGGATGTTGGCAATTTGATCTCTGGTTCCTCTGCCTTTTTAAAATCCAGCTTGAATTATTGTTTTTTAATATACCAACTTTTATATAACATTACAGTTGAATTATTGTTTTTAAATATTATCTGAAGACAATACAACCCTTAGGCTCTACATCTGAATGGTATTCTCACATCACCTCCCCTCCCCTTCGTGTACTTCCCTTCCTTGGTCATGCAGGAGACCTAATTTTGAGAAGTAGTGTAATTTAAGCATATATTTCTTCTATAAGATGCTTCCTAATATGCTTTAAAAAAGAGCCCAGTTCCTCAGAAAGATCTGTTGGAATTTTAGAAGTGAGATTCAAAGAGATTAAATAACATTCTCAAAGTCAAATCACTAGAAAGCAGTAGAATTTAAATTGAAAGAAGATCTGTTTGACTCATGACTACTGTTGTGTATTTACAGAATAATGTTAGTTTTCTCTGAAGTCTAATGACAGATATTAATATTATACATTATTGAGCATTTACTCTGTACCAATACTGGTGTTAAGTATTTCATGTATATTATTCTGCATAATTCTCATGGCAACTGCCTGTAGCAATATAAAGACTTCATCTAACAGGTTAAGTGACTTTTCTATGGTCATGTGAGTAGGAAACGATAATGCTTTAGAGCAGTGCCATGGAGTCATGTACCAAAGCTGCTGAATTTTAGGCCAATTTTCTGGGATAAATTTCATGCACGAAACTAGACATCCTCATACATGATCCTCACTACTGTCATCAAGACTAAGAAACAAAGGACAACAGCAAATATATACACTGTGTTCTTTTAAAAAACTGTGTACTTCCTGTTTTAGTTGTTTTTTACAAAGGTCCTGTGTGTGTGTGTGCTCAGTCGTATCCAACTCTTTGTGACACCAGGAACTGTAACCTGCCAGACTCCTCTGTCCATGGGGTTCCTCAGGCAAGAATACTGGAGTGGGTTTCCATTTTCTACTCCACAGGATCTTCCCAACCCAACCCAGGGATCAAACCTGTGTCTCTTGTGTCTTCTGCACTACCAGGGGGATTCTTTACCATTTGAGCCACCTGGGAGTCCCCAAAGGGCCCTAGTTGTATTCGGAGTTTCAGTTTATTGAGTGACTGGCTAGATCTGACTTGCCATGGGGTAAAAACAAGACTACAGTAGCCAAGATATTTGAACACCAAATGTGGATTCTTCCAATTTAGTCCTCTGTTAATTGATATTTTCCTACCAGCCAGAATCTGGCTAGGAGTTTCCATTTATATTTAAATAATACTTCCTGATCTGATAATGTCTGTAGATCCTGCTATCTTATGATTATAAAGAAGTATTTGTACATTTTTAAATAATGAATTTTGGGTCACAGGGCAATAATAGCTGCTTTGGGGGAGCTGAATCTCATTGGTTTAAAGAAATAGATGGAGGCAGAGAAAACTGTGACAATTACAATCTAGAACTTTGCAAAATCAAATGTATATTGGACACGTTAACTGTGGGTTTCTTTGGAAAGCAATTTGCAACTAGAATTGAAATGCCAGCTGTCACATGCACTTCTTCATGTGGAAGAATGCTTTGCACTACTCTTGATCCTGCTCCAAAAGTTATTTTTTAAACTGGCAACTGAATAGTAGAAAAACTTTGGGTCCAATTGGGCTGATCTTAAATTATAGATGGACTTAACCAAGCATGGCTCATCTATATTATACTTGCTTTTAGTGAATTGCTGAACAGTAGGAAGCCTACCAATGTGCTTAATCAGATAGTGATCCCCACAGGAAAAGGTGCTGGAGTTCCACAGTACGGTAAAATCTCACACAGAACTGTGTACGACTCAGCTGCACACAGCTACCACCCACGCAGCTCATTCCAGCTTTCATTGCCTCACAATCCATTTATGGGCAAGCCATTCCTATGGCTCCTGGGAGACTGGCAAACACTCACTGAATCTCACAGCTGGAGATGCTCCTATCTAGGTTAACATCTGGGTTTGAATCTTTGCCCTACCATTTTTCAGTTCTCTGACCATGGCCAGGTAATTTAGCCCCTCTAAACTTATTTGTTCCCCTAATGAAAGGGGATATGAATATTTATGGGATTATTATACAGATATAGCACAGTACTGGACAAGTAGCAATTTAACAATAGAAATAATTGGTAGCTATTATTATTAAAGTGAGGTTGCTCAGTCATGTCTGAATCTTTGCAACCCCATGGACTGTACCCCATCAGGCTCCTCTGTCCATGAGATTCTCCAGGCAAGAATACTGGAGGGGGTTGCCATTTCCTTCTCCAGGGGATCTTCCCGACCCAGGTCTCCAGCATTGCAGGCAGATGCTTTAACCTCTGAGCCACCAGGGCAGCCCATTATTATAGTCCATAGGTAGAATTCCTCTTTACTCTAACCCAGGGAGTTTCTATATTGTTCCAATACCAAATATCTTTTGAGAAGGAGATTCCATTCATCTCTAGATAGTTCATTGCCATTTTTAACTTATGTTTGCATTTGTTTTATTATGCTGCTGTTGCTGCTGCTAAGTCACTTCAGTCATGTCCGACTCTGTGCGACCCCATAGACGGCAGCCCACCAGGCTCCCCCGTCCCTGCGATTCTCCAGGCAAGAACACTGGAGTGGGTTGCCATTTCCTTCTCCAGTGCATGAAAGTGAAAAGTGAAAGTGAAGTCGCTCAGTCCTGTCCAACTCCTAGCGACCCCATGGACTGCAGCCTACCAGGCTCCTCTGCCCATGGGATTTTCCAGGCAAGAGTACTGGAGTAGATTTAAGACAAATTATCATTACTCTTGAGCAAATCTCAAAGGCTAATTACTTATTATAGTTAAAATGTTAAATTCTACTCTGAAAAAATTTCTCAAGCAGTTTTTAAATGCCCACAAACAACTTTTTAAGAGTTTGACCTACAACAGCTCTGAAGATCTGGAATGGCACACTTGGCCTGTGACACATAGAGCTGAGGAATGTTAGAAATAAACATTGTTGATGAAAGCCTGACTCTGCACCAGTCTGTGTGCTCAGTAATATGGATACAAAAGTAAACTGAATACAGTTCTTAACTCCTGTTGGGCTAGCTGGCAGTCCCCTTTCTTTCTTTCTTTTTTTTTTTTTTTTGTTCTGGAATCTTTATAGTTTTAGCTTTTCTTTATTTATTTATTTTATTTTACTTTATTTTACTTTACAATACTATATTGGTTTTCCCACACATCAACATGAATCCACCACGAGTGTACACATGTTCCCCATCCTGAACCCCATCCCCCCTCCCTCCCCATTCCATCCCTCTGAGTCATCCCAGTGCACCAGCCCCAAGCATCCTGTATCCTGCATCGAACCTAAACTGGCAATTTGGTTCTTAGATGATATTATACATGTTTCAATGCCATTCTCCCAAATCATCCCACCCTCGCCCTCTCCCATAGAGTCCAAAAGACTGTTCTATGCATCTGTGTCTCTTTTGCTCTCTCGCATACAGGGTTATCATTACCATCTTTCTAAATTCCATATATATGTGTTAGTATACTGTATTGGTGTTTTTCTTTCTGGCTTACTTCACTCTGTATAATCGGCTCCAGTTTCATCCACCTATTAGAACTAATTCAAATACATTCTTTTTAATGGCTGAGTAATACTCCATTGTGTATATGTACCACAGCTTTCTTATCCATTCATCTGCTGATGGACATCAAGGTTGCTTCCATGTCCTGGCTATTATCAACAGTGCTGCGATGAACACTGGGGTGCATGTGTCTCTTTCTATTCTGGTTTCCTCAGTGTGTATGCCCAGCAGTGGGATTGCTGGGTCATAAGGTAGTTCTATTTCCAGTTTTTTAGGGAATCTCCACACTGTTCTCCATAGTGGCTGTACTAGTTTGCATTCCCAAACAGTGTAAGAGGGGTCCCTTTTCTCCACACCCTCTCCAGCATTTATTTCTTGTAGACTTTGGGATCACAGCCATTTTGACTGGTGTGAAATGGTACCTCATTGTGGTCTTGATTTACATTTCTCTGATAATCAGTGATGTTGAACATCTTTTCATGTGTTTGTTAGCCATCCGTGTGTCTTCTTTGGAGAAATGTCTATTTAGTTCTTTGGCCCATTTTTTGATTGGGTCGTTTATTTTTCTGGAATTGAGCTACATGAGCTGCTTGTATATTTTTGAGATTAGTTGTTTGTCAGTGGCTTCATTTGCTATTATTTTCTCCCATTCAGAAGGCTGTCTTTTCACCTTGCTTATAGTTTCCTTTGTTGTGCAGAAGCTTTTAATTTTAATTAGATCCCATTTGTTTATTTTTGCTTTTATTTCCCAGCCAACTTTTTTAATCTGGGAGGGGGGTCATAGAGGATCCTACTGTAATTTATGTTGGAGGGTGTTTTGCCTATGTTCTCCTCTATATCCAGGCTACCCAAGGCCTAGAAGAAACTGGACTTTCCCTTTTACTCCACTCTCCTACCTCACCCTTTCACATCCCTTTTTGCATCCCAGAGAACTTGAAGGCAGGGATAGAACACATCCATGAAACTGGCTGACCAATGCTTATGGGTCTAAAATACTTCATTTAATTTCTGGTGATGAATTTCTAACTTCTCAGATGACCAGACAAACAACCATTATTTGACACTGATCCTAAGAAGCCCCATTCCCATATATAAGGCCCATGGATCTGGTTAGAACTGGACATGGAACAACAGACTGGTTCCAAATAGGAAAAGGAGTACATCAAAGCTGTATATTGTCACCCTGCTTATTTAACTTCTATGCAGAGTACATCATGAGAAACACTGGGCTGGAAGAAGCACAAGCTGGAATCAAGATTGCCGGGAGAAATATCAATAACCTCAGATATGCAGATGACACCACCCTTATGGCAGAAAGTAAAAAGCCTCTTGATGAAAATGAAAGAGGAGAGTGAAAAAGTTGGCTTAAAGCTCAACATTCAGAATACAAAGATCATAGCATCTGGTCCCATCACTTCATGGGAAATAGATGGGGAAACCGTGGAAACAGTGTCAGACTTTATTTTTGGGGGCTCCAAAATCACTGCAGATGGTGACTGCAGCCATGAAATTAAAAGACACTTGCTCCTTGGAAGGAAGGTTATGACCAACCTAGATAGTATATTGAAAAGCAGAGACATTACTTTGCCAATAAAGGTCCGTCTAGTCAAGGCTATGGTTTTTCCAGTGGTCATGTATGGATGTGAGAGTTGAACTGCGAAGAAAGCTGAGCCAAAGAATTGATGCTTTTGACATGTGGTGTTGGAGAAGACTCTTGAGAGTCCCATGGACTGCAAGGAGGTCCAACTAATCCATTCTAAAGGAGATCAGTCCTGGGTGTTCATTGGAAGGACTGATGCTGAAGCTGAAACTCCAATACTTTAGCCACCTCATGCGAAGAGATGACTCATTGGAAAAGACCCTGATGCTGGGAGGGATTGGGGGCAGGAGGAGAAAGGGATGACAGAGGATGAGATGGCTGGATGGCATCACCAACTCGATGCACATAAGTTTAAGTAAACTCTGGGAGTTGGTGATGAACAAGGAGGCCTAGCGTGCTGCAGTTCATGGGGTCGCAGAGTCTGACACGACTGAGCGACTGAACTAAACTGAACTGAATAGATCTGGTGCCACAAAGACTGCCTGTCCCTAGGTACTAATGAGGGGCAAGATAAAGCTGAATAAAATAGACAAAGTTTTAGGACCTCTTTGTGTTAAAAGTCAATTATTAGTCATCATTTTCTGAAATTGATATGGTAATAAATACTGACCTTTTAGGAAAAATCCTTTAAAATTGTATTATTATGATTATTTCTAGTTATAAATTCTTATGTTTCCATCATAAAGACTAAAGAAAAGAGACTTCTCTTGCTAGTGCTAGACTTTAAAAGATTGGGAGTCCTTTGCTTTGAGCCCAGAATAGGGTTTTAAAAATTGCCGTTATTCCTTTTTGTGTATGAACTGTGGTTTTGTATTCTGTCTTTAGTAGTATATGTGAGTAAAGACCTATTTGTAACAGTTAACTCAGAGTTCTCTGCCTTGGCAATCAGAAACTTTCCAATGGGCAGAGTTCCACACTCTGTAGATCCCCACAGAGATCTTATGTTCTCAAACAAAAACAAATGCCCCATATCCACACAACACTTGCACTATATTATAAAGCCTTAAACTGGCAAATTGGAAAAGAGAACAGCAAGATTTAGAAATATACCAACTCGGTGGCCTTCAAATTTTACCTCAGTTTAGTTCAGTCACTCAGTCATGTCCAACTCTTTGCGACTCCGTAGACTGCAGCACACCAGGCTACAACACGTTGTCCATCACCAATTCCCAGAACTTGCTCAAACTCATGTCCATTGAGTCACTGATGCCATCCAATCATTTCATCCCCTGCTGTCCCCATCTTCTTCCACCTTCAATCTTTTCCAGCATCAGGGTCTTTTCCAATGAGTCAGTTCTGCACATCAGGTGGCCAAAGTATTGGAGCTTCAGACTTAGCATCAGTCCTTCCAATGAATATTCAGGACTGATTTCCTTTAGGATGGACTGGTTGGATCTCCTTGCAGTCCAAGGGACTCTCAAGAGTCTTCTCCAACACCACAGTTCAAAAGCATCAGTTCTTCAGTGCTCAGCTTTCTTTATGGTCCAAATTTCACATCCATAAATGACTACTGGAAAAACCATAGCTTTGACTAGACGGAGTTTTGTCAGCAAAGTAATGTCTCTGCTTTTTAAATACGCTGTCTAGGTTGGTCATAGCTTTTCTTCCAAGTAGAAATTGTCTTTTAATTTCATGGCTGCAGTCACCATCCCCACCAATTTTACCTCATGCCTGGGTAAAAGGTCAATTCAAATGGTAAAATTTACCAAATATCCCCTAAAAGAATTTTGAAAAACATTCACCTTTTAAATTTTTAAACATTATAGTGAATTTACCATTTTGTTTTAAGTGTTCCAAAAAATTTATGATCTCTGTGTTCACTGACAGTGTTCTGAGTAGTATACAGATATAGGAAGTCTAAGAAACACAATCCTCATGCCTGGCTGCCCTAAAATAGTCCATATCAGAATGGTATTATTTAAATAAATCAACTTTTGATAATATATAGTGAAATGTGTCAATATTTAAAAGGTCTGGATAGTTCATGAACCAGTATTTTCCCAATGAATATAGCATAATTTTGCTAACTCATGCCTGGGTAAAAGATCAATTCAAATGGTAAAATTTACCAAAGGATTTTAATGTAACAAGCACAAAAAGCTCATTGATATGGATTCAGATTTCACATTGTAGCCATCCTTTAAGAAATTATCATTTGTTCAGTTTTAATGTAGTATCAAAGAAGATCCACAGTTGTCCGAAAAAGTATTAATTAAAATACTTCTTCCTTTCCAACTATGTACCTGAGGGAGACCAGGTTTTCTTCATCTACTTCTATTAAAGTAGAATACTAAAATAGAATGAAGGCAGAAGCAGACATGGCATCTATATGTCTCCTAGGTCAGACATTACATAAATTTGCAAAATTGTAAAGCAGTGCTACTCTTCCCACTAAGTATTTTGGTTTGAGAAAATATAGATTTTTCATAAATATGTTATTTATGCTAACATGCATTTATTGTTATTATTTTAAATGAATTAATAGGTACTTTTTAAAAATTTTAGTTTTAATAAAAATATCAATAAATAGAACTCATCTAAACAGAAGCTCTTTGGAGTCCTCAGTAATCTTTAAGAATGTGGGAAGATCTTTAGAATGCCTGGTGCTTCAGTGGGCAGTGATTTCACTGCTATGGGCCTGGGGAACCTGAGTTCCTGCAAGCTATTCTGCAGGGTCAAAATTTTTTTTTTAAATATGGGAAAATCTTGAAACCAAAATGTTTGAGAATACCTTTCTTATTCTCCCTTTATGCGATGGTTCTCAATCATGGCTGCACAATTGAGTCGACTGGGGACCTTTAAGCAATTCTCACCCTTAGATCCCAGCCTCAGAAATTCTGATTAAATGATGTGTATTGTAGCCTGGATGAAAAGATTTTAAAATCTGTTCTGGTGGATCTAATGTGTAGCCAAGTTGAAAACCACGGTCAGAGACTACACGCCGAGTGGTCAGCTGGGGCATGAACGCCGGCATACTCACTAGAACACATTTTCCATCTCTGTTTCCAGAGGATAAAGACGGAATGTAGCCCTTGGTGGTATCCCGTGGAAATTCTTGTTCTCTGTTGCTCCTGGAAAGCTGTGCTTTAGAAGTTGTTTACGTCTGTTCTCCATTAATTGTCATATTTCCTTAAACCATTCTGATTTCCATTTGTTTGGCCTTGTTCATTCACTTCCACATGTATGTATTTAATAGACACTTTAAAATAGGCTCCTTTCTTGGTCTGGGTATTAACCGATAAAAGATAAGAAGATAGTTACAGTGATCGGAAATAACTCGGTTATGCTAAGAAATATTAATAAATGGGGTTTAGATTTAAGCCCAGAAAGATAAGTTCAGAGTATAAGAATAAGTGACCAAGTTCTGTGCAGTGGCAGATAATTACTTTATTTACAGTTGTTATTTATCACATGAGGTTTTGCCCAGACTCTTAACAGTTGTCTAAATCCCGCCGCACCCTCCCCTCCCCCCACCCCCCGGAATGTTCTTTGGACACACACACTGACTTCTGTTTATTCACAATAGCAGCAATGTGGTGTCACTTCTGATAGTTAGCATCTAACCAGAGCAAAAGTGATACTATTCCTGTACAAATGAGTCTTGTTTCAGTATGAATAGCAGAGTTCTCTCCTGTCTTCAAAACTCCAGGACAAGTTCCCTGAGAATATTTCTTATGGTACGGTCCTTTGCGATGCCTTGTACTGACCACCAAGTGTCACTCTTGCCCTTTTTGCTATTGAAAACAAATGTTTTTACTGACAAAAGGACATTTATTCTTTGACCTAATCCTGATTCATAGATTCTAGTTCAAATTATGAGTGGCTGCATCTTAAACAAGTTTCTTGTTTGATGCCACTTTAGCAACTTAAGGTTGGTAGTCTGGGTCCTGCTGTTTGGGTTAATGGCATGAAAAGAAAATAACAACATCTTGTAGAAATCACTCTGACATAACTCTGTGCAGATGACAATTCAGTCACTTGAAGATTCCTGTTGATAGAGGTGAAATCCTGTTTATTTATAAGAGCAGAACTGTTTAGTTTCAAAGGATAAAACATGATTGTAAACTCAGTTTTCTTTCTTGTGTAAGGCCAGTTACCAAGCGAAATATAGAATATTCTACTGAAAAAATGAATAGAATGTGATATGAAGACAAACTTTTCCAGAATCTGAGTGACAAAATCCTATAGTGTGTGGCATTATCAGTTCAGTTGCTCAGTCATGTCCAACTCTTTGTGACCCCACAGACTGCTGCATGCCAGGCTTCCCTGTCCATCACCAACTCCCAGAGTTGCACAAACTCATGTCCATTGAGTCGGTGATGCCATCCAACCATCTCATCCTCTGTCATCCCCTTCTCCTCTTGCCTTCAATCTTCCCCAGCATCAGGGTCTTTTCCAGTGAGTCAGCTCTTCACATCAAGAGGCCAAAATAATGGAGCTTCAGCTTTAGCATCAGTCCTTCCGGTGAATATTCAGGACTGATTCCCTTTAGGATGGACTGGTTTGATCTTCTTGCAGCCCAAGGGACTCTGAAGAGTCTTTTCCAACACCACAGTTCAAAAGCATCAGTTCTTTAGTGCTCAGCTTTCTTTACGGTCCAACTCTCACATCCATACATGACTACTGGAAAAACCATAGCTTTGATTAGACAGACTTTTATAAGCAAAGAAATGTCTCTGCTTTTTAATATGCTATCTAGATTGATCATAGTTTTTCTTCCAAGGAGTTCAGTTCACTCACTCAGTAGTGTCCGACTCTTTGCAACCCCATGAATTGCAGCATGCTAGGCCTCCCTGTCCATCACAAACTCCCGGAGTCTACCCACACCCATGTCCATTGAGTCAGTGATGCCATCCAACCATCTTATCCTCTGTCGTCCCCTTCTCCTCCTGCCCTCAATCTTTCCCACCATCAGGGTCTTTTCAAATGAGTCAGCTCTCTGCATCAGATGGCCAAAGTATTGGAGTTTCAGCTTCAACATCAGTCCTTCCAATGAACACCCCAGAACTGATCTCCTTTAGAATGGACTGGTTGGATCTCCTTGCAGTCCAAGGGACTCTCAAGAGTCTTCTCCAACACCACAGTTCAAAAGCATCAATTCTTCAGCACTCAGCTTTCTTCACAGTCCAACTCTCACATCCATACATGACCACTGGAAAAAACATAGCCTTGGCTAAATAGACCTTTGTTGGCAAAGTAATGTCTCTGCTTTTTAATATGCTGTCTAAGTTGGTCATAACTTTCCTTCCAAGGAGTAAGCGTCTTTTAATTTCATGGCTGCAATCACCATCTGCAGTGATTTTGGAGCCCAAGAAAATAGTCTTTCAGTGTTTCCATTGTTTCCCCACCTATTTGCCATGAAATGAAAGGATACAATGCCACAATCTTAATTTTTTG
This sequence comes from Ovis canadensis, assembly GCF_042477335.2. Classification (NCBI taxonomy): domain Eukaryota; kingdom Metazoa; phylum Chordata; class Mammalia; order Artiodactyla; family Bovidae; genus Ovis; species Ovis canadensis. The sequence continues at coordinate 15,388,580 of NC_091251.1, forward strand.
AATATCCAGTTTTAAGCCAGCTTTTTCACTCTCCTCCTTCACATTCTTCAAGAGGCTGTACAGTTGCTCCTCGATTAATGCCCTAGGGTGGTGTCATCTGCATATCTGATGGTATTGATATTTCTCCAGGCAATCTTGATTCCAGCTTGTGCTTCGTCCAGCCTGCATCTTTTACTCTGCTAAATAAGCAAGGTGGCAGTACACAGCCGTGACATACTCCTTTCCTCATTTTGAACCAGTCTGTTGTTCCACATCTGGTTCTAACTTTTGTTTCTTGACCTGCGTACAGATCTTCTCAGAAGGCAGGTAAGGTGCTCTGGTATTCCTATATTTTTAGGAATTTTCCACAGTTTGTTGTGATCCACACCATTAAAGGCCTTAGCGTAGTCAATGAAGCAAAAGTAGATGTTTTCTTGTGAAATTCCCTTGCTTTTTCTGTGATCCAATGGATGTTGGCAATTTGATCTCTTTTTCCTCTGCCTTTTCTAAATCCAGCTTGAACATCTGGAAGTTCTTGGTTCACGTACTATTGAAGCCTAGATGAAACCATCTCATCCTCTATCTTCCCCTTCTCCTCCTACCTTCAATCTTTCCCAGCATCAAGGTCTTTTCCAATGTCTGTTCTTCCCAGTTAGGTGGCCAGAGTATTGGAGCTTCAGCTTCAGCATCAGTCCTTCCAATGATTATTCAGGACTGATTTTGTTCTTTAAAGTTTTATCTTATAAATGTTGTGGAAGGGAGAAGCCAATAAAATAGAATGTTGTAAAACAGATTTTCACAGTTGATGTCCATGTTGATACCAACTTGATGTCCATCTGGGCCCATAGGTGAGAATATATTTTTGATAAATATGTATACCAGTTTTTCTAGAGTGTACATCTCAAATTTCATGGTCTGTAGAAGTAAAGTGACATTCTGATCCCCTATCAAAACCATTTCAGTTTTCCTCACTTATTGTCTGATGCTCTGAAGCTCTTAAAGCAGGGCCAAAAGTCCCAGGACTAAATGCAACCTGATTTAATATGATCCAGGGCTGTGATTGAGAGATTAGTTTCTGTACTTGCTTACTGTACCCTCTGGTTCCTTCAAAGTTCCTCTTTATTGGGGCAAACTGAGGTCATTTGAAATAAAATGCTGGAATAAAAATGGGAAACTACACTCACTGACACCCTCTCCTCTCAAATCTTACTCAGTAGGCACTGGTTTTTATTATTATATACACAGCTCCTTCATGCTACACTAAAGTGAGGATGAGCTTGATGCTTAGAGTATAATGTTGTTGTGATGGAAGCCATGCTGCATCATGAAATGAACATGGACCTGGAATTCCAACAGTTCTAGGAGTTGACTCTGGGCCTGTGTTGTTGTGTGTGTTAGTGGCTCAGTCCTATCTGACTCCGCAGCCCCTTGACTGTAGCCCACCAGGCTCCTCTGTCCATGGAATTCTCCAGGCAAAAATACTGGAGTGGGTTGCTGTTTCCTTTTAAAGGGGATCTTTCTGACCTGTGGATCAAACCCAGGTCTCCTGCATTGCAGTCCGATTCTGTACCATCTGAGCTACAGGTAAGTCCTGACTTCTGGTCCTGGCACATATTAACCACATGATCTTAAGCAGGTATCTAAACCATGCCAAGACTTTATCTAGTTTTAAAATTAACAAAAAAATAATAGTACTAATTTTCCAGAGTAATAATTTCCAGGGTTATAATTAAAAGTAGTGTGTGTATTTTTTTTAAAGGAGCATTCAATAAAAAATGTAAACAAGTGGGTGATAATATTCTTTTGTTGTCCTTCCGAATTTTCTGCATTATATTTCCACCAAATAAAAAGGAAAAGGAAAAGATTTACATTGTTCTATGGTTTTAGAAAAGGCACAGGAACCAGAGATCAAATTGACAACATCCGCTGGATCATCAAAAAAGAAAAAGAGTTCCAGAAAAACATCTACTTTTAATTTTTTTTAATTTTAATTTTCTTTTACTTTACAGTACTGTATTGGTTTTGCCATACACTGACATGAATCCACCACGGGTGTACATGACTTCCCAATCCTGAACCCCCCTCTCACCTCCCACCCCATATCATCTCTCTGGATCATCCCTGTGCACCACCCCCAAGCATCCTGTATCCTGTATTGAACATAGACTGGCAATTCGTTTCTTACATGATAGCATACATGTTTCAATGCCATTCTCCCAAATCATCCCCCCCTCTCCCTCTCCCTCTGAGTCCAAAAGTCCATTCTATACATCTGTGTCTCTTCTGCTATCTCACATAGAGGGTTATCATTACTATCTTTCTAAATTTCATATATATGTGTTAGTATACTGTATCGGTGTTTTTCTTTCTGGCTTACTTCACTCTGTATAATCAGCTCCAGTTTCATCCACTTCATTAGAACTGATTCAAATGTATTCTTTTTAATGGCTGAGTAATACTCCATTGTGTATATGTACCACAGCTTTCTTATCCATTCATCTGCTGATGGACATATAGGTTGTTTCCATGTCCTGGCTATTATAAACAGGGCTGCGATGAACATTGGGGTACATGTGTCTCTTTCTATTCTGGTTTCTTCACTATGTATGCCCAGCAGTGGGATTTCTGGGTCATAAGGCAGTTCTATTTCCAGTTTTTTAAGGAATCTCCACACTGTTCTCCATAGTGGCTGTACTAGTTTGCATTTCCACCAACAGTGTAAGAGGTTTCCCTTTTCTCCATACCGTCTCCAGCATTTATTGCTTGCAGACTTTTGGATTGCAGCCATTCTGACTGGTGTGAAATGGTACCTCATTGTGGTCTTGATTTGCATTTCTCTGATAATGAGTGATGTTGAGCATCTTTTCATGTGTTTGTTAGCCATCCGTGTGTCTTCTTTGGAGAAATGTCTATTTAGTTCTTTGGCCCATTTTTTGATTGGGTCATTTATTTTTCTGGAATTGAGCTGCATAAGTTGCTTATATAGTTTTGAGATTAGTTGTTTGTCAGTTGCTTCATTTGCTATTATTTTCTCCCATTCAGAAGGCTGTCTTTTCACCTTGCTTATAGTTTCCTTTGTTGTGCAGAAGCTTCTAATTTTAATTAGATCCCATTTGTTTATTTTTGCTTTTATTTCCAGTATTCTGGGAGGTGGATCATAGAGGATCCTGTTGTGATTTATGTCAGATAGTGTTTTGCCTATGTTCTCCTCTAGAAGTTTTATAGTTTCTGGTCTTACAGTTAGATCTTTAATCCATTTTGAGTTTATTTTTGTGTGTGGTTTTAGAAAGTGATCTAGTTTCATTCTTTTACAAGCGGTTGACTAGTTTTCCCAGCACCACTTGTTAAAGAAATTGTCTTTACTCCATTGTATATTCTTGCCTCCTTTGTCAAAGATAAGGTGTCCATAGGTGTGTGGATTTATCTCTGGGTTTTCTATTTTGTTCCATTGATCTATATTTCTGTCTTTGTGCCAGTACCATAGTGTCTTGATGACTGTGGCTTTGTAATAGAGCCTGAAGTCAGGCAAGTTGATTCCTTCAAATCCATTCTTCTTTCTCAAAATTACTTTGGCTATTCGAGGTTTTCTGTATTTTTATACAAATCTTGAAATTATTTGTTCTAGTTCCTGAAAAATACCGCTGGTAGCTTGATAGGGACTGCATTGAACCTGTAGATTGCTTTGGGTAGTTTACTCATTTCTACTATATTGATTTTTCCGATCCATGAACATGGTATATTTCTCCATCTATTAGTGTCCTCTTTGATTTCTTTCATGAGTGTTTTATAGTTTTCTATATATAGGTCTTTAGTTTCTTTAGGTAGATATATTCCTAAGTATTTTATTCTTTTCATTGCAATGGTGAATGGAATTGTTTCCTTAATTTCTTTTTCTACTTTCTCATTATTCAGTTCAGTTCAGTACAATTCAGTCACTCAGTCATGTCCGACTCTTTGCGACCCCATGAATCACAGCAAGCCAGGACTCCCTGTTCATCATCATCTCCCGGAGTTCACTCAGACTCACGTCCATCGAGTTCTTGATGCCATTCAGCCATCTCATCCTCGGTTGTCCCCTTCTCCTACTGCCCCCAATCCCTCCCAACATCAGAGTCTTTTCCAATGAGTCAACTCTTCTCATGAGGTATCCAAAGTACTGGAGTTTCAGCTTTAGCATCATTCCTTCTAAAGAAATCCCAGGGTTGATCTCCTTCAGAATGGACTAGCTGGATCTCCTTGCAGTCCAAGGGACTCTCAAGAGTCTTCTCCAACACCACAGTTCAAAAGCATCAATTCTTCGGTGCTCAGCCTTCTTCACAGTACAACTCTCATATCCATACATGACTACTGGAAAAACCATAGCCTTGACTAGACGGACCTTAGTCGGCAAAGTAATGTCTCTGCTTTTGAATATACTATCTAGGTTGGTCATAACTTTTCTTCCAAGGAGTAAGCATCTTTTAATTTCATGGCTGCAGTCACCAACTGTGGTGATTTTGAAGCCCAAGAAAATAAAGTCTGGCACTGTTTCCACTATTTCCCCATCTATTTCCCATGAAGTGATGGGACCAGATGCCATGATCTTTGTTTTCTGAATGTTGAGCTTTAAGCCAACTTTTCACTTTCCTCTTGCACTTTCATCAACAGGCTTTTTAGCTCCTCTTCACTTTCTGCCATAAGTGTGGTGTCATCTCCATATCTGAGGTTCTTGATATTTCTCCTGGCAATCTTGATTCCAGCTTGTGTTTCTTCTAGTCCCGCGTTTCTCATGATGTACTCTGCATATAAGTCAAATAAGCAGGGTGACAATATACAGCTTTGACGTACTCCTTTTCCTATTTGAAACCAGTCTGTTGTTCCATATCCAGTCCTAACTGTTGCTTCCTGACCTGCATACAGATTTCTCAAGAGACAGGTTAGGTGGTCTGGTATTCCCATCTCTTTCAGAATTTTCCACAGTTTATTGTGATCCACACAGTCAAAGGCTTTGGCATAGTCAATAAAGCAGAAACAAATGTTTTTCTGGAACTCTCTTGCTTTTTCGATGATCCAGCGGATGTTTGCAATTTGATATCTGGTTCCTCAGCCTTTTCTAAAACCAGCTTTAACATCATTATTAGTGTATAGGAATGCAAGGGATTTCTGTCTGTTTATTTTATATCCTGCAACTTTACTATATTCATTGATTAGCTCTAGTAATTTTCTGGTGTAGTCTTTAGCGTTTTCTATGTAGAGGATCATGTCATCTGCAAACAGTGAGAGTTTTACTTCTTCTTTTCCAATATGCATTCCTTTTATTTCTTTTTCTGCTCTGATTGCTGTGGCCAAACTTCCAGAACTACGTTGAATAGTAGCAGTGAAAGTGGGCATCTTTGTCTTGTTCCTGACTTTAGGGGAAATGCTTTCAATTTCTCACCATTGAGGATAATGTTTGCTGTGGGTTTGTCATATATAGCTTTTCTTATGTTGAGGTATGTTCCTTCTATTCCTGCTTTCTGGAGAGTTTTTATCATAAATGGATGTTGAATTTTGTCAAAGGCCTAGAAAAGTACAACCTTCCAAAACTAAACCAGGAAGAAATAGAAAATCTTAACAGACCCATAACAAGCACGGAAATTGAAACTGTAATCAGAAATCTTCCTGCAAACAAAAGCCCAGGTCCAGACGGCTTCACAGCTGAATTCTACCAAAAATTTAGAGAAGAGCTGACACCTATCCTGCTCAAAGTCTTCCAGAAAATTACAGAGGAAGGTAACTTCCAAACTCATTCTATGAGGCCACCATCACCCTAATACCAAAACCTGAAAAGATGCCACAAAAAAAGAAAACTACAGGCCAATATCACTGATGAACTTAGATGCAAAAATCCTCAACAAAATTCTAGCAATCAGAATCCAACAGCACATTAAAAAGATAATACACCATGACCAAGTGGGCTTTATCCCAGGGATGCAAGGATTCTTCAGTATCCGCAAATCAATCAATGTAATTCACCACATTAACAAATTGAAAAATAAAAGCCATATGATGATCTCAATAGATGCAGAGAAGGCCTTTGACAAAATTCCAACATCTACTTTTGTTTTATTGACTAAGCCAAAGTCTTTGACTGTGTGGAGCACAATAAACTGTGAAAAATTCTGAAAGAGATGGGAATACCAGACCACCTGACCTGCCTCTTGAGAAACCTATATGCAGGTCAGGAAGCAACAGTTAGAACTGGACATGGAACAGACTGGTTCCAAATAGGAAAAGGAGTACATCAAGGCTGTATATTGTCACCCTGCTTATTTAACTTCTATGCAGAGTACACCATGAGAAATGCTGGGCTGGAAGAAGCGCAAGCTGGAATCAAGATTGACGGGAGAAATATCAATAACCTCGAATATACAGATGACACCACCCTTATGGCAGAAGGTGAAGAGGAACTAAAAAGCCTCTTGATGAAATTGAAAGAGGAGAGTGAAAAAGTTGGCTTAAAGCTCAACATTCAGAAAACGAAGATCATGGCATCTGGTCCCATCACTTCATGGGAAATATATGGAAAACAGTAGAAACAGTGTCAGACTTTATTTTTTGGGGCTCCTAAATCACTGTAGATGGTGATTGCAGCCATGAAATTAAAAGATGTTTACTCCTCGGAAGGAAAGTTATGACCAAGCTAGATAGCATATTCAAAAGCAGAGACATTACTTTGCCAGCAAAGGTCCGTCTAGTTAAGGCTATGGTTTTTCCACTGGTCATGTATGGATGTAAGAGTTAGACTGTGAAGAAAGCTGAGCACTAAAGATTGATGCTTTTGAACTGTGGTGTCAGAGAAGACTTTTGAGAGTTCCTTGGACTGCAATGAGATCCAACCAGTCTATCCTAAAGGAGATCAGTCCTGGGTGTTCACTGGAAGGACTGATGCTAAAGCTGAAACTCCAATACTTTGGCCACCACATGCAAAGAGTTGACTCATTGAAAAAGACTCTGATGCTGTGTGGGATTGGGGGCAGGAAGAGAAGGGGACGATGGAGGATGAGATGGCTGGATGGCATCACTGACTCGATGCATATGAGTTTGAGTAAACTCCAGGAGTTGATGATGGATAGGGAGGCCTGGCGTGCTGCGATTCATGGCATCACGAAGAGTCAGACACGACTGAGTGACTGAACTGAACTGAACTGATGGAGTATAGTGTAGCCATCAGAGTCAGCAGGAGAGTTCCAAATGCAGTATTTGGTTGCAGTCTCAAAAACCACAGACTAATCTTGGTTCATTTCCAAGCAAATCATTCAACATTACAGTAATCCAAGTCTATGTCCCAACCACTGATGCTGAGGAAGCAAAACCATCTCAAAGAAAAAGAAATGCAAAAGGGAAAAGTGGTTGTCCAAGGAGGCTCTACAAATAGCTGAGGAAAACAGAGAAGTACAAGGCAAAAGGAGAAAAGGAAAGATATACTCAACTGAATGCAGAGATCCAGAGAAGAGCAATGAGAGATAAGATGCACTACTTAAATGAACAATGCAAAGAAATAGACACAAACAATAGAATGGGAAAGACAAGAAAATTGGAGATATCAGGGGTACATTTCATGTAAGGATGTGCACTACAAAGGACAGAAATGGTAAAGACCTAACAGAAGCAGAAGAGATTTTTAAAAAAGGTGGTGAGAATGCACAGAAGAACGCTACAAGAAAGGTCTTAATGACTCAGCTAACCACAATGGTGAGGTCACTCACCTAGAGCTAGACATCCTGGAGTGTGAGATCAAGTAGGCCTTAAGAAGCATTACTGTGAACAAAGCTAGTGGAAGTGATGGAATTCAAGCTGAGCTGTTTCAAATCCTAAAAGATGATGCTGTTAAAGTGTGGCATTCAATATGTCAGCAAACTTGGAAAACTCAGCAGTGGCCACAAGACTAGAAAAGGTCAATTTTCATTACATCCCAAGGAAGAGCAATGCGAAAGAATGTTCAAACTACCATACAATTGTGCTCATTTCACATGCTAGCAAAGTTATGCTAAAAATCCTTCAAGCTAGGCTTCAGTAGTACATGAACTGAGAACTTCCAGATATACAAGCTAAATTTTAAAAAAGGCAGAAAAAAACAAAGATTTAATTGCCAACATTCCTTGGATCATGGAAAAAGCAAGGGAGTTCCAGAAAAACATCTATTTCTTCCTTATTGACTAATCTAAAGCCTTTGATTGTGTGGATCACAACAAACTATGGAAAATTCTTAAAGAGATGGGAATACCAGACCACCTTACCTGCCTCCTGAGAAACTTGTGTACAGGTCAAAAAAAAAAAAAAAAAAACAAAACAGTTAGAACTGGACATGGAACAACAGACTGGTTCAAAAGTGGGAAAGGAGCATAACAAAGCTGTTTATTGTTACCCTGATTATTTTGCTTACATTCAGAGTAAATCATGCGAAATGCCAGGCTGGATGAATCACAAGCTGAAATTAAGATTGCTGGGAGAAATACCAGCAGCCACAAATATGTAGATGATATCACTCTAATGGCAGAAAGTGAAGAGTAACTAAAGAGCCTCTTGATGAGGCTGAAAGAGGAGAGTGAAAAAGCTGCCTTAAAACTCAACATCCAAATAACCAAGATCATGACACCTGGTCCCATCACTCCATGGCAAATAGAAGGGGAAAAAGTGGAAACAGTGACATCTTTCCTTTCCTTAGGCTCCAAAATCACTGTAGATAGTGACTGCAGCCATGAAATAAAAAAACTCTTGCTCCTTGGAAGGAAAGCTATGATAAACTGAAATAATGTATTAAAAAACAGAGACATCTGTTTTCAGAGAAAGGTCTGTATAAGCAAAGCTATGATTTTTCCAGTAGTCATGTATGGAAATGAGAGTTGGACCATAAAGAAGACTGCATGCTGAAGAATTTATGATTTCGAGCTATGGTGCTGGAAAAGACTCCTGAGAGTCTCTTGGACTACAAGGAGATCAAACCTATCAATTGCAAAAGAAATCAAACCTGGATATTCATTGGACTGATGGTAAAGCTCTAATACTTTCGCCACCTGATGGGAAGAGCTGATTCATTAGAAAAGACCCTGATGCTGGGAAAGATAGAGGCAAAAGTAGAAGAGGGAGGCAAAGGATGAGATGATTAGATAGCTTACATACTCAATGGACATAAATTTGAGCAAGTTCCAGCGGACAGTGAAGGACAGGGGAGCCTAGCATGCTGCAGTCTGTGAGGTCACAAAGAGTCGGACACAACTTTGGGACTGAACAACAACGACAAGGTAACTAAACACTATCCATTAAGTAAAATAAAGGAAGGTGGATGTCCTGAAATAGCAACTGTTAGTTGATGTGTTTGTGTCTTTTTTCTGTTGTAACAAATAACTGTTTTTAGTGACTTAAAACAGCACAGTTTTTTAGTAACTCAAATAGGATTTAATTAACATGGCTCATGAACAGATCCTCAGAGTCACATTCCTGGATGACATTTCTCATATGTCCAAGGATTATAACCTCCTAGAATAGAGGACTAGGGGAGCAAGGATCAGGGTAACCCATAGCAAGCAGTGGAATCACAGTTACTTGGGTTATCACTGTAGAATGGAATGGAGTGGAAAGTTAAATGTCACCATAGCAACAGAGTGATTATAAAGATGATGGAATCATCAGCCTTCTTAATATGGTTCTGGTGGGCATACATAGGGAAACTTAAAGGCCATGGGCTTCCAGTGAACACACTTGGAAAATTGGAAGATCTCAATGATAGCTTTGAAAGAATCCTTTGTCTCCTAAAGTTTCAAGGTTCATCCTGTAATAGGACTATGGATAGGACTGTGGATCAACCCCAGGACAGATTATAGGGTTGCAGATGGAAGTCTTGGTAAGCCCCTTACACTAAGATAAAGACACTACTAGGGAAGAAGTGGGACCCTGAAAATAGAATAGAGACCTTTGGACTGACCTTGGCCAGATGAAAATGTCTTGAACTTCTCCTAAATTCCCTTTGACTATTGAGGGACTTCTATAAAAGCTTTTCAGTAACTACACTTTAGGCATTAGCCTCCCAAACTGATGTCAGTGCTCTTCAGCAGCAGTCCCTATGACCTCTTACTATGTTTAGGGCAGTTACAAGTTTTAAATAGAAGGGCTGGAAAGGTTCCTTAGAGCTGAGATAGTCTGTAGACCAAAACTTCATTAAGACCTCAGCAGTCCATATGAACAGGAGCCTGGGGAGCATGTGGCAGTGGATTCTAGGGTGCTGGAACAAGGGGGTTTGAACAAGGGCAGGGGAGATGAGATATACAGCTCAGATGGCCAAATGCATTGCTATGGGCTTACCACCAAAGAGCCAGGATCTGATGTGCTGGTTCAAGAAGTGGAACCCTGAGAGACCTACCCTCTGCAGGCCTTCCAAATCTAAGCATAATCTCAGTAATGCCCTAGATTTTAAAAAGTTGAAAAACTGAAATTTCCCTGAAACACTGGAGAGGTTTGAGTCTAAAGATTTGGAGAAATTGGAATGTTGGAGTGCTCTATTATTTGCAACCCACTAAGCCAGTCTTGACTGTACTCCCTGGTAAAACCTGAAGGACATTCTCTTCACCAGGAGATTAATTGCATGTGTCTTTGACAATAAAAGGACATTTTTAGTTTTTAAACATAAAATTTTATAACTGCAAAAATTCCTTCCTGAGTCCTCTTGTAAAATCTTCAAATAGTGTTTGTTAGGACATTTCTCAAAGCAAGCTGTGAAAATAATATTATAATGCATGGGAATTATTTAGAATAACAGATAAGACAAGATTTAGAATTGATGTTCCTAAGTTATGATACAAGCCAGCAGCCTTATATAAAAATAAGATGTCATTATTGTAATGTTACCCTCAAAAATAGATCCTTGGTAATGTCTTTTGACAGGATGAACTTCAACAGTTCAGATTCCAAAAGCTATATATATTTAGATTTGGTCACTATAAATGAAAAGATTACTGTGAAAGCTCTGCTCTCTTCTTTTCACTTAATAGAAAAATGTTGAACAGTTGTATATCAATTTACTTTCCAAAAGTAATTTTAATATATATTATTCATATGTTATATCACACCTTTGTTTGCACATGAATAAGCATATAGTTATAATTTAATGAATATTCATAATGGAAATCCTTATGCATCCATCACCCAGGTCAAGAAATAGTACACTGCCAGCATCCTAAGCCTCCTTGTTGGCACCAAATTGATTACAGTCATAACCCTTTCCTCAAAGTTAACCACTGTCCTAAATTTGCCTTCTATTATTTCAAGGCTTGCTAGTTACGTATGCAGGTTTTTTGGTTGTTCAGTCACTCACACACGTCTGACTCTTTGCGACTCCAGGGCCTGCAGCACACCAGGCTTCCCTGTCTGCTATCTCCCTGGGTTTACTCAAGCTCACGTCCATTGAACCGATGATGCTATCCAACCATCTCATCTTCTGTCGCCACCTTCTCTTCCTGCCCTCAATCTTTGCCAGCATCAAGGTCTTTTCCAATGAGTCTGCTTTTCCCAGCAGCTGGCCAGAGTATTGGAGCTTCAGCTTCAAAATCAGTCCTTCCAATGAATATTCAGGGTTGATTTCCTTTAGGATTGATTGGTTTGCTCTGCTTGCTACCCAAGGGACTCTCAAGAGTCTTCTCCAGTACAGTTCAAAAGCATCCTTTCTAAAACTGATGCAATTTTAGGCAGTCTAATTTAATTTTGTCTGATTTTTCACTTTTTTTCTCTATAATTGACATTTTAAAAATATCAAGCTAAGAAATATTGCAAGTGTAGTAACTTAATGAAAGGGATATGTCCCACAATTAAATAAATTTAAATGGGGACTTTAATTTTGTTAAGTACAATGTACATAACAAGTACTTAAATATTTTGGCTAAGTAGGAGAGTATTTTTAATTTTAGAAGTGCATACTAAGATATTTGCAGGTGTAGTATCAAGATGGCATTAATTTACTATGAATATTATATATATTTTATATAAATAAATAAATATTTATTAAATATATACGTACATATTTTATATCATATATATATTTGTATTTTGTTTTCACAAATCACAGTAGGGAAATAAAAGGTTTTAGAGTAAATCTGTCATCTTTGCCAACAGCTATTTTCTGCCTAAAACAGAGTCCTCATGGGGACTGAGGGAATGGCTGTGGGACACCAAATGAGTCTGTGACCTCAGACATCAGTTGTGAATTGGCATTATCTGGAGACAATGGCACCCCACTCCAGTACTCTTGCCTGGAAAATCCCACGGATGGAGGAGCCTGGTGGGCTGCAGTCCATGGGGTCGCTAGGAGTCAGACTTGACTGAGCAACTTCACTTTCACTTTTCATTTTCATGCATTGGAGAAGGAAATGGCAACCCACTCCAGTGTTCTTGCCTGGAGAATCCCAGGGATGGGCAGCCTGGTGGGCTGCCATCTATGGGGTTTCACAGAGTCAGACACAACTGAAGCGACTTAGCAGCAGCAGCAGCAATGCATTGAACCATAACATTGGATGTGCACAGCACAGTCTATTATAAAGGGAAAGTTGAATATAGGGACCAGGTCTGAGCAGATCCAGGGGACAAGTTAAACGGCATGATCGAGTGGCTCAGACCTCCAGGGTGCCTGTCCCTCTCACTCAGCTCCCTTGCCCTCTGTCCACACCTGTGCCTTCCTGACAGGTTCCCTCTGGCTGGTGAAAGGAAGAAGGAAAAACAAGAGCCTGGTTACAGGTTTACCTTCCATATGCCAGGGCAAAACAGCCGCTAGACTACCCTCTCACTGGGGGTGGGGTGCAGTGGTGGAGAGAAATTCTCCCAGTGGGCAGAATTTAGGGTGGTGCATCTGTTAGCCACTTGGCATTCGAGGAGAGATGGTCTAAGGTGCAAATATACATTTACTCACAGACAGGAGCAAACACATTGACTTGCTACTCATGGATAGCAACAAACTGGCCTATTGTCAAGAAAGATTTCTGGGAAAAAGAGATACGGATGCTCTTCTCAAAGTGGTACAGGATACAAAATCACTCATGTCAGGTAGATGTGTACCTGGTTGCCAGTGTAGCTGGCAACCACTTAGGAAGAGACCCTCAATAATCAGGTGGACAAGACAGGTCTTTGTCCAGATGTCAGCCTCTTTTCTCAGCCACCTTGGAATCTACCTAACTAGATCTACATACCATGTGGTCATAGCAGCGGGAACTGAGGCTGTAATAGTTTTCCCCTTATCTGGTTACTGCTGTGCTGAATGTCTGCTCTTAGACCGAACACTGATGCTGATACTCTGTGGTACAATTTACCCAGAGGCAAGCTGACTACCTAGTTCAGATTAATTCTGCTCCACTACTCCCATCATGTAGAGTACATCACTTTATCCTTATAGGGAAGATGCATATTTCACAAGGAATTTGTCTTCTCTACCTGTAAGTTTCTGCTGGCATTACCATTTGCGGAATAACAGAATGCATGCTTTATTCATGGCCATGGTGTCCCATGCAACATCATTTTTGACCAGGGAGTACATTTTATGGTAAAGGAAGTAAGCCTGTTCTTGTGAAATGCACTGGATTTACCCTACCACCTTGTAGTACCTGGCTTAATAGAATGGTGAAGAGCCTGATAAAAACTAATTTGGGGTGCCAGCTGAAATAGAGTATCTTGGACAATTGAGGAGTTGTCCTGTAGGATGAGATTCTTGCCTTAAACTAAAAAGCCAGTATATGATGCTTTCTCCAGTCAGAATGCATCGAGGCAAAGGAAGAAGTGAAAGTGGCCCCTCTCACTATTATCACCTGTAATTCACTTGATTTTTGTTTTGTTTTGTTTTAATCCCCATGAATGGTGAATTTGGAGGTCCAGTGCCCAAGGGGAGGAATGCTTCCATAAGGAAACATAGCCATAGTTCTGATAAGCTGAAAAATGAGACTACCCCATGGCCATTTGGGGTTTTAATGCTGATGAACCAACAGAGAAATGAGTCACTGTATGGGCTGGGGTAACTGATTGTAGTTTCAAGGAGAAACTGTACCTCTGCTACAGAGCATGGACAAAGACGATTGTGTTTGGAACCTAAGAGAATGACTAGAGTGTCTCTTAATATTCCATGGTCCAGGAGCAGAGGGCAGTGGAAAATCAGGGCAGTCTGATGAATGATCGTCATGGAGTACACGTCTTTCCTTAAAAAACTGCATTCAGATGAGGTCCTAATAGGTGAGTGAAGCATAGCATGGATGATTAAAAAAATAAAAGGCAGTCATAATTACCAATTTAGGTGTTGACTCCTGCCACAAAGGTAGAGACTATAATTATTTCTTTTCCCTTCCCCTCACCCTCTTGTCTTATACAAATAATGCTAGTAATACTAATATTTTAGATTTCAGATGGAAGTGTGCTAAATTAGCATCATTTTCTGATATGGGAACTAAACAAAATGTGTATTCCTTGTGTTCAGTTCAGTTAAGTCGCTCAGTCTTGTCAGACTCTTTGAGACCCCATGAATTGCAGCATGCCAGGCCTCCCTGTCCATCACCAACTCCCAGAGTTCACTCAAACTCATGTCCATCGAGTTGGTGATGACATCCAGCCATCTCATCCTCTAATCCCCTTTTCCTTTTTCCCCGAATCCCTCCCAGGATCAGAGTCTTCTCCAATGAGTCAACTCTTCACATGAGGTGGCCATAGTATTGGAGTTTCAGCTTTAGCATCAGTCTTCCAGTGAACACCCAGGGCTGATCTCCTTTACGATGGACTGGTTGGATCTTCTTGCAGTCCAAGAGACTCTCAAGAGTCTTCTCCAACATCACAGTTCAAAAGCATCAATTCTTCAGCACTCAGCTTTCTTCACAGTCCAACTCTCACATCCATACATGACCACTGGAAAAACCATAGCCTTGACTAGACGGACCTTTGTTGGAAAAGTAGTCTCTGCTTTTGAATATGCTATCTGGGTTGATCATAACTTTCCTTCCAAGGAGTAAGCGTCTTTTAATTTCATGGCTGCAATCACCATCTGCAGTGATTTTGGAGCCCAAGAAAATAAAGTCTGACACTTTCCACTGTTTCCCCATCTATTTCCCATGAAGTGATGGGACCAGATGCCATGATCTTCGTTTTCTGAATGTTGAGCTTTAGGCCAACATTTTCACTCTCCTCTCTCACTTTCATCAAGAGGCTTTTTAGTTCTTCTTCACTTCCTGCCGTAAGGGTGGTGTCATCTGCATATCTGAGGTTATTTATATTTCTCCTGGCAATCTTCATTCCAGTTTGTGCTTCTTCCAGCCCAGTGTTTCTCATGATGTACTCTGCATATAAGTAAAATAAGCAGGGTGACAATATACAGCCTTGATGTACTTCTTTTCCTATTTGGAACCAGTCTGTTGTTCCATGTCCAGTTCTAACTATTGCTTCCTGGCCTGCATATAGGTTTCTCAAGAGGCAGGTCAGGTGGTCTGGTATTCCCGTCTCTTTCAGAATTTACCACAGTTTATTGTGATCCACACAGTCAAAGGCTTTGTCATAGTCAATAAAGCAGAAATAGATGTTTTTCTGGAACTCTCTTGCTTTTTCCATGATACAGCAGATGTTGGCGATTTGATCTCTGGTTCTTCTGCTTTTTCTAAAACCAGCTTGAACATCTGGAAGTTCACGGTTCACGTATTGCTGAAATCTGGCTTGGAGAATTTTGAGCATTACTTTACTAGCGTGTGAGATTCCTTGTGTTAAGGGACACAAACATTTCACCCATTTGAAGAATAAGAACTGACCAAGAGGGGTGAAGAGCTGGACTCTGCCATCTACTTGTCATTTGCCATTTCAGAACTGTCTATCTTTCCCCACCCTTCTCTGTGCCATGGGAAGCTTATCTATAAGAATTACACAAACAAAGGACTGCTTAACTAGCTTCCAAATAAGTGTGACCAGTGGGAAACCAGTAAGTGAACTGAGAACTTCCAGATGTTCAAGCTGGATTTAGAAAGGGCAGAGGAATCAGAGATCAAATTGCCAACATCTGTTGGATCACAGAGAAAGCAAGGGAATCCTGGAAAAACATCTACTTATGCTTCACTGACTATGCCTTTAACTGTGTGGATCACAACAGACTGTGGAAAATTCTTAAAGATATTGGAATACCAGACCACCTTACCTGTCTCCTGAGAAAGCTGCATACAGTCAATGCTAAAGGAAATCAATCTTGAATATTCATTGGAAGAACTGGTGCTGAAGCCCCAATACTTTGTCCACTTGATGCAAAGAACTGACTCATTGGAAAAGACCCTGCTGCTGGGAAAGATTAAAGGCAAAAGGAGAAGGAGGAGGCAGAGGATGAGATGGTTATTAGATAGCATCACTAACTCAATGGACATGAATCTATAGAAACTCTGGGAGACAGTGAAGAACAGAGAAGCCTGGCATGCTGTAGTCCATGGAATCACGAATAGATGGATGTAAGGTCAATGGAGAATCCCAGTTAAAGATTGGAGGAGAAGCAGAAAATAAGTGCATGATATTTATTCCTCCAGTCGTTTCCATGCAGGAGGGAGCTATCTTGTTCCCTTTACTACTTTTCTCGATAGTGGGTCTGCCTGCCTGCTTCTTTGTGAGTGCTAGTAATCTCTTTCTCTACTAGGGATCTAGACTTGGCTGCAGTGTCATTGGACAAATCATGTCATAATCCAGAGTGTTCATGCTTTTCCGACACCCTGCCCTTGCCTTTGTAAATGACCATTTTATAAATCCTCCTCACATCACCCTAGTTTGGTGCCGTCTACTTATTGCTGGCTTCTTGCAATGGGTGATATCACAGCATGTTTGTACACTGATGAGTATGATCTGGTAGAGAAGGAAAACTTGATGATGAAGAAGAGAAAAAAGCTACTGGAAAGAGAGATTGTAGATAAGCACGGAAGAGAAGCAGCGACAAGTTTGGCCTTACTAAGGAGCAGGGAAAATTTATCCATTGTAGCAGGGTAAGAGTGGGCTTCCCAGGTGGCTCAGTGGTAAAGAATCGGCCTGCCAATACAAGAGGTGCAAGAGATGGGGGTTCAATCCCTGTGTTAGGAAGATCCCCTGGAGTAAGAAATGGCAAACCA
This sequence comes from Ovis canadensis, assembly GCF_042477335.2. Classification (NCBI taxonomy): domain Eukaryota; kingdom Metazoa; phylum Chordata; class Mammalia; order Artiodactyla; family Bovidae; genus Ovis; species Ovis canadensis. The sequence goes on from NC_091251.1 coordinate 15,405,658, forward strand.
CTCCAGTATTCTTGGCTGGAAAATCCCATAAACAAAGGAACTTGGTGGGCTACAATTCATGGGGTCACAAAGTGTTGGACATAACTGAATGGCAAAGCACACACGCAGAAGGATGAAGAACAGCATTTGTGAGTGGAAGCGTAGGTAAGTTGACGGATTTGTTGTTGGGCAGGGTATAGAAGCTGTCTTTTGGTTGTTTCTAATCGCTCAGTGAATTCACATATCTTAAGTTCATTCACAAAGACTTCTTACATGGGACAAAAAGCAAACATTAACCATAAAAGAAAAGTAATAACTTGAACATCATTAAAATTAGACTGGGAGAAAACTCTTAAATATATATATATATGTGTGTGTATGTGTATATATGTGTGTATATGTGTGTATATATGTATATATGTGTGTGTATACGTGTATACGTGTATATACATATGTATATGTGTATATGTGTATCTGTGTATGTACACATATATATGTGTATATATGTGTGTATATATATGTGTATATATGTGTGTGTATATGCATATATGTGTATATACATATATATGTGTATATATGTGTATATACATATATATGTGTATATATATGTGTATATATGTGCATATATACATATAAACTTTAAAGGATACATATCTAGAATATATGAAATAAGAAAAGGACAAATGACTCATTGAAAAATGGACAGAATTCTTGAACTGGTACTTGATAGAAAATGATATTTAAATGGGTAAATACACATGGGAAAGTGCTCAATATTATTATTCTTCAAAGTGCAAATTAAAATCACAGTGAAATACCACTACACTCAAATAATGGTGGTTAAAATTTAAAAATGATAATTAATAAGTGTCAGTGGAGAGTTGAGTTCAACCTGGTAGAGTTTAGCCAGTTGAGTATTACAGAAGGATAGAGGTAGGTGAATTCAGGATATGGACCAGAAAGTGACTGTAGCAACCGCATGGAGTCTGTGCAAGTGAGGTGGGTCATGAGCGCATGAAGGGGGTGATGGAGCATGAACAGGTCAGCGGTGGGACTTCCTGCACCTAAAAATGTTTGGAGTCTTAACACACTGCTTGTACTAGGTATTAAGAAATCTTCATCTCCTCATCTTGTCTCCATGAACTGCACCTCAGGGAGATGATGTCTTTAGTCCAGTGTTTCCAGGATGAGTAGGAGGAGGTATCCACAAAATGTTTTCTTGCTCTTGAGGATACTTCTGTTCCTGTTGCGTAGTTGCCTACCTTTGCGATAGGTAGTCAGATAGTCAGTGTAAACACAACGCTAATCTTATTGTGCAATCGCATATCTATGTAAGTTAAAGATACTCACTTTGCAGGAAAGCGGGTGCATGGGAGCTTCACTTCATGATGGAAGTGTGACAAGCTAATGGGAGGTGACTCTTGGAATGGTGAAACTGCCTTCAGTACTCATTCTTTATAACATAAACATTCACCTGATGTTAAAAAGTGAATGAATAATTTATATAATAAAGAGCTACTTTAATTATTGTTCTGAAGAGAGTCTCATGGTTGTTAGACAAGCTGCCAGATTAACATATTGGCTTTTAAATTATTTCACCCATTCAGCCAGGAAAATGGTTTTATGTGGCTTTTTTTTTTTCCTTTAATACAATAAAGAATGAAAGATAGCCAGCCTGGCTCATGAATACATAATGAACAGTGACTAGTAGAGATGAGTCTGGTACCACCTCAAAGAGTAAATCAGCTATAAACTATCCCCAAGTTAATTTTCTGCTCAGTAAGGTGCTGCAGTTGTGAGTCTGAGGCCACACAGAAAGACTCTCCTTCTTTGGGAAATCTTGTGCCCGGGCAACCCACAGGGCAGGTGCAAATGGTGCTGTCTCATCAGGGGTCTCCTGTGGAGGGCAGGTGCCCTGGCTGCAGCGTTGTGGTTATTTTCTGATTTCTTGAGTTATTTTGCTCTCTCCCTCTAAAAAATTGTGTGTGTGTGTGTGTCTGTATGTTTAGCAGTGCTGCAGTAGTTCATAGTTCAGTAGTTTTGTTGTTTAATTACTAACTTGTGTCCAACTCTTTGTGACACCACGGAATGTAGCCAGCCAGGCTCCTCTGTCTGTGGGATTTTACAGGCAAGAATACTGGAGTGGGTTGCCATTTCCTTCTCCAGGGGATCGTCCTGACTCAGGGATCGAGCCTGCATCTCCTGCATTGGCAGGAAGATTGTTTACCACTGAGCCATGAGGGAAGTTCATCATCTCGTATGAATACAATTTTAAAGAACAAAAAGGAAAATAAATATTTTTCTCATTGTGATAAATACTCCTAGGATTAATTCTCAATGTCTTCCCTACATACCATACAGCAGTGTTAACTGTAGTCATCATGTTGAGTGATGACTCAATATTATCTCCCTGATAATTATTTATCTTATAACTGGAAGTTTGTACCATTTGACCACCTTCCTCTAACCTTTCTGCCTATACTCTCATTTTCTATGAGGTTTTTTTTTTTTTTTTTTGCAGATTCCACACATAAGTGAGGTCACACAATATTTGTCTTGTATGGACTTATAAGTCTCTGTTGGACTTATTTCACTTAACATAATGCCTTTAAATTCCATATATGCTGTCACAAATGGTAGGATTTCCTCATTTTTTATGGCTGAGTAATACTTCATTTTATGTATATATCAAAACTTCTTTATCCATTCATCCATCCATGGACACTTAGTGGTGTTTCCATTTGTTGAATATGGTAAATAATGCTGCTATGAATATGGGGATGTAGATATCGTTTCAAATTAGTGGTGTTTTCCCCCCCACCTTTGGATACATTCCCAGAAGTGGGAGTATTTACTAAGTCATATGATAGTTCTATTTTTACTTGAGAAATATCCATACAGTTTTCTATAGTGGATCCACCAATTTACATTCCCAATTAAAGTACACAAGGGTTCCCTTTTCTATATATCCTTCCTAGAATTTGTTATCTCTTGTCTTTTTAATGATGGCCATTCTAACACATGTGAGGTGATACGTCATTGTGCTTTTATACATTGTGAGCTTCATGTGCTGTGCTGTGCTTAGTCACTCAGTCATGTCCGACTCTGCAACCTCAGGGACTGTAGCCCACCACGCTTCTCTGTCTATGGGGATTATTCAGGCAAGAATACTGGAGTGGGTAGCCTTTCCCTTCTCCAGGGGATCTTCCCAACCCAGGGATCGAACTCAAGTTTCCCACATTGCAGGCAGATTCTTTACCGTCTGAGTCAATCATCATATGTTATGCAGCAATACAAAATTAATACAAAGATATATCACCAGATGGTCAACACCGAAATCAGATTGATTGTATTCTTCACAGCCAAAGATGGAGAAACTCTATACAGTCAACAAAAACAACACCAGGAGCTGACTGTGGCTCAGATCACAAACTCCTTATTACCAAATTCAGACTCAAATTGAAGAAAATAGGGAAAACCGCTAGACCATTCAGGTAAGACCTCAATCAAATCCCTTATGATTATACAGTGAAAGTGAGAAATAGATTTAAGGGCCTAGATCTGATAGATAGAGTGCCTGATGAACTATGGAATGAGGTTCATGACATTGTACAGGAGACAGGGATCAAGACCATCCCCACGGAAAAGAAATGCAAAAAAGCAAAATGGCTGTCTGGGGAGGCCTTACAAATAGCTGTGAAAAGAAGAGAGGTGAAAAGCAAAGGAGAAAAGGAAAGATATAAGCATCTGAATGCAGAGTTCCAAAGAATAGCAAGAAGAGATAAGAAAGCCTTCTTCAGCAATCGATGCAAAGAAATAGAGGGAAACAACAGAATGGGAAAGACTAGAAATCTCTTCAAGAAAATTAGAGATACCAATGGAATATTTCATGCAAAGATGGGCTCGACAAAGGACAGAAATGGTACGGACCTAACAGAAGCAGAAGATATTAAGAAGAGGTGGCAAGAATACATGGAAGAACTGTACAAAAAAGATCTTCACGACCCAGATAATCATGATGATGTGATCACTAATCTAGAGCCAGACATCTTGGAATGTGAAGTCAAGTGGGCCTTAGAAAGCATCACTATGAACAAAGCTAGTGGAGGTGATGGAATTCCAGTTGAGCTGTTTCAAATCCTGAAAGATGATGCTGTGAAAGTGCTGCACTCAATATGCCAGTAAATTTGGAAAATTCAGCAGTGGCCACAGGACTGGAAAATGTCCATTTTCATTCCAATCCCAAAGAAAGGCAATGCCAAAGAATGCTCAAACTACCCCACAATTGCACTCATCTCACATGCTAGTAAAGTAATTCTCAAAATTCTCCAAGCCAGGCTTCAGCAATACGTGAACCGTGAACTCCCTGATGTTCAAGCTGGTTTTAGAAAAGGCAGAGGAACCAGAGATCAAATTGCCAACATCCTCTGGATCATGGAAAAAGCAAGAGAGTTCCAGAAAAACATCTATTTCTGCTTTATTGACTATGCCAAAGCCTTTGACTGTGTGGATCACAATAAACTGGAAAATTCTGAAAGAGATGGGAATACCAGACCACCTGACCTGCCTCTTGAGAAATCTGTATGCAGGTCAGGAAGCAACAGTTAGAACTGGACACGGAACAACAGACTGGTTCCAAATAGGAAAAGGAGTACATCAAGGCTGTATATTGTCACCTTGCTTATTTAATGTATATGCAGAGTACATCATGAGAAATGCTGGACTGGAAGAAACACAAGCTGGAATCAACATTGCTGAGAGAAATAGCAATAACCTCAGACATGCAGATGACACCACCCTTATGGCAAAAAGTGAAGAGGACCTAAAAAGCCTCTTGATGAAAATGAAAGAGGAGAGTGCAAAAGTTGGCTTAAAGCTCAACATTCAGAAAACGAAGATCATGGCATCTGGTCCCATCACTTCATGGGAAATAGATGGGGAAACAGTGGAAACAGTGTCAGAATTTATTTGGGGGGGGCTCCAAAATCACTGCAGATGGTGACTGCAGCCATGAAATTAAAAGACGCTTACTCCTTGGAAGAAAAGTTATGACCAACCTAGATAGCATATTAAAAAGCAGAGACATTACTTTTCCGACTAAGGTCCGTCTAGCCAAGGCTATGGTTTTTCCTGTGGTCATGTATGGATGTGAGAGTTGGACTGTGAAGAAGGCTGAGCACTGAAGAATTGATGCTTTTGACCTGTGGTGTTGGAGAAGACTCTTGAGAGTCCCTTGGACTGCAAGGAGATCCAACCAGTCCATCTGAATGAGATCAACCCTGGGATTTCTTTGGAAGGAATGATGCTAAAGCTGAAACTCCAGTACTTTGGCCACCTCCTGCGAAGAGTTGACTCATTGGAAAAGACTCTGATGCTGGGAGGGATTGGGGGCAGGAGGAGAAGGGGACGACAGAGGATGAGATGGCTGGATGGCATCACGGACTCGATGGACGTGAGTCTGAGTGAACCCCGGGAAATGGTGATGGACAGGCAGGCCTGGCTTGCTGCTATTCATGGGGTCGCAAAGAGTCAGACATGACTGAGTGACTGAACTGAACTGACTTTCAATCATACGTGTTTTCAGAGAGCAGTCTACCCCATACCATATTTTGAAGGAAGCACTGAAGAGATTAAACCCTTTGAGAAAAAACAGAAATCTCCAGATAGAAGAGAGTAAACCAAGGTCAACAGGGATGAGCACTGAGCCTTTCGTTGCAGGCGATGTAGATGAAGGTTAATATAGTGTTACTGAGTTAGCCTGCTCTGTACAAATCTAAATGATCTCAGCAAAATCCAGGGAATGAAAGGGCTTGGTGGTGGCGTATCAGTCTGTCTTCGTACATGCTCACTTGGTCAAGAGGGTGGGGATAGGAAAGCAGAGGAAAAAGTCACCCAGGACTTTAGCTGAGGAGGTAGAATGAAGACACAGTTCACTCAGTCAGCAAAAGCATGGAGAGGAGAAAAGACGGAACAACTAAGTTTATTATATAGTAAAAATAAGATGGAGGTAAGAAATCTATGTATATATTGGCCATTGTAATAAATGAGAAGTATTGAATCCCCCATTGAAACACAGTCAGATTAAGTTAAAAACCCAGTACTTCTTTCATTTGTAATACATTTAAAGCAAAATTATAGAGAAGTGTAAGATTAAACAAAGATATATGAAACAAATGCATCCTCAAAGAAAACTGAAACAAACCTGATGTCATGAAAGGACCTTCAAACCCAAAGGCATTTGGTAAGACAAAGAGGGATGTTCAGTTCAGTTCAGCCACTCAATCATGTCCGACTCTTTGCAACCCCATGAATCACAACACGCCATGCCTCCCTGTCCATCACCAACTCCTGGAGTTCACTCAAACTCATGTCCATCAAGTCGGTGATGCCATCCAGCCATCTCATCCTCTGTTGTCCCCTTCTCCTCCTGCCCCCAATCCCTCCCAGCATCAGAGTCTTTTCCAATGACAGAGATGTTATGTGGTGATAAACGTTATAGTCCACAAAGAATATAAAATGACCACAAAACTGAATCATCAAATAAGAACTGTTAAATGCATAAAGCAAAAATTCTTCAAAATACAAAGGTGTGAAGATGGAAACAAAACGATATCTCTTAATATGTGTCCCTTTGAATTTAATGAATCAAAGAGGAGAAGAATTTAAATTTTACAAAAAAGATGTAAATCTATATGTTCATAATTATTGAAGAGATAAGAACATAGGATAGATGTGGGACTTTGTACAGTAAAATAAAATATACTTTAATTTTCATGCTCATGTTTCATGCTGACTTTTTTAGACTAATTGTGTACTTGGACAAATAAAGCTTAATAAATTTTAAAATTTTAAATTTTATAGACTCTATTATTTAAACATAATTCAGTAAAACCAACCATCAGATTTTTAACTATGTGAAAAGTAAAAATTCACTGTTAAAATGTCTGTATCAAAGAGGAAATCAAAGCTGAAGTGAAATATTATCTATAAATTTTCCAAAATAAAAAGTATTTCATCTAAGACTAGTAAAACATAACTAAAGCTAGACACAGATGAAATTTTATGGCCTTAAAACATTTATATTAACTGGAAAGGAGAGACTGAAAATAAACTAATAGATTATCTAATGATTAAACATCTTTCCACTTCTGGGATAGCACAACTTCATCATAATGTATTTTTTATGTTGTTTCTTTGGTTAATTAATATTTTGTTTAGAATACTTATATATATTATTAAATATGAGAAAATTTTATAGTATGTCACATTTTTATATCAGACTTATACTTGTCTTATAAAATGAGTTGGATTATCTTCTTTCTTTTTTCCCCTTGTTTAAAGTTCAAGCTTGTTATTATTATTTCTATAACTTTTTCTATTAACTATAGTGTTTAGTAGCACTTGAGCAAAAAGCTATGCAGGTTTGATGCTATCTTTGTGGGAAAATATTTACCACTGATTCAATTTCTCAAGCAATTAAAGATTTTTAATTTTCTTCTTAAATAAGTTTGGTAATTTATATTTTCCTGGGAATGTGTGCATTTTATTTACATCTTTAATGTGTTGATGTAAAGTTGTTCATATTATGCTCTTACCTTTTAAATCTGTTCCATCTAGAGTTCTCTCTTCCCTTTGCTTACTAATATTGTCTATTCATATCTCCTTTTTTCTTGATTAATCTTGACAAATAATTTTTTAAACGACGCTTTTCAAAGCAAAGACCTTGATTTTGTTGATCCTTTCTATTATATGTTAGTATTTCATTTTATTTATTTCTGATATTATTATTTCACTTCTACATCATTTGGGTTTTTTGTATTTTCTTTTTCTAACGATGTGAAATCTTAGAAAAAGGCTTCACTTCTAATATAAGCAATTACAGGTGTAATTTTCATCTGAGCATCACTCTCTCTGCAACTGCAGCTACAGCCCATGGTATTTTTTGACATTTTTTTTGTATTTGTACTCTCTTCCTCTCTCCCGCCAGCCGTACAGACACAGTCTTGTACACATACATATATCTGCATACACAAACCCTCAGTTTCTTATGGTCCAATCATAATATGTAAAAATATATCATATCTTCATAGGAAATTTTAATTTTGTATTGAAATTAGTCAAAAGTCTGTTTAATTGGGTGTTAGTGTATATGTCCTTTATATAAGCTCATGTCCTTCTATAATGATTGCACAGTGATAAAATGTTTTTTCTGCTTGCCCTGGTTTTAATTTTGTTGTTGAAATTGATACATTGTTTTACTAATTTGGATTTTAGATCAGTTTCTGATTTTATAAAGGAATGTTTCACAACATTCAACATTCACATCTTCTTTGCTTTGCATTCCCTCTAATGCTAGCCTATAGTGAATAATTCAAACAGTGGAAAAACCAAGCAACCTTTATTGGGTATTTTTTAAAAATGTAATGTTCCAGTATCCTAGCCAGATTAACACTACTTTATAGAATCATGTGTCAACATTGCCAATTTAAGGACTTATTTTGCTAGCAAAAGTTATTTTTTTAATGCTGCTTAAAGGATTTGGATGGAGTATATTATGTATATATATTTCTTCCTTAATTTCATTTGCAAGAATGACTCATTGATGACAACAGACAGGACCACAGAGACACACTTAAAACATGGTAGTGTAACAGGCAGGATGGATTAAATAGTGGTGACTTCTCCCTTCCATACCCCAGGCACCTGCTAGTGTTTCCTGACCTTGCTTGCAGTGGGTGGATTCCTTTGAGCCTATTTTGTAGCAAAACTGTAATATAATTTCTTATAAACATCTGAAGCTAATACATGCCAGTTGTATTTCCTTAAATAATAACATAATCATGACATCTCTGTGTTGATTAAACCCTAAGCCTCAGAGCAGAATTATACTTTTCCAAATTTTCCCAAGTTTCTCAACTGATTTTCTTGGGATCTGACATTTGGAGAAATTTTCACATCCTCCTGGAAATGCTGCAGAATAACTGCTCAAAACCGCCTCAAGTTTTGCCAAATAGTATTTATTTAATTTTTTGTCTTCATTTTTTGGACCAAGTTTCAGTATTTCTGTTTGTTTTTTTTTTTGGGGGGGGGTGGTTGGGGAGGCTTGAATGATAATGTTAATAGGTACTCAATTCCAGCTTGATGGTTACCTTTATAAAAAAAAAATATTTATTTTTAGTTGTGCTGCGTCTTCATTGCCGCGCGGGCTTTTTTCCAGCTGTAGTGAGGGCCGAGGGGGCTACCCTCTAGCTGCAGTGTGCGGGCTTCTCGCTGCTGCGGCCCTCTCGCTGTGGAGCGCAGGCTCCAGGGCACTTGGGTTCAGTAGCTGTGGTAAGTGGGCTCAGTACTGGCTCCGGGCATCCCGCACAGGCTCACAAGCTGTGCTGCACGGGCTTTATTGCTCCACGGTGGGTGAGATCTTCCCGGTTCAGGGATCGAACCCACCTGTCCTGCACTGTCAGGAGGACTCATTACCATTGAGCTACCTGGGAAGTCTGATGGCTGCTTTCCTGCCATCATTTTAATGCCATTATTTTCTTAGGGCTTACATTGCTTTTGCTGGGAAATCAACTCCTCTTAGTGCTGATTTCTCTAGGTGGACAGTAACTTGTACTGGCTTAGACAGAGTGGAGGTTACAGCAGGTTGTAGCTGATTAAAAGAATGACTGTTGACCTTGGGTCAGGTCCTGGAAAAATGTAAAGGATCCCATACATCTGAGTTTTACCTCATTGTAAGGAGCAAATTGTAGAAGCCCAGACGTTTAGATTCACTATCACACAAAAAATTCAGAGAGTGTTATTATTTAAGGAAATAGAACTAGCAAATGTTAGCTTCACATGTTTACAAGAAATTATATTAGTTTTGCTATAATATAGGTACTAATTGTCAGAGAAGGCAGTGGCAACCCACTGCAGTACTCTTGCCTGGAAAATCCCTATGGAGGAGCCTGGAAGGCTGCAGTCCATGGGGTCGCTAAGGGTCGGACACAACTGAGCGACTTCAATTTCACTTTTCACTTTCATGCATTGGAGAAGGAAATGGCAACCCACTGCGGTGTTCTCATCTGGAGAATCTCAGGGATGGGGGAGCCTGGTGGGCTGCCGTCTATGGGGTCGCACAGAGTCCAACACGATTGAAGTGACTTAGCAGCAGCAGCAGCAGGTATTAATTACATATGTTAGAGAAGAGTTTTTATTCTTTTTTATTTTAAAATTCTGTGTTCTCGGTTGTGACCCAGAGAGATGTTATGGGGAGGGAGGTGGGAGGGGGGTTCATGTTTGGGAACGCATGTACACCCGTGGTGGATTCATATCAATGTATGGCAAAACCAATACAGTATTGTAAAGTAAAATAAAGTAAAAAAATAAATAAATAAATAAATAATAAATAAATAAAATTCTGTGTTCTTTACTTCTTCAGTCAGATTACATAAAAAAAAGAACTTGAATAAATTATCTGTCAAAATTAAAGAAAATATATGGTAAATTTTCTTAAAATTTCATGTAAATTATCTTGGAAAATGAATATTCAAAGTCTACTTGGCTTAATATGATACTGTATCATAATAGATCTAGGAATGGCTCAAAAAGTTGAATTCAGTTATCAAAATACAAGTTGAACAACAAGCTAATAAAACTTAATCCTGTCAAAGCAATTTCTTTAAGTATAAATTAAATATCTACTGACTCACTACTTTAATCAATTATCAAAGACTACATTTTAGAGGAAACATTCATAGAATTATAAATTAATAACATTTCCTGTGTCAGTATAGCATAGCTTGTGTTAGTCTTACTGTAACCATACATTTAAAAAAAAATCATTGCTGTCTAGAAAGTATACTTTTTTACATGTGTAAGTATTTGACATTCTGCAAAACATCATTTATACTATATTTTTCATGTTTACTAGGAACAAGTATTTAGCTCTTTTGGAAAGGGTGAAAAATATATAGTTTTATTTCACCATCTATCCATTTTTGAAGAGAATAAATTTTGTGTGTGTGGTAAGTTTAGTATTTATTTGCAGGATTGGCTAAGTATCTAAAATGAAAAATATTGGTATGATGAGTGTTTTCTCTTTTTAAGATATGGATGATCCTGAGATACAAAAGTAGCAGTAATATTACTACTTATATGACTGTGGAAACAGAATCAAGTTGTTGTCCTAAGATAATGAAATGGAGTGTAATAGCATTAATTTGTTATGGTCCAGCTCATACTTACTCATTTTTAAACTAGCTGTTGTGAACGCACTCTACCTGCATTAGGTAATTACCTAATGCAGGTAAAGTGGGGGACATGGCAATTAACAAGAGAGAACCCTTACCCTCGTGAAGTCTGTAGCTTATCAGGGAAGGTGAATAATGTTGCACTTCGTATAGGTATATCTTCTAGAGCTGGTATTAAAGTTTCCAAACAATTCAGGTTCTACAGAATCACTTAATAAACCAGCATTTATTGGGATAAGCTAAGTTATGATGAGTTAACAATAACAAGAAAAACAAATGTTCCTCAGTGACTTGAAACAGCAAATTTGTATTTCTCACTTAAGCAATACCCACAGTTGGTTGGCAAAAGGCATCAGTTCGTTTTAGTTTGATGGAGGCAAAACCATCTTATAATGCTGCTATTTCAACTGCAGTTATTTAGGGTGCAATTTAGCAGAGGGAGAGAGAGGTAGAAATTTCTCGCCCTGGCAATTAAATGCTTCCGCCCCAAAGGGACATATTTTCACTCACATTTCACACGGCCACATAATTTCATGGGATGGACTGCATTTAGTGGACCCTTAACAAGTGAGATAATCTCAAATTCTCAATCAATCATGGCATTAGGATCAAAGTCCAGGATTTCTGCTTTTGAATATGCTGTCTAGGTTGATCATAGCTTTTCTTCCAAGGAGTAAGCCTCTTTTAATTTCATGGCTGCAGTCACCATCTGCAGTGATTTTGGAGCCCAAAAAAATAAAGTCGGACACTGTTTCCACTGTTTCCCCATCTATTTCCCATGAAGTGATGGGACCAGATGCCATGATCTTCGTTTTCTGAATGGTGAGCTTTAAGCCAACTTTTTCACTCTCCTCTTTCACTTTCATCAAGAGGATAAAAAAGAATAACAGTAATAACCCCATTTGTGATGAGGAAAAATGAAAGACACACAGTGGTGTTTCTTCGTACATTTTCTGAAATCCACTGGCATATACAGTCAGGGCCACATACTCTAGGAGTGAGGACTGCTCGTTAATAAGGCCCTGAAAGTACTCATAGGAAGAGATCCCTTGCTCATTGTTGTCTATGGCCCTTAGCTCTATCCTAAAAGTGACATTTTCTTGAGCATCTTTATAGGTTACCATTTGGATTGGGAAGTTAAGGTTCATGAATTAGGTTTTCTGAGGCGAAATTAAAATAATGTTTAGTGAGACCAAATTTACTTGGCTGGGAACTGGCAGGACATGAATCACTAACTGGTTTACTCAGTTAATTTGAAGTTGTCCTTCCAACCAAACATGGATATAGCACTGCTGCTAAGTCACTTCAGTCTTGTCCGACTCTGTGTGACCCCATAGATGGCAACCCAGCAGGCTCCCCCGTCCCTGGGATTCTCCAGGCAAGAACACTGGAGTGGATATAACACTGGTATCATTCATTTATTCAACAAACATTTACTGAGAGCTTGCATTGTATTGCTTGCCATTCTAAGATACATTAGTGAACAAAATAGGCAAAGATTCCTATCCTTGTACAACCTGTATCCTATGTACAAGAGAGGTATTAGTTGCTCAGTCTAAAGGTAATGTTTCCTTGCTCATCAGTTCAGTTCAGTTCAGTTGCTCAGTTGTGTCCGACTCCTTGCAACACCATGGAATGCAGCATGCCAGGCTTCCCCGTCCATCACCAATTCCTGGAGATTGCTCAAATTCATGTCCATAGAATCAGTGATGCCATCCAACCATCTCATCCTCTGTCATTCCCTTCTCCTCCTGCCTTCAAACTTGCCCAGCATCAGGGTCTTTTCAAATGAGTCAGTTCTTTTCATCAGGTGGCCCAAGTATTACAGTTTCAGCTTTAGCATCAGTCCTTCCAATGAGTATTCAGGACTGATTTCCTTTAGGATGGACTGGTTTGATATCCTTGCAGTCCAAGGGGCTCTCAAGAGTCTTCTCCAGCACCACAGTTCAAAAGCATCAATTCTTTGGTGCTCAGCTTTCTTTATAGTCCAACTCTCACATCCATACATGACCACTGGAAAAACCGTAGGTTTAACTAGACAGACCTTTGTTGGCAAAGTAATGTCTCTGCTTTTTAATATGCTGTCTAAGTAGGTCATACCTTTTCTTCCAAGGAGCAAGCATCTTTTAATTTCATGGCTAAACTCACCATCTGCAGTGATTTTGGAGTCCCAAAAAATAAAGTCTCTCACTATTTCCATTATTTCCTCATCTATTTGCCATGAAGTGATAGGATCAGATGCCAAGATCGGCCTTCAATGAAAATAAATAAATTTAAATTAAACAAAGAAATCTTATAACTCAAAATAATAAAAAAAAACATTAAAAATGGGGAAAAAAAGATCTTAGTTTTCTGAAAGCTGAGTTTTAAGCCAACTTTTTCACTTTCCTCTTTCACTTTCAACAAGAGGCTCTTTAGTTCTTTGCTTTCTGCCATAAGGGTGGTGTCATCTGCATATCTGAGGTTATTAATATTTCTCCCAGCAATCTTGAATCCAGCTTATGCTTCATCCAGCCCCTGATTTTGCATGATGTATTCTACATATAAGTTAAATAAGCAGGGTGACAATACATAGCCTTAATATACTCCTCTCCTGATTTGAAATCAGTCTGTTGTTCCATGTCCAGTTCTAATTGCTGCTTCTTCACCTGCAAACAGATTTCTCAGGAGTAAGGTAAAGTGCCCTGGTATTCCCATCTCTTGAAGAATCTTCCACAGTTTGTTGTGATCCACACAGTCGAAGGCTTTTGCATAGTCAATAAAGCAGAAGTAGATGTTTTTCTGGAACTCTCTTGCTTTTTCAATGATCCAGTAGATGTTGGCAATTTGATCTCTGGTTCTTCTGACTTTTGTAAATCCAGCTTGAACATCTGGAAGTTCATGGTTCACGTACTGTTGAAGCCTGGTTTGGAGAATTTTGAACATTACTTTGCTAGCATGTGAGATGAGTACAATTGTGCGGTAGTTCGAACATTTTTGACACTGCCTTTTTTTGAGATTGGAATAAAAATTGAACTTTTCCAATCCTGTGGCCACTGCCGAGTTTTCCAAATTTGCTGACATATTGAGTGCAGCACTTTCACAGCATCATCTTTTGGGATTTAAATAGCTCAACTGGAATTCCATCACCTCCACTAGCTTTGTTCATAGTGATGCTTCCTAAGGCCCACTTGACTTCACATTCCAGGATGTCTGGCTCTAGGTGAGTGATAACAGCACTGTGGTTACCTGGGTCATGAAGATCTTTTTTGTATAGTTCTTCTGTGTATTCTTGCCACCTCTTCTTAATATCTTCTGCTTCTGTTAGGTCCATACAATTTCTATCCTTTATTGTGCCCGTTTTTGCATGAAATGTTTCTTTGGCATCTCTGATTTTCTTGAAGAGGTCTCTAGTCTTTCCCATTCTATCATTTTCCTCTATTTCTTTGCATTGATCACAGAGCAAGCCTTTCTTATCTCTCCTTGCTGTTCTTTGGAACTCTGCACTCAGATGCCTATGTCTTTCCTTTTCTCCTTTGCATTTATTTAGTTTCTCTTCTTTTCTCAGCTATTTGTAAGGCCTCCTCAGACTACCATTTTGACTTTCTTTTTCTTGGGAATGGTCTTGATCCCTGCCTCCTGTACAATGTTCCAAACGTCCATCTATAGTTCTTCACACACTCTATCAGATCTAATCCCTTGAATCTATTTGTCACTTCCACTGTTTAATTGTAAGGAATTTAGGTCATACCTGAATGGTCTAGTGGTTTTCCCTACTTTCTTCAATTTAAGTCTGAATTTGGCAATAAGGAGTTCATGATCTGAGCCACAGTCAGCTCCTGATCTTGCTTTTGCTGACTGTATAGAGCTTCTCCATCTTTGGCTGCAAAGAATATAATCAATCTGATTTTGGTGTTGACCATCTGGTGATGTCCACGTGTAAAGTCATCTCTTGAGTTGTTGGAAGAGGGTGTTTGCTATGACCAGTGCATTGTCTTGGCAAAACTCTGTTAGCCTTTGACCTGCTTCATTTTGTACTCCAAGGCCAAAATGCTCGTTACCTCAGGTATCTCTTGACTTCCTACTTTTGCCTTCCAGTCCCTTATGATGAATAGTACATCTTTTTTGGGTGTTAGTTCTAGAAGGTCTTGTAGGTCTTCACAGAACCATTCAACTTCAGCTTCTACAGCATACTGGTCAGGGCATAGATTCGCATTGCCATGATACTGAATGGTTTGCCTTGGAAATAAACAGATTATTCTGTCATTTTTGAGACTGTGCCCAAGTACTGCATTTCAGACTCTTCTGTTGACTATGATGCTATTCCATTTCTTCTAAGGGATTTTTGCCCACTGTAGTAGGTATAATGGTCATCTCAGTTAAATTCACCCATTTCAGTCCACCAGTTCACCAGTTCACTGATTCCTCTCTGACAATTTTCCCTTTTTCTTCTTTCTGGCTATCCCAAGATTCTTGAGTAAGCTAGCTGATCAAGAGGGTAATATTAATACTTTGACTGGCTAGTTGACCCATGTTCAAACATTGTGCCTAAATATGAATAACAACTTTTTTATAACTTAAAAACATTTAGTGCTTTTTAGATACTCAATACATATTAATGAGTGCATGCTAAGTCACTTTAGTCATGTCTAACTCTTTGTGACCCCATGAACTGTAGCCTACCAGGTTACTCTGTCCACGAAATTTTTCAGGCAAAAATATTGGAGTCAGTTACTATTCACTTCTCTAGGGGATCTTCCTCATCCAGGGATTGAACCCAGGTCTCCTGCATTGCAGGCAGACTTTTAACCATCTGAGCCACCAGGGAAGTGATGTACAGGAAGGGCTCAGGGTAGGTGTGGATAATTCATGTAAAACAGTTTGCATAGGTTTTCTGGAAAGAAAATTTCCCACCTGATAGATAAAAATTTTTGATTAGTTCCCCTTGCCTTTCTGACAAACAGTATTTCTGTCCTGGTAAGCACCCCCTTCCTATGGGTGTCCTGTTCTCAGCTGATATCACACACATCAGATCTGTAAGTATACTGGAAACCATCTGGTCCAAATGTCTTATTTTGCAGACGTGACAGCTGAGGGCTGGAAATTTAAAGAAGCTTGGTTTACGTCTTCAGAGTGACTGACTGCCTTTGTCAGATGTAAGATTAGCTGTAACAGATTTCGCCTGAAAAGCAGATGAAAATAAAATAAAATCATTCCTTGACTTTCCTTCCCCCTACCTCAGTGCGTGATGTTCCAACAACCTGAGTCTTCCAGTTGACGTTTACTTGTGGTATATCTCTTCATGGAAGATGTGGTACTTACACCAGTCAGAAAGGGATTTGCTGAAAGCAATAGTAAACACCAACACAGCAGTGACTTAAAACAGACACTGCTTTCTCTCTCCGATAAAAGACATGCAGAGATAGGCTGCTCAGGGGTGGTGAGCCAGCAATCTGCCTGTTTCAGGTCCTTCTTGCTCAGCTCTCCACCATCCCTGGAGCGTGGCCCTTGTCCTCCTGTCCACGTTGGCTTGTCTGTCCATCATATTGGTATTCTAGACAGCAGGATGTTGGAAAGAGAAGAAAGAGGTAAAATATGAATGCTATTGAGTCAGTGTCAGTCAGGTGTGATCAGAAAAGCAGGACTAGTAAGAGTGAAGTAGAATAAGGCATTTATTTGAGGGACTTGACCTTCCAAACTGTGAGTGTGGGTTAAACTGTTTCTGCTCTGCTGTGCTGGTTTTGTGTGTGGGTGCTGAGCCTGAGGACAGCAGGGCAGGCCATCTGAAAGATGGACGTGTTCATGGTCAGTTTTACGTGTCACCTTGGTAAGGCTGCCACCCCCTGTCATTCAGCCAGGTGCTCTGTAGGGATTTTGTATTTGTGACTGAAGTCTGTAATCAGTTTAAGTAAGGAAGATTATCCTTGGTAATCTGAGTAGGACTGATTCAATCCGTCGAAAGGCAGAACCAAGGCTGTCCAGAAGAAGAAATTCCACCTCTGGAGTGCAGCTTCCCCTCATGTCTGCGAGGTCCAACCTGCCCTTCCTGATGGCCTGCCTAACAGACTTGGAACTTAACCGAGCCAGCTTTCAGTGGAAGACAGTTCATCGTAATGACTCTCTTAATTTGTATCTCCTGCTTGTTCTGTGTCTCTGGCAGAACGCTGATGGCACAGACTTGGGGGGAGAGAAACAAGGATGCCCTGGAACCCACACAGAGGAAGTAGAAGCTGCATTCATCTTTAACGGCCTCCAAGCCTCCAGCTGCAAGGAGGCTGGCACCCTTTGCCATGCAGCTAACCCACCTTGTCCAGGAGCTAGAGAAGCAGCAGGATCCAGCAGGGAGGGGACTACGGCAGGGTCAGCTGCTCTGTCATGCTGATAGGACAGGACAAGCCAGCAGATCTGTGACACTGTGCACCAGCTGCAAGGGCCCTCAACTTTCCTGCGACCTTCCTAGTGTAGCCATGGCTGCCGCTGCACTTCCGCCTTCCTGACCTTGTGGGAAAGTCTCCTGTGCCCATCCTAGTCCAGGACCAAACTAGAGGAGGGGAGCCTGGGAGACATGCTCCAGTTGAGCTAGGGTGACACAGTACAAAATCGCCACTACCAAGGTATCTCTGGGGAGGTTTCTTGGAAGCTTCCAGATGCCGATTTATTTTATAGCTCCTTGGCCGGATCGTGCAGAGTGTATTTGGCTGTATGTGTCAAAATGACAGGTTCTCTTTGAAAGGGAGGATGAACTTGGGGTTGCTAACTAATCCTTTCAGTCAGAGGACTACTCTTTACAGGACACAGTTCCTATCTTCTGAAGCCTAATTTTTAGGAGGGGAAATAATATATTGTACAAACCTGTGTGTTAAGCTTCATAAACAGAAATACTTCCCCTTCATCAGTTCAGTTCAGTCGCTCAGTCGTGTCCGACTCTTTGTGACCACACGGACTGCGGCACACCAGGCTTCCCTGTCCATCACCACCTCCCAGAGATTGCTCACGTGTCCATAGGGTCGGTGATGCCATCCAACTATCTCATCCTCGGTTGTCCCCTTCTCCTCCTGTCATCAGTCTTTCCTAGCATCAGGGTCTTTAACACTGAGTCAGTTCTGTACATCAAGTGGCCAAAGTATTGGAGCTTCAGCAACAGTCATTCCAGTGCATATTAGGACTTCTCCTTCATGGTCCCTTGGAAAACCTCATGGGGTGTTTTTATGTTAAAAAACAAAAACAAAAAAACCATTCATATATAAAGTACGATTCCCAGGACAGCAGTGAAGCACTATAAGCAGGTGATTCTTTAACCTAGGTGTCAGAGGGTATCTTCTATAGATTAGCAGCGGCACTTCTTAAAAGCCTTGAGGGGATGCTTTCTTTCTCAGGAAGAAGAAAATGCAGGGTCAGTGACCAGGGACTTCAGTAAATGGAATGCCTTTGGGGATCTGCTTTAGTACAATGCAAAGGGAATCATGGATTTACATAGACAAAATGCCTCTTTGTGCATACAAATTCAACTAAATCAACTCCAGTACATATATTATGTAAAACATATATTATGTCTATACATACATTGGAGAAGGAAATGGCAACCCACTCCAATGTTCTTGCCTGGAGAATCCCAGGGAAGGGGGAGCCTGGTGGGCTGCCATCTATGGGGTCGCACAGAGTCAGACATGACAGAAGCGACTTAGCAACAGCATATTATGTCTATGGAGCTTTATCACAGGCCAGGCACTTGTCTAAGCAATGTAAACTCAATGAAAACTCACTAGAACCTCATAGAATATTTACTATCACTATTATTCATATTTTACAGATAAGGAAGTGCAGCACACAAATAAAGTAAATTCAACAAGAGGTTGAACTCAAGACTGATACTCTGGAGGTCAACCCAAGACTGATACTCTGAGCCCTTCTCTTACATTTCCCCGATTCACTCCTGGGTCCTGACTCATCCCAGAAATAATACATCTAGTACCCTCTCTGTTCTAACTAAGGCAGGAAAGTGAATACAGGAAAAAGTGTTTCAACACAAACAAACACTTAAAGCAAGAGTTTCCTCTCAGCTTACAGATAACTGCAAAATTAATTATATGCCCTATTTTAGGATCGTTCTGATTAAATACAGTAAAATAAATAGTAACCTCTTACTATCTGGGGATCAGTTTTAAAGGAAAAACCCTGAAAGTGAAAGGGAAGAAGAGGTGAGGCTGGATGGGCTTAGCACCCCCAGTCAGACCTGGAGGAGTGCCCTGTGGTGGGGTCCATGCTCCCCACACACCGAGTGGACAGAGCCCTCCCGGTTAAGGTCTGGGAGGGCAGATGTTTGATGCTCCTCTGAAGCACGCAGGAGTCCTTTGGGGAGTTGCACAGCCCCGGGGGCTCAAGAGCTGTAGGGCCTTCCAGACTGCTGCACTGTGCTCCATGCTATGCTAAAGGTAGGACTCAGATGTTGTTTTCTCCTGTGTCAGTATCCACTGGGGCCAGGAACCCATATATGACACCTTAACTGGCCTGTTTTTTAATGGGGGGAGGGGTGTCATTGTGGGATTTGACCCAGAAACCAGCCAGAGGTGTGTATTATGCTGACAGCCAGCTCTGAGACCCCTGGTAAGCAGGCAGTCAGATAGCAAAGGATATGATTCTTCATTGCCCTTGAAGTCACTTCGAACCTGTGATGACCATGTGACTGACATTAAAAACCCAGACAGGTTGAGTGTTGCAGAAAATATGAAATGAGCCTGAAGCCTGTAAATCCATGGAGGAATTTTTTTTTTTTTTTCCCTAGGCAGCTGATAACAAAAGGTCCCCAGCATGATAAACTGCCTGCCTGCAATTCAACTGTATCAAGATCCTTTTGGCTCTCTTAAAAATAAATAAATAAAAGTGGAAATGGAAACGTGTGAAGACATACTGAACAGTAGCAATCAAGATTCCGAAGGCTAGAGACATTTATGCCATTCACAGAATTCAGGAAAACAGCCTGTCTGTGGAAGGCTCTCCCAGCTCCAAAGGCTGAGCGCGGCTTGGTGAGTTCCCAGCCGCTGCTGGAAGCAAGCTATAAATAGAGCGGGGCGGGAAGCGCCCTGCGCAGGGGGCGGGCGGGAGATCCCGGGCTCTCCGCTCGCCACCCTCCGCCCGCGGCGCGCGCTCCCGGCCGGGGAAGCCTGCGCGGCAGGCCGGCCGCCTTAACCCTCGCCACTCCGGGTAGCTACGGGAAGCAGCTACCGGCGGGGAGGGCGTGATGGCGAACCGGCTGGGAAGGGAAACGGAGACACGCTTCTCACCTGGGCCTGGCAACCCTCCACCGGGAATCTCTCCACCCCCCCTCTTTCCCTTCGAGCTTTGGTTAACCCTTGAAATCCGGCCTTGAAATACACAAGAGGGGGGTTTGTTCCCTGACTTGAAGTCGAGCGGCTGAAATCCAGATCTTTTCAAACCATCCCAAATTTGGTTTGAGGAATCATGTTGGCGGTCCTATTTCAGCGTGGCGTACCCTCCCCCGTGCTGCTTTGGACAGCTCCTTTCCTCGGGAGGGAACTGTCAAGCGAGGTGTGTGTGTGTGTGCGCGCGCGTGTGTTGTTTTCGGCGCATGCACACCCCCCGGTAGCCTCAAGGTCGGCAATACCCTGAGCATTCCCGGCCCCCCGCCGTCCGGGCTCGGCCCTGCCAGGCACAGACAGAGAGAGAGGGAGTCCTCCGTCCCGGCAGGGCGTTCTGCGAGCGGTTTCAGCGTCCAGCAAGGTCGGTGCTGAAGCAGGGCCGGGCGCGGGGAAGCTGGGCTCCGGAGGGTGGACCCCGAGCAGCCGCCACTGGGCGGCAGGGACCCGGCCCCGCTCGGCGCGCCAGGACTCCCCCGGGGGTGCTCGGAGACCCCGGAGAGGAGGAGCGGGGAGGGGCGCGGGGCTCTCCCAGGCGGCGAGCTGTCCCGGAATTTGAAGACCGGAGAGGCAGCTGGTTCCTGGCCAGGACTCCTGATTCCTTCTCAGATGGAAACAGTTTCTCCAGGTGAACCTGCTGGAATTCTCAGTGGAGTCTCACTCGGGTTTAGCCTCCTGGTACATTTAACCGAGGCCGCATTTATCCCCGTGAGAGGAGGAAGGTGCCAAATGGAGCGGGGCTCTCGGTTGCAGAACACGGTAAGCTGGAGACGAAGGTGACATTGCCTGGGGCTGGGGTGAGGTGGTGGGGCACAGATTTCACGGGACCCTCCTCTCCCAGCCAAGATGGTGAAAGGAAGTTCGCCTTAGTCTTCCACCCCCGTTCACCCTCCCCAGGCCTTCTCTGCTCTATCTTTTCCCTGCCTCCACTCACAAGTTAAAAGGAAACGTTCCCCTGGGTGGGCGGGTGGTGCAGACTCCCTTATGCTGTTATTTTCGGCATGTTCAGGGGCTATGCCGGTCGCAGATGCCACAGTGCGACCTGAGATTTCCCATCGCCCCTCCTCTTCCCCCTCTCCCCCCTCTCCCTTGACTGAGCTCCCTGCTCCTCTCTCTCCTGATATAGCCTACTTTTCTTTCTTTATCATCCTCCTTTCTAAGTTTCCTTTTCTCTCTTCTAAAATTTGAGCCATAAGGCAGGGAGGGAGGCGGGAATGTTGTGACTGTAATGTACTGCTGGAGTGATACGGTGATGGTTGACGGTTTATGAAGCATTTATTCATCAAGCATTGTTGAGCAGTCACTCTGCCCACTTCTTCCTGTACTCAATGACCAGACCATTTTCTCCAGAATAAACTGCCCCCAGCTCTTCCCTGAGAACCTCTCTGCTTTCCCTAGGCTGCAGGAGTGGACATCTGCAGGACGCCAGGAAGAGGCGGGAGTGTCTTAGATACAGGCTAGTTGGGTGCCTCTATGCTCTCACTCCTTGGAGTCCTGATAACTAATCACACATTAATCATGTTAACCATTTATCAAGCACTCACTGTGTTTGTGGAATTGTTCTAAGAACTTTACAAGTATTCACTCATTTAAACCCCCTTAACAACCCCATGAAGTAATGACTACTATTATTTTTTACACATGAGATAGGAACGGAAGACTTAAATAATTTGTTCATGATCACACAACTCTTAAGTGGGGGAGCTGTGATTGGAACACAGAACATCAGACTCTGGATCACAACTCTTAATCTATTATATATCTGTGTCATTAGATATTTGTCCATCTATCTGAGATGGATGCGTGAACAAGGCAACCAGAATCCTTGGAGTTTGGATTTTAGTTAAGGGAAACAGACAATATATTCAGCAGATAGACTGGATAACTTCAGGCACTGGTAGATGCCACAAAGGAAAGAGAACAGAGCTTGTACTAGGGAGTGGCGACCTTCACGTGGAGAGTAGAGAGGGACATTCTCTTTGTGGTGGGAACTTTCAGGCTGAGACTTTAAAGCACTGAGGAAAGGCAGTACAAATAGCTAGTGAATGCGTACTAGTTATTAACTTTAGTAATTACGGGAATGCAAATCAGAGTCACGCTGAGTATCCCTTTGTACCCATTTGGTTGGCCTTGAATTAAGAAGTTTGAAAATATCAAGGGATTTAAGAGGGTGTAGATCTGCAGGACCTTCCAACATTGCTGACGGGAGTGTCAACTGGCACAATGACTTTGGGAAATGTTTGGCATTGTGCCCTAATTTGAACATTTGTACACCTGTGATCCAATTGTTCAACTCACTCCTAGATTTATATATATTAAAAACTCTTGGATTTGTTCAACAGGAGACATGTATATAAACATTCATAACAATCTGGTTTTAATGAAAGTCTGGAGAGAACTCTGATGCCCATCACCAAGGAATAGATGAACAGTGTAATATTTTCACAAAGAGGAATATTATACAGCAGTCAAAATGAATTAACTGGGTGACACATAACAGTATGATTGCATACAGGCTGTATAATATTAAGTGAAAATTGGCTGAAAGATTACATACAGCAAGACAATCCCATAATGTTGAAAATTAACGAGAAACCCTACCACTTAGGAATATATGTAGGTGCACATACAAAAATAGGAAATTTATATAAATACGAAAGCAAGAGAATAAGACTCTGAGATTTGTACTGGTGGTTACCCTTAGATGGGGAGAAGCCAGGTGACCATATGGTTCCTTAGGGGTGAGTCACTGGCAGGGTCTCACCTGAGTTTTGACTGGTAGGGCCAGGTCTGCTTATTACATTGTTAAAAATAACTTGTAAATAATGAAAGGTGACAGGCCATGCATGCAACTAACGAATGTAAATGATGAATTAATCATTAAGACTAACCGTGTTCTGTGCTGGAAAGATAGGAAAGAACAGAAGTAGACACCTCAGTCTGGCAAAGGGAGGCTGATGTTTCTCAGAATGGGGAGGGTAGCCAGAGTCAGGGTTGGCCAGCAGATCAGACAGGTGCTCTGGAACCAGATCTTGCAGAGCCTTGTAGGTCAAGCTAAAGATTGAAGTGTTTCAAGCAGAGAGTGAAATAGAATTGGATTTAAGGTTTTCAAAGGCTCCTCTGTGGCTGTGTGGAGAGTAGACGATGGGAAGGGCACTTGAGAGGCTGCTATAGTAAGAAAGGAGAGGAGATGGTGGCGTGGGTGCAGCTGTGTTTCTGCATGCTACTTACTGCATCGGGCACTAGCCTGGAAATCAAGTGGAGGTCAACATCTAGCTCTTGCTCCCTTGTCAGGCAATGTCCTATCACAGGGCTTTGAAGGCCTGGAGGAAGGGCACCGTTTTGAGATTTGCCCTCAGGGCTCTGTGGGTCAGCAGCACCCCAGGGGGAATCAGTGCCATGAGCGTGGACTAGAAGAGAAGTTGATGGACTCGGGACACATGTGGAAGGTAGAATGGTCAGGGCCTATTGATGGATAAGAGATGGGTGTTAGAGGAGTCAAAAGTGACACCTGCATTTTTTTTTTTAATTTGACTGTGAGGATATTGATGCTGTTTACAGTGAATGGAAAAAATCATATTTTAAGTATATTAATTTTGAAATTCTGTTAGACGGTCAGGTGTACATGTCAGGTAGGGAGTTTGTTTGAATGTGAACCTTGAAGGACAATCTGCAGCAAGAGACTTAAGTGTGGAAAGCATAAGCCTGTAGATGGTATAGTCCAAATTCCTTCACTTAAGTTGTCACTGTCAGATTGTGAATTCCCTGGGGGCAGAGGAATTTTGTCTTTTTAATCCTCAGAGGAGGGTAAAGTAGAATAGGTTATCCATAAATGTTGGTCCAATAGATACCAGAAGGATGCATCAACAGTGCAGAGGTGGACAAATTGAGGGACCGTAGAGGAAATGTCCTAGATGACTGGACCCTACCAGTGTCCAAAAGTTGAGTCTGTGTCCTTTCCAGTTCCTCCTGAGGCTGCAGCAAGTCTAACGGAGATGCCAACCCTTCAGGAAGATGTGACCCAGGGTCTTGGAGCCACTGTTCCATGTGGTACCCAGAGCTATTCAGAGCAGCCCCAAATGGCACAGACTAGAGAGTGAAGGGAAAGGATGGCCGGGAGAGCCCTGAGGGTCAGGGAGGCTAATGCGGAAGCACGGAGCTGGCACAGGTGCTCAGCCGGGAATGCAGCAGAGCTTGTTGGGGCGGGGACAGGTGAAATCAGCAAGAGGAGAGAGGACCCAGAGGCTGAACCAAAGGAAAGGCAAGGGAGTTGTTACCAATGGAGCCGCAGATTTGGTGTCAAGTCCAGCGTATATTATAGGCGCATTGATAATCCCCAGCTACCTGTCTTGGGGCTGGCCACAATCTTCTCTTATGCCCCAGGTCCACAAGACCTCAAGCTGTGCTGTCCTTTGAGGCCTGCCCATCTCAGATACCCCATCCCATCATCCTGCAGGGCCTCCTGAGCAGCACTGGCCCCCACAATACCCTCCAGAGCCAGGCTTGAGCTGACCTCCCCGACTACGTTTGTGCCTGACAAGGTTCTCCCATGCAGCCATTCCATCACTCTGCTGCCATCTAGTTCCCCAGCCACCACCCTTGCACACTGCAGTTCACGTCCTCTCTTTTCTTATCTGTCTCCTTCCTTTTGGCGATGCCCTTGTGTCTATTCACTGGTGTATCTCTGCTCCAAGCACAGAGACTGGCTTAAGGGACAGTGCACAGGGATTGTGAAAAGAAGGAGGAGGAGGAAGAATTCCCCTTTTTGTTTGGTTTTAAGATAATCAGGATGAGACCATCCCCTTCTCACTAAAGATAACACACACACTCCTCTCTTTCCTTGGACAGCTGGATACAGTATTGCTTAAGAATGTAAACTTTGGAATAAAATCAACTGAAATTCATTTCAGGGTGTAATGCAAATAGCTAAGGGGGGTCAGTTCTCTAAGACTCAGTTTTTTTCATCTGTCAAATGCAGAAAATAACAAACCTCCCTTATGTTGTCACTGTGAGTTTTAAAGAAGGTAGTGATGTGAAGCTTCTAAGCACAGTGCCCGGCATAAAATAGGGTCACTGTAAAGTTTAGGTATTGGGCTTCCTTGATAGCTCCATTGGTAAAGAATCTGCCTGCAATGCTGCTGCTGCTGCTGCTAAGTCGCTTCAGTTGTGTCCAACTCTGCGACCCCATAGACGGCAGCCCACCAGGCTCCTCCGTCCCTGGGATTCTCCAGGCAAGAACACTGGAGTGGGTTGCCATTTCCTTCTCCAATGCATGAAAGTGAAAAGTGAAAGTGAAGTTGCTTAGTCGTGTCTGACTCACAGGGACCCCGTGGACTGCAGCCCACCAGGCTTCTCCGTCCATGGGATTTTCCAGGCAAGAGTACTGGAGTGGGGTGCCATTGCCTTCTCCAGCCTGCAATGCAGGAGACCCCAGTTCAGTTCCTGGGTTCGGAAGGTCCATTGCAGAAGGGATAGGCTACCAAGTCCAGTATTCTTGGGCTTCTCTGGTGGCTCAGCTGGTAAAGAGAATTCCATGGACTGTATAGTCCTTGGGGGTCACAAAGAATCGTATACGACTGAGTGACTTTCACAGTTTAGATATTCTTATTTTCTAAGACGTTTAATTGTCAATGCCTCCTTTATTGACCAACTTCAAAGAAATGCTTCTAATTCTGAGAATCTAGGCTCCTTATCCAGAGGCACCTGTGCTGTGGCAGTGAGGTAGTAGGCATTTTTGGCAAAGGAAACATTTCCTGGGCATGTGGGCACTTGCTGTCTCATTCCTCACATTATGCCATGTAGTATTCCACTGTACATAATTCTTGGCCAGCCAGGAGTCTGAATAACAGCGAGGATTCAGAATTTATTCATTCAGCAGTTCATAAACTGTGATTGAATGGCTTACTATGTAAATGGAGATGCAGGGATGACTAAGACACAGCCCCTGCTTTCAAGGAAATCACAGTCTAGTTAGGAAGGCAGACAGATAAACTGATGATGACAATCCACCTATTCGTAGGATTGCTTCTGGTCCAGACCTCCACACCCCCGCTTCTGCGCAGCTCTGGCAAGAGTGGTGTCAATATAGTGATGTGGTCAGTCTGGGTCCTTGGACTCTTTAGTCAATAGAAACTGAGAAGAGGCCAGATGAGAATTTCAAGCAAGGCTTTATTGCGGTTCATGCTGCAGTACAAGGGAGTGAAAACAAGTAACAGGTGCCCTTGCTGGCTCCCCAGGAGGATGGGCTGGTTCCTTAAGTGGGGTGAGGGTAGAGTAGGTCCGCGGCTTGGGCTGGATGGGTGACTTAGGTGGCCAGCCCACACCTTTGGTGGTGCTTTGTGCAGGCATCATGCCCAGTATGCTGTTTTGTTTCTCCCACCTCGAAACAGCAGTTGGTTTGTGGCGTTTGTACCTTACTGTTTGTGATTTTCTCTGACTGCGCAAGCCACAGTTATTTTTAGTCCCTTATAGTTTCTTTGTATTCTGCTGCCAGAGAAGCCCTTTGTCCAGGTGCAAGCATGTAAAGGGTCCCAGGTCCCAGGCTGTCTTAGTAATAGTGATGGTATTTGCAGATATATTTACAATGTACAAATTAGGTTTGGGCTTCCCTGATAACTCAGTTGGTATAGATTCCATCTGCAATGCAGGAGACCCCAGTTCAATTCCTGGGTCGGGAAGATCAACTGGAGAAGGGATAGGATACGACTCCAGTGTTCTTGGGCTTCTCTGGTGGCTCAGCTGGTAAAGAATCTGCCTGCAGTGAGGGAGTCCTGGGTTTGATCCCTGGGTTGAGGAGATCCTCTGGAGAAGGGCAAGGCTACCCATTCCAGTATTCTGGCCTGGAGAATTCCATGGACTGAATAGTCCATGGGGTCGCAAAGAGTCAGACACAACTGAGTGACTTTCACATTCACATATCAGATTCACTTTGAATTTTTTCACTTGATTTTCATAACAACTGTATAAGGAAGGTAGTGATCACTACTCATTTTATGAATGCAACCTAAGACTCCATTGAACAGTTGTGTCTACGTAAGTCAGGCTGTCTTGGGCCATGATCTGTCCTTCCAGCCTCTCCCATTGTTCCCGTGCAGAGGCTTGTCAAGTTCACCACCCTTGTAGACCGGGGTTTAGTCATGATTCTGAGTTTTTCTCCTTAGGTTTGACGGGCAGTTTTCGCTTCCCTGTTGGGACCTGTGTTCTCTATAGACTTACACTGATGACTGATCCCACTCAGTTAGCCTTGTGCTACCCTTCTGATCTCTAGGACTCCATCGTGGTACTGGCCATTGGCCGAGAGGCAAAGCCCAGGGGAGGGTGGTAACAGCATCCCTGAGAAAGGGACAGGCACTGTGTTCATTAACTGTGCTTTTGCAATGGGAAAGTGGAGGAAGTGACAGAAGAATCTTTTTGTTTCCCAGTTCCACAGCGCTTTGATTCAGTCAGTTGTATTCCTGGATGTTTCTCCTAAAAAGGGAAGGAATATAGGAGTTACTTGAACCTCTTTAAAGATGGAATGACTTATTTACACTTTCTCAGAGATGTTTTCACTGCAGTTAAGTCATTTATGAAATTTGTAGGCATCTTCTGATACAGGTTACATCATTGATTGAAATCTGCTTATGGTTATTTACACAAATAATTTTATGTGTTTAAATTTGCTTTGGGAAAGTAAAATCTCACAGACTGGTCCTGTGACTATAACATGGAAGAGTGAATTTGTAGCTGAGAAAATGTGTTTTTGAAATCTATTGTGTTTTCCATCTTTGTGAAAGATGTTATTCGTTGTTTTTGCTGCCCACAGAATGTGTGGGTGGGGCATCTCAGACACCTCCTGCCAGGCCTGCAGTGCAGCAAGAGGATGGTTTTGCCTGTAGCAGTTCAGAAATACTGAAGGAACAATCTCCTGCCCAGATCTCTAACCAGGATAACTTGGATTAGATTATCTTGTGGTGGAGAGGGGGATTGGTTAACTGGTCATTTTTTTTTAAATTTAAATATGACATTTGTAAAACACATGATAAATAAAAACCATAATTTATCAAAGGTGAGTTTTCAAAAGGGATTTTAAAATTCCATTTGCTTCAGTGTATTGAAGATCAAGCTATATGTTAATTGACTGGTAAAGATATACTACTAAAATTTTTGTTCTATATTCAGGGAGACTGGTCTGAATTTGTAAAAGGTCTGAGCCACAGTGTGAGTGCTTTATTAAATATCTTTGTTATACTTTCAGTTCATGCAGTATTAGTACCAGCAGAGCGAATTGGATGAGAATTTCCTCATGTACAGGTAAAATTCATACAGACTTGTTAAAATCAGTTGAATATAAACAGATTAGTCCTTCAACAAATCTCCTTTTGTTTCAAAGTGGTTAACATTTTAGGGTGTTAATTTGCTCAGCAGAACTTGTCATTGTTCCTAAATAACTTCAGTTCAAGAGAATTCAACAGAAACTACTTTCTAAATTACTGAAACCTAAATGATTTTTACTGTAAATTGAAATTGAAAACCAAGCATCCAGTCCCAGAAAAGGCTGATTTTCTGCTTAACTTTAAGGAAAAGGTTTTTTTTTCCTTTCAGGTTGGAGAAAAAATTATCACCTGACTTGGAACCGACAGTTTTGATGTGTTCTAGAAAAGAAGAGCCATACCAACTCCAAACAGCTGTGCTCAGCACACCTCTCATTCCAGACCCCAGCCTCTATTGTTAATATAAACAATTTTTATACAGCCCCTCAGATAAATGGCTGGCAAAAACTATGCCCAAAATGTGATTATCATGTATATGTCTGAAGATACTGGCTGCCCTTGGTCAAGGCATCTCTGGCAAATTAGCAGTGAATCTTTCTGGTTTGTGTTTTATAATTTTTCTGAAAATAGAAACTGGTCTTGCCTCATGTGGAATGGTAGAGATGGAGATGAAAGCATGACAAGCGAGACCAGTGCTTCTCAAATTCCTGTTTTTCAAAACACAGATTTCTAGGCCCTAACTTCAAAGGTCTGTCTAGTCAAGGCTATGGTTTTTCCTGTGGTCATGTATGGATGTGAGAGTTGGACTGTGAAGAAAGCTGAGCGCCGAAGAATTGATGCTTTTGAACTGTGGTGTTGGAGAAGACTCTTGAGAGTCCCATGGACTCCAAGGAGATCCAACCAGTCCATTCTGAAGGAGATCAGCCCTGGGTGTTCTTCGGAAGGAATGATGCTAAAGCTGAAACTCCAATACTTTGGCCACCTCTTGTGAAGAGCTGACTCATTGGAAAAGACTCTGATGCTGGGAGGGATTGGGGGCAGGAAGAGAAGGGGATGACAGAGGATGAGATGGCTGGATGGCATCACTGACTTGATGCACATGAGTCTGAGTGAACTCCAGGAGTTGGTGATGGACAGGGAGGCCTTGCATGCTGCAATTCATGGGGTCGCAAAGAGTCGGACACGACTGAGTGACTGAGCTGAACTAAACTGAATCTCAGATACTGTCTGTTAGAATTTTTCAAGATCCCATTTTTAACAAGGAGAAGGCAATGGCACCCCACTCCAGTACTCTTGCCTGGAAAATCCCATAGACGGAGGAGCCTGGTAGGCTGCAGTTCATGTGGTCGAGAAGAGTCAGACATGACTGAGTCACTTCACTTTCACTTTTCACTTTCATGCATTGGAGAAGGAAATGGCAACCCACTCCAGTGTTCTTGCCTGGAGAACCCCAGGGATGACGGAGCCTGGTGGGCTGCCGTCCATGGGGTTGCACAGAGTTGGACATGAATGAAGCGACTTAGCAGCAGCAGCAGCATTTTCTAACAAGCTGTCAGGTGATCCAAATGCTTGCACGTTCATGGACCACACTTCAGGCAGCACTGGCCTACATCATTAATTTCAAGGAAGCATAGGTGTTAACACTGAGAATGCAGTTCAGAAACAAAACTCACAAGAACATGACTCCCCTTGCAGAGGGAGGGAAGGCAATGCTAGTATGACCAGCTATCCAGTTGGGCCTCGACTGTCTTGGTTTTAAAACTGAAAGTCTTAAACTTTCAGGCCAACTAGAAGATTGGTCATCTTCCAAGGCAGACTGGGCTGGTGTATCACAGTAGCTTTGTGGTACATTGAAGTGATGGGTGTTTGGCTTGAATTTTAAACCCAGTAAAAGCCAAAGAATGCTGTGAATTGACATGCAATCACATGCAACTAAGGATTGCCAGTCAGCATCTTCAGCTTTTCTAAATCTCTTATAAGTTGTAGTGGGATGGGTGTTTCTAAACTTGTGTGCATGTTGAAATCACCTGGCAAACTTAAAAAAAAATAACAGGATACCTGTGTTCTACCCTCTCCTACATTGTGAATTAATTGGTTTAAGATGTGAACTGGGTGCTTCTCGATTTGAAAGGTCCCCAGGTGATCCCAATCTGTAGGCCAGTGGGGGCGTCACTGTGGTAGAGTCTTCGAGATGGCTGCCAGCGACACACCTCCTTTCTGCTCTCTCCCTGGTTGTCAGGAGGTACATCAGTTTTCCGTCTTTTGACATGCTTTGAACAGTGAAATTTAATGACAGTGAAATCTGGGGCTTGTAGCCTGGTAGCACTGGGTTCCTCTCTCTTGGAAGCCAGCCTCCTTGTGAGAGGTCTGGCTGTTCTGAATTTGCTGTGAGGAAGCCCCAGCTTGCCTTGGGGAGAGCAAGTCGCTGTGTGAAGGAGCTGGGCACATGTATGTGAGAGGAGCTTTCTTGGACCTTCTAGTCTGGTCCAGCTAACAGCTAAATTTGGCCAAGTGAGTGACCCCAGTTGGTGTCACCAGGATTTTGAAACCGTGCTGGCAAGCTCCCCTCCTCTTTGCCTTAAGTCATTTCATTTTGGGTGATTGGTTTTGGAATAATATATAGCTGAAACACAAGTGTATTTCTTGTACTTATTGCTAGCAGTAATGCAGAGGAGGCATTTTGGAAGGTTCTGTGTGAATGAGGAATGACTTGTCATCCCGATCAAAGTACGATGCAAACTGAAACCATATTGCTGAATATTTGAAAGCGAAAGTGAAGTCACTCAGTCATGTCCGACTCTTCGCGACCCCATGGATTGCAGCCTACCAGGCTCCTCTGTCCATGGAATTTTCCAGGCAAGAGTACTAGAGTGGGTTGCCATTTCCTTCTCCAGGGGATCTTCCCGATGTAGGGATTGAACCCAGGTCTCCCACACTGCAGGCAGATGCTTTACCCTCTGAGCCACCAGGGAAGGGGAAATAAAAATTACCATGTTAATAAAATTATTAGTGATATGACAAAGATTTCACTGTTGGTATGGTAGTAGCTTCAACCTTCTCTTAGGTTTTCTGGAAAGCAGAGCCCCAGACCATGCTTAGAGCACTATCAATTGTTCTGGGCTGTGCAACCCAGGGGATGAGGGTGATGAGGCACAAGAGCGCGTGATGTGATTCTGTGTAATGCTATGTATCGCCACACCGGCTGCGGTCTAAAAACATGGAGCTGTGCTAAGACACACTGTGTCACTCTGCGCTGTCTCAGTGTTCGGGCTCCCCTGGAAGCATTGCAGAAAGGAACAAAACCTTCGTGTAGTGCACAGAAGAGAAAAAGAGAAACAGCTTCCCGGCTCCTTCTAATTTCATTTCTCACTGATGAAATTCACACAGTACATTATTTTTCCCAGGTCTAAAAGCAGAGGTGCCCAGCTTGTATGTGAATGAGATGCTCGCCGAGAGAGAGAGGAGGAAGGGGTTGAGGGAGTTTGAGAAAGTGCATGATCTTTTTCTGTACTTTTCATTTGTTTGCTTGTTTTTACTAAAACATACTCTGAGGTATCTGACTTTGATGCTCTTTTTGCAAATTACAAAATATAATTTGTTTTGGCAAATTATGGCCTTCCCTTGTGGCTCAGTGGTAAAGAATCTGCCTGCAATACAGGAGACCCTGGTTCAATTCCTGGGTCAGGAAGATCCACTGGAGAAGGGATAAGCTACCCTCTCCAGTATTCTTGGGCTTCCCTTGTGGCTCAGCTGGTAAAGAATCCGCCTGCAATGCGGGAGAGTTGGGAAGATCCCCTGGAGAAGGGAAAGGCTACCCACTCCAGTATTCTCTCCTAGAGAATTCCATGGGGTCGCAAAGAGTCAGACAGGACTGAGCGACTTTCACTTCACTTCACACTTGCAAATTACATTCTGAGGCTGAAATGATCCATTAATGTAGATTGTCATCCTGCTTTTAGTCATGTGCTCAGTATCAATTCCAGTACAAATACAGCATTAGTCTTGACTGCTCTTCCCTTTCAATAATCTTACTGAACACCACCATATCCCTGGACATTTGCAAAAGTCAACTCCCAAAATTTTGTTTTTATTTTACTGTTAGGCAGAGCCCAGTCTTTTCTCATATAGAATGGAGTGTGCGTGCTTTCTAACCTTGAGAGAAGCCGGACGCCATTGAGCTGTCACTTCTGGACACCTATCCTTTTTGATGAGCTGTTAACTCTTTTTCTAGTCAAGTTTTTTTTGCAATAGGGAAAGAGACGAGGAGCAAAAACATGCCATGTTTAGTTATTTCATGAGGCTAGTAGTTCCTGAACATTGAGGGCTTTATGTAACTGATAGCACTGTATTTTGCAACCCAGTCCCACTCTAGTTGAAGGAGCCATTATGTAACAGAGTCAAAAGCCTGTTGAACAGATTGAAGGATTTATTGTCAGTGTATGATTGGGATGAGGGGCTTGTTCTCACTAGTTTCTCATCAGTTTGCTGCTGATCTTTTTTTTTTCCTTTCAATTGTCTTTATGTATGTAAGTAGCAAAGATCATCTAACTTCAAAAGGAAGGCAAATGAATCTTGTCTATAATTAAAGTCTGTGAAGTTAATCTGGCCATTGCCTTTCTTGTGGACAGGAAATCTCCCCTCCTATTTCCCATGACTGAGGTGATTGATTGACTAGATCTGGTTGTCAATTTTTCTTCTTTACTTGGGGCATGGAGAGGTGGACTTCCTCTCATTTTTATAGAAATATTACTAAGTACTGAGTATGGGAAGACTCATGTGCCATCAGTCATGTTATAGAAATTGTGGAACATCTCATGCCTTTGTTCCCTCCCCCTGTTGCAAAGTCCTAAGCCTATAATATCGTTGTTTTCCAGTGACAATTCCTAGATTCACCTTATTCACAAATGCAGGAGATTTGGCATGCATTTAATATCCAGATAGTCTATGCTTCCTATGAGGATGGATTTTCCAAATGTTCCCCTCAGCAAGTGGTAGATCTTTGGACTTATTTTTTTCTGTTGGAGGGAAGGTATACTCTGTCTGTGAACACACAGAGAGGTGTTGTTTTATTTAAGACTCTTAAGTGAGTGAAAGATGTTAGTTCAAACTGGCTCAAATAAAAAATAATTTCTCGGCTCACATAAGACAAAGGGTGTGGATAGGACCAACCTTATCCAGGAGTCAAGCAACGGTATTATAGAGAGTTTTCCTTTTTTCTACTTTTATCACTAACTCTTGATTCTTTGTGTGTGTGTACCACGGCATGGTGGCTTCCTGCCATGCACCAACAGATCTAAGCTTTACCTCTAAATTTTAGTTTTGTTTAACACAAATTTTAAGATTGAGTTTAAAAGGATGAGTCATGTTCAGATTTGGGAGGAATTTGAGAATGTAAGAGAAGTGATTTCCCAGGGAAATTCAAGAAGCTGTACTGGAAAAATGGAAAAATAGG
Organism: Ovis canadensis; assembly: GCF_042477335.2. Lineage (NCBI taxonomy): Eukaryota > Metazoa > Chordata > Mammalia > Artiodactyla > Bovidae > Ovis > Ovis canadensis. The sequence continues at coordinate 15,439,925 of NC_091251.1, forward strand.
CCATTCTAGTAAAAAGAAAAAATAAAAACAAATACCAGTCAGTTCTTTAGGAAAGGGACCCACTACCTCCTAGATGCAAGACTTTAGCTTTGAGAACTCATTTGCCACATTTTGTCAGTTATCTGAAAATGGACCCAAGTTTCAGGAATAGACTCATATTAACTGAGCCCAGAGAGACTGTATTCTCCTGTAAGCTTACTGAACCCTCTTGACAGTCTTTATTCTAATAGGATATACATGATCAGATTTCTGCTTAATAAATTGTGAACAGTTTAGTTTTGATTACCCATCATAATGCTCAGTTAACAGTATTTTTAGATTCACTTTAATTATAAAATTTTGGTTAGAAAGTAATAATGTAGAAAATTGGAAATGAATGCAAATATATAATTCATTTAGTTAAAATCAGCTGTAATTTGACTACTTTTTCTTGTCTTTCTATGTGTGGGTGTCTAAATCCTATTCCCCCGACACGGGAGTCAGAATATATTGTATATAACAGTTGATTCTTGCTTTATTTACTGCTGTTTCATTTGAAAGCATCTTTTCATATCATTTCTCTTCACTTTGTAATTGTTGTTCAGTCATTAGGTTGTGTCCTGACTCTTGTGACTCCATGCACTTACATGATAATAATGGCTGTTCTCAAAATTTTCATTCACTTATTTTATAGACAGAATTTTATTCTCACAGATCCTTAATTGTACATTGTGTGTTGTTTTTACAAATGTAAAAGAACGAGATGTGTTTTACTTTAAACGGATAGAATCACATTTATTTTACAAACAAAAGGTAACTTCTTCTAGGAGGGACATTTTTAGATACATTCTTAATTAGGAAATATTATAACCAAGTCACAGAGAACATGGTTGGATGGTTAATTATCACAATATTGTTAAGTACATTTCAGTTCAGTTCAGTCGCTCAGTCGTGTCCGACTCTTTGCGACCCCATGAATCGTAGCACGCCAGGCCTCCCTGTTCATCACCATCTCCCGGAGTTCACTCAGACTCACGTCCATCGTGTCTGTGATGCCATCCAGCCATCTCATCCTTGGTCGTCCCCTTCTCCTCCTGCCCCCAATCCCTCCCAGCATCAGAGTCTTTTCCAATGAGTCAACTCTTCGCATGAGGTGGCCAAAGTACTGGAGTTTCAGCTTTAGCATCATTCCTTCCGAAGAAATCCCAGGGCGGATCTCCTTCAGAATGGACTGGTTGGATCTCCTTGCAGTCTGGTTATTAAAATTGTTTATAAGTTTAATTGAAAAAAACTTTTACATGAAATATTCTAATGAATGTATTTTGTATAACAAATGTACTTAGCCTCAGGGACAATCATCCTTGAAAGATAGCTATAAACTATATCTCTGAACATTACTTGCAAGATTTTATCCCTTTTAGAAGACAGACTTGTGCAGAAACTCAACTTTAGCTTTTAAGATAGAGAAGAAATATGGATTTAACAGAAAATTTATGATCACAGAAAAATGTTATGACTACCTGTGGTTTGCAGTCATAGCAGACTCTACTGATTCACTGTTCAGGTCAGCCTAGCCCTGCGTGCACCCTGGGCCACAGATCTGCAACCACAACTGACCAAGTTTTACCCTGTTTCCATGGGTAAAAGCTTAGGGTGCTGTCAATTCTGCTGTTTCACATTCCAGTCCCCCCTCCCCCGCTGCCCCTCATACAGGATAGACTGACAAGGGAGACTTCAGAGACTCTGCCTTGCTCTGGGATGCTGGAGGGGCTGGTGACAATCTAGAGGAGTGGAGAGGAATTTAATATATTATGAAATGGACGTTGACTAAAGAGAGATAGGAGAGCAGGAGCCTGTGGATAAACTGCTTGCCTTTTTTTAATTTAAACAGGAAGAAAACCCAACTTTATTCTTATGTATATTAGAGTTCACAAAAAGAGTAGCTAGTAAATGGCTTAACTTAGAAGCTTTTGTATTAATGTCACAAAAGGAAAGAAAAGGGGAGAAGAAGTTTCTTTAGGATGAAGAAATTGATTTCTAAGGGAATAAACAGGAGATGGAATAGCTTGTGATAACCACTGCTTATGGTTATCATCAGTGGTATTTTCCATCTTTCTCAAGGCTACAAAGACTCTCTCAGACCAGACAATCCTTCTCTTGCCTGCAGACAATTCTAAGATGCAGGAATCTGTCCTCATGTGGAGGGGAGTGGAGGCCCGCACAGCCTGCATGTCCAAGTGGAGCCGCTGTGGGCTCCTTTGCTTACTCCGTCATGTTTATTCTTTTTTCCTGCCTAACTCTCCCTTCCTCAAGATTGCCGCCCACTGCCTCCACCCCCACCAGGAAAACTTGCATGCAGTTTGTCTCTCATCTTTTTATGGTAAATACGTAAACAAGTATTTGTTTCTCTCCAGTTTTTAAATACTGTTGAAGATGAAAACCTTCAGCTATAGATTTCCAAGGCTTTTAAACCATTTAGTAGGATTCATGGTGATATTTTTTTTCTTTTCTTTTTTATTTGCCCATAGCATTCTGAGGCCAGCCTTATTTTCCTTTTCTCTAAGATCTTTCAGGTCTCCACAATGACCATTTATATCACAAGCCGTAAAAAATTTTCAGTAATAGGATGAACATCTCAAAATCACTGCACATTGTTTTGGACCGCAAAGCCTAATTCCCTATTCCTGCCTCTAGAGGTCGTGAATTGGCTCTGGGGTTAGCCCCGAGTGACACTGGCTTCTAGGGTACACACCATCATAGATCCAGTCCCGTCACGTTGTCACACCCTCTTCAGTTAATCTCAGCTAAAGGCCAGAGATACAGCAGCGGGAGCGCAGGTGACCATGGTGTGCCCCAAAGATATCAGTGAGAGAACGTTTCATAGAGTTATAACTTAGATTTATTGAGAGCTTGATTTACTGAGAGTATGAATGCATCCTACTTTACCCAGTTATTTATTTCTGAGTGCATTCTGGAGAGGAACCTCAAACATTTTACCCAGATGCCTTTTATTTTCACTGTGTTGCTGATAATTTTGGGGAACAACCATCAAACTAGGCTCCTTTTCCTTAATAGTCAGCATATCTACTTTTTATCTCTGCTTTCCTCTGATAGTTTAGGCTATCATTAATTTTCTCAACCTTGTTGTTGTTGTTCAGTCGCTCAGTCATGTCTGATTCTTTGCGACCCCATGGACTGCAGCATGCCAGGCTTTCCTGTCCTTCACCATCTCCTGGAGCTTGTTCAGAGTCATGTCCATTGAGTCAATGATGCCATCCAACCGTCTCATCCTTGTCGTCCCCTTCTTCTGCCCTCAATCTTTCCCAGCATCAGGGTCTTTTCCATTGAGTGGGCTCTTCACATTAGGTGGCCAAAGTATTGGAGCTTCAGTATTAGTCCCTCCGAGGAATATTCAGGATTGATGTCCTGTAGGATTGACTGGTTTGATCTCCTTGCAGTCCAAGGGACTCTCAAGAGTCTTCTCCGACATCGCAATTGAAAAGCATCAATTTTTTGGCGCTCAGCTTTCTTTATGGTCCAGCACTCACATCTATACATGACTACTGGATTCTCAACCTTAGACTCTAGTTATTATCTGCTGACTAGTCTTCCTACCAGTCTCACCAGCTTTCTATCTCTGGGCCATCATGCCATCATGACCTCTTTTGGAATGGAATCTATTCATGCACTCTCTGCTTCAACCTTTCAGATGTTCCCATAGCTTCTGTCCTAACTCACCAGCAGGGCATATGAGGCTCTCATGCGTTCATTTCTGCTACTCTCTCGCCTTCTCTTTCACTGCTCAACTGGAAAGATTTTCATGTTTCTGCTGCACTTCATTACTTATTATTTACCCAATGAGCTCTGCTTTTACCTGTACTATTCTTTCTCTCCTGTTTTCCTCTTTTCGGTAATGCCCACACTTCCTTCAGGAGCTAGTCTCAGCATCTTCCCAAAGGAGTTTTTCTGCTTCTTAAAGGGGCCAGTTAGCATGTAAGTGAGAGTTAGCTTGGTGAATTGCCATACACCAGGAATCAGCACTTGTTTCAGCACGTCCTGAAACTAGTATTTTGCCAGTGTCTTCAGCAATGCACAGTATCCTCAGAACTGGTGCTGACTAATCAAACTCATGGAGACAAAGCTGTGAGCTCCGGTGGTAATTCGTTAGTTTTATTTGTCAGCTATAACTACAGCCAAGTGTGATGCTACACGTATGTGTCCCTGAGTGAGACAGACTGGAGTTCATGTTTACTAGTGTGTGACATTAGGCAGGGCACCAGACCTCTCTAAATGTTAGTGTATTTGCATGTAGGATTGTGGAAATTATACTTTTTATTTCTGAGAAGCGTGAAGAATTAATGCCCTTTTCTAAATTCTAGTCATTCATGCAGAAGTTAATGAGATTTTCCAAGTTCAAAGACTCCGTCAAGGGTAGACCCAGGTTTGGAACTCAATTAGTATGACTCAAATCCATGTGCATCACCACCTGCCGTAAATAGTTTTCTTAACTACTTCTTTTAACATTAACTTCGTGTAAAGTAATGATTTTTTTTTAATCATAAATTTTGATTCACTAGCCAGATACATGTCTTATAGCATGTGTGTATTATACATATAAATGTATGGAGAGAGTAACATGGAAACATACATTATCATATGTAAAGTAGATAGCCAGTGGGACTTTGCTGTATGACTCAGGGAACTTAAACCAGGGCTCTTGTAACAACCTAGAGGGGTGGGATGGGGAGAGAGGTGGGAGAGAGGTTCAAGAGGGAGGGCACATAGGTATACCTATGGCTGATTTCATGTTGATCTTTGGCAGAAACCAATACAATAGTGTAAAGCAATTATCCTTAAGGATTGGGAACTCATGTACACCCATGGCTGATTCATATCAATATATGGCAAAACCAATACAGTATTGTAAAGCAAAATAAAGTAAAAATAAATTTAAAAAAATAAAATAAATTTTAAAAATTGAAAAAATAATTGGTTACAAATAATAGTATCTACTCTAACTTGTTTAATCAGGAATAATTTTTATTAAAGCATGTTAGGTAGCTCCCAGTGTTTCTAGAAGGCCAGGAGAATCAGCCTGGAGGATAATAATGCAGAACCCTGGTACTAAGAAGCACACAGACAAGAGACATACCCCAAACCACCAAGAAATACTATTTGGCAGAAGCACCATTGTTCCATTACAACTGCCCCAGAAGTATCTTCACCACCCTCTAGCTTGTCAGGAAATCTGAACTCCCACTCTGAGCTGAAAAAAGAACATAACATTGTTCATTCCCACAGTGAAATTTTGTGAAGGTTTCTCTGAAAAAAACTTAGGTCACATGCTTGCATCGCAGTTGCAGGAGGTTGCAAGAAATGTATTTTGGTTCTCTGACCTCTAGGAGACTGAAATAGGGGTTAAGTCAAAACTGCACTATCTGCCACAGTAAAAAATAAAATAAAATAAAGTTCATTGATTTAGCACCTTAAATCTTTAGAGACAGAGTATATGTATTGTATTTGCAAAAAAAAAAAAAAAGAAAAAAATGTTTCCATGGTGTTGGATATGCAGAGCTCTGAATAAGTGGTGATGTGACGTCACTGTTACTCTTCTGTTGGCGTTCCAGCCTCTTCTCTGAGAGGCACCAGCACACCGGTGGCCCAGGTTCTCCTTAATATATTCACACCCATAAGTCATAGTCTGTGAGATGGGATGATGTCTTCATGAAGCACATGGACTTTGGAGCCCAAGTGCATGGGTTCCAGTCCAGAGTCTCTCATTGCCTGGCTCCTTGAACTTGAACCGTTAACTTCTCAGTTTACTCATCTGTATCATGGAGGTGATGGTACATTAGGTAGCAGCAAAGACAAATAAGTTGGTATTTTCCAAATATTTAAAATAGTGCTTAAAAATAAGAGGTATATAAGCGTTTTTAGATAAATTACATGCTGCTGATAATGTCTATGTTCAGATCATTAGAGCAGTTTGAATCCTCTACCCGTGATCTTATTTATAAGCAAATGATGCATGGTGACCATTGCTCAGTCACAGTAATTTTCTCTGGTCGCTCATGAGGAAGAGGTAACTTTTGTTACAGTTTATACGCATTGGCCCTCCAATATACAATTTTACAAGTAGGAAATCAAAATGACCATACTGGAATATTCTCATCAGTTGTGTCCCAGAGGTTTAGTCTGAGGAGCACATCATTCTCTCTGCTGAAGACCAGGGATAAGCATGTGGATTATCTTTAACTGGCTTGATCACGGTGACCATCATTCATTTTCAAGATGTGTTTATTTTTGAGTAACTTGTCATCTACGTAGTCTCTTGATAGAGTCACTCTCTCCCTATAAATCATCATTGCAAGCTTTATCCTGATTGTTCAACCAGCATAGACTTCATCGATGGCTCCTCGTTACTGTAACCTCTGTTATAACTTCCTGTTACAGTAACCTCTTTTGGGAACCTGATTCAATGTGGATTCAAAAGAGCCATACCATTTCCTGTCCCACAAAGCTGATAACACTCAAATCTAAAGCTTCTGCTCACCCTTACCTTTCCATCGCCACTGTCTCTCCTGTAGAAAATAGACATGTGTCAGCTGAACAGCCAGAGAAGGCGATGGCACCCCACTCCAGCACTCTTGCCTGGAAAACCCCAAGGATGGAGGAGCCTGGTGGGCTGCAGTCCATGGGGTCACATAGAGTCGGAAATGACTGAAGCAACTTAGCAGCAGCAGCAGCTGCTGAGCAGCACGTTTAAGACTCTTCACTCCTTATATTTGCCTTTGAGATCCCTTGAGCTCAGGTCTTTTCAGCATTGTGTTCCTATTTTCTGGCACAGTGCCTGACCCATGGTAGATGTTCAATAACTTTTTATAACTAGGATATTGATAACTAGTACCAGGATCTTTATAACTAGTATATACAGATAAAGCTGTTCTTGCTGGGAGAGTCCCATGGACGGGGGAGCCTGGTGGGCTGCAGTTCATGGGGTCTCAGGGAGTGGGACACGACTGAAGTGACTTAGCACACACCCATGCATACGCCAATGAAACAAAATATTTTAAAAAGACTACTGCGCTTAAACATTGATTGTTCCCATAATAAAAGACAAAACCCAACAGTCTCTTTAAAAAATAAAAAGTACAAGATTCACATATAGAAATATAGTAACTCAAAATTTAAAATATTCAGTCAATGGAAACTATTCATATAAACATATTCGTAAATAACTTTCACTAAGCCATTTTAAAGCAGAAATCTGATTCTTCAGCTTTGTAGAAAGAAGGTACACTTACTCTACGCACAGATTCAAGAGAGACTGTCCTAAAGAAGGAATCTCTGCCTTCAGACAAAAACAGATGCCAAGCCCTCCTTGGAGGCAAGTGAAGAGCAGAGAAAACTGTCATGCACAACTAATGTGTCTGTTGCTCATAGTGGCCATCAATGTTTTCTCTGTGGGAACTCGTAATTATTTGGCTTTTCATAAAAAAGACAGAAAAGGGTTCAAAGAATTAGATATGATGACATGATTAGTACTGAAGAAATATATTTAGTATAAAATATCTAGTTGTGTTAAACTGCATTCAACACTTAAGTGCATAGATAGCAACGTCATGCCAAGATCATGATATCTGATTCCATCACTTCATGGGAAATAGAAGGGGAAAAATTCAAGAGTGATGAATTTTATCTTCTTGGGCTCCTAAATCACTGCAGACTGTGACTGCAGCCATGAAATTAAAAGACACTTTCTCCTTAGAAGAAAAGCTATGACAAACCTAGACAGTATATTGAAAAGCACAGGCAACACTTTGCCAACAAAAATGCATATATTCAAAGCTATGATTTTTCCAGTAGTTATGTACATATGTGAGAGTTGGACTGTAAAGAAGACTGAGTGCCAAAGAATTGATGCTTTTGAATTGTGGTGCTAAAGAAGACTCGAGAGTTCCTTGGACAGCAGGGAGATCAAACCGGTCAATCCTAAAGGAAATAAAACCCGAATATTCATTGGAAGGACTGATGTTAAAGCTGAAGTTCCAATACTTTGGCCACCTTCACATCAGGTGGCCAAAACCGCTGATGCTGGGAAAGACTGAGAGTAGGAGAAGGAGGCAACAGAGGATGAAACGGTTGGATAGCATTGATGACTTAATGGACATAAGTTTGAGCAAACTCCGGGAGATGGTGAAGGACAGGGAAGCCTGGCATGCTGCAGTCCATGGGGTCACAAAGAGCCAGACACGACTTAGTGACTGAACCACAGCAACATCCAGAGAACTTGAGGAATGCTGAGTAATGGGGAAGGGATTTATACATTGCCTGGTTTTTCATTCAAGAACAAACATGAAAAGAAAACGTTATATTAACCTGGTGAAATAATCACTGGCATTTCTATATTTTGGGTGGATTTTTGAAGCATAGTACATGGCTAAAGTAAAATTAAAAAGCACCAAATTATGCTGAGCTTCAAAGAAAAGCTTTGAGCAGGTAGCAGGGCCAAAACTTATCACATCTATCACTACAGTTTCTACAGGAGAAAATTGAGATTCAGGCATATTAAGTTTCTATGTTTAAAATCAGGTTGATTTAAGAGATGAGTAAGACTAGACCATGTATGTTACCATATCACTGCTTTTATCATTATGCTTTCCTTTAAGTTCTCACCATATGTTCACATTCTCACTTTGTGAGAAAAAAGTTTCATCCTTTTTTGTCCAAGAAGCTAGAGTATTAAAATCTGTCTGGATGCTGCAGAATTAAATAAACATATTAATTGATAGATCCCCATCATTCCTGTGGATTCCAGTCATTTAGGATTATGTAGAGATAAGTAATGTAAATGTCAAATAAAAGTAAAAGAGAGAAATTTAAAAAAAAAGGAAAACATTATTGAGTATTCATTTCAGTGATGGAAAATAAGCTACAATTAATACTTGCCTCAGTAAACAGTCACTAAATCAGACAACTTAGTTCTTCCCTTTGTACAGTATAATGTAGGATTTCATTTGAACACATTCTGGTGGTAGGAGGGAATTGTTTTTCTTTCAAGTTTCTCAGGATGGCATTTTAACAAAGCCTTTGACTGTGTGGATCACAATAAACTGTGGAAAATTCTGAAAGAGATGGGAATACCAGACCACCTGACCTGCCTCTTAAGAAACCTATATGTAGGTCAGGAAGCAACAGTTAGAACTGGACATAGAACAACAGACTTGTTCCAAATAGGAAAAGGAGTACATCCAGGCTGTATATTGTCACCCTGCTTATTTAACTTCTATGCAGAGTACATCATGAGAAACACTGGGCTGGAGGAAGCGCAAGCTGGAATCAAGATTGCTGGCAGAAATATCAATAACCTCAGATATGCAGATGACACCACCCTTATGGCAGAAAGTGAAGAGGAACTAAAAAGCCTCTTGATGAAAGTGAAAGAGGAGAATGAAAAAGTTGGCTTAAAGCTCAACATTCAGAAAACGAAGATCATGGCATCTAATCCCATCACTTCATGGGAAATAGATGGGGAAACAGTGGAAACAGTGTCAGACTTTATTTTTGGGTGCTCCAAAATCACTGCAGTTGGTGATTGCAGCCATGAAATTAAAAGACGCTTACTCCTTGGAAGAAAAGTTATGACCAACCTAGATAGCATATTGAAAAGCAGAGACATTACTTTGCCAACAAAGGTCCATCTAGTCAAGGCTATGGTTTTTCCAGTGGTCATGTATGGATGTGAGAGTTGGACTGTGAAGAAGGCTGAGCACTGAAGAATTGATGCTTTTGACCTGTGGTGTTGGAGAAGACTCTTGAGAGTCCCTTGGACTGCAAAGAGATCCAACCAGTCCATTCTAAAGGAGATCAGTCTGGGGTGTTCATTGGAAGGAATGATGCTGAAGCTGAAACTCCAGTACTTTGGCCACCTCATGAGAAGAGTTGACTCATTGGAAAAGACTCTGATGCTGGGAGGGATTGAGGGCAGGAGGAGAAGGGGACGACAGAGGATGAGATGGCTGGATGGCATCACTGACTCGATGGACGTGAGTATGGGTGAACTCCAGGAGTTGGTGATGGACAGGGAGGCCTGGCGTGCTGCGATTCATGGGGTCGCAAAGAGTCGGACACGACTGAGTGACTGAACTGAACTATCAACTCTCAGAATTTCTCCTGGATTTTAATAGAATTTCTACTTAATGTCCATAAAGTTTTCAAGGAAAAATTATGTATCAAACAAAATTTCTTCAGTGATTTTTCCACAGTGATTTCCTCAGTTTTCTGTGGGGATGGAAGGAAGGAATTTTTATTGAGCTTTAATTGGCATAGGACATTATATTGGTTTCAGGTGTACCTCATAATGATTAGATATTTTGTTTGCATATAGTGGAATGATTGCCGTGGTAAGTCTAGTTAACATGGATCACCTCACAGTGACAGTTTTTTTCTTGTGATAAATAAAAACTTTCACTCTCTTATCCACTTCCAAGTATCCAATGAAGCATTACTGACTTCAGTCACCATGCTGTACAGTGTATCCCATGACTTATTTATTTTTTAACAGGAAGCTTGTACCTTTTGCCCCTTCATCTGTCTCATCCACCACAGCTCCTGCCTCTGGAAGCCACCAATCTGTTCTTCTATGAATTTGGTGGGGTTTTTTTTAACTTTTTTCTTTAGATTTTATGTAAGTGAGATCATATCCTGTTTGCCTTTCTCTGACCTACTTCACTGAGTGTAATGCCCTGAAAGTCCATTAGTGTTGTCACAAATGGCAAGATTTCTTTCTTTTTTATGGCTGAATAGTATTCCGCTCTACATTTTGTCTATCCATTCATCCACTGATGGACGCTTAAGTTGTGCTTTTGTCTAACCTATTGTACGTAATGCTGCCATGAGCATGGGGCTGCTCGTATCTTTTCAGAGTAGTGTTGTCATTTCCTCCTGATAAATATCCAGAAGTGGAATTGCTGTATCATATAGCAGTTGTTTTTAACTTTTGCGGGAACATCTATACTGTTTTCCATAGAGGTTGCATCAGCTTAGTTTTCCACCAGTAGTACACAGGATTCCCTTTTCTCCATACTTGCTATTACTTCTCCTCACCAGTACTTGCTATTTGTTGTCTTTTTGATATTAGCCATTCTGGCAGGTGTGAGGTGATATGTTATTGTGATTTTGATTTGCATTTCCCTGATGGTTAGTGATGTTGAGCATCTTTTCATGTACCTGTTGGCTGTCTTTATGTCTTCCTTGGAAAATAACTGATTAGGAAAGCTAGGTAAAACTGATATGCTCTGGGCTTCTGAGTGATGGGACCTGTCTTGAGACCAGGCATCTCTTTCTGTATTATCTAAAATTTCATCAACAGAGTTAATCTCTCATGAATTTTAAAGGCTGTGGTATATGAGAGAGAGAGAGAAGGAAAGGGAGGATCTTTAAGGTAGCCTATTAAAAATGAAAACTTCCACAAGGAGACAAATAAGTTATAGTTAAAATAGTGACAAAAATCTCTATAGTTTATACAGTTAAAACAGAGAGGAAAACATCAAGAAGAACTTTTGAAAGTATAAATAGATCAGGGGCCAGAAGTGGACTTTGCTTGTTTTAAATTTGTTGAGAACCAGCATTTGTGGGTTTGTAAAGAAAAGTATTGCAGGTAATGATACTGGCCCATGTCCTCAGCCCCTCTCCATGCAGCTCTAGTCCAGCAAACTTCCTTTGAAGTATTCTCTATGTGGGAGACTGGTTCTATGTAAGATGAAATTGACTCAGAAGTTTTTTCAACTGCCCAAAGAAGTTAATACCTTCAGAAGGAGCTTGAGGACACTGTCAGAATTAAAAAGAGCTTGGTGACAATTTAACAATGAAAAGTCACTTATGAAACATCAGAAGAGCCAGACTCTGAAAATTTAAAGTGATCCATTGGAGGTTGTTTAAAATGCAAAATTCACTTTAATTTGAAAATGAATTGAAGTTCTTCAACTGTGTTCCTTGTAAAAGTCATTGGTTTGCATACTACCAAACCCCAAGATACAACAAGGCCAATTCATTTCTTCTCTGCCTTCCTTCCTGTCTCTATTATATCTAAACCCTTAGCACAGTATCTAGTACATAGTTAATTGGTATGAAATAGACATTAAATAAGTACTGTAACAATGCTCAGTTTAATTGCCAAACACAGATTGGAGATTGGAAAAAGCAGTATACATTACATAGTCATGTACTTCAGAGATTTAAAAATTCTAAATAACTGTGATTACTGATGAATTTCTTAAAGATGTCATTGAGGGACTTGCCTGAAGGCATGAGCTCAGAGGGTTGGATTTTGGAAGGCCGAGGATAATATGAGATACAGGAGCAAGCCATCCATGAGGAATTTATTGCATTTGCATTTCTACGTATAACTTCAGATGGAGTCCTATACGTTAAGCTAGGCTGACAATTTGCGGAAAAAAACAAAACCCTCCAAATTTCTCTTTGATCTTCAGGCTCACAAATTTCATTTATTATTGATATTTTACTGTTAAATGTGCTGTTGAGTAAAATTCAAGGGTAATTTCCCTTATTTACTTGGCAATATGAATTTGGGAGTAAAAATAAGGTCACATTATATATAAAGTTGCTTAGTCATGTCCAACTCGTTGCGACTCCATGGACCGCATAGAGAGTCCATGGAATTCTCCAGGCCAGAATACTGGAGTGGGTAGCCTTTCCCTTCTGCAGGGGATCTTCCCAACCCAGGGATTGAACCCAGGTCTCCCACACTGCAGGTGGATTCTTTACCAGCTGAGCCACAGGGGAAGCCCATGATCACATTAATAGGCACACATCTGTATTTCTCCTTACGGTAGGTTGTGCGAACGGCCCCAAATCCTTTCTCTCTTTTCACTCATACACATAGAATGTGATGTTAGCAGTCCTGTCATCAACAGGTGGAGTCCTTGTCCTTAACCCCTTCAGTCTGGGTTGGCTGTGTGACTGACTTTAGCCAGTGGGGCATTAGCACATGTGCCTCAAGAGTCTTGGAAACTGCTTGCCTATCAGGCTTGTGCTTTGCAGCGCAGGGCTCCTCACGTGAGGACACCTGGACACCCCCCCCCCCCGAGTGGGTGAGGTCCACACAGCACAGCTGGCCGCTTTCCTCCCCACGTGCACACGATCGGGCCCATGTGAGACACGCAGCAGGAGCATCCTGCCACGCTCGGCCTACCTCGTGAGCTTGGCAAATAGTTGTTTTCAGTGACCCGGGTAGGAATGATTTGTTATGCAGCGATAGATAAATACCACACCCTGGTCCTGCTGTGCGCGCATTCCACCCTTTTTTAAATTGCTCCTCGCTAGTTCTAGGGGTCCCCAGTGGACACTGCTAATGCTCTTCGAGGTATAATACCCTTGCCCACCATGACTCATCTGTGCTCCTCCTCTGTGACTCATGGTTGTTTGGTGCTGGTGTCTCTGGTGTGGTGGTCCATGCCCAGAGTGGGCAGCGCTTCTGCTGGTGACACTGCTGGCATCTCCCAGAGAGGTCCACACTGATGTGAGTCCAAGTCATTTTGGGACCTCTGCTGTTTCATAATTAGGGCAAAGGTGGGGGGATAATTGGATCAAAATCAGGGGAGATAGCATCTGAGAGCTGGCAGCACCTTAGAGATTTTTCCATCTTCTCATTCTACAAAAGAGGATCCTTGCACAGAAAGCTTTGTCACTGGCCCAAGGTCCCATGATATATGAGTGCCAGATCTGGGACTGGAACAGAAGTCTTCTCATTCCAGGTCTGGGGATTATTTCCATTCCATTCTCATCAGGCTTGCTGTTCTCACACCATTTAAGATCTTTCAAAAGTGGAATGTAGGTCTGGGGAAGACTTAACCAAGATGATAAATAAATATCTGGGGTATGCTGAATTATCTCTAGGAAATAATTTGATTGTAGTGTGATACAGGTGCCCATTTTCCTTTTAAAATTTGTGTCATCCTGTTTAAGTGACTGTTGCATTTGAGAAGTACTTTGGAGATGGAGCTACAACTTTGGCATTCCTGGTGATGTTTGGAGGCCTAAACGTCTTCCCCAATCAGCCAGGGTGGCAGGCAGTTGGAGAGGGGCTGCTCTGTGGGAACGTGCACCTCTACGTGCGGGTTCTACCTTAGTTCAGACACTGATGGCACCATGGAGCACACCTGGTCCACATGGGGGACCCCAGAACCCCCCACCCCACCCGCGCATTACTCAGACCTCACGTTAGGGTGAGGCTCAGTTCAGCAGGGAGAGGTCTGGGGTGCCGACAGCCACAGTTGCCAGACTGGATCCTGTGTTGCGGGGGTCCTGCTGTACTGTAGCAGTAACAGGGCATGTAGCATGCAAGACATTACATGTGCGAGGGTGTTCATATCCCAGGATCAGCCCTGCCCTGGACCCCGAGGCCCCGCAGCTCTTCTCTGTTCAGGTGACAGGTGGCCCCTTTGAAGTGTCCCTTTCCAGTTGACCTTCACTAAGATCATTGAGATTGGCTGTTGTGTGCAAAGCCCAGGATGGAGAAGCGGGGGGGCCGTAACCGTGGAGGAGAAGCGGGGGGCCGTAACCATGGTGGGAGGACACACGTGTGTTCTTCGGAAAGCCTCTGGCCACCCGGCTGGGGCAGATGGGCCGTCATGTCGAGGCATCATCCATAACGTGCTGCCAGACATAAAGCAGGGGGTGTGAATGGGGAAACTCGACTCTCCTCCAACCAGCGGGAGGCCTCCCTGTGATCAAGGATCAGAGCGGGGCTGTGGAGGTCTGCTGCCCTCCCCACTAGCCACTCTGTGATCAGACGTGGAGATCAGGAGAGACATCACTTGCTGAGGCAGATGTATTTGTCTTCGATGTATTTTTAAAGCATTCCCAAGCCTTTCTTTCTGGGCATGTTCTTTCATCTCTGATGTTGGTTTAATAGTGCTGCTTCCAGTAAGGAAAAGAAATATGAGGAAAATGATCTGTACATCTACAGTGCAGATCGGGAGACCATTCATCGAGTGGCTGTAGCACCAGGAAAATGAGGGCAGTCTAGTCATAACATTTCAATTTCAAGCTTCTGGTGGGTATTAAAAAGTGATTAAAAGGGACTTTAAAAAATAATGGAAAATACCTTAAGGGTCTTGCTTTAAATTGGAAATCCAAATTGAAAATCATATCAATGATTTAAGGTAAATTAGAATATGGAACACATGGGCCCCACAAAGCAGTGAATTGAGAACAGGGGCTGACTCACCTCTCTCCTGGTAACATGTGAACTAGGAGAGCTTTTCTTTCTTGGCTTGATATTCCTTTGCAGACATGAATTAGCATGTATTTGGTCTTTATTCAGTTCCTAAGTGGGGTTATGATTGAGCTGGTCACTAGGAAGACAGGAGACAGGATCTTAGGGGGTTGGGCATATTTGAGGCTGGAAATAGTAAGAAGGCAGGAGTGTCTAGGAAGAAAGGACAATCCATCCGGGCTCCTTTCCCCATGCCCCTCACCCTGATAAGGACACATGATGAGCCGGGCATCAGATGATCGTGCAGCTTTCTCAGACAGGCAAACAGAAAGAGATCAGTTCCCATGGGGATGAGATTTTACGAAAGAAAAAGTAGTTGAGCCTCATGGGCTCCTCAAAGATGAAGATGAATATATCTTTTCTAGAAGAGTGTTTGGAGGCCTAGAGGAATCTTCAGAAAGTGGCTTGCTTTCTGTTGTAGCTGAGGCGTGGACAAGAAAATGTGGCTGCTAAGTCGCTTCAGTCGTGTCCAACTCTATGCGACCCCATAGACGGCAGCCCTCCAGGCTCCCCCATCCCTGGGATTCTCCAGGCAAGAATACTGGAGTGGGTTGCCATTTCCTTCTCCAATGCATGAAAGTGAAAAGTGAAAGTGAAGTCGCTCAGTCGTGTCTGAGTCTAGCTCTATTGCCAGGGGTTTGGGACTTCAAATCAGGAATTGGGACTTGATGCCTCATTCTCTATTATCACTGCGAGCAGGGAAACTGCTCATATCACGTGCAGAGGAGGTATTTGTCAGAATTATTAGCAAGAAAGGATATATTTTTTGGCATATGTCTATCACTCTTATGGTCTGGCATCAGAAATTTACATGAAAGTTCCCTTTACATTGTGAGGTTTGGATTAGGACTTGATTTTTATAGCCCAAGTATAATCACACTTCCGTAACTACCCCTGGCTTCAAATATAACCAAACACCTAACTGCCTGTGTAAAAACCTTTGCAGAGGCACCCACTCACTAAGTTTCTGGGTGAGGTCAAGGACTCTCTCTGCTAAGTTGCTTATTTCTACTTTATGATTAAGAGAAAAAGTATATTTAAGAATTTTTTGCATTTCCACCTGGCAGAATTTTAAATGTATTCTCATAAAAACTTCAAATCCAAAATTAGTCATTCAGAAATGTAATGGGGATGCAGTAAATATAATACAGCACCATTAGCCATGATAAAATAAATATCAATTATAATCAGAACCAAGTTAAGCTTTTTCTAAATTATGCAGCATGACAGAGAGGAAATCGCAGGGGCAGGACTAGTCACACAGTAATGTTCTGATTTTGCTACCAAAGGAATCCAAGCCACATAAAGAGTTGAGAGATTTTGTTCTCTGTTTTCAGAAAGAATTTATGCAATATCTTATATATATTTTGATAGAATATACTAGTGAAGCCTTTTGGGCCTGTGGGTATCTTTGTGAGAAGATTTTTATTTACACAATCAATTTCTTTAGACAGGGGACTATTTAGATCATAATTTCTTTTGAGTCTTCCATGGAATTTGTTCACTACCTATTTTAATAAATCTGTCAGTATAAAATTATTTATAATATAATCCCTTATTGATTTTCTATATGATTCTGTAGGGGCCCAAGTGCTGGTTTGTCTTTTATTTTTGATTATCTAGAGGATTTTTTTTTTGAAAAATAACTTTATATTTGATTTTTTCATTTTTTGATATGTTTCTCATTTCTTAATTATGTCTCCTTTCTACTTTGTGTTCAGTTAGCCATTTGACTTTTTGAGAGAGAAGCTTACATAATTAACTTTAGACACTTTTTTTCCTTTACTGAATAAGGGTTTGGAACTGTAAGTTTCTCTCTAAGCAATACTTTAGTTGAATCTCTTAAGTTTTGAAATTTATGTTTTTATTTTCATTTAGTTCAGACATTTTCCAATTTTCTTTATTTCCTTGTTGACCTATTTTTAAAAGTGGATTTTAAAAATTCATAGACTATTTTAGACTAATTTTAGTTTTACAGAAAATTGAGCAGAGAGTACAGATCATTCCCATATACCCCCTCTCTCTCTTGCTCACAGTTTCCCCAGGTATTAACATGAGTGTGGGATCTGTGTTATAATTGCTGAATCAATACAGTATTATTACAGTATATAGTTTACATTACAGTTCCCTCTTTGATTTCTACAGTTCTGTGGGTTTTCATAAAAGAGTAACGTCCTGTATCCATCATAACAGTATCATATTCTCTCCACTCCAATCCCTGGCAACCATTTACATTTTTGTGTCTGTAGTTTTGCTTTTCCCAGAATGTTGCAATCATAGAGTCTGTAGCACTTTTTCAGACTGACTTGTTTCTCTTAGTAATATGCATTTAAGATTCCTCTGTCTTTTCATGGTTTGGTAACGCGTGTCCTTTTGTTGCTGATTGACACTGCATCGTGTGGATCTGCCGATCTGTCTGTCCTCTCTCCTTTTGAAGGCTAGCGTGGTTGCTTCCTGTTTTTGGCAACGATGAATAAAGCTGCTACACACACTTCACATGCAGGGTTTTGTGTGGATATGTTTTCAGATCAGTTTTGTAAACAGGGTCATGAGTGCTGAATCATGTGATAAGACTATGCTTTGTTTTGGGGAAAACACACACATTAAAACTGTCTTCCAGAGTGGCTCTCGTTTTGCATCCTCACCAGCAATGAATGAGAATTATTTCTGCTTCACATCCTTGTTTTGCCAGTTTTTCATTTTAGCCATTCTTAGAGGTATGTAGTTGTATCTCATTGTTGCTTTGGTTTGCAATCCCTTAGTGACATGTGGTGTGGAGCTTCATATGTTTATTTTCCACCTGTATATCTTTGAGTTGTTTATATCTTTCGCTCATTTTCAAATTTGGGGTTTTTTTCCCCTTATCACTGAGTTTTAAGAGTCTTTGTATACCGTAGGTACAAATCCGTTATGAGATATAGTTTGCAAATATCTTCTCTGAGTCTGTGGCTTAGCTTTATATTCTCTTAAAAATGTTATTCATAGTGCAGAAAATTTTAACTTTTATTAGGCCCTACCTAACCAGTTTTGTTTTTTTTTTTCCTGTCATGTATCTTGCTTTAGGTATTTTTCTAAAAATTATGAAACCTAAGCTCATCTACGAAGAAGGCAATGGCAATCCACTCCAGTACTCTTGCCTGGCAAATCCCATGGACGGAGGAGCCTGGTAGGCTACAGTCCATGGGGTCACTAAGAGTCGGACACGACTGAGCAACTTCACTTTCACTTTGCACTTTCAGGCATTGGAGAAGGAAATGGCAACTAACTCCACTGTTCTTGCCTGGAGAATCTCAGGGGCAGGGGAGCCTGGTGGGCTGCTGTCTATGGGGTCGCACAGAGTCGGACACAACTGAAGTGACTTAGCCGCAGCAGCAGCAAGCTCATCTAGGTTTTCTCTTAGATTATATTTTCAGAAATTTTCTAATTTTGTGTTTTACATTGAGGTCTGCAATCCATTTTGAGTTAATTTTTGTGAAAGCTATAGAGTCTGTGTCTAGAGGGGTTTTTTTTTTTTTTTTGGCATGTGAGTATCAAATTGTTCTGGCACCATTTGTTGAAAGTATTATGCTTTTTCTACTGAATTGCCTTTGCACATTAGTCAACCATCAGTTGACTTTGTGTGGATATATTTCTGGGCTTTCTATTCTATTCCATGATAAATGTGTCTGTTTTTTCTCCAATATCATGCTGTCTTGATTAATGTAGCTTTATAGTAGGTCCTGAAGTCGCTTGTGTCTATTCTTCAACTTTGTTCTTCCTCTTCAGTATTGTTTTGGCTGTTATGGGTCTTTTTCCTTTTCACATAAACTTTACAATCAGTTTATTGATTTCTACCAAATAAATTGCTGAGATTTTGATTGGGATTGTGTGGAATCTATAGGTCGAGTTGGAAAGAGCTGACATGTTAACAATAACAAATCTTCAGATCCATCCACATGAAATCTCTCTCCATTTATATAGATCTTTTAAAATTGCTTTTCATTGGCATTCTGAAGTTTTCTCCGTAGAGATCATACACATATTTTACTAGACTTAGGTATTTCATTTTGGGCATTCCTGTTATAAGTGGTATTATGTTTTTAATTTCAAATTCCAATTGCTTATTGCTGGAATATGTAGAAAAGCAATTCACTCTTTTATATTAACCTTGTATCTTCAATTTTATTGTAATCCTAGATTTAAAAAATTGATTTCTGGTTAAATTCTGTTGTATAAGAGAATACAGTCTATACAATTTCAATCCTTTTAAATTTCAGATGTGTTTTATAACTCAGCATGTGATCAAACTTTATAAATGTTCCAAGTGCACTTGAAAATAATTTTATTTTGCAGTTCTTGAGTAGATTGTTCTATGAATGTCTTTAGGTTAGTTGGTTGATAGTGTTTTTTAAAATCTTCTGCATCTTACTGAATTTTACCTTTTATTCCACTAGTTGCTGAAAAAGTATTATTGAAACCTCTCACAATAATTCTTGATACTAGTTTGTGCTTACTTGGGCATAATATGTGTTAAACCACTGTCTTAGATAATTGAGTATTTGAAGAACTTGTTTGAGAGAAATTCTGGAATTTTTCAGTCCTCTACTTCCATATTTAAAGTACAAATAAGGGATTTAATATGTTTCTTTAATTTTTTCTTAATGCTTTTATTGTTTTTTCAGTTCAGTTCAGTCACTCAGTCATGTCTGACTCTTTGTGACCCCATGAACCGTAACACGCCAGGCCTCCCTGTCCATCACCAACTCATGGAGTCCACCCAAACTCACATCCATTGAGTCGGTGATGCCATCCAGCCATCTCATCCTCTGTCGTCCCCTTCTCCTCCAGCCCTCAATCTTTCCCAGCATCATAGTCTTTTCAAATGAGTCAGCTCTTCGCATCAGGTGGCCAGACTATTGGAGTTTCAGCTTCAGCATCAGTCTTTCCAATTAACAGCCAGGACTGATCTCCTTTACGATGGACTGGTTGGATCTTCTTGCAGTCCAAGGGACTTTCAAGAGTCTTCTCCAATACCACAGTTCAAAAGCATTAAAATCTTAATTAATTAATTAAAATCTTAAAGGTAAAGTGGTACAAAACCTGAATTTTTGGTTCTCTAAGAGGACACAGTTTTCTTAAAACATTGAACTGCTTTTGGTAACTGTTTCTTCAAGTGATCTGTATTTGCATTGATCTTTTATCACGGGTTAACATTTTTTGATATTTTTTACAAACTTCCCAAAGATCAAGTTCTAAGTAGGGTTCATCTGACCTCTAGCTAACTTTTGGGTTTGCCAGAGGGTCCCTGGAACACCTCAAATGATTTGTTTTCTCTCCATCTCAGAGGAATATTAAACTATTTGGGCTTACTGGGTGTGTTTGAATTGCATGGGAGGCACTTTCAAATGAGTGGTGATAAAACATCCTTCAGTTTTATAGTTTTATAGAATTTTCCTTTTGAGATTGAAGATTGAATATTTATTGTCATGGTTGGGTCTCAGGAAAAACTGAAGGGCTTGAATCAGTGTTTTAGATTGCAAACTATGCTGACTATCCTGTCTTGTCACTTCAGGTATCTTTTCATGTGTTCAGAAAAAAGGCAATTTCATAGATTTTCAATGATCTAAAATCTGAGAGGTGTGGTATATCTTGTAGTGCTATATAAATTGACAGGTAAAAATTCAGGAAAATCTTAACAGTTTACAGTGGTTGATAAGCCTTAAGAGAGAGAGAGAAATATCAGGATACTTGGATTCTCTTTTCTTCTAAGGCATACCCAGATATTACAACAATGAGCTAAAATTCCCAGGAAAAAAAAATGCATCGGTACCTGTATAACCTAAGGAGGAGAACTGGTTCTATTGCTTTGCAGAGAACTAGCATGGTTAATTATCTAAAACTGGAAGACTGGATAAAATCTTCACAGTTTCATGTATCCTACAGGAAAGACTGCATCTGTAACTAGTACTGTACGGGTTGCCTCCTCTTATTAAATTTCTTGAGTAAAGAGAGGCTATAATTTGTCATATTCTTTTTCAGCTTTCTCCCAGAAGGAATTCCTCCCTTAGTCAGACTGGAACTAGCATTGTGATACTTTAGACCTCAAATCTTACGATCAGTTGAGAACCAGCCGATGATCTTCATAGTCCGGTACTGTGATAAAATCCAAATAAAGTCTGACAATAGTATGTCTTTACAGTTCTGAATTTTGAGGGGATACAAACACAAATTGAATAAAGACATTTGAATAGAGCTTTATGGATTGCAAAATATTTTTCACATTAGTTTAGCCCTCTTATTACCTATTCTGAGAAAGAGATTATAGAAGTTCATGATACTTATGGTGTTCTTTGCTCAGCACTTTTTCCAGTTTCCTATCTTCAGATACCAATAACCACGTTCCAGCTTCCTTAGGGAAATGCCTGCTCTGCTAACGTGGTTCCAAGTAAGGCTGTTAATCATAGTCCTGTCTGTAGCTGTTCCCTAGCTGCAGTGTCTGGTCAGTCAGGATTACCACCTGCACCTTCCTATTCACAGTGACTGGTTGAGAAATTGTATGTGGTTTATAGGGCCTTATGTGAGCTCTCTCCTTATGTAGGCACTTGGCTGCTGAAATGAATATAGAGAAAATGTCTTCTTGCTTTTTGGGCTCTTGTTACTAGATCAATATGAATTTGGAGATGCTTTAAAAATCCAAGTTGTCACTGGCGGTCCTAAAATGGCAGAGGAATAGGACGGGGAGACCACTTTCTCCCCAAGAAATTCATCAAAAGAGCATTTAAATGCTGAGTAAATCCTACAGAACATCTTCTGAATGCTGGCAGAGGACATCAGGCACCCAGAAAAGCAGCCCATTGTTTTTGAAAATCCAAGTT
Organism: Ovis canadensis; assembly: GCF_042477335.2. Taxonomy (NCBI): domain Eukaryota; kingdom Metazoa; phylum Chordata; class Mammalia; order Artiodactyla; family Bovidae; genus Ovis; species Ovis canadensis. The sequence goes on from NC_091251.1 coordinate 15,462,056, forward strand.
GTCTAGAATAGGAGAGAATTGGAGTTAACTTTGAGATAAGAACAGATGAAATAAAAAGATAATTACTCAATGGATTGAACCCTGAGTCCAGCCGTGTTTGACCATGTTTCATGAGCTAATAAATGCCTTTTTTCTTGAGGTGGTTTAAGATGATTTTCCCCTTGCTTAGCTCATTCAGGCTTCTATAACAAAGTAGGTGGTTTATAAACAACAGAAATCTATTTCTCAGAATTCTGGAGACTGGAAATCAAGATGTTGGTATGGTTGAGTTTTGGTGACAGCCCACTTCCAGGCTGTCGACTTCTTCTGTACCCTCATACAGCAGAGAGAAGCAGCAAGCTCTGGCAACTCGTATAAGGGCACTGATGTGATACATGAGGGATTCACCCTTAAGTCCTCTAGACCAAAGGGTCACTTCCTAATGCCATCACAGTGGGGAGTAGGGTTTCAACATATGAATCTGTGGGCGGGGGTTGCAGCCATTCAGTTCATGACAGTAGATTATTTCATTTGCAGCCTAAAGCATTTTCCCTATTGCAGTTACTTTTGCCACACTTCACAGATGGAAAGCTGAGGCTCTGTGAGGTTAAGTGACCCATATATATATAGTTTCCCCACTATATATAGTGGGAAAACTTGATGAAGCTTATTCTCATTTCAGATACTCATTCTGTCTGCCCATTACCACACTGCTTAAAAATAAATATCTCATGGTTGTTTTTTGTTTGTGTATGTGTGCATGGCTGATCCTTTTTTTCCCTAAAGAAGCTTTGCTGATCTGACTATATAAGCTCTTCTGCTCGAGGGGTGATGTCTGTGTGACCGATGGTTCTACTGACATTCTCTGCCTGTCCTGCCCCCTCACGACCAGACTTCTATGCTCCTGGTCTTCCTCTCAGAAGAGACTCTCTAACAAACCACATCTACCAGGCTTGAGTCATTTGAAATCTGATTCTGATCCGATCCATTTATGCTGACCATTTTATCTCAGAATGGGTCTCCACTATCGCAGAATCTTTCTGAAGCCACCCTGGAGTGGGTTGGTGAAGGCGAAAGAAAAGGTTCTCCTTGTTTGTTTCAACCTGTGTCGACTGGCCTGCCTGTCCCTAGACAGTCCCCGGCCATCCCTGTGAGCCCTAATGGCAGAAAAATGGGTTGCAGCTTGAGGAAAAATACTTCTACATTTTGTGAACAATAAGAAAAGGAAAGAACAAGTAATGTGATTCTTTAAAGGTTAGATACAGTAATACTTCCCAATTCAGCTTGCTGGAGAAAAAGCTGCTCCATAAGTGAATTTTAAAGAAACACTTTAAGCACCAAAAACTTTAGAGAAAATTATTTTGAACGTTATAAGGTTGAAATTTTTCTAACATTTGTTGCGGACACTCTTGCTTGGCATTTTGAATCACATTTCTCCTAATAGGAGCTATTTCCTTAGACGCTTAGAGGTTTTGTTGTTTCTGGATAACCTCTCAGTGGAGTACTCAGTGCTTTTTAATAATTCCATTCGTTTTTTAATGTATTTTCCTATATATTGTAATTTTATTTACCAATTGCTCATTTTTATGGTTGTTAATATGTTCTTTGCTGTTGCTTTGAATCTTCTTCTTTTATATATAGTCTGTGTGACGCATGCCTCCTACCCTCTCTTCTGGAGTAGACGGTGAAGAATCTGTGGCTGTTTTCTCCCTCTGTTAACATGTAGATAACTCTTCCATTTACATCTGTTGTTTTCAGGCAGACTTGGACACGAAGCGTCACTGGGTCTCAGGGAGAGAGGAAGCAGAGCTTGGCCAAAGACCTAGTTGTCCCTGGCACTTTGCTGACCACTTGTCAGGTGTCAGCGCTATGCCTTATCTAACTGAAACCTCACGACGAGGCTTAGAGCAAGATTCCCCAGGCACTGTACTAAATGCTTCACACGTGTTATCTCCCTTAGCACTCAAAAGATCTCTATGTATCTCATAAGAGGAAGGCAACTTGGAGGTAAAACAGAGCACAAACTTTGACCTACGTACACTGGATCCAGGGGCAGATTTGGCAACATGATGGAATTACAGATTTTCTCCTAAAAGGTTCTATTTAACATGTTCTATTTCCCTGGGTCACAAAGCACATGGCAAAACTGAGATACAGTTCTGATTCTTTCCAGGCGTCATGTCCTTAACTACCATCCATGTGGCCTTAATTCCTTATTTGCATCTTCTACTTTATTTCCCTGCTTAGTTCAGCAGACTTCCTCTAGGGCTTGGTTTGCTTAACTCCTATCTTTTCTCCTCCAGGATTAATTCTTCTCCCTATATATTCTACTCATCTGTACACTTATGTTCCCAATATTTCCTGGGCTTGTATTTCCTTCTTGGCTTTAAAATTGGGCCCTGTATTATACCTCCTGTATCCTTTCCATGTAGTGCTGAAAACAGGTGATTTAAATCTGCAGTTATGTGAGTCTGTCTGTTATTAAGCACATCAACACTACATATATTTGAAAATGGGCTGTATTAGTATGTTTCTGAACTAAGGGGGCTCTCATCACTCAGTCATGTCCGACTCTGTGACCCTATGTACTGTAGCCTGCCAGGTTCCTCTGTCCGTGGGATTTTCCCAGCAAGGACCCTTGCCATTTGTGGGTTGCCATTTCCTTTTCCAGGGAATCTTCCCTACTCAGGGATCAAACCAATGTCGCCTGCATTGGCAAGCAGATTCTTTTACCACTATGCCACCTTGGAAGCCCTAGTATGTATCTGGTCTATGGAAAATCCACATATGGATTTTCAGACCCCCTTGCCATAACTTGACAATCTCCTGGGTCTGAGTCCACAGGTTGAGATAACTGCCTTGAATAGCATTATTTAATGACAGAGAGCCAATTCAGCAGGCTAACAGACTCTGCAACTCCCGAGATTTCATGATCTTGGTCATGAATCTCAACCATCACACAACAAGACTGCCTTTTCTTAGGCCCCATTGTCCCACTTAGATGAGGTCAGGCATTTAAAGTACTTAACACAGTATCAAGGCAGCATCCTACTCCTGTCCATGGTTTGGATGTTAAAAGACATAAAACAGAGTGATAAACCAACTTTGACCAGGGCAAACTGGGTCCTGGGCTGATTTGGCAACACAGTCTGGAGTTATAAGTTGTGTTACACAGTGAAATCAAAATAAGAGCTTGCACTGTCCAGTTGATAAAGAAGTTTGTAACCAAGTTGGCTTCCCTGGTGGTTCAGAGCGGTAAAAAATCTGCCTGCAATGCAGGAGATCTGGCTTTCAGCCCTAGGTTGGAAAGATCCCCTGGAAAACGGAATGGCTACCCACTCCAGTCTTCTCGTCTGGTAAATCCCATGGACAGAGGAGCCTGGTGGGTGACAGTCCATGGGGTCACAGTCGGAACCAGCTGAGTGACCAACACTTTCCCCTTTTCTGTATAATGACAGCCCATACCTCACAGGGTCATTCTATGGGGTATCATTTCCCCGCCCCCTCTCTGTCGCTGGATATTGCTCAGAATTCAGGCTTCAGCCTTTCTCCTTTTCTCCATGTGAGCTGTACTACGGAACCTCAGGATAGCCTCTGCCTCCCGCCTCACACTGCCAAGCTCTGCCCTTTCCCATAGACCCTCTCCTCTCCGTCCTTCCACAGCCCCTCCTGACTCCGGTTCTCCTGAGGGCTGAGGCTTCTGTTACAGACGCCAGGAAGCAGGGTCTTCCCTAGTGGTCAAGTGACTTAAGACACGATGCTCCCAGTGCAGGGAGCCTGGGTTTGATCCCTAGTCAGCAAACGAGAATCCCACAGGACACAACAGAAGATCCGCACACCGCAAATAAGACCTGGCACAGCCAGATAAAGAAAAATAAAACAAAATACCAGGAAGCGCTCACAGGTATTTCTGTTTGGGACTCTGTACAAACCTATAGGAGGAGAAGGAGAATATGATGGGGCTGTGTGCTTAATGAGGACAGGAACAGGGAAGAAATGTCAGGGAGGGAAATTCCCCCATAGTGTATGCATAGAAGGGTTATTGAGCCTCTCTATTGGACTAACATGTATCAGCTCTAATGAAAGTTGATGGGGGCGGTGGGGAGTGGGGGAATCCATAGCTCTGAAGGTTTCATTCTTCTTCAGCAGGAAGTCACCAGAGACTTTGCCACAGAAAATCTAAGGGTTCACCAAACTGAATGAAAACCAGCTCAAAGATAGAACTTCATTTTTAATCCTTTAGAGGATAACCCCAAGTAATAGCAGCTGAGCCAAGAATACTTTCTCTACCATATCCCATGTAATCGTTTCATAATCCTATTGAAGTAGGTTCTGCTGTTACTTCCATTTTATAGGTGAGGAAACTGACTCAGAGAAACCAAGTGACTGCAAATAACTGGCCCAGCATTACCCAGCTAGTATAAACTGTGGAAAATTCTTCAAGAGATGGGAATACCAGACCACCTGACCTGCCTCTTGAGAAACTTATATGCAGGTCAGGAAACAGCAGTTAGAACTGGACATGGAAAAACAGACTGGTTCCAAATAGGAAAAGGAGTATGACAAGGCTGTGTATTGTCACCCTGCTTATTTAACTTCTATGCAGAGTACATCATGGGAAACGCTGGGCTGGAAGAAGCACAAGCTGGAATCAAGATTGCTGGGAGAAATATCAATAACCTCAGATATGGAAATGACACCACACTTATGGCAGAAAGTGAAGAGGAACTAAAAAGCCTCTTGATGAAAGTGAAAGAGGAGAGTGAAAAGTTGGCTTAAAGCTCAACATTCAGAAAACGAAGATTATGGCATCTGTTCCTATCACTTCATGGGAAATAGATGGGGAAAAGAGTGGAAACAGTGTCAGACTTTATTTTTCTGGGCTCCAAAATCACTGCAGATGGTGATTACAGCCATGAAATTAAAAGGCGCTTACTCCTTGGAAGAAAAGTTATGACCAACCTAGATAGCATATTGAGAAGCAGAGACATTACTTTGCCAACAAAGGTCCATCTAGTCAAGGCTATGGTTTTTCCAGTAGTCATGTATGGATGTGAGAGTTGGACTGTGAAGAAAGCTGAGTGCTGAAGAATAAATGCTTTTGAACTGTGGTGTTGGAGAAGACTCTTGAGAGTTGTTTGGACTGCAAGGAGATCCAACCAGTCCATTTTAAAGGAGATCAGTCCTGGGTGTTCTTTGGAAGGACTGATGCTAAAGCTGAAACTCCAGTACTTTGGCCACCTCGTGCGAAGAGTTGACTCATTGGAAAAGACTCTGATGCTGGGAGGGATTGGAGGCAGGAAGAGAAGGGGACGAACAGAGGATGAGATGGCTGGATGGCATCACTGACTCGATGGACGTGAGTCTGAGTGAACTCTGGGAGTTGGTGATGGACAGGGAGGCCTGGTGTGCTGCGATTCATGGAGTCGCAAAGAGTTAGACATGACTGAGCGACTGAACTGAAGTATATGAGCACTGATTTTGAAAATAGGTCTGTCTGATTCTGTGCTCTGGGTCTTACATCTCTTGCTACAAAGAGATCCTGAATGTATTCCTTCTAAAAGGTGGTGGTAGTGGTTTAGTCGCTAAGCCATGTCCGACTCTTGTGACCCCCCTGCCAGGCTCCTCTGTCCATGGGATTATCCAGGCAAGAATACTGGGGTGGGTTGCCATTTCCTTCTCCAATTCTAAGGGGTAGATGTAGTTTAATGCTTAGACTTGGTGATAAATTCCTTTTGCAATAAACTGTTAAGAAAACTACCCTCCACCCCCAGTTGACACTACCAGTTAAATATTGGTGTACCTTAGTTTTCACATGGCAGGAAGTAGCTGTGGTTCGGCAGGTGATCCCCATAGAGTCCAATCAATTTCAGTCTGTTTAGATTACAAACTGACCTATAAATGACTTCTAGCATCTAAAGGGAAAATAAAAGCAAAGGGTGTTGCATTATCTGTGAAAATTCATTAGCAATGCTGGAAGACTGTGTCCTGTAGTTGGTGAGTCACAAGTGTCACTTATGTATCTACCATTCATCCAAGCCTCATAGACAAAGCAGGTAAAGTTCCCATCCATTTCAAGTATTAGAATACAAATTCTTTAATTAGAACCTCTGTTCTGCCTTAAACTCTGGGTCTGGCCACTAGCTAACCGAGATCTATCAAGTGAGTCACCTTTGTTGGTTGCCACCACCTCCCTGGTGGGGCGGGGCCGGGGGGGGGGGCAGGCCTGGTTCAGTAGCTCAGCCGTGTTTGACTCTTGACGACTCGTGGCCTGCGATTTTATGCTAATTGGTCTTTAGTGCCCTAGGCTTCCTCCAACTTCCTATATTGGTTTCTTTTTTGCTACTGTAACACAGTACCGTAAGCTTCAATTCAGTTCAGTTCAGTCGCTCAGTTGTGCCCGACTCTGCAACCCCATGAATCGCAGCACACCAGGCCTCCCTGTCCATCACCAGCTCCCAGAGTTCACCCAAACTCACATCCATCGAGTCGGTGATGCCATCCAGCCATCTCATCCTCTGTTGTCCCCTCCTCCTCCTGCCACCAATCCCTCCCAGCATCAGAGTCTTTTCCAATGAGTCAACTCTTTGCATGAGGTGGCCAAAGTACTGGAGTTTCAGCTTTAGCATCAGTCCTTTCAAAGAATACCCAGGACTGATCTTTAGAATAGACTGGTTGGATCTCCTTGCAATCCCAGGGACTCTCAAGAGTCTTCTCCAACACCACAGTTCAAAAGCATCAATTCTTCAGCGCTTAGCTTAGGGGCTTAAAACAACACAAGTTAATTATGTTACAGTTCAGAAGTCAAAAATAAATTTTACAGAGATACAAGCAAATCAATGGCAGCCTAGCTGCCTAACTTATGTTAGAAAACCTAACTAATGGCAGCCTGATTTCTTCCGGATGATCTAGAGAATCCATTTCCTTGCCTTTCCCAGTTTCTAGGCGCTGTCTTCATTCCCTGGCTATGAAGCTTTTCTTTCTCTGCTTCATTTCTGGGCTTTCCTTGACTTTGCTGCCTCCCTCTTTTAAGGACCCTTGTGATTTACATTGGCCTCGCTTTGGATAATTTCACCATCTCAAGGTCTTTAATCATAACTTCAAGGCTCCTTTGTACCATGTAAGATAATATCCATAGGTTCCAGGGATTAGCAAGTGTCCACATAGCTTTGAGGCCATTGTTCAGTCTTGCATACCTCCTGCTTATGGAGGGCATCTCAAACAAGAAGAAAGGCTCTGTGGTATCAGGAACCTGATGTGAAAACATGAAGCAGGAATTTGATTCCAATCTTGAATCGGACATTACATCCATTGTCAGATCATACACAGAGCATTTTATATCCCAGATAACATTCTGTAATTGAAATCTTCCACCAGTTCACTAATATCTCTCCTAGCTAGAAAATTTCACAACTAGACAAATTCATTTATATTAAAATATAAATGACTTAAAGAAAGTTTACTGTGGATTAGACTTTCCTTCAAAGGACTGAATTTACTCTAAAAATAATAGTTCATCTGTGGTGACCTAGAGGGGTGAGATGGGGGTGATTATACAATAAAATTGAATGTACCTATAAATTTTGAACCGAGTATTATTTGTATGTGTAAGTTTTGTGGATACAATTGGCAGTTTTTATAATTTATACTGGGATCTATTTTGTAAATGTCATGAATAGTTGTAGAAGTTTAGAATTGAAAGAATTTTAGGGAAACTTTGGTTTAATATTCATTCATCCCACAAATATGTATTAAGACTTCGACATGATAGGCTTATAGTGGAGACAGCGCATGTTGTTCCCACACATCTCTAGGTGTCACCGTTCATATGACCGTTTATGGAACGGCACCACCTGTGGTTTGCAAAGCAGAAGTGAAAACATACTTGTTTGCAACACCCTGGTTCCTTGAGATAAAATAGTGAAAAAGACAAAACATTCCTAGACCTCTGAGACTTCTCAGTCTGGAAAGGACAGTCCACATCCAAAGAGGCAGATACACAGTTGATAAAGGCAACATGACAGGTTGCTGTAGGAGAATGCAGGAGGGTCTGGAGCACGTGGGAAGTTTCCTAGGAACATACTTCACCTACCCTGAGACCTGAATGAAAATGACAGGCTAAAGAAAGCAAAGGCAGAGGAAAGAGATGAATGAAGTTTGTTCAGGCCAACTTAATCGCAAGCTCTTGAGGTGAAGATAGAAGATGACACTCGAGGAGTAGAAATAGTTCTGCTGCAGAAAAAAAGAAATGGCCAGAAAAACTAGAGGCTGCAAAAGGTTAAGGAACTTGTGTGGTATCCCCTACGCTATCTTCTCCTCTGGTTCATTAAGGGACACCATAAGGTACAGTAGATTCATTCATCACAAGTACAGTTGTGTACCCTGGGAACTGTTCTGCTGGCAGCTACGCTACAATGCAGTCTCAGATTATCATTACCCTAGACCAGAGCTTGTCGGTTGCAGAGGACAGCAGCTGTGTACTCCTTGTCTTTGCACACCCACAAAATCCACTGATTGCCCACAGTTCATCTTCAGAGATGTTCTGGTTATTGAAGTCTCCGTCAATATATATAACTGAAATTTAGGTAATTATGACAGAAAGGTGTTTGGATATGATATCCCTGCTTATGCAAAAGCTAAAGGCAAAACAGAGGAGCTAAGAGCAAAAGCATACCATTTTCTCTGACAGGGTCCTGTTTGCTTCTGTTATGGTTTGCTTCTTGTTAGCAGTCGATACAAATTGTCTATAAGGCAAACAACATTGCATTGATAAAATGACATGAGTCCATCATGAGTCTTAAAAAAAATCAATATAAATTATGTTCCCATTTATAACAATGTTTATGTAATACTGCTTTCATCTAATCAAATTATTTTCTAATTTTATTTTAAAATATCAAATATATTTCACATTAATTTGGCTGTCCAAATACCAGCATAATTTGTTGCTAATGGGTTATCATAGTTGCTTTCTTTTTTTTTTTTTTTTTATGTTCGTGAAATTTTCAGGAATTAAAGATAGCCCTGAAGGAAGTTCATGAATGTCTAAGTAAATCTCAGTTCTCAACTGGTTTTGCTTGGTAGTATATTTTTAGTTCCTTTGCCTGAGTTGGATAAAAATTTTAAAATCTTCTTTTAGCTATGTTATTTTTTTGTTGTTATGGTTATTCTCAGAGATTTTATATATAATTTTTAGTCAAATATGATCTTTTATTTTTCCAAAGTTGTTACTGCGTTTATAGTGTGGTTGTTCAACCTGTGATCTTCTTTTGAACTTAACCTGCGGCTGAAATATATTATTAGGTCTAATCTTTTTTTTCTGACACTTTACTATGAAAAGTTTCAAACATACTGAAAAATTGAAAGCATTTTTCAGGGAACATCCATGTACCTCGTCTCTAGTTTCTAGTGTCAATAGTTTACTATGACTGTTAATCCTTTTCATTTGATTTTTTAAAAACAATTTTCTTGGATTATCTAGATAAATAAGTAATAATTATTACTGCAGATAAATTATTTGCAAATAATTTCCTCCTACTTATCAATATTACACCTCTTCATTCTTGGCTTAATTCAAGAAATGCTTTATAATTAATAGCTATTGTTGAGACATATATATATGTTGTTTATATATATATATAAATAGCTATTGATATATATGTATATTAATAGCTACTGTTGACTTGATCTCATGAATGAGAAGAATATGTTCAGAAATCTTTTGTTCAGTGTGATATTGCTGGTGATTTGGCTTAGATGCTCTTTTTCAAACTTGTTTGATTTTTTTAATTAACTTATTAAGTAATTGATTGATCATAAATGTCCTACTAATAAAACACTTTGTAATTCATTGAGTAAAACCTAATTGATCTTGGTTTTTTATTCCTTCAGCATATGGATAAGTTAGATTTTTTAAATAACTTTTGTTTCGGTTTGAGTTTGCCAAATTCTCATACACTGATTATACTTAATTTATAATTTGTCTTTTTCTGTGATCTGGTAATTCACGTGACGGAACATGAGAATTGTTGCTAAGTCGTGTTAGACTCTTTTGCAACCGCATGGACTGTAGCCTGCCAGGCTGCTCTGTCCATGGAATTTCCCAGGCAAGAATACTGGAGTGGGTTGCCATTTCCTTCTCCAGGGGATATTCCCAACTCAGGGATTGAAAGCAGGTGGGTTCTTTACCACTGAGTCACCAGAGAAGTCCTAACATGAGAATTATCTTTTCCTTAATGATTGGAAAGAATCTGTGCAGGCAAACGTTTATGGTAATTCTTTTTAATTCAACTTGTTTCCCCATAAATGCACCGATTTCACTTTTATTTTTGGATCCCTTCATTGGCTATTCAGGGTTTATGTGTTTCTGTTTTAAAAGTGTTTTTCTACTTTTGTTTAAAAAAAAAAGCCATTGAAATCATGTTAGGGATTGCTTTGAATCTACAGGTGGCTTTGGTAATATTACCATTTAACCAATATTAACTCTTCCAATCCATGAATGTAAGGTACTTTTCTATTTGTTTCTTTGAATTCTTTCATTATTATCTTGAAATTTTCCAAGTAGAAATCTTACACCTCTTTAGTTAGATTTATTCTTAAAGTATTTTGTTGTTTTTGATCCTATAGTAAATGGGTTCAATTTTTTATTTTTCAGAAAATGTTTTTTTTCAGAGTTGTATAGAAACTGTGTTAATTTTGCATGTTATTTTTGTATTCTGCAAGTCTCCTGAACTAATTGATTAGATCTAGTGAATTTTATTGTTGTTGAATTTTTAAGATTTTTTTATATATAAAATCATGTTGTGCAAATAGAGACAATTTTACTACTACTTTTCCAATTTTTTTGCCTCTCATTACTTTTTCTTGCCTGATTATTCTAGCTAGGACTTCTAGTACTATATTGAACAGGAGTGCTGAGCACCTTGTCTTATTTCTCATCTTAGAGGAAAAGCCTTCAGCTTCACCATTGAACATAACATTAGCTGTGGGTTTGTCATAGATGGACTTTACTATGTTGAAATATGTTTATTCTATTCCTAGTATGAGTTTTTATTAATAATGGATGTTGCATTTTGTCAAATATTTTTTCTGTGTCCATTGAGATGATCATACTGTTCTTTTCTTTCATTTTGCTAATGTGATTTATCACAGTGATTGTATTGTATGTGTTGGATTTTTGATCATAGTAAATGATCCTTTTAGTATACTGATGAATTCAATTTGCTAGTATTTTACTGAGAATTTTCGTGTCTATATTCATTAGGGATATTGGTCTGTAGTTTTCTATTGTGTCCTTTTCCGACCTCATAAAATGTGTTGGGGAGTGTTCCCTCCTCTTTGATTTTTTTGCAAAGAGTTTGAGAAGGATTGATGCTAATTTTTTAAATGTTTGGTAAAATTCACCAGTGAAGCCATGTAGTCCTGGGCTTTTCTTTGTTGGAGGCTGTTGTCTGCTGATTCAGTCTCTACTAGTAATGATCTATTTGAATTTTCTATTTGTTCTTGATTCAGTCTTGGTAGGCTGTATGTTTCTAAGAATTTTTCCATTTCACATTGAATTGCATAGAAAAATTTTTTAAAATACTTTTTTAAAGTCCCTTTTATCAGTTCTGCCTTCTTTTTCATTTCTAGTATTTGTAAAATTGAAGTTCTATCTGCTTCTGTACTAGATAAATGCTATATCTTTTGAGGGGACTGGTGGTATGTTTTAAATAGTCTGCCAAGAATATACATAATATGATTCCCCTTTATAAACAAAAGGTGTATTATTTTTTTCTGAAACTATGTGTGTTAATCTGTTGACAGTGGCTAAGTTTGTAGGAAGAGAGTAGTGACTTTTAATTTTAAACTTTTCAGTGCTTTTAGTTTTGTTTTTTACTATATGCATTAGTTTCTAGCTTATAAAAGGTGAATTGATTGAATAACAAGATAGATTGTTAATGATCATAGGTCATGGTGCTTTATTTGTACTTTTCTGTATTTTAATAATTTAAACAAATTTTATTTTAAATTTTAACAATTTTTAAATCCAGAAGGAAAAGAGCATAATAAATTAGGACAGTGGCGTAGCAGAAACATCTAAATTCATGAGTATGTCCCTCTGTATCCTTTTTGTGATAATACCAACCCTTATGGGTCCAGGAGAAGAGCAGATTTAGAAGTAGGGTTGCCAATGAATTATTCTCCAGATCAAGAAGAAACTGTCACAGAGGTTTGCAGTCTCAAGGAATCATTTCATTACTTTTGTTGTTCTGTCTCTTAAAAATATAGGGATGAATTCTTAGGGACTGGCAGTTTAGAACACCAGAGGTCAAATGTAGACTTAATCTTCAGAATGAAAGAAAGTAATTTTTTTTCTTGAATCATCTGAAGCTCTGTAGAACACAGAAAAATAACAGTCTTGGGAAAGCAATTGTATTTACTTTGTAGTAAATTATAAGCAGGCGATTAAAGGTCAAGGCACAGTTTCTCTCTCAATCTTTACAGTGTTAGGAGTAAAACATGCAAATTTCTGAAAGCAGTACCGTGAAACACTTTACCGAGTACCAGGAACCATTGGTACTTGGAAACTCAGGGCCAAGAATCATTCCTGGCTCTGTTTGCTGTGTGTGCCTGTGCTCTTCCTTCTGAAGGGTGTCCTCCAGCAAGGGAAACATACAAATACAGCGGCAGTGCAGCTCAGTAATGTGTGGAGATGAAGGACTTGTGACCATCTTTTAGGACCATGGTCTGTAACCTTAGTATGTATCAAAATACCAGAAAGCCTGTTAGAACACATTTCTGAAGGTCATCCCCCCAGGTTCCCCACAGATTCTGACTCAGTAGCTCTGGGAGGGGCCTTGCGAGTTCTTCAGTGATGTTGCTTTTGGGGGTCTGGAGACCACAGTTGAGGAATTAGGCCTTCATAAAGGGCCTAAGCCAGCAGCTGGAGACCTTGATTAATAGATTATGCTTTGGCCCTCTGGTATGTGATTATAAACCTCTGCTGCTGCTAAGTCCCTTCAGTCGTGTCCAACTCTGTGCGACCCCATAGACGGCAGCCCACCAGCCTCCCCCGCCCCTGGGATTCTCTAGGCAAGAACACTGGAGTGGGTTGCCATTTCCTTCTCCAATGCAAGAAAGTGAAAAGTGAAAGGGAAGTCACTCAGTCATGTCTGACTCCTAGCGACCCCATGGACTGCAGTCCACCAGGCCCCTCCGTCCATGGGATTTTCCAGGCAAGAGTACTGGAGTGGGGTGCCATTGCCTTCTCCGTACAAACCTCTAATAAGACCCAAAAAAGTGATTCTCAAACTTCAGTGGCAATAAGAATAAGAATCACCCGAGGATTTGTTGGGTTTTAGGTTCCCAGGGCCTGTCTCCATGGCACTGGGAGGAGTTCCCTTCACAGTTAGTATCATAGATGTTTTGACACAATGGTCCAGGGACCATGGTTTAAAAACTACATTGTTGGCATATTTAGAGGTTGCTATTTCTTAACATTTTCCTCTAAAATGATTAAGCCCTAATGTCAGTAGCACTTAGGTGAAGACTGATGATGCTGATATATGAAAAAAGAGTAGCAGTTTTATTAAGAAAAGGAAGATTTGAAGTGAGTGCTCCTCTCTGCTAGCCTCACCTGGTAAAAGCCGAGCTAATTATTCTCTACATTCCTGTCCCAGAACACCACTGTACAGCTGGTAGCCTTGCTAGAATTAAAACCACAGTGTTGTAGAAAGCATTGAGTTTACGTGGCTGATCTTGCAAGACCAAATTTGTAGAGAAAATACAACTTGGAAGGTATGAACAGGTAGGAAAAAGAGAAGAAGAAAAATAAATCACCATTTCTATGTATGTATGTAAACGTAGATGTAGGGAATCAACATAAAAATCAGAATCCATTTCCAAGGAATACAAAGACAAGGTTGAGACTTTCTTTTATTTTATCAAGTAAATATTTCAAAAGTTTGAGTTTAAAATCTTGTAAACCTTTAAAACCATGATGTTTTAGGCCTTTACTTTAAAACATCTGTGGTCTGATGGTCAAGATTCAAAATTAGAGCTAAGTCATCACAAACTAATCAATAGTAAGAAAGTTATGTTGAATCAGTGATAATTTTGTCACAATATAATCATTTCTAAGCTTAATAGCATAACTGTTGAGTACAGGAGTAACCTTCTATTTGTGTCATTTAGCATTTAGTTACTATATTCACGGAGTAACTTGCCACAAACTTCCTGAGACAAGGAAGAGATATTGGAAATTGCTTTAATGGCAGTTCTTGTCTCTGAAGTAGTTGTTGGATCATTCATCCTCCTGGAAAATACTAGGTTTTAGGTGTTGGTTCGAAAATGGAACATAAACTGTGCCAAGATTCTAGGCATTTGACAGCATATCAGTCGTATATATCTGGCTTGTGGGATGATTTATACAGTTTTCTGGTATATGTTTTAATTGAAGCAAAATACTACACAAAAGTATGTTTCTCTGTTTGTACAATCAGTGTCACCACCACTCATATCAAGAAAAGGAATACTAACACCTCCATGGGACTCCTTGTTCCCTCCAGTCAGCAACCCCTATAAAAGGAATCACTATTCTAAGAACTTCTATCAATATGGATTGGTTTGTCGGTTTTAGAACTTAATATAAATGGAACGTTAGAAAATGGACTCTACTATTTTTGCCCTTTTTAGCTCAAGATTATGTCTGTGAGATTTATAGATGTTGTTTCATGTTGCAGTGCCTTGATCTCTCATTGCCATGTGATATTCCACTGCTTGAACTGATTTTTTACAATTGATCCATTCTACAGTTCTCAGTTCAGTTCAGTTCAGTCACTCAGTCGTGTCTGACTCTTTGCGACTCCATGAACTGCAGCATGCCAGGCTTCCAGTTCTCAGGTTTTTAAATTAGAAAGAATGCTGAAATAAGGATTCTTTTACAAGTATTTTGTTGTACATGTACATTCACTGATGTAGGGTATATCTCTGGGAATGGAATTGCTAACACATTGGATTTACATATATACGTTTTGGTCTATACTGAGTTACCAAAAAGTTTTCCCAAGTGATAATATGAATTTCAAAATTGTATTTTGAAATTGAATTTCAATAGTGTAGTAATTTAAAATCATAATAGCAATATATGAGAGTTGTTGGTACTCCACATCCTCACAAACACTTGGTAAGTTTCTATTTTATTTTAAACTGTTTTGGCAGGTGCATAATGGATTTTATTGTTAGTTTATTTTAAATTTCCTGGATGACTAACAAAATTAAGTATCTTTATATTTGTTTATTGGTCATTTGAATATCTTTTTTGGGGTGAAATTCTTGTTCCATACTTTAACTCTTTAAAAATGCCTGCTTTCTTTGACTGATTTATACAATATCTTTATATGTTCTATAAGTCTTTATTCAGATATCTGTATTGAAAGCATCTTCTACTTTGTGGTATATCTTGTTATTCTCTTAACAGTAACTTTTGATGAACAGAAGTTTTATATTTTAATGGAGTCCAACTTATCAACCTTTTTGTTTGTGCTTGATGCTACTTCTCCCTTGTTTAAGAATCTTTCACAGGTCAGGAAGCAACAGTTAGAACTGGACATGGAACAGACTGGTTCCAAATAAGAAAAGGAGTATGTCAAAGCTATATATTGTCACCCTGCTTATTTAACTTCTATACAGAGTACATCATGAGAAACACTGGGCTGGAGGAAGCATAAGCTGGAATCAAGATTGCTGGAAGAAATATCAATAACCTCAGATATACAGATGACACCACCCTTATGGCAGAAAGTGAAGAAGAACTAAAGAGCCTCTTGATGAAAGTGAAAAGAGGAGAGTGAAAAAGTTGGCCTTAAAGCCAACATTTTTTTGGCTCAACATTCAGAAAACGAAGATCATGTCATCTGGTCCCATCACTTCATGGAAAATAGATGGGGAAACAGTGGAAACAGTGGCTGATTTTATTTTTCTGGGCTCCAAAATTGCTGTAGATGGTGATTGTGGCCATGAAATTAACAGATGCTTACTCCTTGGAAGAAAAGTTATGACCAACCTAGACAGCATATTAAAAAGCAGAGACATTACATTGTCAACAAAGGTCCATCTAGTCAAGGCAATGGTTTTTCCAGTAGTCATGTATGGATGTGAGAGTTGGACTGTGAAGAAAGCTGAGCACTGAAGAATTGATGCTTTTGAACTGTGGTGTTGGAGAAGACTCTGGAGAGTCCCTTGAACTGCAAGGAGGTCCAACCAGTCCGTCCTAAAGGATATCAGTCCTAGGTGTTCTTTTGGAAGGACTGATGCTGAAGCTGAAACTCCAATACTTTGGCCACCTGATGCAAAGAGCTGACTCATTGGAAAAGACCCTGATGCTGGGAAAGATTGAGGGCAGGAGGAGAAGGGGATGACAGAGGATGAGATGGTTGGATGGCATCACCGACTCAATGGACATGGGGTTTCGGGGGACTCCGGGAGTTGGTGATGGACAGGGAGGCCTGGCGTGCTGTCGTTCTTGGGGTCACAAAGAGTCAGACACGACTGAGCGGCTGAACTGATTGATGCCAATAAAGCAGTGTTTCAAGTTTGTCCTCTCATATCGCCTTTTCTAGTATTCATAGTTTGTGTTATTTGCATTTTAGAATGACCTTGCCAATTTCCACCCAAAATAAAACTGTTGGAATTTTGTTTAGAATTGAATGTGGACTTCCCTGGTGGAAGAATCTGCCTGCAAATGCAGGACACATGGGCTCAATCCCTGGAGGATCCCCTGGAGGAGGAAATGGCAACCCACTCCAGTATTCATGCCTGCGAAATCCCAGGGACAGAGGCTGGCAGGCTACAGTCCATGGGGGTGGTAAGAGTCAAACACCACTTAGCAACTAAGCCACCACCATCACATTGAATGTATATATCAATTGGTATTAGATGAAAACAACAATATTGAGTTTTCTTATTCTTGAATGTAATATAATATAAAATACTTCGTCTATCTAGGCCTTTAATTTCTCTCAGTGATATTTCACAGTATTATCTCCATTTCTTTCATTACATTTATTATAAATTATTTAAGGAAACAAACTATTAGACATTATATTGTTTTGAAATTTTATTTTCTAATATTGCATATAGACTATCCAATAGTCTTAGTCTTTATACATTGTATTTCTTTTTCTAGATAGGCTCTCCAGGGTAGTGTTGAATAGACCTGGTTTTTAGCAGAGCTTCTTGTTGTAAATATGGTAATAGGGGAAAACTCAAAGGGAAAGGTTTTTATATTACACCAGTAAGATGTTTTCTGTTTGTTTGTTAACAACACTTTGTTAGATTTGTGGTTTGTCACTATTCGTGGTTTGCTAAGGGTTCTTTTCCAGATGGAAGAAATTAATTTCATCTATATTGTCCAATTTATCTCCATAAAGTTGTTCACAGTGGCTCTTGTCTTTTTTAATTGAGGCAGAATGTGTGCGCAGTGAACTGTACAGATGTTAAGTTTATAATCTGGCAAGTTTTGCCCAAGTATTCAACAACATTATCAAGATTTGGAATAGTTTCATTACACTAAAAGTTCCCTTGTGCCCTCTTCCAATCAATTTCCAGCACATTTTTTACTTCTTTAACAGGTTGCTTTCTCCTTTTTCTTGAACTTGATATTAAAGGAATAATTATATTTTTGGAGGGGTATTCCATTTTCTGTGTCTCCACATTATGTTTGTGAGATTCATTGACCTTGTGGCATGCATCAGTAGTTTATTTTTGTTTGTTTGTTTTTAAAATTGTTGAGCAATATGTCATGGAATGAATAGACCAAAATTTGTTTATCAGTTCTATCAGCTGACAGATTATTTTTACTTTGGGGCCTTTTTAGTTAAAACTTCAATCAACAGTCTTATTTGTCTTAGAAATCTTATAAAATATTTTGTGGACGTATGTCTGCATTCACTTGGGTAAACTGGAGTGAAACTAATGCATCGTAAGATGGTTGGTGTTGAGTCGCTAAGTCGTGTCTGACTCTTTGCGACCCCATGAACTGCAGAATGCCAGGCTTCCCTGTCCTTCACCAGCTCCCAGAGTTTGCTCAGACTCATGTTCATTGAGTTGGTAATGGCATGCAACCATTTTATCCTCTGTTGTCGCCTTCTCCTCCTGCCCTCAATCTTTCCCAGCAACAGGGTGTTTTCCAATGAGTCAGCTATTCGCATCAGATGGCCGAAGTATTGTAACTTCATTTTCAGCATCAGTCATTCCAATGAATATACAGGTTTGTTTTCCTTTAGGATTGATTAGTTTGATTTTGCTGTCCAAGGGACTCTCAAGAGTCTTTTCCAGCACTACAGTTTGAAGGCATCAATTCTTTAGTTCTCAGCCTTCTTTATAGTCCAGCTCTCACATCCATGCATGACTACTAGAAAAACCGTAGCTTTGACTACACAGACTTGTCAAAAGTGATGTCTCTGTTTTTTTATACACTGTCTAGATTTGTCATAGCTTTTCTTCCAAGGAGCAAGTATCTTTTAATTTTGTGGCTGTAGTCACTGTCCACAGTGATTTTGGAGCCCAAGAAAATAAAATCTGTCACTGTTTCCACTTTTTTCCCTTCTATTTACCATGAAGTGATGGGATCAGATGCCATGATCTTACATTTTTGAGTGTTGAGTTTTAAGCCAGCTCTTCACCCTACTATTTCATTCTCATCAAGAGGCTCTTTAGTTCCTGTTTGCTTTCTGCCATTAGATCATAAGGCAGGTATCCATTTAAAGTTATAATAAATTGTCAAAGAGCTTTCCCAAGTGGTTTGTTTATCTTACCCTCCCATCATCAGCAGCCGGGGTTGCAGTTGCCTCGCATCCTCGACAGTACTTGGTGGTGGTTTCTCCCTTTGGTCTATCCCAGGGCTGTGAAGCACCATCTCCTGATAGCTTTAACTTGCATCCCTCCTGTGCTTTCTGGCCACTCACATACTTTCTTTCTTTCTTTCTTTCTTTTTTTGTAGTGTCTGTTCAAGATTTTAGACCATTTAAAAATTGAACTGTTTTTAATTGTTGAATTTTAGAGTTCTTAAAATATTGTGAGTAACTTCTTTATCGCACATATACACTGCTAGCATTTTCTGCCAGAGTCTGGCTTATCTTGTTTTGAAATTATCTTTTTTATGTGATAATAGATTTAGATGTACAGAGACATTGCAGAGATAATACAGTTTCCATAGACCCCACACTCAGTTTCTTATGTTAGTAATATCTTATGTTAGTATAGTACATTTGTCATAATTAATGACCCAGTACTGATGCAGTATCATTCATTAAGTCCATATGTTCCTGATATTTTCTTGGTTTTTTACCTAATGTCTTTTTTTTCTGTCCCAGAGCCCATCCAAAATATCATACTTAGTTGCTCTGTACCCTTAAGCTTCTCTTGACTATGACTGTTTCCCAGAATTTTTCAAGTTTTTGATGCCTTTGATAGTTTTGAGGAGCACTAGACCAGTGTTTTATAGGCATTTCTTTTTTTATGAGTTAGACTGTGTTTATGGGATTTGGGGAGGATGATCACAAAGGCAAAGTGCCCATCTTGACACCTCATATCAAAGGCACGTCCTGTTAACACGACTTCTTGTTGATGTTAATCTTAACCATCTGACTTGAGGTGCTGTTTGTCAGCTTTCTCCACTACAGTCATTCCCCTCTCTTTTGCATACCATACTCATTGGGAGAAAGCTACTTTGTCAGTTCACAGTTCAGGGAGTGTAAAGTTATCCTCCCATCTCCTTAAGGGTAGAGTATCCAGCTTGATTATCTGGAATTTTCTGCACAGTCGGTTTGATTGTCCTTTATTCATTCAGTTCCATCAATATAGCTTACTGTATGTTTATGTTTGCTTACTGTATCTTTTGGCTTATAATCCAGTACTACTGTTTGATATTTTGCTCTTAATTATTCCAGCGTTAGACACTGGGCACTCCTTCAGTTTCCTCCTGTCCCCCTAGTATACTCCTATTATGTAATAGTCATTGTTACTATTATGTAGCAATTCCTTACGTTCTGGCATCATAAAATACTCATCTTGCCTGTTTCCATCTCTACTCCATCTCCATTTCTCCAGGGAGCCCTGGTTCCTTTTATTGGAGGATGTAATTAGAAATCTATAGCTGATGTTTTGTTATTGCTATCAGATCCATTTAGTAGACAAAACAATATAGTATGTGTGTGTATAGGAAACCATGAATATACACATACCTCGGTCTAGATATCCAGCTATATCTGTATTGAGCTAAAAATAAGTTCATGCTTATGCGTCCAAATGTAATTCAGTATCATATGGATCGATCTAGGCTTTTCTTAGTGCTTTTCTGTGATCTCTCACTTAAGCAGTGAGAAACCTGGCTTCTATCATCAGCTATTCATTTACTTAAGTGTTTGATTCTGATATGCATGAATAGTGATTTCAGATGTGTTTGTCTATATCTTTAGACTAGAGGTTATGTGTAGCTCCTTTTGTCTTTAGTCTTACAAACTCTGCTTGTTTCCAAAGTTACTTAGGTCTATATTTTCTTGCCTTAATTCCCACAGTTGTATACACTTGGAAAGCGTATTCTTTTGTCACAGTCTGCATTTCCATTCTGGGATTCCTTGGACTCCTAAATGACTTTTTAAAAATCTGCATACTTTAAAATTCAGTCCCCTCTACAATTCCGTGGATTTTGACAAATGTGTAGGCTCATGTATACACAATTACAGTATAATACAATATAGTTGAATTGCACCAAAAAATCTCTTCTGCTTCACTTATACAGCCCCCCTCCAAGTCTTCACCTATAGCTGACCTGTTCACTGTCTCAGTTTTGTGTTTGTGATAACGTTATACAAATAGAATTATACAGTATGTAGCGGACTGACTTCTTTCACTTACCAATACTGAATGCAATTAAGAATCTCCCCTGTCTTTAAGTGAGTTGATACCTCATTCTCTTTTAAAATCGCTGAATTGTATTCTATCATATGGATATATTAGAGCTTGTTTATCCATTTCCTTATTGAAGAATATCAGCTCCTTGCTGACTGTTAGCTGAAGGCTTCCCTGAGTTCTTTGTCATGTAGGATACTGCATTGGGCAGTTTACTTACTCAAAACCAACAGTGAGTAAATCAATGGATAGGATAGAATCAGTAGAGAAAGTTATCTGACAAGAAGGAAGTTACAGTTGCATGTAACATAATCAAGGAAATGATTTCTCAGCCACTTTGCCTTTTCCCCCTGCTTAGAAACAAATCACAAGTCCTGCCAACACAGAGGCTAAGGAGATTGTACAGGACATGGGATGTCGGGAGGTGGGGTTAACTGGGGCCACCCTAGCATCTCTTCTCCAAAGAAGCACTTTTTTCAATCTTCTTAGCCTAGAGAGTGATGATATAACTGAATAGGACAAATAAAGTCAATGATGTGTGACAAATAGGGAGGAATCAGGATTTGATATTAGACCTGCACATTCACGTGGAGGAGACTGTCAAGAAGAAGGATTTGAGTAACAGACAGCCGTCTGATAACAGTCCAGTTATGGTCCAAAAAAGGAGCTCCTTCATGTCCTGATGAGTGCATTCTCTTGGCAAAACTCGATTAGCCTTTGCCCTACTTCATTCTCTACTCCAAGGCCAAATTTGCCTGTTGCTGCTGCTGCTGCTGCTAAGTCGCTTCAGTCGTATCTGACTCTGTGCGGCTTCATAGATGGCAGCCCCTCAGGCTCCCAGTCCCTGGGATTCTCCAGGCAAGAACATTGGAGTGGGTTGCCATGTCCTTCTCCAATGCATGAAAATTAAAAGTGAAAGGGAAGTCGCTCAGTCGTGTCTGACTCTTAGCAACCCCATGGACTCCAGCCCACCAGGCTCCTCCGTCCAGGGGATTTTCCAGGCAAGACTACTGGAGTGGGGTGCCATTGCCTTTGCCAAAATTTGCCTGTTGCTCAAGGTATTTCTTGACTTCCTGCCTTTGCATTCCAGTCCCCTATAATGAAAAGGACATCTCTTTTGGGTATTAGTTCTAGAAGGTCTTGTAGGTATTCATAGAATCGTTCAACTTCAGCTTCTTCAGCATTATTGGTTGGTACATTTCTTGGATAACTGTGGTATTGAATGGTTTGCCTTGGAAATGAACAGAGATCATTCCATCATCTTTGAGATTGCATCCAAGTACTGTATTTTGGACTCTTTTGTTGACTATGATATCTACTCCATTTCTTCTAAGGGATTCTTGCCCACAGTAGTAGATATAATGGTCATCTGAGTTAAATTCACCCATTTCAGTCCATTTTAAGTTGCTGATTCCTAGAATGTCAATATTCACTCTTGCCATCTCCTATTTGACCACTTCCAATTTGCCTTGATTCGTGGACCTAACATTCCAGGTTCCTATGCAATATTGCTCTTTACAGCATTGGACTTTACTTCTATCACCAATCACATCCACATCTCAGTGTTGATATTGCCTTGGCTCCATCCCTTCATTCTTTCTGGAGTTATTTATCCACTGATTTACGGTAGCATATTGGGCACCTACAGTCCTGGGGAGTTCCTCTTTCAGTGTCCTATCTTTTTGCCTTTTCATACTGTTCATGGGATTCGCAAGGCAAGAATACTGAAGTGTTTTGCCATTCCCTTCTCCAGTGGACCACATTCTGTCAATAACTTTAGTACTTTCTTTCAAAATGTAGTACTTCCAGTATGTCAAGTTAAACCATTCTGAGATTTGAGAATGTCTTTAAAGGAAAATTTTAGAGGTCATTTTGATGAAATTGTGTTTTGAAGTTTGTGGATTAGTTAAATATCATCTATTGTCTTATGTCTCTTTCATGCAAGTTTTTTCGTAAGGAAAATATTGACTTTCTTTGCTGTTATCTGGGAGCTCCTCAGTATGGAAATCTTTGTTTAAAACCTCCCATCCTTTGATCAGTGGTTTAGGAATAGGGTTTGGCTTTACAGGTACACAGTTCAAACTAATGAGACAGCCCTTGTTTTAATATGCAGATGGCTGAGTTGGGGTAAGGGTAGAAACTGTGTTGATAGTTTATACCTAAATTTCACAGTACCACTTAACAGGCCTCAGCAGTTACAATTTATGTTGTTAAACAGAGTCTTATTTGAGATGTATTGCTTTATTTTTCAATTAAGCATGGTTTTCTCCTAAAAAAAAAAAAAAAAAAAAAAGAATCATAGATCTTATGCCTAAGTTACAAGGTCAAAACAAGCTTAGCTGAATTCTGGAGTGCCCGAGATTCCCAAGTCCTTCAATTTCTCTTGCCCTTGGACAGCATTGAGTCTAGAAACTGGAATGAAATTAAATCCACAGTTATAAGGAGAAGGAGCTTTAGAAACACCCTGATCTGTTGTCTGTAACTCCTCTGAGGCCTCAGGGAGATTGCAAGGGAAGCAGCCTCCCTTTTAGTTTCCCTTTTTCTCTCTTTGACATACTGTCTCCAGGGCCTAAATATATTTCCCCCAGCTCCCAAGGGCTTTTCTATTTTAAGCCTTCTTTCAAATAGTGGAATAAAAGGCCTTGTGCCTTAGTCTTGAAATTTCAAATATTCTGGGAGAGGTAGAAGAGTTCCATAGGAAAGTAATATCTTGAATCTATATCTTTCTGAAATTGCATCTCCAGAGGGCTACTTACCCTTCAATAAAAGGTCACCTGTTCATCACCCACTGAAGAGCTATTTGTGGGGCATCTATTGGTGCTATGAACTGTGTTACTTCTAGAATGAAACTGAGAAAAATGCACATTATTCCCGCCTTTAAGATTGTTTAGTGAAGCGTCAGCCTTATCAGTGATTCATGGACACATAGCAAACTTAGGGCTCTAATTAGGGCACAGAGAAGGAGACACATATCCTGATTATGGGTCATAGCAGAGGAATGGGCTTGGTCATGAAGACTGTTTTATGCCAGGTTGAGGATTTTATTGTTCCTAAAACATTTTCAGGGTGGAAGAGACATTTTAGTTTTAGAAGATCGCTTTGCCTACAGAGTCAAGAATGGACTGAAGAGGAGGCAAGCGTGAATTCAGGGAGAGCAGTAGGATGGATATTGCAGAAACAGATAATGTAGGCTGGACTAGAGTGGAGCCACTGGAAATACAGAGAACAAGTGTGAAAGATATTTTGGGACATGTAGATCAGCAGGCCCTAATGGGACAGTGCTTTGTGGTTTGCACAGCAGAATAGATGGTAGTTCTCGTCCCTGAGACAGACATCCCTGGAGGAGGCCATGTGTTTTAGCAGAGGAGGATATAGGAACAGTTCATGAGTTAAAGTCTAAATTGGTGGATTTTGAGAGGCATTTGAAATGTCCAAAAGGAAATATCAGTTTGTAGTTGCTAGATGCGTCCAGCATTCAGAGTAAAGGCTGTAGGTCTTTTTGATAATACTTGACAATTCCTGGGCATGGATGATATCACCCAGAGATGAACATAGAATGAGAAATATAGAGCAATAGATGAACACGATGCCATGTACATCGAAAAAACTTCTGGGCCACCTGGGCTTGGGCAAAAACACATTGATCTAATTTGATCTTTTTTCCCCACCAATTATTTACAGTGACTTTGGGCCTGGTCCACTTCTCTATAAATATATAAACTGAAGAAAGCAGTTAATTTCAAAGGACTATACATTTAAAGAGCATTTTTTTTTAAATTACAAACCTAGAAACTGAAAATGCAAATGAGTATGTGGATGGAGAAAGCGAAAGTATCTATATTAAAAGTTTTTCCAGAACTGAATTAAAATAATTTCTGAAAAGATGAGTAATACCAGTTTTGTGCCTGAGAGTGAGGGCATATTGCTTTGCAGTGTGTACGTGGTGATGGCACCTCGCTCCATCCTTAGTTCAGAGAAAATAATTCCTCTTATTGGATATTTTTTTTTAATACCTGAAAATTTGAAAGGTAGAATTTAATTAACCAACATCTGAATTGCTTGATATTTTGATTTCAAATTCTGAGACAGGGAATGCGCTCCTAAGGATGCAGAGAGAATCGGGACTCAGTGAGGTCTCGGCAAACAGGCAGGAACCTTATGGAACCATTGAAGATAGTCTCCTTGGAGGATTTTGTAAAAGTTTAAAAGAGTTTTTCTCTGCTTTGAAGGTATCTGATAAGACCATTTTATGACCATGACTTGGAATAGTCTCAAGATCTAATCAACTTGAAGTTCTTTCTCATGTCTAGTCCAGTTTTTTCTTGCTCCCCTTTAAGGCGTTTCTTCATATTCAGAATGACCAGCAGCTGCCTAGAAACTTTCATTTAATAATCTTCATATAAGTAAGGAGATTAATGAAGTCAGCTCTCAGTCTCATCATCTGAGTTAAAGTGACCAATTGAACGAGTGGTGTGTCATTGCACACTTAATTTGGTATGCAAGGTGTGAATGTGCTCAGTTGTGTCTGACTCCTTATGACCCCGTGGACTGTAGTCCACCAGGCTCCTCTGCCCATGGGATTCTCTGGTCAAGAATACTGGAGTGGGTTGCCATTTCTTCTTCCAAGGGATCTTCCCGACCAACCCACGGATCGAACCCATGTCTCCTATTGAGGCAGGTGGATTCTTTACCACTCAAACCATCTGGGATGAGAAAAGAGTAAAAATACCCAGACAACCAATGCTGACACAAGGGGAAACAACTTCAGCCATCCAACCCTTTTCTCAAAAGTCCCTTTTCCAAGCCCTCAGTATATATTTTTTGTCTTCTGGTTTTTCTATTGATTTGGGGAGATTAGAAATAGAAATGAAGAAGGATGGTTCTGTCTGTATATGAAAAGTTAAATTGATGCAGACCCTTCCTGTTGTTCTTGATTACATTGGTGGAATTCATTTGCTCCCTTAACAGACCCTTATTCAGCCCCTAGATTGTGCCAGGCACCATTAAAGGTTATAAAGCTATAACTGAGAAAGTAAGACAAATAATTGAAACGTACTTTTCCTCATGGACCATGAATATGATGGAATGATTGTAGGGGTGAGTCTAAAAATTGGAAACTGGATTATTCCTTGCTAATTGCATCTTCAGTTGACCCACCACTGTTGTTGGTTTTATAATCAGTTGTTCAAACAAAATTAATTGAGTCTACTCATGCTAGGTGTAGGGCTCTCTTGGAACTTGTAATTTGCTAAGAAGAGGAAGTCAAAACATAGATCATTGCATGACAACCTAAGACAATCAAGAGATTTTTGCAAGGCAGCACAAAAGTAACAGATGAATGCATGGCTCAGATTCTGAGGAGGTATTTGCTAACTTATGTCATGAAAGATTTTTTTTCCTTCACGACGTTAGTTGGTGGAATATACATAATGTAAAAATAATTTGATGTCTGCTTTTATTCCTATCAACCAATAGGATCTCTGTGGTAACATGACATGAAGTTCTAATTTTCCTTCATTTTGGGAATCTCTTTGCTCTGAATCCATTTAGTTGTATGTCAAGCTTTCATTAAATTCACTGAACCTAGTGATTATTCCATATGGTTGTTTATTAAATATATGCTTCCAGCAGCAGAATTTGGACAATAATCTAGATGTTCCAGGATACTTCACGCTTTTATAATTTATGCAAATAATCCTTTCCTTTGTTAACTTGCCCTTGAAACAAACCAACCATTTGTCACCTGTGTGATGCTTGTATTATTCCTCAGACTATGGCTGACATCGGGCAAATTATGAAGACAACAGATTAACTTTCTTTGCTGTGGGTTAGCTACTGGGAATCTTGCGTGAAGACATCTGAATATATGAGGCTGATGATAAAGCCTTTGTGAAAAACATACCTAATGACTTGGGTAACTTCCATCATCCTTTATGGAAGATGACATTGATGCTGATGTTACCTTGGAAACGTTAGATTCTCTTTATAACTGTTGTTGACAGCCAGACTTCAAAAATGTTGCCTTGTTTGAATCATGGTATGCTATCATTTGGGAATGTTGGTACATTGTGGAGAAGAGAAAAAGGCATTATTGAAAGCGAAGATTATGGTAGAGAGCTTTCAGGTGGGGTGCCAACAACTGATGAACCCACCTCGTCTTTTTTGTTGATCCTATATTTTTGAGGAATGGGCCACACAACTTTCTACTAATGTAAGCCCCTGTGCTCATGGCAATATCTGATCAAGTAGTAGAGAAATGTGTGTTCACTGCAATCTTGGTCCTTTGGAACTGAATAGGGGCTGTAACAACAAAACATACTATATTCTTCCCTGGGAATGAGGAAATGGAGAATGTAGACCTGTGGAGAATGAGAGAAATGAAGCAGAAGGCAACAAATAGAGGAGATAATGGATAGGGGACAGACTTATCGATCTCACTTCCTTCCAGTTGAAGTGACTATGAAACGATCACCAGGAGCCAAGATAGGAAGTCAGTCTTCCCACAAATCAGGAAATTAGTGGCTTCATTGCTAGAGAAAGGGAGAATGAATATTAACGAAATGAAATGATGGATTTCCTCTATAGTCAGAGAGATGAAAGGAGAGTTTTTGAACAATTGGAAGTTTCCTTAAAATTTTTTTTTTCTTGCAGGCTATTTGCTCTACAGTATTGTGCCATGCCTCAACATGAATCAGTCACAGGTATACACGTGTTCCCTTCCTCCAGAACCTCCTCTCCCATCTCCTACCCCATCCTCCTCCCACCCCTCTAGGTTGTCACAGAACCCTGGGCTGAGCTCCCTGTGTCACACAGCAGATTCCTCCTTGCAATTTTACGGGTGGTAAAGTGCATGTCTCCATGCTACTCTCAATGCTTCCCCCCTCTGCCTCCCACACTGGGCCCTCAGGTCTGTTTTTTATGTCTGTCTCCATTGCTGCCCTGCAAATAGGTTCATTAGTACCAGCTTTCTGATCTGATGAAAGTGACCCACACATAACAAGAGGAATCATTGTAAAAATTTTTATTTTTAAAGAATTTTTAAATGCAAAGAATAAGGCAAATCATTATTTTCCTTATCACTGTTAATTTTATGATCATTTGACCAGGATCAGGTTGAAATTTGGTTCATATGGTATGTTAAGAAAAGGCTCACTGAGAAATGATATCAGAAGAGAGTTTGTATTTACGTGCTTGAGTAAATATATCAGGGGGCAGTTTAGTGGTATGTTACTTCCTACAAATATAACTAATACATATAAATGTGTCTTTCTGTTACATTTTGAAACTTAAAATGATATTTAGTAAATCAAACTTACTGGCATTCCCCTCCTCCCCAGTTATTTGAATTTGGTAAATTTCTACATGGACTTCATCCAGTTTTCACCCTCTGGCAAGTTGTAGTGAAACTGAGTCCTTGTTAAAAACAGAGTTCCTCTGCTGAGTTTATGGTTAACATCTCTGTCCAAAACATTCTTCCTTTTCGTGACCTGTACCTGTTCCCATCAAGATTGAGGAGTATCAGGGGAAAAGGGGGGTTTGAAACCTTATAGGTCTCTCCTGAGTACAAAAGCCTCACAGTGTAAAATGATGCTCAATGTGAGTGCTGTGATTTAAGTTTTAGTTGAGGCAAAATGAGGACTGCAGCCTGGGACAGAGCAGCTCAGGTTGCTCTGAGAAACTGCTCCAAGGAGGCTGAGGGGTTTTGGTGATGGGGGAGTTCATGCAGTCACGCACTTATCTTACAAAAGGTTTTCTGCTAGTCACAAGGAGCTGATGTCACCATGAAGGCGTTTAGTGCTCTTCTAGATGGAGGAGGTGTAAGGATTGGGCTCATAAAATCAGTTCTTGAAAACATCTAATTATCTAAAGACCTGCTCTGCCAATTTTCTTGGAGCATAAAGTGCCTCATTCTTTCCCCCCCTGAACTTCTTTCAGGGCACATTGAAGGTCAGCAGCTGCAGCAGCCCAGGCTTCATCCCTGCAAAGGCAGATGGCAAATGCCCTTGGCAAATGCCAGTTTGTCACCGACATCGCCCGTTTTTTTGTTTGTAGAAATGAAAGACCTTAGTCTGCTGGGCCTTCCCTGAGTTCATGTGCTGGATGCACAGTGAAGCCAAGCAAACCAAAACATCAGAGTCTTGGGTACAGAAAGATTTATTGCAAGGGCAAGCAAGGAGAATGGGCAGCTTGTGCTCAGAAGACCCCAAATGTCCAATGGCTTTTAGGTAAGGATTAAAGTCTAAATTAGTGTGTAGGGTGGTAGGGTGTGTGATGTTTCTGGACTCTCAGTCTTCTGGTTCTGACTAGTCTGGGTTCTGTGTGCTTGCGGTCAGTATGTCATCCCCATCCTCCACCTGCTTGGGAGTTTTAGTTTCTGCAGAACAACTCAAAAGTGTACAGCGGATTGTTGTGTACTGTCCTTTAGAAGGAACTAGAAGCCCTGGGACTCTATCGTCCTGATAATTAACTGCTTGAGTCTGCTCTTTGGAACTCTGGGAAGACTGTGGAGGCTGAAGGTTTATTTATTTAGCCTCCTACGAATAAGAAGCAGGGCACACACAGGAACTTCGGTTCTGGGGAGGGCCCCACAGGGTTCTGCTTTGTTTCAGTAGGTGACTTTGGTTTTGAATAACTGTTGATTTACTTGTCCTGCTTAAAGAATTTTTCTTGGATTTTAGAGATGAGGATATGTCTTCATCTTTTGCTTTCCTGGATAGTTACTCGCCAGTTGGTTTGATTCATCATAAAATCGCCATCTGCTTTCGTGAGTATGAGGTCCTATAAGAAGAGGGGCAGACAGCTCTTGCTTAATAATAGTCTCTTATTACCTTCTCTGCTTCTAAGAGGACTAGGAGGGCTCTGTGACCTTCACAGTGGTAGACATTCAGCCTGAGAAACAGTGGTGTTGTAAAGCATAGGCACATACTGCTAAGAGGGGAATTTAATTTCTGGCTTGATTTGTATAGCAGAGGTTGGGACATGACTCGGGCATGTTAGAAAAGCTTGTTTAAAAGTAGCTGTAGCGCTGCATGCCTAGGACCCAACTGGTGACTTTCTAACCTGGTCACTTTCATACTTGTACTGGCTGTGACCACTCTGATAGTTTCAGGAGCAGTTTGAACAAGGCTTACACAGGGCATCCTGAATCTTAGCCCTTAACCTAACCCACTCTGACAGCTTTGGCAACCCTCTGAATGCTCAGACTTTTCTTTTTCTTGTAGTAAATATGGCGAGTGTCCCAACCATCTGACACTTGGAGGTAGCCAGCGCCAGTGCTTGGGGCACTGTTTCTTCCATAGCAGCAACATGCTTTTAGGGGACAACACCTGTCCATGAGACAACTGGACACCTCTGAAGCATCTGCACCTGTGGGACTATCTGTTAGCCTGTGTGGACCCAGGCATCCAGAAGAGAGACAACCCCTGGGGGCTGGAGGAAAGGAGTGGGAACATTGAGAGATGTCACTGTGAAGAGGAAGGGAAGCTTTCTGCATTGGAAGCCCCGCAGGAACCAAAACTGGAAAGAGCAACATTGTCAGCATTCACTGAGGCCTGCTGTTGCGCAAGGCACTCTGCCGCATGTCTGCCATGTGGTGCCTCATCTCGCCTCTGTAGATGGGTGCTGTTACACTGTTGCCATCCTCAGAGCTGAGGAAAGAAGCTGGGCGGCGGGGCAGTGAAGGGAGCTGCCTGAAGTCCAAAGCTAGTCAGTGGCAGAGGCTGGAGCAGATCAAACAGATATGTCTGCTTGAGGAGGAGAGGCTGGTTCTGCACGGTGACACAGAGCTGCTCAACACTCAGAGCCAAGCTGCCACAGTTGTACAGTTGTGGAGCTAGAGAGCTGTCAAAGGCAGGGCTTGCTTCGTAGAATTTCCCTGCCTGGTAAAAAGGCAAACCATTAACTCATGATTTCCGGGAGCCTGGACGCTGTGGGGAGATCCTTGGAGTTCGCCCCCCACCCCTCATCTTCCCCAGCCATTCGCAGCACATTAACATACACACAGTAACACTCAAATCAACACGTACATACTTATGATGCTGGAAACGTGGATATGTGAAACAAAGTCATCCATCCATACCTACTGTATGAACCTGGTCTGCCAAGCAAAATCTGGACCAGCTTTTCCAGGCTCTGGATGACGGTGTCCTTCTCAATTTCCCACGGGAACATCTGGCTTCCCATCTCTCAGGCCCCCTCTATTTTCCACTTCTGTGCCTCAGGCATTCTAATCCCCCCTTTTTCCTCCTCTATGACCGGTCAGGTCATATCTCCCTTCTGCTCAAGTCTCAATTTAATATAGGCATATTCTAAAAAGCTCTTGGTGTGGATTGAGGTCCCTTTTCCTCTCCAATCTTTCTGAACATCATACATTTGCTCCAGTTTTTGAGAATAGCAGAAATCGTCCTTGAAATCTATAAAGCTCCAGAAAGGCTTCAACATGAAGTGAAATGATAGGTGTCCATGCTGATGGAGAGGTAGAGGTGTTTGGTATAGGGTTTGAGGACAGTTGAGCTGCTGCAGATAATTGTCAGAATTTCCCTTTCCATTGGAAAATGGAAAGTCCCCCAAAGCAAAAACATGTACACATTGGCAAAGCTGTTTGTTTATTCAAGAAAGAGTATATAAAGACTCCATGCCAGGAAAGGTCAAAAGTAGCTATTTTAAAGTAAACTTCATTTAGGGTAGCACTGTGGTCTTTGATCATCATTTAGTCAGGGAATTGTAGAGTTTTAAAATACCCAAATATTATGGAAATGAACCTGTGTTCTGAGGTTTCACTAAATTATGTTTAAGTTCATTTTTCATGTGGAAAATGCACCTCAGGCTTCAATATGATGAATTATTTCCTCCCGTTGACAGTGGTGGAGGAACGTAATTTAGTTTGCCTGCTGCAGTCCTCGTGGTTTCCTCCTCTTTTATTCTGGGCTGTTGTGATTAATGGGATTACATTGGCGTGATCACAGTTGCCTGTTTGTTTATCCCTTCACTGAGGTCACTGCTGAGGCTCTTATTTCAGGGTTCTTTAGGTTTTGAGATCTAGTTTTTCATGTTCATAACGTCATAACCTTTTGCTGTATCATCACCACTGTGCAATGGTGAACTGAGCTAAGTGAGCTCTCAGAGTCATATCCATGTTATGGGAATTTGATCATTTATCTGGAAAGTATTGACTGAGCATTGCTGGTGAGTGATATCTTACACTGTGCTGAGGAAATCAAGGCTATTTCACAGGGTCTAGTTGAGAATGCAGTCCAGGGGGTCACAGAGAGTCAGACAAGACTGAGGGCCTGAACAACAACCACCACCACCTTATACTTTGGGAGCCTGATTAGTGGCATAGAGCGAGTGCTGGGGTGAAGAAGCAGAGGTGAAATGGCAAGTGAGTGGCTTTGGTTTCATCAGTAATGAAGTAAAACAGACTAAGTGATAATTATTTTCCATGTTTAGATTGTGAAACATCTTGCCATTTGGTGGAGTGTCAAGAAACACATATGAATTAAATTTAGTTTGACATCAACTAGGAGATATAAGTTATAGGTGTGTGTACAGTGTGTACTGGATGTGCGATAGTTAAAAGTATTAATTGCTGCATCTGGGGCAATACTTTCCTTACATTTGAGCAAGTGGGGTCCTTGTCCCAGGCCCCTGTGCCCTGACTGTATTTTCCTTGAAATTGTCGACCCCCCCTTAAATGTTTGGCCCTGTTCTGGGGGCTTTGAGTGCTGCCTAGCCAGAGCACCCTGAGCCTGGTTTGGCACGTCAATGAGCCCCAGTCTCATTTTCTCTCCGGTGGAGTACTTGCAGCTCTCTGCCTTATATGATGGGTTGACCAGATATCCGGAGACACTGTCAACTTGCATTTGTGGAATCATCTCAGGGCCTCATGGTAGCAGGGTTCATATGGATGGGCCCTGATCCAGAAGGGTAGCCTGGGGGGATGATTATTCCTGCTGGCCAGTGCAGTGTAGTATATTTTTGTTAGCTCACACAAGATTGGGCTGTCTGAATGGAGCTCACATAGAAATCATTTTGAAGAGCTTTCATACATGTTGGACATAGAACAAGTTTAGGCCTTGGGAGTACCTTCAGGCCACCTGTATCTCTGAGCTTGAGTCATGTATCTAGACCCATGCGTTGGCTCTTGCTTGTCCATGTCATGGCTAAAGAGTCACTTGCAGTCTCCAGCATCCGAGTACACAGGTTTGGAGGCAGATATTTTTTATCACTGACCCCTTCCTTCTGGCACCCAGAAAAGTTGCTCCACCCCTCCATAGGCTCCCTACTGCATAGTGGTTTGCCCTAGAGGGAAGCTGTGCTTTTATCCTCTTGGGCATTTTGAGGTTGTTGCTCTGTAGTTCCAATGAACCCTTCCATATGGTATCCACTCCTGTCTCTGATCAAGATGATGATGTCATGCTCTCCCAGGTTGCTGGACAAGGGAGAGGCCTTCCTTACCCTAAGGCAGATACTTCTGTTGTCTTCCCCACTTGTGACAGTGTGTAAAAGACAAGGGTGAGATCAGTACATTCTAGGAAAGCTCTGGTGATGTTTTAAAGAGTTCAGAGTAGAAATGGGATTGGAGGATGCATTGTTCTATATTTATATCATACAGTTATGTACAGTAAATTTAATATGTGCTGTGTTATATGCTTAGTCGTTCAGTTGTGTCTGAGTGTTTGTAACCCCATGGACTGCAGCCCACCAGGTTCCTCTGTCTGTGGGAATTCTCCAGGCAAGAGTACTAGAGTGGGTTGCCATGCCCTCCTCCCTACGCAGTGATCATACCCAGGTCTCCTGCATTGCGGGTGGATTCTTTACCATCTGAGCCACCAGGGAAGCCCATGAATACTGGAGTGGGTAGCCTATCCCTTCTCCAGGGGAACTTCCTGACCCAGGAATCAAACTGGGGTCTCCTGTATTGCAGGCAGATTCTTTACCAGCTGAGCTACCCGGGAGGCCCCAGATTACATGACCAGAAATCAAATTATCATTTGCATTTCTCTGCATCTTTTATGTAAGACTTCTTTTTGTGGACATGATGAGTGAAGCACTATAAACATTTCTGTGAGAGTCATCAGGAGTCAGTATTCATGGGCAGCACAATGGATGATATAGTGTCAGGAGTAATGCAGTGACCAGCATTAAATAAGTGAAAGTAGGAAACTTCAGAGGCAAGAAGCCCTGCATTTTAAAAAATATAAAAGGTTCCGAAGAGCCATGGTGCTGTGAGTAATGATAGCATGCTGCCTTTTTCTCCCAGTGGGTGATATGAAATCAGCCAAGAATGGTGCATGTGACAATAAAGAACATGCGTTGGTGATTCTTCCTGTGGCTCACAGGGTAAAGATTCTGCTTGCAACGTGGGAGACCCGGGTTCAGTCCCTGGGTCGGGAAGATCTCCTGGAGAAGGAAATGGCAACCCACTCCAGTACTCTTGCCTGGAAAATCTCATGGATGGAGGAGCCTGGCCGGCTATAGTCCATGGGGTCACAAAGACTTGGACACGACTGAGTGACAGACACACACATTGATGATTCCTGGGCACTAAGAAAATAAACCACTATGCATCTCTACTCCACCCATTATCTATCTCTTCATCAAAAAATCATTATGACTGAGCCCATAAGTTCTGTTTTACACGTTAGAAATAAATTTGCCAGTTAATCATTTTAGAGAAGGATACCACAAAATTATTTGCCAAGAGCCTCTCATGCCCTAGGGATGGCCCTCTTGGGCAGGGTAATTTATTGGTGGTACACAGGAAATAAGCTCTCTGCACTGCCCATTGGAGGATTTGTATTGAGCTTATGGGATTCCTGGTGGCTCAGATGGTAAAGCATCTGCCTGCAGTGAAGGAGACCCAGGTTCAAACCCTGGATCGGGGAGATCCCCTGGAGAAGGAGATGGCAACCCACTCCAGTATTCTTGCCTAGAGAATCCCATGCATGGAGGAGCCTGGTCTACAGTCCATGAGGTCACAAAGATTCAGACACGATGGAGCGACTTTACTTTTACACTCAAAGCTGGAATTTACCCTCCCCAATAAAAAGAAGAGAAATAAGAAGCATCCTACTTCTCAACAATCAACCCTGAATATTCTTTGGAAGGACTGATGCTGAAGCTGAAGCTCCCCTACTTTGGCCACCTGATGTGAAGAGCCAACTCATTGGAAAAGACCCTGATGCTGGGACAGATTGAGGACAGGAGGAGAAGAGGATGACAGAAGATGAGATGGTTGGATGGCATCATTGACTCAATGAACATGAGTTTGAGCAAACTCTGGAAGGACAGGGAAGCCTGGAATGCTGCACTCTATAGGGTCGCAAAAAGTTGGACATAACTGAACGATTGAACAACAACAACAACTTCTCAGCAAGGAGAGGGAAAAAAAGTGAGAGCAGTGAGGGGGCATAGAAGAGAAGCCTGCTGAGCACAGATATTGAAAGAGAGATTGCCCCTGGGATGAGAAGTTACTGGAAGCAGCTATTTAAGAAAGTTAGATAAAATTAAGCTCGTAAATGGAAGGTAAAGTTCCTGTTTTTATAAAAAAAACAGGTGTATTTGGAAACACAGCATTTTCTGCAACTAGTAATAAGAACTTATGAGGAGGATGTGTCCATCCATTGCAGAGCAGACTTATGGAACAGTGAACAATGTGAGAGAGATGGCTTAAAATCGACAATGCAATACAAAGATAAATTTAGATTATAAGTGAACCAGACAGCACTCTTTTTAATTGAGGCCATGTTTTCTTTTGTCTAGAGATCTGTTATATCTCTAATTCATTGTACGTTTCCAAATAATTATTGAAAAATTTTTAAATCACATTTGCAAGCTCTTGTTATTCTGCTCATTGTTCCTCTGTGCTTGGAGGTCTGCATATACTCAAAGGAAGCAGATGCATTCTTCGCATAGCTTCACCTATACTGAGTTGCAGTACTTAAGGAGTTAAGGTCTTTTTGTCAAATCAAAATTTCCCTCCTGTTGTTTTAGGCCTTGTTCTTTTTCAGTCTTTGGTTTCTGAACACTCAGAGATTCCTGCCACTCTGCTGTGTTTCTTCTAGTGTATGCATGCCTACTTCCTGTTTGTGATAAATACCTGCAAAATGTTGCCCTGCTGGGGTTCCCTATGCAGTTACCCTGGTTCTTTATTTTCTACTTGTTCTTATTAATCAGAATTTTTGACCATGCCAGGTCTTGTCAGTCACAAAGCTGGTTGCTCAAGTCATCAAATCTTCATCTGCATTCTTTCCTTCCCAAGTTTTTGCAATGAAAGTGTTCTTTTATACTGAAAAGTCTGTATCATGGTAGTTAAGATGCCACAAACACTTCGTGCATATTGTAGTTTGTGAACTACGTGCTGTAGGTATATATTCCTTCATTTCCTGTTAGTTTGATCTGCTAATGTCATAAAAAAGGACAAGAGAATGCACGGGTCATAGCAAACATCCTTTTCCAACAGCACAAGAGAAGACTTTACACACGGACATCACCAGATAGTCAATACTGAAATCACATTGATTATATTCTTTGCAGCAAAAGATGGAGAAGCTCTATACAGTCAGCAAAACAAGACCGGGAGCTGACTGTGGCTCAGATCATGCACTCCTTATTGCTAAATTCAGGCTTAAACTGAAGAAAGAAGGGGAAACCACTAGACAGTTCAGGTATGACCTAAACCAGTCCATCCTAAAGGAGGTCAATCCTGGGTATTCATCAGAAGGACTGACGTTGAAGCTGAAATTTCAATACTTTGGCCACCTGATGTGAAGAGCTGACTCGTTTGAAAAGACGCTGATGCTGGGAAAGATTGAGGGCAGAAGGAGAAGGGGATGACAGAGGATGAGATGGTTGGACAGCATCACCAACTCAATGGATATGAGTTTGGGTAAACTCTGGGAGTTGGTGATAGAGAGGGAGGCCTGGCGTGCTGCAGTTCATGGGGTTGGAAAGAGACACGACTGAGTAACTGGACTCAGTTGAACTGAAAGGCAAAGGAGAAAAGGAAAGATAAACCCATATGAATGCAGAGTTCCAAAGAATAGCAAGGAGAGATAAGAAAGCCTTCCTCAGTGGTCAATGCAAATAAATAGAAGAAAACAATAGAATGGGAAAAACTAGAGATCTCTGCAAGAAAATTAGAGATGCCAAGGAAGTTTTCATGCAAAGATGGGCTCAATGAAGGACAGAAATGGTATGGGCATAATAGAAGCGGAGGGTATTAAGAAGAGGTAACAAGAATACACTAAAGAACGATACAAAAAAGATGTTCAGGACCCAGATAACCACGATGGTGTGATCCCTGGACCACAGGGATCACAGAGCCAGACACCCTGGAGTGTGAAGTCAAGTGGGCCTTAGGAAGCATTATTATGAACAAAGCTAGTGGAGGTGATGGAATTCCAGTTGAGCTACTTCAAATCCTAAAAGATGCTGTGAAAGCACTGCACTCAATTTGCAGGCGAATTTGGAAAACTCAGCAGTGGCCGAGGACTGGAAAAGGTCAGTTTTCATTCCAATCCCAAAGAAAGGCAATGCCAAAAATGTTCAGACTACCACACATTGCACTCATCTCACACACTAGTAAAGTAACGCTCAAAATTCACCAAGCCAGGGCTTCAGCAGTACATGAACCATGAACTTCCAGATGCTCAAGCTGGATTTAGAAAAGGAAGAGGGACCAGAGATCAAACTGCCAACATCCGCTGGATTATCAAAAACGCGAGAGTTCCAGAAAAACATCTATGTCTGCTTTATTAACTATGCCAAGCCTTTGACTGTGTGGATCACAACAAACTGTGGAAAATTCTGAAAGAGATGGAAATACCAGACCACCTCACCTGCCTCCTGAGAAATCAATATGCAGGTCAAGAAGCAACAGTTATAACTGGACATGGAACAACAGACTGGTCTCAGATCAGGAATATGTCAACGCTGTATCTTGTCACCCTGCTATTTAACTGATATGCAGAGTACATCATGAGGAATGTCGGGCTGGATGAAGCACAAGCTGGAATCAAGATTGCCGGGAGAAATATCAATAACTTCAGATATGCAGATGATACCACCCTTATGGCAGGAAGTGAAGAAGAACTAATAAGCCTCTTGTTGAAAGTGAAAGAGGAGAGTGAAAAAGTACACTTAAAACTCAGCATCAGAAAACTAAGATCATGGCATCTGGTCCCATCACTTCATGGGAAATAGATGGAGAAACAGTAGAAACAGTGTCAGACTTTATTTTGGGGGGCTCCCAAATCACTGCAGATGGTGACTGCAGCCATGAAATTAAAAGATGCTTGCTCCTTGGAAGAAAAGTTCTGACCAACCTAGACAGCATATTAAAAAGCAGAGACATTGCTTTGCCAACAAAGGTCCATCTAGTCAAAGCTATGGTTTTTCCAGTAGTCATGTATGGATATAAGAGTTGGACTATAAAGAAAGCTGAATGCCAAAGAATTGATGCTTATGAACTGTGATGTTGGAGAAGACCTTTGAGAGTCTCTTAGACTGCAAGGGGATCAAACCAGTCAATGCTAAAGGAAATCAGTCCTGAATATTCATTGGACAGAATGATGCTGAGGCTGAAGCTCCAGTACTTTGGCCACCTGATGCCAAGAACTGACTCATTGGAAAAAACCCTGATGCTGTGAAGGATCGAAGGTGGAAGGAGAAGGGGATGACAAAGGGTGATGAGATGGTTGGATGGCATCACCGACTTGATGGACATGAGTTTTGCATAATCTCCGAGAGTTGGTGATGGACCAGGAAGCCTGGGGTGCTGTAGTCCGAATCCAAAGATTTGGACAAGAATGAGTGACTGAACTCAATGAAGGCAAGATGGTAAGTAAATTGAAATTACCAAAGGGATAACTTCATATAGTTGTTTGATGTTCAAATAAAAGAAAAAGATAATGACCTTCAAATGACTCTTCATAAAAG
Organism: Ovis canadensis; assembly: GCF_042477335.2. NCBI lineage: Eukaryota > Metazoa > Chordata > Mammalia > Artiodactyla > Bovidae > Ovis > Ovis canadensis. The sequence continues at coordinate 15,500,867 of NC_091251.1, forward strand.
AAGTTTTGCCCCAAGATCATAAGTAATTATTGAACAGTGACAACTTTTTTTTCAGAAACCCCGGACAGAAAAACCACACAACAAGTTTAAATTTCTGTCAGTTTAAACCAGGTTTATAGTTTTAGCTCAACAAATATAATCTCTATCATAGTCACAGTTAAAAATCCTGCAATAGGTTCACAAAAGCCAGAGAGAAAGGAAGATAAACATAGCACAGCAAAGGAAACCATCAACAAAATGTAAAAACAAACTCCTAAATGGGAGAACAGATTTGCAAATTATATGTCTGACAAGGAGTTAATATTCAAAATATATTTTAAAAAAAGAAAAAAAAAACAAAATATATAAAGAGTTCTTGCATCTCAATATCAAAAAGGTCAGTTCAACTGCAAAATGGGCAGAAAATCTGATATTTTTCCAAGGAAGATATACAGATAAGAAAACAGCCACATGGAAAGATGCTGAACATGACTAATCATCAGGGAAATGCAAAGCAGAGCCACGGTGATATATCATCCACACCTGTCAGAATAAAATAAATGTTTTCAAGGATGTGGAGAAATGGGAACCACAGTACACTGGTGGTGTGAATGTAAATTGGTAAAATTACTGTGGAAAACAGTGTTGGAGGTTCCTTAAAAAGTTAAAAACAGAACTATCATATGATCCAGCAGTTCGGAACCTGGGTTTCTGCCTGATGAAAATGAAAATATTCATTCAAAAAGATTCACACACCCCAGTGTACACTGTAGGATTGTACATGATAGCCAAAATCTGGTAGCAATGGAAGTGTCCATCAACAAATGAATGGATAAAGGAGAAGCTTAACACACACACACACACACACACACACACAGAGAGAGAGAGAGAGAGAGAGAGAGAGAGAGAGAGAGAGAGAGAGAGAGAGAGAATGGAATACTACTCAGCCTTAAAAAAGGATGACATTTTGCCATTTGTGACAACATGGATAGGCCTGGAGGGTATTATCTTTAGTGAAATAAGAGAATGACAAATACTGTATGTTTTCACTTGCACGTGGAATCTTAAAAATAACATGAGTGAGTATAGCATAATAGAAACAAACTCATATAAAAACCAAACCAGTGGCCACCACTGGAGAGGGGTTGGGAGAAGGGAAACTTAGAAGAAGAGGATTGAGAGGTACAAACTACTCATATAAAATAGGCACAAGGGTGTAATGGACAGAACATAGAATACTGCCAGCATTTTGTAATAATTTTAAATGGATTATAACCTATTAAAAATATAAAATCACTATTGTACACCTGAAACTAATACAGCTTTATAAATCAAAGCACATGTGTGTGCTTAGTTGCGTCTGACTCTTTGCGACGCCATGGACTATAGCCTGCCAGATTCCTCTGTCTATGGAATTTTCCAGGCAAGAACACTGAAGTGGGTTGGTATTTCCTTCTCTAGAGGATCTTCTCAATTCAGAGACTGAACCAGCGTGTCCTGGAAGACCCCTGTTTTGGCAGGCATGTTCTGTGACCACCGTGCCGCTGGGAAACTGTAGATCAACTATATGCCAATTTAAAAAACACACATAATCATCTTCCCCCTGGAATTTACTATGAATAATGAAGTAAGGGACTTGATAGGTGCCATTCCTTTCTCCAGGGGATCTTCCTGACCCAGGCATTGAACCTGCATCTCCAGCATTGCAGGAAGATTCTTTCATCTCTGAGCTACCAGGGAAGCCCTTAGAGTATATAGATTATTGCACATAGAAACTATAAGATCCAAATACCATGCGGCATGGCCAAAAAATTTATTTTTTTCTTTTATAAAAAATGTATATAAAAATTTGTATCTTCAAAAAAATCCCTTGTCTCACCCACAGTTACCTTCGGAACTCATATCCTACTGTTCTCCACCTTACTCTCTCTGTGCCAGTCACGGTGGCCACCTCTCTGATCCTCAGCAAACACCTGGGGACTCTGTAATCACCGTCTCCCACGTTCTGGATGTCTTTCTCAGAGTCTGACTGCTTGCTTCCTTTCAATCTCTCCAGTGCAATGTGGCTTTTCTTCTCTAGTTGCCAAAAATGAAGCAGAGAAAAACAAATAGAAATTGTGTGTGTGTGCCCCAACACACCTCCAACATACACACACACAATTTCTATTTGTTTTCCTCTGCTTCATTTTTCTCTTTGGCATTACCACATCTATTCTCGTATTTTATTTATATATCTTGTTTTTTATCTTTCCCCTTCACGAGCATTAAGCTTTGGAGGAGGAAGTTTTTTTCTGTTCTGATTACTGCTGTATCCCCAGTACTGGAATAGTACCTGGGACATAGTGAGCCCTCAGTAGATATTTGTTGAGTGAATAAATGAGACTGCAACTAAAAGGGCACTTGGGTACCTAGAATCTTGCTCTAATTTATTTATACTGAAGAAGAATATGTTAACCTCAGGAATTTAAAAAAAAAATTATTTTTGGCCATGCCACATGGCATTTGGGAACTTACTTCCCCAACCAAGGATCGAAGCCCTGCTCCCTGAATTGGAAGCATGGAGTCTTAACCACTTCACTGGCAGGGAAGTCCTGGGATTTGTTATTTTTAAGAAAAGCCCAAATCAAGCTTTTTATACTTTCATCATAGATACTAGGCAGACAACAAACAGCTGTTAGCTACTCTTTAAAAGTCCTGATAAGTGATCTGGCATCTTCCTTGGGAGGATAGGAGCTCTTTCCTCTGTGTTGTCGCTGGATCTTAGCTGCAGTTGAGATCGATACTTCCATTTCTATATCCTGTTACATTAGGATTAATGTGTTTTAAAATTTGTTCTATTGAACATTGCTAGTGTAAAACTGAATGAAACAGTGAAAATGGAATTGTAGGTGTGTTGCTTTCCAAATATATTTTTAAATAAATAGCAAAGATGTTCATTTCTCTTCCCTATGTCTTCTTTACAGCTTCCCGTAAAGGGAAGGACTCACTCCTTTGATGGTTTCTCTGTTTCTCCGCATTTGCAGTATCATCAACTGCAGAGTCTTGAAGTCAACCCAGAGTCTGCATGGGCTCATCTTAATAGCAGTTTGCAGAACAATTACCATGTGCTCGCTCTGGTTTTAAATCCTTTGTGTATAATGCAAAAAAAATCATATATGAATCCTGTGAGTTTGGAAATGTTATCACTTCACTCTTCAAAAAGGAGTCTGAGGTTCAGAGAACTTAAATCACTTGTTGAAGTCATAGATTCATCCAGAAGAGCCAGGGCAGACTCCAAACAGCAGTGAAAAAGGTACAATATTATGAGCCAGCATGTCTGGTTCAAATCGTACTTCTGCATCTGAGGACATGAAGAGATATTTATAACTTCCCCGGACTTGAGAGGTGGGCTCAGTTCAGTTCAGTCACTAGGTCATGTCTGACTCTTTGTGACCCCATGGACCACAGCACGCCAGGCCTCCCTGTCCATCAACAACTCCCAGAGCTCACTCAAACTCATGTCCATTGAGTTCATGATGCCAACCAACCCTCTCACCCTCTGTCATCCCCTTCTCCTCCTGCCTTCAATCTTTCCCAGCATCAAGGTTTCTTCAAATGAGTCAGTTCTTTGCATCAGGTGGCCAAAGTACTGGAGTTTCAGCTTTAGCATCAGTCCCTCCAAACAAATCCCAGGGCTGATCTCCTTCAGAATGGACTGGTTGGATCTCCTAGCAGTCCAAGGGACTCTCAAGAGTCTTCTCCAACACCACAGTTCAAAAGCATCAGTTTTTCAGTGCTCAGCTTTCTTTATAGCCCAACTCTCACATCCATACATGACCACTGGAAAAACCATAGCCTTGACTAGACAGACCTTTGTTGGCAAAGTAATGTCTCTGCTTTTTAATATGTTATCTAGATTGGTCATGACTTTTCTTTCAAGGAGTCTTTTAATTTCATGGCTGCAATCACCATCTGCAGTGATTTTGGAGCCCCCCAAAATGAAGTCAGCCACTGTTTCCACTGTTTCCTCATCTATTTGCCATGAAGTGATGGGACCAGATGCCATGATCTTAGTTTTTTGAATGTTGAGGTTTAAGCCAGCTTTTTTCACTCTTTTGTTTCACTTTCATTAAGAGGCTCTTTAGTTCTTCTTCACTGTCTGCCATAAGGGTGGTGTCATCTGCATATCTGTGATTACTGATATTTCTCCCGGCAATCTTGATTCCATCTTATGCTTCGTCCAGCCCAGCGTTTCTCATGATGTACTCTGCATAGAAGTTAAATAAGCAGGGTGATGAAATACAGACTTGACGTACTCCATTTCCTATTTGGAACCAGTCTGTTGTTCCATGTCCAGTTCTAACTGTGGCTTCCTGACCTGCATAAAGATTTTTCAAGAGGCAGGTCAGGTGGTCTGGTGTTCCCATCTCTTTCAGAATTTTCCACAGTTTATTGTGATCCACACAGTCAAAGGCTTTGGCAGTCAATAAAGCAGGAATAGATGTTTTTCTGGAACTCTCTTGCTTTTTCGATGATCCAGTGGATGCTGGCAATTTGATCTCTGGTTCCTCTGCCTTTTCTAAAACCAGCTTGAAGATTTGGAAGTTCAAGCAACAATTCAAGTGTATTTAAACCCAGTTAAAATTGTCTGTTGGATATGTAGACTGAGTAATTCAGATACAGTTTTGTTATTTTTCTAATTAAAATTCAGAACTTGTTCTGCTAGAGCTCTCAACACAGAAAATGAAAAATGATTGTATCAGTTTCCTAGAGCTGCTGTAACAAAGTACCACAAATCGAGTGGCTTAGAGCAACAGCTTATTGTCTCTTCACTTTGCCAATAGAAGTCTAAAATCAACATACTGGCAGGGCCATTCTTCCTCTGACACCTTGTGATGAAATCCGTTCTTGTCTCTGCCGGCTTCTGGTGGCCCCAGGCGTTCCTTGGCTCATACCCACATCACTCCTGCCCTCTGTCTTCACGTGACCTTTTCCCATGGATCTCGTCACACCAGCCTCCCCTGTGTGTGTTGGTCTCCGTGTACAGGTTTCTGCAAAATTTATAAAGACACCAGTCATATTTGATTAGAGCCTACTCTAATTACTTAATTTAACTTCACATCCTGAAGCACTGGGGATTACAGTTTCAACATTTCATTTGGAGAGACACAATTTAACCCATAACAGTGATTCTATTGATTCATGTTCTCTTTGGGACTCATGTCAAGTTTAAGCCTCTGTGCTTTGTCTAAAATCTGCCTGCTTTCCCTCAAAGGGATACTTAACATTAAATCTGCCTGGATTCCTTACTAAGGTTATTTTCTGTCTAATACTTAAAAATAGAAAATCAAATGAAGAAAACCTCAAAGACAATTCTAGTAAATCTAAGTTTTATTTGAACTTTCTTACATTAATTAATTCCCCCAAGTCTACTCCAGATACAGAGTAATACTTAATTTCCCTCCTTTGTAAAGTAATACTGCAATTTTCTAGTTAAATAAAGAGTGTCTTTGATTGTGCAGTCTTGCTGGTATTAGACAGGGTCTAAAACATCTGAAAATAGCTGGCACATTCAAAGTCAAGTAATTCAAGGGGGATTTAAAGGCAGGAAAACCTGCAAAGGTGTGAGTTTAGTGTCCTGGCTTAACAGTAGCAGATCGGTGCTACTACTAGATGTGAAGGAAGGAGATGAAGGAGCCATTAATGGAAAGAGTAGCAATACTCCTTGATTGTGGGACATGGAAGGGAACAAGGAAAATGGGTACCTTGACCTTAGTGTCCTTGTTCTTTCCTAACTTCTGCTGTGGCTCTCCATTAGCCAAGCTCCGTTGGAATCCAGAGTAAAAGAGAGCCCTTTGAACTAGGCCATACATGTCAGCTCAGCACAGAGATTGGAGAAAGATGGAGAGCAGATAAGGATGTCTTAGAAGGTATCCAGCACAGCTAGACCCTTCCGCCTCTCAGCATCCGCTCTTGTGCCTTCCTCTGGCCAAAACCTAACAAAGGTGATGCAAGAAACTCCCTCCATTCTCTTACTCAGGGATGATGCTGGTGGTCATCCTCCCACCTGAAACATTAGGTGCCACTGATGCTCTTCATGTAAAATAGCAAGAAGAGAAAGGGAAAGAGGACTAGAGATACAATTTAATAACACAAAAAATAGCTGCTAAAGTCCCTGAGCCTGGTAGCTGGTTACACAAAGTTCTTCCTTCCTAATCATAGCTCTCTTTTCCTCCCATCCATTTCACGTTTCTCCTACTCTGCTACAAACACAGCTGGATGCTATTCTTTACCGAATCGGTGGCCCAGTTCTTTATTCTTGTAGTGTCTGAGTTTCCCACGGTCTTATTTATATTAGATGGTTCTGGTTTCTCACTGACCACTACATACTTGACAAGGAGAAACTCAGATATGACCCAGTGAATCCCATTGTGTGGTAGTCCTCCATGTGTGATAGTGAACCCCTAGTCATGGCCAGTGTGGACAGCTGCTTCTCTGACTGTTGTCCTGGTAGCATGAGGGACCCAAGATGAAGGGGACATTCTGTTTCCACTTTGTTTTATATAGGTTGGTTCCTGGCAGAATCACTGCTTCTATGGACTCTAGGACTTCCAAATGCATCAAGTGCAAACTTGTTCAATTAGGTAAATAGATGTAATGGCGAGAGGAGTCGTTACCACCTCCACCCTTGTTCTCAGCCCATTCATTCTGGCAGCGGGTGGTGGGGAGACAGCACTAAGTATTAGCTGTTGATTTATGCCATATACATCATATTGATAAATTACATGGGGCATCCCTCTGGCCTTCTTGTCTAGTATGCCAGCTTCTGCCATCATTTAAGAATGCAAGGTTGTTGCTGCTTACAATTGCTATTTTTCTGATATAAAGTTTACTAAATATTTGTTTTACGTGCGATGTTTTTTCTTTTGTTTTACGGTTATATGAGTCACTCTAATTTATTTTTGTTGTTCATGCTTAATTGATGTAAATGTTCTTAAATCTATAGTCTCTTTAAGAATAGAGTGGTATATACTCCTTAAATTTCTTTCCTGGTTACTTAGGTGCTAATAGAACTTAAGCAGGATGAGAAATGTGAGCTCATGCAATTGTTAAATTCATTCAGGAAACTGAGGCCCATGGGAGGAAGTGAAGGCTGTGGTTCTGCCTGTTGGAGCTCCCCAGACAGGATCCAGGTTTCTCTTCCTTGTCTACCAAAATTTAACGCTACTGCTCACATCTGGTAGATCGTCAGCCTATAATTTTGATTCTTTGGCTGTTTGCCACGCTGTTTTGCCATCTCAGCTTTGTAGATTTGCTGCCGCTTCTGACTTGCAGAGTTGGATGTAGATTTAGTTTGTTTCTGGGCCTGTGGTCCACCTGGATCCTCTCATCTAGCTTTGCTTCCCTTCATTTCTACCCACTAGGTAAGAAAGCAATATATACTTTGCAGAATTTGTCTTTCACAATCCAGAACTAACACAGTCACTGCAGGCATATTAGCCAATGTCTACTTGGTTATATAGTTATAGCCAAGTATAAATGCAGAGAACCTCGATTCCCTGCATGCAAAAGACAGACACTGTGTATTCGTAGAGGCACAGGTTTTCGTATAAGTTCATGTACAGCAGTCATTCAGAAAAGCTCAGTGCTTTGATACAACTACTCTAGTCACCTTGAATAGATCAGAGAGTTTGACCTCAGTTTGGAAGAAGCTTCAGACTATGGCAAGTGAGTGACTAATTTTCTGGGTCAAAAATTATACTGTTAACATCCAGAAATAAATGGGAAAACCTATATGGTTTCCCAAGCAGTATTCTTACAATAACATATTTATATTCTGCCTAATGTACTTAATTTTTCACCTTAAAAAATAAGGAACTAGGTATGGATAATATACCTCTGTAATACTTGATGTCTAGCATCTTGATTTTTAGAGAAGCATATTCTCCATTTCATTATTATTTTAAATTGTCTTTATGGAGCCTGGCAGCCTAGATTGAAGTAGTGAAAGTGAAAGTCACTCATTCGGTCTGACTCTCTTCGACCCCATGGACTATACAGTCCATGGAATTTTCCAGGCTAGAATACTGGAGTGGGTAACCTTTCCCTATTCCAGGGGATCTTCCCAATCTAGGGATCAAACCCAGGTCTCCCGCATTGCAGGCAGATTCTTTACCAGCTGAATCACAAGGGAAGCCCAAGAATATTTGAGAGGGTAGCCTATCCCTTCTCCAGTGGATCTTCCTGACCCAGGAATTGAACCAGGGTCTCCTGCATTACAGACAGATTCTTTACCAACTGAACTAGCAGGGAAATAGCTAAAGGGCCAGAAATAAAGCATAATGATTAACAGCAAAGCATCTCATGCCGTGCCATAAAAATTAGTCTTAGATAAGGTCTTGTTTAATATCTTAATTTATATAATTTATTAAGCAAGATAAATGGCTTGCTAGAGAAATTGGCATGAGTCAGCATATTTTGCATCACAAACTGGTCTAAGAATTGACCATAACTGTAGAAGGTCACACTCGGTTCACTTGTGATCAGACTATTCTAAAAGATGCATGAGCACTGATGATCTATTGAAAGGGACCTTTTATAAACCCTGATCCAAGTGAGAAAGCAAGATTCTTTTTTTTATTCATAATCCCTTGATGTCCAGTACTGATTAGGATATTTTAAAACTAAAAAAAAAAAAAAGAAAGAAATTCTTGGTGGTTTTACTGTCTGCCTAATTTTAAGAAGCATAACTGATGAACTTCTATCTCATTTGGGCATTATTTGGAGTCTGATTATTATCTCAGCCTCTTATTTATAATTTAACTGATTCTAATTATACATTTTTATTTCTGGAATAGATTCCTCTATCATTATTTTAGAGCCACTAGAGGTATAACAGAACCTTGAGAATAGACTAATATAGCCCAAGGTATTTTATTTTTATGATTCCTTTTGTACCATGTGATTTATCTGCCATTTTACTTTTGACCTATCTTCTTGAATATTATGATCACAATAGGAATAGGAATTTTACTTTGCACAGGCATTGACTAGGTTTGATTTATTATCTTGGTCAAAATGAGAAAATTAGATAAACTGCTTTGTAATTGTTAGTGTTCCTTGTAATTACTTGTTTGTGGAATAAAACGTTGGGGGAACCCAATGCCGTATGTTGTCTGGCCTATTAAGAATTCCTCTAACCCCAGAGAAGTGCAGGAATCAAGTGCAGTGTTTGCTCACTTCTCTGTGAGCCTTCGTTATTGAGATACAAGTCCCGTAGCTTCCAAAGGGGCCGTGGGAGGCCTCATCCTTTTGGTAACTCACTGGTGTCGCTTTATGATTTCTGAAATCTGCCACTGTGCTGTGCTTAGTCACTCAGTCATGTCTGACTCTTTGCAACCCCATGGACTGTACAGGTTAGCTAAAAGAAAGTTGGATCTTTATATGGAGAATTAGATTATAAATGAGTGAGTGAAGATCTTACCAGTTATAGAGAAAACAAGCATTTAACACTATTACCATATTTCTTCAGGTTACCAAAGCCTGTTCTCATCATGTGGCTTTACTCTGTGAGGTGTCTGTTGGCATCTTGCTGATGGTTAAAAATGCATACTGATTCTATTTAAAAAAAATTTTTTTTTTCACTTTTCACATAGTGTTTATCTATTTATTTATTTTGCTCTTTATTTCTTTATTTTCTTTACTTTACAATACTGTATTGGTTTTGCCATACATTGACATGAATCTGCCACGGGTGTACATGAGTTCCCAATCCTGAACTCACCTCCCACCACCCTCCCTATGCCATCTCTCTGGGTCATCCCAGATCATTTCTTAAGGAGGTAACCAGTATATTTCCAGTTTGTTATTACACAGAAGCAGTTTATCTAATTTTCTCACTTTGACTCCATTTAAGGACTATATCTGCCTATTCTTGCCCCTGCCCTGTATTGGATGGACATAATCCATAAGGAGGTCTTTGCTCATATTCCATATGGCAGGGGAGCCACCTGTATGTTGCTCACGGATTGCTAAATTCCTCTTGAGATACTCTGTTACCAGTGTCTCTTCCTGCACAGTACTGGGAGAGGCTTCCTCTTTTCTCTTTTCTCCAAGCCAGTTACTCTACCCTGGGATGAAAGTTTTATATCATCTTATACAGCAGGAATTTCATATCCAATGAGTTTACATAGGATATTAAATTTACATAAAAAGCAATGCTCAGTACTTTAACTTTGGTCCTTAACATTTATTGGGAAATTTTTGTATCTAGAGATACAAGTCCCGTAGCTTCCAAAGGGGCCATATTTTTTTTCTCTTAAGTACAAAATATGGCTCTTTAAAGGGAAAGTGTCTCTTTTCGTTTTTTTTTCTTTTTGAAATGGGCCTATTTTGCAACACTTCTCCTTTGTACTCCAGCGGTGGATACCTGGGTTGGGAAGATACCCTGGAGGAGGAAATGATAACCCACTCCAGTTTTCTTGCTGGGAGAACCCCATGGGCAGAGGAGCCTGGGGGGTTACAGTCCATGGGATCACAAAGAGATGGACACGACTGAGCATCTGAGCATATGGTAATCCTAATCTTCCTCAAAGCAATGCATGTCTCTTGCTGAATAGAGGGAAAGCCAAAAACAAGGAAATGTGAAAAATTAAAGTATTAATACACTTCAATATTTCCCTACCCTGGAATAGTGAGGAAAGCATGAAATTTGAGGACTTCTGGTTAAAGATAGGCGATGAACACAGTTGAACTTTCCAAGTGGATCCACAGTAAAGAATCCATCTGTGAGTGCAGGAGACTCAGGAGACATGGGTTCGATCCTCAGGTTGGAAAGATCCTCTGAAGAAGGTCATGACAACCCACTCCAGTATTCTTGCCTGGAAAATTCCATAGACAGGAGCCTGGCGGGCTACAGTCCATGGGGTTGCAGAGTTGAACATGGGTTAGTGGTAAGCATGTGATGAACACATTTATTTGCCACACATGAATACACTTCCCAAATTATTTCCTAAAACCCTAGCAACAATTTACACACATGCACACACACACACACACACACACACACACACACATATATGAATTTTTAAAGGTATAAGATAGATGGGGAAGACAGACAACAACATCAGGAATGTTTTAGAAATAATAGAAAGACTCAATAGATCTGAGAGAGCTGAGTCTTGAGTTAGTCACGGAGAAACATTTAAAATACCTCAGTTTGCACAGCAAACCTCACAAATTGGTAGTCCCAAATAGCTGAGAAAGTGAGGGTGAAGCTGGGAAGGAAAACAGTTGAGAATTTGAGAAAAATCCCCCAAATTGAAGAAATGATTTTCTAGATTGAAAGGGCCAATAGAGTTCCCAGAACAATGGATGATAATAAACTCAAACTAAGGCATGAAATGTTAGAAACAGAACTCTAGACAAATAAGAGATCCTAGAAGCATCAAGAACAGTGGAGTGGTGACTGTACTGTGCAAAGGATCAGAAATCAGAATATCCTCAGAGTTCCTCACAGCAGCACCAAAAGTAGCAAAGTGGCAGAGTAAAGTCTTCCAAATTTTGAGGATAAACAATATCCAATCTAAAATTGTATGCTTAGCAGCATCATCAATTATGTATGAAGGAAGCCTAAAATATCTTCATATATACAAAAATCTCAAAAACATAACTCCTAAAAACTCTTTCTTGGGAAGCTACAAGAGGGATAGCTTCACTAAAATAAGGGAATGCATGAAGAAAGAGGAATCAAAGGGATTCAGGACGGGGAGCCTGGTGGGCTGCCATCTATGGGGTCACACAGAGTCGGACATGACTGAATCGACTTAGCAACAGCAGAAGCAGGAAATAGGACTCCACATCAAGGAAGAGATTGTGAAAAGGATGCACAGGAGGACTGTGCACTAGCACAAAGGGCAAACATCTTAGGGTGAAACAAGTTGGAGAGGTCTGGGAGAAATGTCGCCAATAAAGAAAACATTTTTAAAAATGCCTAGTATGTTTAAATATACTGAAAGATGTAGCAACTTGGAGAAGAGATTGGAAACACATTAACATTAAGCACACTGGGAACTAGAACAGTTACTAAATCTGAAGAAAACAAGTTGTGCAAGAAAAGAAATCAAATTACTACTTAGCTACAAATATGAAATAGACATGATAATGTCACTCCTGAATGCAGTCTATTGTTATTAAGAGGGGATGGAAGGGGAGGGCAGAATGGAATGGATGGACATGCAGAAATGATGAAAGGGTGCTTCAGTCTCGTCTTTCATTGTGGAAAGCCAATAGTTCATCTGTCCCTCTTGCCTACCCCTTGCCCCCGCCCTAATCTAGTGGTACACTGTAAATGGGAATATTTGGTAATGTGGAGGTAGATACCCAAAGAAACAGCTCAAAAGACTTACAAGAAGTTAACTGTGAGGAGCTGGAAATGGTAAAAAGTAGACCTGTGAAGACTAATGGCTTTCATAATAAGCCCTTTCATGTTCGTGTTAGTTGCTCAGCCATGTCTGACTGTTTGCCACCCCATGGGCTGCAGCCTGCAGGGCTCCTCTCTGTCCATGGAATTCTCCAGGCACGACTACTGGAAGGGTTGCCATTTCCTTCTCCAGGGGAATCTTCCCGACCCAGGGATCAAACCCAGGTCTCCTGCATTGTAGGCCGATTCTTTACATCTGAGCTATGAGAGGAGCCCAGATAAACTCTATGTCTATCATTGATTAAGACAAACTTGAATAGGGACAGAAAGAAATGGTGTGAAATTGGAAGTAAAACTATTTTCCAGTCACAAATCTCTCTCTGTCTCTATCTTGTTCTCTCTCTCTCTTTTTTTAAACTGTTTGGCTTAACCCCACAGAACCTCTCTTTCTTCACAAGGAAAGTCATGACTGAATGAAATAATTCACATAAAGCACTTAATTATAGTAAGTGCTAGCCTTAGGTAAGCTTCAGGCCTTAGGCAGGCCTTAAGTCCTCTTTATGTGTGTTTCCAAGCCTCTGTAGAGAAGGGTTAGGGTTACCAAGATTCAAAATCTGTTTCACACAGCTAAAACAATAAGTCACATTTGCCTGAGAGTCTCAGCTCCGAGCCCACATTTTACCACGGCTTTGTCTGTTACCTACCTACTGTACCAACTATCTTTCCTTGTAGATGGAAACTGCTTTTTTTTCTTTATTCCAAACAGTGCCAGATTCATAATAGACACTTACCATTTGAATTAATGTTTTTAGACTGTTACATTGACATGTCTACATTTATATAAAAGAAATAAAAATATTTTCAAAGTATGCTACAATGCAGTTTATTTTTAAAATGAAGTAACAGTCAACCTGATCCAAGCTTGTTAATCATTGGTTTTGTTCAGTTGCTCAGTTGTGTCTGACTCTTTGCAACCCCGTGGACTATAGCACACCAGACTTCCCTGTTCTCTATCTCCCAGAGGTTGCTCGAACTCATGTCCATCAAGTCGGTGATGCCTTCCAACCATCTCATCCTCTGTTGTCCCCTTCTTCTCCTGCCTTCAATCTTCCCCAGCATCAACGTCTTTCTTTTCCAATGAGTCAGTTCTTCACCTCAAGTGGCCGAAGTATTGGAGCTTCAACTTCAGCATCATCCTTCCAATGAATATTCAGGACTGATTTCCTTTAGGATTGACTGGTTAGATCTCCTTGCAGACCAAGGGACTCTCAAAAAGCTTCTGCAACACCACAATTCAAAAGCGTCAGTTCTTCCAGGCTCAGCCTTCTTTATGGTCCAACTCTCACATTCATACATGACTACTGGAAAAACCATAGCTTTGACTATACAGACCTTTGTTGGCAAAGTAATGTCTCTGCTTTTTAATATGCTGTCTAGGTTGGTTATAGCTTTTCTTCTAAGGAGCAAGCATCTTTTAATTTCATGGATGTGGTCACAATCTGAAGTGATTTTTGGAGCCCAAGAAAACAAACTCTGTCACTGTTTCCATTGTTTCCCCATTTATTTGCCAGGAAGTGATGGGACTGGATGCCATAATCTTAGTTTTTTGAATATTGAGTTTTAAGCCAGCTTTTTCACTCTCCTCTTTCACCTTCATCAAGTGGATCGTTGGTTCTCCTTCACTCTCTACCATAAGGGTGGTGTCATCTGCATATCTGAGGTTATTGATATTTTCCTGGCAGTCTTGATTCTAGCTCGTGCTTCATCCATTCCAGCATTTCACATGGCATACTATGCATAGAAGTTAAATAAGCAGGGTGACAGTATACAGCCTTGACGTACTCCTTTTCCTATTTGTAACCAGTCTGTCATTCCACGTCCAGTTCTAACTGTTGCTTCCTGACCTGCATACAGATTTCTCAAGAGGCAGGTCAGGTGGTCTGGTATTCCCATCTCTTTCAGAATTGTCCACAGTTTGTTGTGATTTACACACTCAAAGGCTTTACTGCCAGGTCCAGCCCCGGTGGATCCAGGGTGATTTGAAGGTGGGGACGGAGTCGGCGTCCTTGGAAAAATACATATTTAATTACAGATATATAGAGAGATTAGAAACAGATAGTGTAGTAGGAAAATTAGTGGAGAAAAAGAGGCTGAATAACTTGGTTTACATGGAATAGCATCCATGCTCCAGATGGGAATTCAGCCAGAAAAACGGGGAGCAAGAAAGAAACGACATGGGGGAATCAGTCTTTCCAGAAACTGATCCGATTTCTTTATTTTTGGGTTTGCTTACATATCTTTTGTTACACATAGGTATGAATACAGAGTCACGCCAGGGGGTCAGCAGTCCTGACCTTTATCAAAATCGGGTGCTTCACATAAAAAGGTCTTAGGGATTTTACATCATCTTCTGGCCATGAGACCTGCTGACATTTTATGATCCTTTCTTTCTGATAACCAAAAAACTTATTTTTTCCAAGGGTGTTTTTTCTTAAACCAGGCACCACCCTCCAAATAAAGTTGCATTCCTATAGGGTGAGGGTGTAGTGAGTTACAATCAAGAAAGGAATTTATTTAACCCAAGGTTAACATGATTAATCTTAAAGCTTAATACTTATTTCTCATGTATGCTTAAAGGTTAATGCTTATTTCTCCTATATGCTAGTTATATTCATTATAAGGGCAGGGAATATGGAGATTTAGCAGCAAACATCAGCCCAACAAATGAAAATCCTTTCACCAATGTTCCCCTTAAGATCTATTTAGTCTTAAGATAGTGATAAAGTTACATTTTTACATAGCAAGGACACAGTGACTTATAACAAAGTACAGTGATCTAATACAAAAGAGAAAATTCATTAACTCAAAAAGTCTAGTATTGCTAACTTTAAAACTACTCTATTTCCTTTTCTATATTCCAAATACATTGATTAATATATTCCCAGGTGCCTAAGGATATGGAGGCCTGGCGGCAATCATTGACTCAACAATGAGAAAAGTCCTATGCTAATTAAGACTTTAAAAATACTCCAAAACTCTCTGTGCTGTTTATGGTTGAGAGGTAGTAAACAATCATGTGGAGTATGGATAATCCTGTCACACAAGCTAGTCTGTCAGCAGAGAGGTTTGACCTGAGACATCCTTGTCCCACCCAGGACAGGGAATTAGCAGCAATTATTGGCACAACAAATGAAAAACCCTTCACCAATATAATCCCTAACCAACCCACTATACTAATAATTTCCAACTCCCCAAAAGAATTTGCCTTTAGTAAGTCTAAAACATCTCGTGCCTCTCAGGATGGGAGGCTGTAAACAATCACATGTGGCCGGATGAACCTATACAGGTGGGCTAGATAACCTTCAGAGGAGTCTGCAAGCTGAAACACTCTTGTCACGCCCAGGAATTTTTATTGCCTTGGAGCTGCACGTTTACTCCTTCTCCGAGAGAAACGGTTATGGGGGAGAGCCCCCCGTAAAGTCAGAGGTGTAGATGAGAGCATAAAACAGACTCTGGTTTTGGGGTAGATGCTCGGGAACAGGGGGTTTCCTGAGGCTTGATCCCGCCTTTGCGTATGCCAAGCCTCCTTCCTCATGACCTTTGCCATGGGCGGAGTTCCTCACGCTGGCCCCCAGCACTTTACTATAGTCAGTGAAGCAGAGTTTTTGTTAATATATGTCAGAAATATCTATTTTTAAAATTCTGTGCAATTCTTCTTCAGGTTGAGTTCCATAATGTCCCTGGCCTTATTGCCCTATTTCTTCTCTGGATACAAGGGGTCCTTCATACTCACACCACAGAGAGGAGTGGAGAGTAGACACTGGATATACAATTTTGTACTGACCTGAAATGAAGCCATCGTGAAATATTTTCCTGGATGAGAAAGTTGTCAAAAAGGACCTAAGAGTAGATTAAATAATTAATCCCTTGCATAATATTGTGAAGTCTAAATAAAATATGATGGTTTGGTTTGTATATATAAATAATATAACATAGGACAAGATGGTAGTAATCCTTATCTAATTCTCAGAGAAAAACAGCTTGCTAAGTACTGTTAAATTCTCATCACTTCATCAAGTGTAGAAATCTAGAAGGTATCATAAAAGACAAGGATGATAAGCAGCTGGTGAATCATTTGTGAGAAAAGATTAAGATAATTAAACAAGAAAAAATTGGATGAATAGTAATGAAGAAATGTAACAGTGTTGCATATCTGGAAAATGAGCATATTAGAAAAAAATTGAGAAACAGGATGAACAGTTATAACGACAACTCGTTCAAGTTTGGTTGGTATTTTAAATCAATTGGTATAGTGTGTTTGTGGCAGTGTTAGTTTAAATGGAACTATGTTAAATATAATCTTCCGAAGAACAGAATTCCAGGAAAATAAATCAATTTATTACTTCTGTCTTCGTTGTTTGCTATAGATGGCCAAGATTTGCAATTATCCTCCTGGTTTACTTTTGTTAATTTTTTCACCTTGTTAATATTTAGCTAAATTTATTTCAAAATATTTATTTTTTAGACATGTGGAAAAAATTTCAAATCAATTATTTAAACTTTGCAGCTTATTGTTAGGAAACAGATTGACATTGAATCCAACATACATTCTGTTAAGTTTTTTTTTTTTCTTTAAAAGAAAAGAAAGATTGTTAACATACTCTGTTTCTCAAGAGAATATTTTATATTTGTTGTCTTTAGTGACTTTTCTTGTCTATGTGAATTATGACAAATAATGTGAGTAGTGGAGGGCAAGACCTTCCTACTATAAATGAAATACTATAAATGAAACATATTTTTCATTTATAGTAGTGGAGGGCAGGACCTGCCAATATAAATGAAATATATTTTTCATTCTATCTTCAGTATCTAGCACAGTTCTTGGTACCTCTAGATATTCAATAAATATTTTTGAGTAAATGAATATGTGTATGTCTATAATGGACATTCTATCTGTACATTTCTATTAAATCAGAAAATAAAGTTTCCTTAAGGTTGTGCATATGGGTTTCCCAGGTAACACCAGTGGTAAAGAACCCACCTGCCAATGCAGGAGACATAAGAGTTGTAGGTTTGATCCCTGGGTTGGGAAGATCCCCTGGAGGAGGAAATGGCAACCCACTCCAGTATTCTTGCCTGGAGAATCCCATGGACAGAGAAGCTTGGTGGGCTAGGTCCATGGGGTTGCAAAGAGTTGGACATGACTGAAATGACTTAGCACTGCACAAGGTTATATATGCTTCTCTTCTAGTTGGGTGGAGGTCATAGGTTTAGTAGCCAAATGTGAAATCCAAATTTTTGTTGCCCCTTGGAGTTAGAAGTTGGGACATATATTTTTAGATGAATAGCCAATAATGCTATTATTATCTTGATCTATTTATCCATTCTTCATCCATGTAGAGCAGTGGTTCTCAAGAGACTTAAGAAATATAGTGAAGAAAGAGAGTAGAGAAATTAGACAGATGAGGCTAAAGCAGGAAGAGAAACACAGGTCAGAAGCTACCAGTTTTCAGTTTTATTTCTGCATTTTCCTTTCTGAATTTTGATTTATTGGAAAAGTTTTTACTTGATTTCTGGACACACTTTGTGAGAGTTTTACTACCAGGAGGGAGAGTTCTGAAAGCAAAGGAAATAAATACTATAGGTTCTACATCAGTTCTGCTTGCCCCCGAATCTATTCTGTGTGCTTAGTTCAAGTAATTGGGCTGTTTTTGAAACCTACAATATCCTATGGTAGACACATCATATTTAATAACTGATCCTTTTACATGGTAGTCTCCTTATTCACCACTTCTTAACTTGGAATTTTCTCTTTTATCTGGCTGCAGTACATCTTAAAGTAATTTTTAAGAGGACAAGTATATGGTGTTTCTTCTGCATCCTTTGCTTATCTGAGAATTTTGTGTTGTTTTCACATATTAACAAATGATTTGGTAGATAGGAAATTTTGAGTAAAACTATTTTCACTAAGGATTCTATAAATTTTCCAGTGTCTTCTGGCGCTACTTGTTGCAAAGAAGTCTGAGACTTGCCTGGCTTCCTCTCCAAATCCCACTCTTAAAATTTGCAAAACAATGAAAATCACACACATGCAAACCCCACAGGAAAGTAAAACCTACCCACAATTCATTTGTCATTTTGGGGGGGCCACACACCTCGAGAGCTTGTTGGTAGAGGTTAAGTAGATATTATAGCAATAACATAATAAATCTTTTTTATAGATACCCTAAATTAATATATAATAAATATTACAGAGGTTAAATAGCACAGTATTTATATTTCATGAACTTTCCCTAGGCTTATACAGTCATGTCTATACATTACGTATATACATATATTTTTACATTTATTTTTTGAATCAGAAGTCATTCTACATATTGATCAACTAGTTGCATTTTAAATCTAGTAATATGTCATTTACTTCATTTTAGATCAGTTCATTTAGCTGTCCATGTAAAATATCCAAAATTAAATGAAAACACTCCTGTCTTCCAACTAGATATCTAGATGAGGCCAGATTTTCTTTCACAAGCTACGATCAAAGCAACACTATTTCAACAGAATAAATAGGTAAACATAAACGAAAATATTTGTTTTCTATTAAGTCAGACATTGAGATTTCCAAAACATATAAAACAATTCCACTCTCCTTTCTAAATAATTTTTGTTTTATGAAGCAATTATTTTACATATAAATGCTGTCTTCTCATAAAATAGTTTTCTTATTGTTCAAGCTACCAGCGATATTTTTCACAGAATTAGAACAAATAATTTCAAGATTTGTATGGACATACAAAAAACCTCGAATAGCCAAAGCAATCTTGAGAAAGAAGAATGGAACTGGAGGAATCAACCTGCCTGACTTCAGGCTCTACTACAAAGCCACAGTCATTAAGACAGTACGGTACTGGCACAAAGACAGAAATATAGATCAATGGAACAAAACAGAAAGCCCAGAGATAAATCCACACACATATGGACACTTTATCTTTGACAAAGGAGGCCAGAATATACAATGGAGTAAAGACAATCTCTTTAACAAGTGGTGCTGGGAAAACTGGTCAACCACTTGTAAAAGAATGAAACTAGATCACTTTCTAACACCACACACAAAAATAAACTCAAAATGGATTAAAGATCTATACATAAGACCAGAAACTATAAAACTCCTCGAGGAGAACATAGGCAAAACACTCTCAGACATAAGTCACAGCAGGATCCTCTATGATCCACCCCCCAGAATTCTGGAAATAAAAGCAGAATTAAACAAATGGGATCTAATTAAAATTAAAAGCTTCTGCACAACAAAGGAAATTATAAGCAAAGTGAAAAGATAGCCTTCTGAATGGGAGAAAATAATAGCAAATGAAGCAACTGACAAACAACTAATCTCAAAAATATACAAGCAACTCCTGCAGCTCAATTCCAGAAAAATAAATGACCCAATCAAAAAATGGGCCAAAGAACAAAACAGACATTTCTCCAAAGAGGACATACGGATGGCTAACAAACACATGAAAAGATGCTCAACATCACTCATTATCAGAGAAATGAAAATCAAAACCACAATGAGGTACCACTTCATAGCAGTCAGAATGGCTGCGATCCAAAAGTCTGCAAGCAATAAATGCTGGAGAGGGTGTGGAGAAAAGGGAACCCTCTTACACTGTTGGTGGGAATGCAAACTAGTACAGCCACTATGGAGAACAGTGTGGAGATTCCTTAAAAAATTGCAAATAGAACTACCTTATGACCCAGCAATCCCACTTCTGGGCATACACACCGAGGAAACCAGAATTGAAAGAGACACATGTACCCCAATGTTCATCGCAGCACTGTTTATAATAGCCAGGACATGGAAACAACCTAGATGTCCATCAGCAGATGAATGGATAAGAAAGCTGTGGTACATATACACAATGGAGTATTGCTCAGCCATTAAAAAGAATACATTTGAATCAGTTCTGATGATATAGATGAAACTGGAGCCAATTATACAGAGTGAAGTAAGCCAGAAAGAAAAACACCAATACAGTATACTAACACATATATATGGAATTTAGAAAGATGGCAATGGTGACCCTGTATGGAAGACAGCAAAAGAGACACAGATGTGTAGAGTGGACTTTTGGACTCAGAGGGAGAGGGTGGGACGATTTGGGAGAATGACATTGAAACATGTATACTATCATGTAAGAATTGAATCGCCAGTATGTCCTATGCAGGATACAGGATGCTTGGGGCTGGTGCAAGGGATGACCCAGGGAGATGTTATGGGGAGGGAGGTGGGAGGGGGGTTCATGTTTGGGAACGCATGTACACCCTTGGTGGATTCATGTCAATGTATGGCAAAACCAATACAGTATTGTAAAGTAAAATAAAGTTAAAAAAATTAAAAAAAATAAAATTAATGCATATTTAAATAATTTCTCTGTTTTAATTTCCTACACAGCATTAATGGTAGATATAACCCATCTGGAAGAGATTTTCTGGAGACCTTCAAATTTTTTTTAATTGCAAAGAGATTCTGAGACTAAAATTTGTAGGTTTGTTGGCATATAGGATGAGATTTGTTTTCAATTATCAGTTTGTTCAGTTGCTCAGTCGTGTCTGACTCTTTGTGACTCCACAGACCATAGCACACCAGGCCTCCCTGTCCATCACCAACAACCAGAGTCCACCCAAACCCATGTCCATTGAGTCGGTGACACCATCTAACCACCTCATCCATTGTTGTACCCTTCCCCTCCCACCTTCAATCTTTCCCAGCATCAGGGTCTTTTCCAATGAGTCAGCTCTTTGCATCAGGTGGCCAAAATATTAGAGTTTCAGCTTCAGCATCAGTTCTTCCAATGAACACTCAGGACTGATCTCCTTTAGGATGGACTGGTTGGATCTCCTTGCAGTCCAAGGGACTCTCAAGAGTCTTCTCCAACACCACAGTTCAAAAGCATCAATTCTTCAGTGCTCAGCTTTCTTCACAGTCCAACTCTCACATCCATACATGACCACTGGAAAAACCATTGCTTTGACTAGATGGACCTTTGTTGGCAAAGTAATGTCTCTGATTTTCAATATGCTATCTAGGTTGGTCATAACTTTCCTTCCAAGGAGTAACCGTCCTTTAATTTCATGGCTGCAATCGCCATCTGCAGTGAATTTGGATCCCCCCAAAATAAAGTCTGACACTGTTTCCACTGTTTCCCCATCTATTTCCCATGAAGTGATGGGACCGGATGCCATGATCTTCATTTTCTGAATGTTGAGCTTTAAGTCAACTTTTTCACTCTCCTCTTTCACTTTCATTAAGAGGCTTTTTAGTTCCTCTTTACTTTCTGCCATAGGGTGGTGTCATCTACATATCTGAGGTTATTGATATTTCTTCTGGCAATCTTGATTCCAGCTTGTGCTTCTTCCAGCCCATCATGATAAGAATGATAAGATAGTGGTAGATAAAATGTTTATACTCCTGTGGAGCTAATCCCTACCTTTCAGTGTATGCATTTCCTTTTTAAATATAAAAAAGGCATTAAAACCAGAAAAATCAAAGCTCAGAAGTTGTGGATGAGAATAAATGTTTTGGAATAGTAGTGAATGTATCTCAATTGTAGTTCTGACTACAATTTTGTTTCTGCTATATCAATTGGGATACAAATTGCTATGGGAGAAATGTCACCTATTTTTAAAAATACTTTTGGATGCAAAAAGTATTAATAAGGCTATGCAAAATATTTGGATAAGAAATTTTCAGTTTAATAAAATAAATATTGTGCTTAGTCAATCATGTTGACTCTTTGGGACCCCATGGACTGTAGCCCACCAAGCTCTCCTCTGTCCATGGGGAGCTGGAGTGGTTGCCATGCCCTCTTCCAGGCGATCTTCCCAACCCACAGATCAAACCCAGGTCTCCTGCATTGCAGGCAGATTCTTTAATATCTGAGCCACCAGGGAAGCCCAAAAAGTAAATATTTAAATGTTATTTATTTTAGCTACGTTTCACACTGTTCTTGAAAATAATACTTTGATAGTTTCCCCTTTCTCAGAATAAGTGAATTGCTAATTTACAGTGAATTGTACTATGTCTTATAGGATAGATGATGAAAGTATTTAGAAAAATACCTGGGCTTTACTCTTCTGAGAGATATAGCATAATCAGTCCAATTTGCAAATACAACATATTTAGGACAAATTAGTGGCCCAAGAATCAGCAGTAGTCAGAAAATTTGTGTTTAATGAGTGTCATTAGGACTGGGATGAACCAAAAATTAGTGTAAGGAGTCCTTGTATGATGAGGCATTAAAAACTAATGCATCCTTTAACTGCATTAAGAATTTATTCACACCTTAGTCACAGTTTAGATTTATCTTCCATTTTAACATTAAAAATATGTGCTACAGTCATTCTCTTCAAGAAATTATTGATAAAGTAGACTGACTGCATCCTTTCACATGGGTGCTGATATGGACAGTCAGGGCCATTGGAAACTAAACATATTTTGGGTAGTCTGTTGAGATGGCATATGAATGGAATGATATTAAGAAGCAGCAGCCTTGGAAATTTCTTGAATTCAATTTGTTCAAAGACAATATTATTGCTTCTAAGAGAAATCAAGTACAACAGATCTTCAAGAAAGGTCAGAATGTCTACATTAAAACTTAGATTCTGGAATTAAGTTCCTGAAATTGTACGTGCATATTTGAGTTATACATGTTTAAATTTAGTGATACAAAGATTCTATAAACTGCAGAATAATGTAGACTCCGAGATTTTATTAGGCACAAACGTATATAGCTAGTTTTAAAACTGCAAGTAAGACATCTGATAAAACAATTATATACCAAGAATTATTTTGGCCTTTTTTAATATTAACAATAGCACTTACTTATTGCTCACTGTATGCCATAAACTATGTTAAGTGCTTTATATAGAATAATCAGCTTAATGTTCCTAATGATCGCATGAGGAATGGCCTTTTATTCCATCATACAGATGAGAAAACTGAGACATAGAAAGTTTACCATGCTTAGAATTAACAAGTTAGCGATAAAAGACCAAAGTACACCAAGGCTGCATATTGTCACTCTGCTTATTTAACTTATATACAGAGTACATCATGAG
Source organism: Ovis canadensis (assembly GCF_042477335.2). NCBI lineage: Eukaryota > Metazoa > Chordata > Mammalia > Artiodactyla > Bovidae > Ovis > Ovis canadensis. The sequence continues at coordinate 15,524,364 of NC_091251.1, forward strand.
AAACACTGGGCTGGATGAAGCACAAGCTGGAATCAAGATTACTGGGAGAAATATCAATAACCTCGGATATGCAGATGACACCACCCTTATGGCAGAAAGTGAAGAAGAACTAAAGAGCCTCTTGATGAAAGTGAAAGAAGAGAGTGGAAAAAGTTGGCTTAAAGCTCAACATTCAGAAAACTAAGATCATGCCATCTGATCCCATCACTTCATGGCAAATAGATGGGGAAACAGTAGCTGATTTCATTTTGGGGGGCTCCAAAATCACTGCAGATGGTGATTGCAACCATGAAATTAAAAGATGCTTGCCCCTTGGAAGAAAAGTTATGACCAACCTAGACAGCATATTAAGAAGCAGAGACATTACTTTGTCAACAAAGGTCCGTCTAGTCAAGGCTATGGTTTTCCAGTAATCATGTATGGATGTGAGAGTTGGACTGTTAAGAAAGCTGAGCGCCAAAGAATTGATGCTTTTGAACTGTGGTGTTGGAGAAGACTCTTGAGAGTCCCTTGGACTGCAAGGAGATCCAACCAGTCCACCCTAAAGGAGATCAGTCCTGAATATTCATTGGAAGGACTGATGCTGAAGCTGAGGCTCCAACACTTTGGCCTCCTGATGTGAAGAGCTGACTGATTGGAAAAGACCCTAATGCTGGGAAAGATTGGAGGCAGGAGGAGAAGGGGATGACAGAGAATGAGATGGTTGGATAGCATCACTGACTCAATGGGCATGAGTTTGAGCAAGCTCCAGGTGTTGGTGATGGACAGGGAGGCCTGACATGCTACAGTCCATGGGGTTGCAAAGAGTTGGACAGGACTGAGTGACTGAACTGAACTGCAGCTTGAGAACAAGATAGGAAGAATGCCAAAGAGCTATTATCACATGCTTCATCTCCTAGTGCGCTTCAACCTCTCCTGCTTGGCATATGGCCCAGTAAGGGTCTTGGAATCTGACCAATCAGTTTCATGTTTACCCCTCCTAGTGAGAAGTGAGATGGAAAAGAGATATTGAACAGGGACATAGGTGTTTTCCTTTCCTCTATTCTGGGGACACTTGGACTAAGTTATAAGAGCTTAGTATGGATCCCAGGTTACTGATGTTTTAATAGAATCCACTACTTAATATGTCAAGGACGATAAGGACTGATGACATTTTTACAAATAACTTTTGATTCATGTTAAATAGCAGTATAATTTAAACCTCTTTCATATTAATCTTCACCTTATTAACTTGAATTATTTTCTAGACTAGTTATAGGCACATGTTCCTGGTATTTTGAATAAAAAGGTGATTCTTCTTCTTTCCCACTTAGTATGTTGTGTTGTCAGGTACCAGAAGCAACCTAAATAGAAAATTGATTATATCATTTAATAATTGTCAAAGCTTTGGCTTGAAATCAGCTATCCTAATCCCAAAGCATTATATTTTTGGCAGTTATTCTTTATCACTTAATTAACTTCCGTGCAACACTCTGACAGAGCAGTTCAAGTCATTCAATTACCTGGCAATATATTTTATAACTAATCGATCTTGAAGGATTCCCAAAGAAAGTACTTTGCATTAAATGAGATCTTATAGGGGCTTTATTGAAAATTTATTAAGTCAGTAGTAGGATAATGTTAAAAACCGTATTGAAATTTTCCCATGGTCAGATAATTTTGGCTGCGTTCTTTGGGGTAGAGCAGTGAGCCCTCTTCATATGTGTATAGGAAAGAACAGAACTTTCTCAAAGTCCAAACTTAGCCTACCTATAGATGTCTGTCTGACACACCTCCTTATGAAATGAGAGTGGCTACATTTTTATGTCCATGTCTGGACACATTACCTGGAGTAACAGGCAAATTTGGCCTTGGAGTACAGACTGAAGCTGGGCAAAGGCTAATAGAGTTTTGCCGCACTGATCATAGCAAACACTCTCTTCCAACAATACAAGAGAAGATTACACATGGACATTAGCAGGTGGTCATTACTGAAATCAGATTCATTATATTGTTTGCTGCCAGAGATGGAGAAGCTCTATACAGTCATCAAAAACAAGACCAGGAGCTGACTGTGGCTCAGATCATGAACTCATTAGTGCCAAATTCAGACTTAAATTGAAGAAAGTAGGGAAAACCACTAGACCATTCGGGTATGACCTAAATCAAATCCCTTATTATTATGCAGTGGAAGTGACAAACAGATTCAAGGGATTAGATCTGATAGACAAAGTGCCTGAAAAACTATGGAGGGAGTTTTGTGACATTGTACAAGAGACAGTGATCGAGACCATCCTCAAGAAAAATGCAAAAAGGCAAAATGGTTGTCTGAGGAGGCCTTAAGAATGGCTATGAAAAGAGAAGAGAAAGGCAAAGGAGAAAAGGAAAGACATACCCATTTGAATGCAGAGTTCTAAAGAATAGCCAGGAGAGACAAGAAAACCTTCCTCAGCGATCAGTGCAAAGAAGTAGAGGAAAACAATAGGATGGGAAAGACTAGAGATCTCTTTAAGAAAATCAGAGATACCAGAGGAACTTTTCAGGCAAAGATAGGCATAATAAAGGACAGAAATGGTGTGGACCTAACAGCAGAAGAGATGAAGAAGAGGTGAAAGGAATACACAGAACTGTACAAAAAGATCTTCATGACCCAGATAATCATGATGGTGTGATCACTCACCTAGAGCCAGACAACATGGAATGCAAAATAAACTGGCCCTTAGGAAGCGTCACTACAAACAGAGCTAGTGGAAATAATGGAATTCCAGTTGAGCTATTTCATATCTTAAAAGATGATGCTGTGAAAGTGCTGCACTCAATAGGCCAGCAAATTTGGAAAACTCAGCAGTGGCCACAGGACAGGAAAAGGTCAGTTTTCATTCCAATCCCAAAGAAAGGCAATGTCAAAGAATGCTCAAACTACTGCACAATTGCACTCATCTCACATGCTAGTAAAGTAATGCTCAAAATTCTCCATGCCAGGCTTCAGCAATACGTGAACCGTGAACTTCCTGATGTTCAAGCTGGTTTTAGAAAAGGCAGAGGAACCAGAGATCAAATTGCCAACATCCACTGGATCATGGAAAAAGCAAGAGAGTTCCAGAAAAAAACATCTATTTCTGCTTTATTGACTCTGCCAAAGCATTTGACTGTGTGGATCACAATAAACTGTGGAAAATTCTGAACGAGATGGGAATACCACACTACCTAACCTGCCTCTTGAGAAACCTGTATGCAGGTCAGGAAGCAACAATTAGAACTGGACAGGGAACAACAGACTGGTTCCAAATAAGAAAAGGAGTACATCAAGGCTGTATATTGTCACCCTGCTTATTTAACTTATATGCAGAGTACATCATGAGAAATGCTGGGCTGGAAGAAGCACAAGCTGGAATCAAGATTGCTGGGAGGAATATCAATAACCTCAGAGATGCAGATGGCACCGCCCTTATGGCAGAAAGTGAAGAGGAACTAAAAAGCCTCTTGATGAAAATAAAAGAGGAGAGCGAAAATGTTGGCTTAAAGCTGAACATTCAGAAAACGAAGATCATGGCATCTGGTCCCATCACTTCATGGGAAATAGATGGGGAAACAGTAGAGACAGTGTCCGACCTTATTTTTGGGGGGTCCAAAATCACTGCAGATGGTGACTGCAGCCATGAAATTAAAAGACGCTTACTCCTTGGAAGAAAATTTATGACCAACCTAGATAGTATATTCAAAAGCAGAGACATTACTTTGCCGACTAAGGTCTGTCTAGTCAAGGCTATGGTTTTTCCTGTGGTCATGTATGGATGTGAGAGTTGGACTGTGAAGAAGGCTGAGCACCAAAGAATTGATGCTTTTGAACTGTGGTGTTGGAGAAGACTCTTGAGAGTCCCTTGGACTGTAAGGAGATCCAACCAGTCCATTCTGAAGGAGATCAGCCCTGGGATTTCTTTGGAAGGAATGATGCTAAAGCTGAAGCTCCAGTACTTTGGCCACCTCATGCGAAGAGTTGACTCATTGGAAAAGACTCTGATGCTGGGAGGGATTGGGGGCAGGAGGAGAAGGGGATGACCGAGGATGAGATGGCTGGTTGGCATCACTGACTCAATGGATGTGAGTCTGAGTGAACTCCGGGAGATGGTGATGGGCAGGGAGGCCTGGCGTGCTGCGATTCATGGGGCTGCAGAGTCGGACACGACTGAGCGACTGAACTGAAGTCATTGCCAGTTTTTCATATTGTAATCCCTACTGCAGTGAACAAATTATGCATTCTCTTGCTGAACATGTACAAGGACAACTAGCATCTATAGGTAGATTCAGAAGATTCAAGTCCTACCTATAAATACTAGTGTATTTTGTATGAAGTTCAAATATTGTGCTGACTTTTCTCTGAAATTGTACCATACTGATTTGTAGGGATTGATATTTAACATGCTACAAATTTGAAAGAGGGACTTCAAAGAATTCAGATAGAAACACTGTCTCTGCAAAAGATAGATTTTTAATTTATTTTCTTTGCATTACACTTTACCTCGTATGATTGATGTATGTTCATAATGTGTAGAATATTTTTTGTATAAAATATTTTATTAAATTATTCATTTCCATCAGTGACCATGCCTAAAAATACCAAATCAAAAAATGTCATGTTACTGGCAATAAGATGGTGAATTCAGTAAGAATGTAGTTATGAAATAAGGTCATTTTTTTTGGTAAGTCTTCTGAAATGTCTCCATGACAGAGTATCATAAGAAAGGAGCATTTATTTCGATCAATTTATTTCACAAACAAGTTCTAAATGGGTACATTTCCCCAAAATTGCCTTTTTAGTCAAATATTTCTTACAGTGCCAATGTGATTTCTTAATCTCATTATGGGGCTTAAATTAAGGACAATTGAAATAAAAGTGCTAAAGAGAAAATTAATGTAGAAAACCCAAGGGCAACTGGAAAATTTTATGCCCCTTGTATAGCTTGTTGGTGACTGTCTGGGCTTCACAGTTATAGGAATTCTACTGGGAGCTTAGTCCTGTCTTAGAACACAACACCAGAGATGTTTCCAAGGATTGCCTCCTGCGATGTTTGCTTTCTAGCCAAGCAGTGACCAAAAAAGACCTGCCACGGATGTGTAACGGCTGCCTGTAGAGTTTAGGTGGGATCACTTAGAGTAGATGATAGGAATTGACCTGTCTGTTGTCTCATTTTAACCTTGTAAAGCATACATTTTGTAGTATTTTTGAACTGACCTTTGCCTAAAGTGGAAGATCTGTGCCGCAAGTCTGGAGGAATTTATTCTGTATTGCATGTGATGTATATTTCAAAGATTTCAGCTACCATCAGACGACTCATTGTGCTGTGCTCACTCAGATGCAGTGGAAAGCCTCAGTGTGGCCTGCTCTTGCAGATGAATTCGTCTGTTTTCCTTCACAATGAAACAGCATTTCATGAAATCAAATTCCTGATTAGTTCCAAGAGGCCTACTTCCTCCAGTCTTGGATTAATTTTCAATATTCCATTCTTGGGATAATTTTGGTTGCCCTGAAAACTGCCAGACATCAACCAAATGAACCGGATTTTGTGTCCAGGGCAATGCAGGAAGTAGGAAGCTATATCAGTGTATGAAATCAAAGTCTTCTCAATGGGCTGTATAAGTTTTGCTGTTTCTTCACTTCAGGAAATAATTAAAACTCTCAACTTCCTCTAACATCATTTTTCTTTTGACATTAGTACTATTTATTGTTGGGGACTTTGCATTTTTTTCTCAGCATGTAGTATCACCTTGGGCATGTTTGGAGAGAGGTAGTTTATAAGCTGTGGTTTTAAAAGTATTTTTCTAAAACAGCTAAGGTGATTAATGATGCCATTTTCACAACTGTTCTCTCTTTAGGTTAGGATTATGGAAAATTGTTACTTTAATATTCTCCTGGCAAATAAAGAAAATGTTATATCCTGTCCTTTATATGTATCATGATGTTTAATATCCCTAAGGACTGGAGATCAGTTTCTGCCAGTAATTGTACTTATACAGATTTTGAGTCTCTGCCATGTTATTTTGCTCGACATAGAGATTTTTGTTTCCTTTCTCGAAAATAATGTGCTTATGAATCTCTGAATATATGCATATAAAGTCAGTTGTATGCATCAGAGGTGAATAAGATCCATAATTGGATATGATGGAATCTGCATAGCTTTTGAAAGGGTCTGCAAAGCTTTTTATTTTGTTGATGTGTCCAAAGGGAAGAGCCTGGTAGGATTCCTTTTGCTGTGAAAATCCTAGTTAAAAAAAAATATATATAGTTCTGTAAATGAAATAATTACTCAATTCCAATAATAAATATTGAAAGGAGATATAATGTGCAGGTATATTCATGGATATATATTTTCTAGGGGAAAAATAGATAATTTTTGTCCCAAAATACATGTGGTAAATGACCAAAGATGAAAATAAATCTATGAAATATTTTTTGAGAATTAACATAGCCCATAAACCTAATAGCCATTTTACTTTACTTGAATTGCTGTATGATTTATCATTTGGCCAAAGTTATTATGAGACATGAAAAGAATTTGCTATTCTTAATGTTCTACTTCCATTCTGAAATGAATCACAAGTTGTATTATCTGAAAACAGAGTGAGTTTCAAAGGTAATTGCTATACTTTTATTTCTTAGGTTAATAAATTCTCGTGCATAATTTTTGGGGAGAATTACATTTCGTCTGTCATTGTCTTCCCCTTTGTTTTTACCTGATAATTCCTCAGCTCATTTTTCTACTGTAGACCCATGTCTCTTAAGGTTACTAACATTTTGAGCTGGGTGATTCTTTGTTGGACGCATCTGGTGCAATGTAGACTCTTTAGCATCATCCCTGGCCTCTGATCACAAGACGTCAGTAGCACCTTCCCCCTGGTTGTTGTAACCAAACATGTCGTCAGGTGTCCCCTGGATTGTCAAAGTGCCTCTTAGAACTGGAGACAAAGCAATATACCATGTCTATTCTTTTCAGTCCCTTAACTACTTTTTCACTTGGAAATAATTGTCATTTATTCATGTCAAGGAAAATTGTGAACATGAGCCTGCTGTTCCCAGGGCTTACAAATCTTTGATAAGGTTAAAGAGGTAAGCTAGTTTATACAAAATTTTACTCACAGCTAAAGAAGGCATCATGTGAATGACTGAGAAGAATGGAATTGCTTATGGTGATACATATAATAAGGCAGTGCTGTTATTATTACTAGAAGCTATTAGTCATTAGTCACGACTTTCATTTAAATATAAAGTTAACGTATGTTAAACATTTCTTTCACTTAGCATGTGAATTAATGCGGGAATTAGTAAGATGTTAAACTATTCATGGATATTCATGGACAATTTCATCAAAAAAATCTTAGACCCAGAACTGATTAATGTTGTCTGAGGAAGTAAAGAATAACTTTCAGGGATCTATTTTCCATCAAATAGAAATGACTTGCATCGTTACAAGGTAAAAGTCTACAGATTAACATAGAACTTTGCTAATTTGTGGACATTTAATCAGACTTCTTAATAGTGTCTGAACTCGTATTCAGTAACGATATTTACACCTTTAAAGATAAATCCTTCCAGATCCAGAACATCTCTTTCCCCTGTGGGCAATCTCTTCTCCATTTTTCTTCTTCCTTCAAAATAAAGGCCTTTCAAAAAATAGATTTGAGGTCTTTGTAAAGCAGCATATGTTATGACCCCTCTGCAGGATCCTACCATTTTAGATAAGCCTGTCTTAAACTTAGATGCCTTTGCAGTTTTAACGCATGACATTGTGTCTCATTCAGCCATAAAATACAATAAACCTTACCATAAATGTCAATCCTTTCGCAGCCCTTCTATTCACTACCCATCCCCCTCCACAAAGGAAGAAAATGAAGATAATAGTCATACCAAAATCAATCAGTAAAGTGTTCTTTACACTTCTGTCTGGCGACCTTTAAATAAGAAATACACAGACTTCTAGATACGTGTGTGTGTGTGTGTGTGTGTGTGTGTGTGTTATGACTTCTACAGAGGCTCATATTTTTCCATAAGTTAAAAATTATAATAAATAGGTGGAAAGTGGTCAAATGATAATTCCATAAACTATTTTCTGTCTGACAATTGCCTTTCACTTTGGTCTGATTCGCCTCATCTAATAGTAGAGTGTGTCTGTCTGAAGATAAATGAATTAACACATAGGACAAGCTATATAATCATGTTACATTTCAGGAGAAACTGTATGTGGTCAAACATGTTGAAGATAGTGTCTATGGAAGTAAAATAACTTTCAAAGCCTTTAGAAAATTATCAGAAAGTATTGGTGACAAATTCACAATCACCTTTTCCCTCCAAAGCCTAATCCAAAGTATATTTCCATGCAAAAAGAGACTATTAAATGCCTAAACTTTTCACTTCAACTAATTTATTGTTTTAGGAGGCTCCTCTTGGTTTTATAGAACACTATTCTTTTGAGAAATTTAAGTGCTTCCTTTTAAAAATTCCAAGAAAACAACAGTTAATTTCCCATTACATTTTATTTCAGTCTAAAAGTTAGGCTAGTCGTGGAGCCAAGGTTTCATTTGTCATTTTGTTAAGGAGGTCACATCATGTGGCTGTATTAAATTTAGGTTGTACTTTGATGTTCTGTATTATATTTTCAGAGGTAAGACCAGAAGTACTTGGCAAATGAACTGTCTTTCCTGCTTGTTTCTTTTCTATGATCTTTCATCGTCTCTAATTCTGGTGGTGGTTTAAGAGGGACTATGAAAGTGTATTAGTCCTTGGAGACTGAATGCAAAAACAATAGCATCTGTAGGTTTGTTGAGATTCCTCCAAGACAATCCATCTGAAAGAACATAGATATAAGGAACTGTTTTAGTTATCCATTGCTATGTAACAAATTACCCCCCAAATTTAGCAGGTTAAACGGTAAACATTTATTATCTCAGAGTTTCCGAGGGTCAGGAATCTGGCCAGGGCTGAACCAGATGGTTCTGGCTCCAGCTCTCTCACATTTTAGGGAAGCTGTTGGCTAGGGCTGCGGTTCTCATCACTCAGCTGGAGCTGGTGAGCCTGTGTGCACAGCCATGCCAGTGGCTGTCAGCACGCCTCAGGTCCTTGCTGCCTGTTGGCCTGAGGCTTTGGTTTCACGTGTGCATTGCCACAAGGCTGATCCCAGCCTGAAACTTGGTTTTCCCAAAGAGATACAAGAGAGAGGGAGGAGGGAAAAGAGACAGGGCCCAAGACAGAGAGCAGTCTTTATAAGAATTTGCCTATTTCCTCTAGTTATCCATTTCATTGGCATATAGTTGCTAATAGTAATCTCTTATAATCATTTGTGTTATTTATGTTGCGTTGATAGTAACGTCTCCATTTTCACTTCTGATCTTATTCATTTGGGCCCTCTGTCTTTGTTTTTCTTAATGAGTCTGACTAAAGGTTTATCAACTTTATTTATCTGAGAAGTTAAATAAAACAACAAAAATTGTTGCGTGGGACCAGATTTTAATAGTAATGAGCCAAGCGAGATGTCTGCTTCAAGGAGAGTTCAGGACTCCCCGGAGTGTCTAGCAGCAGCGTTTCTGACTGCAGAATGAGACGCAGGCACCGCCTGCCTGCCCAGGAGATCCCCCAAGTTCAGGCTGCTGTGAAGTCACCATTTTTGCCTTTGGTCTCGGTGCACGTGAGCTTCTGTTGACTCCTTTTAAGAATTAACAGGGGCCTCCCCTGCTCCCCCCAGTTTCCCCGAGTCCATAGAGATCCTGAAATTAAGCCCCATTGGCAGTCAAATCCAAATACTCTGGGGGCTCCTCCTCCTGATGCCAGACCCCTAGGCTGGGGAGCCTGGTATGGGACTCACATTCTCACTCCAGTGGGAGAGTCTCTGCAATAGAATTCTTCTCCAGTTTGTGCGTCACCCACTTGGAGGGTAGAGAATTTGACTAAATCACAAGTGTACCCCCATCCTACTGTCTCGTGGTTTCTTCTTTATGTCTTTAGATATACAAAATCTTTTCGGTCGATCCCAGTCTTTATTAATCAATGGTTGTTCAGCAGTAGGCTGTGATTTTGGTGTGTATGAGAGGAGATAAGCTCAAGGTTCTTCACTCTACCATCTTAAACCCAGCATCTAGACTTGGCTTGTCTCTGTGATAGTGATAGGTATGCTCCTTCTTTAAAAACACACACACACACACACAGGAATGAGAAGAATTTTATGAAGCAGCCTCTTCAGGTTGTTTGATGTAGTTCAGTTAAGTTCAGTCACTCAGTGGTGTCCGACTCTTTGCGACCCCATGAACCACAGCACACCTGGCCTCCCTATACATCACCAACTCCCGGAGTCCACCCAAACCCATGTCCATTGGGTCAGTGATGCCATCCAACCATCTCATCCTCTGTCATCCCCTTCTCCTCCTGCCTTAATTCTTCCCAGCATCAGGGTCTTTGCCAATGAGTCAGTTCATTGCATCAGGTGGCCTAAGGATTGGAGTTTCAGCTTCAGCATCAGTCGTTCCAATGAATACTCAGGTCTGATTTCCTTTAGGATGGACTGATTGGATCTCCTTGCAGTCCAAGGGACTCTCAAGAATCTTCTCCGACACCACAGTTCAAAAGCATCAATTCTTCGGTGCTCAGCTTTCTTTATAGTCCAACTCTCACATCCATACATGACTACTGGAAAAAACATAGCCTTGGCTAGTTGGACCTTTGTTGGCAAAGTAATGTCTCTGCTTTTTAATATGCTATCTAGGTTGGTCATAACTTTCCTTCCAAGGAGCAAGCATCTTTTAATTTCATGGCTGCAATCACCATGTGCTGTGATTTTGGAGCCCCCCCAAAATAAAGTCAACCACTGTTTCCCCATCTATTTGCCATGAAGTGATGGCACCAGATGCTGTGATCTTCATTTTCTGAATGTTGAGCTTTAAGCCAAGTTTTTCACTTTCCTCTTTCACTTTGATCAAGAGGCTCTTTAGTTCCTCTTCACTTTCTGCCATAAGGGTGGTGTCATTTGCATATCTGAGGTTATTGATATTTCTCCTGGCAATCTTGATTCCAGCTTGTGTTTCTTCCAGCCCAGCATTTCTCATGATGTACTCTGCATAGAAGTTAAATAAGCAGGGTGACAATATACAGCCTTGATGTACTCCTTTTCCTATTTGGAAACAGTCTGTTTTTCCATGTCCAGTTCTAACTGCTGCTTCCTGACCTGCATAGAGGTTCCTCAAGAGGCAGGTCAGGTGGTCTGGTGTTTCCATCTCTTTCAGAATTTTCCACAGTTTATTGTGATCCATACAGTCAAAGGCTTTGGCATAGTCAATAAAACAGAAGTAGATGTTTTTTTCTGGATCCCTCTTGCTTTTTCAATGATCCAGTGGATGTTGACAGTTTGATCTCTGGTTCCTCTGCCTTTTCTGAAACCAGCTTGAACATCTGCAAGTTCACAGTTCACGTATTGCTGAAGCCTGGCTTGGAGAATTTTGAGCATTACTTTACTAGCGTGTGAGATGAGTGCAATTGTGTGGTAGTTTGAGCATTCTTTGGCATTGCCTTTCTTTGGGATTGGAATGAAAACTGACCTTTTCCAGGCCTGTGGCCACTGCTAAATTTTCCAAATTTGCTGGCATATTGAGGTGCAGCACTTTCACAGATTCATCTTTGAGGATTTGAAAGAGCTCAACTGGAATTCCATCACCTCCACTAGCTTTGTTCGTAGTGATGCTTCCTAAGACCCACCTGACTTCACATCCCAGGATGTCTGGCTCTAGGCGAGTGTGAGTGATCACATGTTCATGATTATCTGGGTCATGAAGATCTGTTTTGTACACTTGTGTGTATTCTTGCCGCCCCTTCTTAATATCTTCTGCTTCTGTTAGGTCCATACCATTTCTGTCCTTTATTGAGCCCATCTTTGCATAAAATATTCCCTTGGTATCTCTCATTTTCTTGAAGAGATCTCTAATCATTCCAATTCTATTGTTTTCCTCTATTTCTTTGCATTGATCGTTGAGGAAAGCTTTCGTATCTCTCCTTGCTATTCTTTGGAACTCTGCATTCAAATAGGTGTATCTTTCCTTTTCTCCTTTGCCTTTTGCTTCTCTTCTTTTCTCGGCTATTTGTAAGACCTCCTCAGACCACCATTTTGCTTTTTTGCATTTCTTTTTCTTGTGGATGGTCTTGCTCCCTGTCTCCTGTACAATGTCATGAGCCTCCATCCATAGTTCATCAGGCACCTGTCTACCAATTTAGTCCCTTAAATCTATTTCTCACTTCCACTGTATAGTCATAAGGGATTTGATTTAGGTCATACCTGAATGGTCTAGTGGTTTTCCCCACTTTCTTCAATTTAAGTCTGAATTAGGCAATAAGGAGTTCATGATCTGAGCCACACTCAGCTCTCAGTCTTGCTTTTGCTGACTGTATAGAGCTTCTCCATCTTTGGCTGCAAATGATATAATCAATCAATCTGATTTTGGTGTTGTCAAATATCTGGTGATGTCCATGTGTAGAGTCTTCTCTTGTGTTTTTGGAAGAGGGTGTTTGCTATGACCAGAGCGTTCTTGGCAGAACTCTGTTAGCCTTTGCCCTGCTTCATTCTGTACCCCAAGGCCAAATTGGCCTGTTACTCCAGGTGTTTCTTGACGTCCTACTTTTGCATTCCAGTCCCCTATAATGAAAAGGACATGATTTTTGCGTGTTAGTTCTAGAAGGTCTTGTAGGTCTTCATAGAACCGTTCAACTTCAGCTTCTTCAGCATTAGTGGTTGGGGCATAGACTTGGATTACCATGGTATTGAATGGTTTGCCTTAGAAACGCACAGAGATCATTCTGTCGTTTTTGAGACTGCATCCAAGTACTGCAATTGATGCGGTACAACCAGAGTAAGGTTTCTCAATATGTGTTATCTGAGGTCAGATTATCTGAGAAGAGCACAGCTGGCCCAATCTTGTCCATTTGCCCAGTGCACAGTGAGCCAAACGCTGAGACGCCGGTCAAGGTTTGCAGTTGAAAAAGAACTGATTGACAAAGCACTGAAGCATCGAGGCAAGAGAATAAACCTCAGACCCATCTCTGACATATGTTTTTCTATTATTTTGGATGAATATCTAGTTCTCCAACTTCTTGGAGACTAGGTATATATTTACTTTTTATTTTTACTGTATTATTATTATTTTTTTGAAACTGCCAAATGTTTCTCTGAAGTAGTTATGTGCATAGAAGTTTCAGGTGATTCACTTCCCTCCCAGTATTTTATTTTTGTGAGTCTTTAATTTTACTCATTTTGCTTTCTAGGTACTGGTATCTCCTTATATTTTAATTTGCATTTTCCTACTGAATAGATATACGCAGTATTTTCAAATGTATAATGGCTCTTAATATATCTTCTTTTGTGAAATCTTTTCATTTAATTTCCCTTTTGTTAGACTGTGTATCGTTTTATTATTGGTTTGTAAATTCTCTTCATTTTCCTAATGATACTCTTTCTTAAGCCCAAATTTTTACTTGTGATAAAATATGATACATCAGTGTTTTCTTTTATTATTATTGCTCTCTCCCTTCTAGTTAAGAAATTTTTTTTTACCTCTAAGTTTAAAAGATACCACTCTGTGTTTTCTTCCAAAACCTTTAGATTTTTACCTTTTATGTTTAGGTCCCTGGTCCACTACAAATTAATTTGTGTGTGAGTAGGGCAGGAGTAAATGTTATTGTTGTTGTTGTTGTTATTTTAATATGACTCTCCATTTATTCTAGGATGTTTGTTGAAAACGTTCTTTTCCTTGATTGAGTTACTTTAGCCTCGTATTTAAATCAAATGACCTTAGAAATATGGGTCTACTTCTCGATTTTCTATTTTCATTATTAATACATTGATCTAGTTATTAATATGTCTGTTGAGCTCCCTTTACTACCTGAGTTTTATAGTAACCCTAGGAATCAAGTGGTGTGACTCCTTCAACTTGTTTCTTTTTATTCTTATTTTAAACATGCTATGAGTTCACAGCTGTTTATATCCCTATATACAATTCAGAATCATCTCTTCAGTTTCATAAAAATGACTGCAAGATTATATGAAACTGCGTTGGCTCTACAGAGAGGAATTATGTTGCAACAATATTGACCTTGCCAATCATTAGTATTAGGTGTCTTTATTTAGTTTTTCTTTAATTTCTTCCAGGAATATTTTATAGTTTTAAGTATAGATGACTTTAATATTCTCTTTTAAACTTAAACATTTTATATGTTTTTACACAATTGTAAAAAATGTTTTTCTAATCATATTTTCAATTGTTAGCTGCTATCATATGATTATACAGTTGATATTTATATTAACCATATATCTCCCAACCTTGCTAAACTAGCTTATTAATTTCTAGTAGTTTTTAAATTTTATACGATGTTCTATGTGAACATAGAATGTTATACTGTCAGAATGTAGTGATAATATTACTTCTTTGTTTCTGATTGTTATGCTTATTTCTTTTTCTTACCTTATTTGAATGTCTATAGCTTTTACTACAATGTTGAATAGAAATTTGGAAAGTAGGCATTATTACCTTGTTTTATAAGTTAGGGACAAAGCACAAATACTTAACCATCAAATATAATGTTAGCTGTAATTATTTCACAGATATTCTTCATAAGAATGAGAACTTTCTTTCTCTTGGTTTGTTGAGAGCATTTTTTTCATAAATGTATGCTGAATTTGTTAAAAAAATTTCTGCATATATTGAAATGGCCATTTTTTTTCTCCCTTATAATATTAAGAGAATGAATCACATTGATTTATTTTTTTAGTTTTTCCAACATTCTTTCATTTCTAGAACAAACTTTACTTGATTTGATGTATTATTGTTTTGATGTACATCTAGACAACTGAAAAATATACCTAAAACTTATCATAAGATTATGAATATTATTGAATTGTAGTTTTCTTTTTTAGAATGTCTTTGCCATTTTTAATATCAGAATTATGCTACCTTCATAGATAAGTTTGGAATATTTATTTTTCCCTTTTTCAGGGTTTGTGTAAGATTAGTATTATTCCTTCCTTAAATATTAGACAAAATTATTCAATAAAATAACTTTGCAAGAAGTTTTCTTCATAGAATAGTTGTAAATTTTGACTTCTTTTGATGGATATAAAAATATTCATCTTTTCTGCTTCATCTTTTGTCATTTTTACTAAGTTCTGGTTTTGTAAGAATTTCTCCTTTTCATCTAACTTGAATTTATTGTATAAAATTGTTCATAATATTCTCTTACTATCCTGTTATTTCTCTGGAATCTATAGCTGCAACTGCATTTTCATTCTTATTGTTAATAATCTGTGTGTACTACTTTTCCCCCCTTGATCAGACTACCTAGGTGTTTATAAATTTTGTGATTTTTTTTAAAATTAATTAATTTTTTAAAAAATTTTATTTTTACTTTATTTTACTTTACAATACTGTATTGGTTTTGCCATACATTGACATGAATCCACCACGGGTGTACATGCATTCCCAAACATGAACTTGTGATTTTTTCACAACATTAACTTTTAGGTTTTTAAGCTTTTTCTCTGTTTGCTTGTTTTACATTTCATTGATTTTGTTGTTGTTCTAATATCCTTCTGATATCTGATACTATCTTCTACTTTTTTGAGTTTACTACTCTTCTTTTAACAAATTTTGAAGGTGGAAGATCAGGCCATTTATTTTAAACCTTCTTTTTTTTCTAATATAAAGATTAAGTCCTAGAAAAATAAAGTAGCATGCCAAAGGACGGGTACCCTGATACTGATGGTTAGGTCTTCAGTTCAGTTCAATTGCTCAGTCGAGTCCGACTCTTTGTGACCCCATGGACTGCAGCACGCCACGCTTCCCTGTCCATCACTAACTCCCAGAGTTTACTTAGACTCATGTCCATTGAGTTGGTGATGCCATCCAACAATCTCATCCACTGTCAGCCCATTCTCCTCCCGCCTTCAATGTTTCCCAGCATCAGGTTATTTTCCAGTGAGTCAACTCTTCAAATCAGGTGGCCAAAGTATTGGAGTTTCAATTTCAACATCAGTCCTTCCAATGAACACTCAGGACTGACCTCCTTTATGATGGACTGATCTCCTTGCAGTCCAAGAGACTCTCAAGACTCTTCTCCAACACCACAGTTCAAAATCACCAATTCTTCAGTGCTCAGCATTCTTTATAGTCCAACTCTCACATCTATACATGACTACTGGAAAGACCATAGCCTTGACTAGACAGATCTTTGTTGGCAAAACAATATCTCTGCTTTTTAACATGCTGTCTAGGTTGGTCATAATGTTTCTTCCAAGGAGCAAGTGCCTTTTAATTTCTTGGCTGCAGTCACCATCAGCAATGATTTTGGAGCCCCCCAAAATAAAGTCAACGACTGTTTCCACTGTTCCCCCATCTATTTGCCATGAAGTGATGGGACCGGATGCCGTGATCTTAGTTTTCTGAATGTTGAGCTTTAAGCCAACATTTTCACTCTCCTCTTTGACTTTCTTCAAGAAGCGCTTTAGTTCTTCTTTGCTTTCTGCCATAGGGTGGTATCTGCATATCTGAGGTTATTGATATTTCTCGCTTGTGTTTCATCCAGCCCAGCATTTGTCATCATATACTCTGCATATAAGTTAAATAAGTCAAATGTACTCTGCATATAAGTTGAGTACATCAAGATACAGCCTTGATGTACTCCTTTTACTATTTGGAACCAGTCTGTTGTTCCATTGGAGAAGGAAATGGCAACTCACTCCAGTATTCTTGTCTAGAGAATCCTGTGGACAGAGGAGCCTGGTGGGCTGCTGTCCATAGGGTTGCACAGAGTTGGACACGACCTAAGAACTTAGCATGCATGGATGCAGTGGAGAAGGAAATGGAAACCCACTCTGGTATTCTTGCCTAGAGAATCTCAGGGACAGAGGAGCCTGGTGAGCTGCCATTTATGGGGTCGCACAGAGTCAGACACGACTGAAGCGACTCAGTATGCATGCATTTTGTTTCATTTCCAGTTCTAACTGTTGCTTCCTGACCTGCATACAGATTTCTCAAGAGGCAGGTGAGGTGGTCTGGTATTCCTGTCTCTTGAAGAATTTTCCACAGTTTATTGTGATCCACACAGTCAAAGGCTTTGACATAGTCAGTAAGAAATAGATGTTTTTCTGGAACTCTCTTGGTTTTTGATGATCCAACAGATGTTGGCAATTTGATATCTGGTTCCCCTGTCTTTTCTAAAACCAGCTTGAACATCAGGGAGTTCATGGTTCATGAAATGCTAAAGCCTGTCTTGGAGAACTTTGAGCATTACTTTACTAGCATGTGCAATGAGTGCAGTTGTGCAGTAGGTTGAACATTTTTTGGCATTGCCTTTCTTTGGGATTGGAATGAATACTGATCTTTTTCCAGTACTGTGGCTGCTGCTGAGTTTTCCAAATTTGCTGACCTATTGAGTGCAGCACTTTCACAGCATTGTATTTTAGGATTTGAAATAGCTCAGCTGGAATTCCATCACCTCCACTAGCTTGTTCGTAGTGATGCTTCCTAAGGCCCACTTGACTTCACATTCCAGGATGTCTGGCTCTAGGTCAGTGATCAAACCATCATAATTATCTGGGTCATGAAGATCTTTTTTGTACTGTTCTTCTGTGTATTCTTGCCACCTCTTCTTAATATCTTCTGCTTCTGTTAGGTCCATACCATTTCTGTCCTTTATTGAGTCCATCTTTGCATGAAATGTTCCCTTGATGTCTCTGATTTTCTTGAAGAGATCTCTAGTCTTTCCCATTCTGTTGCTTTCCTCTATTTCTTTGCACTGATCACTGAAGAACGCTTTCTTATCTCTCCTTTAGATCTTAGACATGATCTAGTAGCTTTTAGTCTAGTGTTTCTTCCACTAGTTCACATTGTTCACTTCCTTATCTCTGCCCTTATATCTATAGCATTCTGAGTACTTAGAGGTCTTAGTTTGTTCTGTGGATGCTGAAATGTGAAAAGCTTGTGTTTACTGCAAAAAAAAACTTAGGGTACAATGCCTAGCTGATAAATAAACACTATAAATGATCAGGACTGCCCAAGAGCATTTGGAAATGCTTTGATTGGTGATGAATTCAAAAGGGATGACTTAACTGGTAAAACCCCAAAGCGTTATCAGCTTGGTAAACTTCTCACAGTACTGGGCAATTAAAGCAAGTGAGCCAGATCAAAATATAAAGATATCTATAGAAATAAAAGTTTCTGAAACTGAGTTTTTTTATTTCATATTCTGCAATCATGAAGAAACTATATGCCATGATTTCAGAATTATTGAGGAAAGTTTATAATTTTGAGTATGAGTTACCCTTTACAAAATTATTTTTTAAGATTTATTTATGGCTGTACTGGATCTTCATTGCTATGCATGAACCATCTCCAGTTGCAGCAAGTGAGGGCTGCTCTCTAGCTGCAGTATGTGGGTTTCTCATTATAGTGGTTTCTCTTGCAGAGCATAGGCTATAGGCACGTGGGGTTCTGTAGTTGGAATTTGTCGGCTCAGTAGTTGCTGCTCATGGGCTCTAGAGCACTCAGTAGTTGCGATACATGGGCTTAGTTGCACCACAGCATGTGGAATCTTCCTGGATCAAGGATCAAACCTGTGTCCCGTGCATTGACAATTCTTTATCAGTGAGCCACCAGGGAAGCCTTCTTTAGAATAATATTATAATATGGTCCTGTGCTGTGATATTTTTATCAAATTTACCTTGGCCACAAGGTTAAGAATGCATGCTTGTATTTAAGAATATGTGCTGATGTTTTGAAAATTAGTCAGAATAACTAGCTAGTGAAGTTCTAGTGATTCCCTTTTGTTTAAAGATTAATTGAGATAAACAATGGAAAATGCTTGCCATTTTCCTATCTCCATTACCCCTCAGATATTAGAAATCTGATCCCTTTCTCCTTACCCTACTAACCATAATTTCTGAGGTTTCAGATTGTCCTTAAAATGATTCTTTTTGGAACTGATTTTTGTAATTTTACTGACAAATAAATCTGAGGAGTTTTTTGTTTTTATTTTTGTAATATATGTCTGTGCATTAGTTAATAGCAGTCATTTTATCTCACTTGTTTATAATAGAAAATTTTAACTATAAGGAACAATAAGTCTACTAGTCTAGTGAGGCCATTTTAAGTACTTAAATGCTGCAGTATAAGCCTTTATTTCACCTTTTAGAAAGGTTGGTGGTGGATGACAAATAAGTATGGCTCTTAGTTCTCATGAGCATCTTGTACTATCTTCTAGGTGATTCAGGATGCTGGAGTTAAAAATGGGAAAAAGGAAAGCGGGGAAAACATGAAAGAGTGGAGGATGCACAGGACTAGGAGTAAGTAGAATGAAGTTCAAGGCCTGCTATAACATTTTCTACATGCATGTTTCCTAGTGTAAGCTTTTTAACCTTTCTTGGTCTAAATCTCCTCTTCCAAAAATGTTAAGAATACTTTTTAGAAATAAGACTCTACCCATCCTTATATGTGAGTATTATTGTAGACCATCTGGCAATCTTATAAAATAAGACAGTGATTGATTCAGCAGGGAAATGGGACTTGCATTTTATCCATTAGCAAAAGTTGGATGATTACTCAAAATTCAAGAAATTTGGCTAATGACAAGGAGGGAGCCAGAGCCAAAGCCAAAGAATCATGCTAAGTGGTGCTCATCAGCTGATTTGGGTAAAACATTTGGTGTGACCTGGTTGAAGACAGTTGTATTGGGAACAGGCTGAAATATAATGGTGACTACATTAAGGAGACAGTTGAATATTTCTTTGTACTAATAATTGAGATGAACTCTGTAGCTGAGGCCAAAGCCTTTAGAGCAGAATGACAGCAGCCTGATTTATATTGTTCATTTCTCTATATTTTTCATGTTATTGATTATTTAATTTCTAGAAAATTTAAATGTCAGTTTCCTTCTTTCTTTGACTAAGGAATTGTGGAATATCTGCAATCTTAGATGCCATCTGTTAGTGGAAAATTATAATTTAGTCCTATGACCAAATACACTAAATAAGTACATGTTTATAAGTGGTTTTTTGCCTCACAACTTGGTGTCATCAGTTAGTCCTGGAAACTTGGCTACAATATGGCAACCCCCAATAATCCCAGATGAAAAAGTGCTGGATTGTATTTGATAGTATTTAAAAAAGTGTATTCTCAAATTAACCCATCAGAAATTAGAATAAAGAGCTGAGAAAAGGGTAAAAACAGCCACTGAGAGAAGAAAATGAAGTGCAGTTTTGTGGTCAATATGAAAGACTGAGCTGATAAAAGAAATTTTATTCATACTGGATAAAGTGTAATTAATCAATCAATAATCTAAGTTTAAAAGCAAAGAAGATACAAAAGTTAACGTATAGCCAAGGAGATGCTTGTGCGCTAAAGTTGAAAGTCAACAAAAGATAATCAATATCAGCCTTAAGACCTACTATAAAACTTAATTTTGAAAGCATAAGTTAAACGTACAATTTATTTAGAAATTATAAATATTTGCTTGAGAAGAAATAAACTATCAAGCATTAAAGATTTGGAACCAGTTGCCCTCCCCCTTACCCCATTAAGACACCAGGATCAGATGGTGTTATAGGATATATTAAATAATCCTTCAAGGCTTATAATTTTTATTTAAGGGCAAATTATTTTTATTTCATACAAGCTGTCACAGAGAAAGAAGTTAACCACCTACCCAGTTTTTAAGCTCTTAAAACAGTAATAACAAACTTGGTAGAAAAGGGTAATAAAATCACAACAGTCTCCATATGAATGCTGATACAGAAGTTCAAGTGATACACCCATCATTAAAAAGTGTTTAAAATTAGATACATTATCATTGATTGGGGTTTGTCTCAGGAAGGCAGAAGTGTTTAACATTAGAAAAATCTAACATGGTGAGTTGTTAATATTCATGTTTATTAATTTGGTACTGTATGACTTATGAGGCATTCTCAGTGAGAGTGTGTGTGTTATTATTAGTTGTCTTTAGTAAACAATAACCACATCGCCTCTCCTAACCACTTCATTTCAAGCCTTACTTTGTTTTAATGCAATAAAAGCCAAATGGACAAATCTACAAAAGTGTCTGACACTAGGTGAGGGTTGGAGAATAGCGAGTTTAATCTTTTTATATACTGGAGAGGTGTCTCTCTGGATATGGATATGGATATGGATATCCCCATATCCAGGGGATATGGATATAACCTGCTCATGAAAGTCAGACTCAGCATTGTGAAATCTCTGTTCTCCCAAATCCATGAGCTCACTTCATTTCTAACTCAAATCCTCAAGAGTTTTTGAGGAATCAGAAAAGCTGATTTCAAGTATATGAAAAAGTGAAGGTCTAAGGAAGTGAGGAAAATTTTGAAGAATAAGGAGGAATTTACTCTACAAATGTGTGTGATTTTATTCTTAAATATTTCTTAAATAACTTTATTGAGATATAATTCACATGCTATACCATTCACCCATTTAAAGTGTAAAATTTATTGTTTTTAGTGTATCCACAGCATTGTGCATCCTTCACACAGTATTTCAACCCCCTCTAAAAGAAACTTATATCCATTAGCAATCACTCCACATTCCTACCCTTTTCCCACTCCTCCTGCTCGAGGCAACCACCAGTGTAGTTTCAGTCTCCATGGATTTGTCTGTTCTGGGTATTCCATCTAAATGGAATCAGACAATTTGAGACCTTTCACAACTGGCTTGTTTCATTTAGCATGTTTTCAAGTTTCATCTGTGTCATAGCTGGTGTCAGTATTGTATTCCTTTTTATGGCTGAATAATGTTTCATGATATGAATATAGCTCATTTTATTTATCCGTTCATCTGTTGGTGATCACTTTTTGGTTTGTGTGAATGATACTGCTATGAATATTAATGTACAAGTTTTATATAAACATATGTTTTCATTTCTCTTGAGTTGATACCTGGGAGTGGAATGGGCATTCTGTTAACCACTTGAAGAACTGCTAAATCATTTACCAATGTGACTGCATCATTTTACAGATGAGGATGTCAACATGTGAGCTGTCTTTCCATTTATTTAGAAATTGTTCAATTTCTTTTAATAATACTTTATAGTTTTAATGTATGTTTGCAATTCTTTTGTAGAATGCACATCTAAGTATTTTTTTTCTCTTTGCCATTATCAAAGAAATTTTCTTTATTTTTGTGTTACTGCTGGTGTATAAAAATTCAATGGATTTTTGTAATTTATTTACCCTAGTGTTTGCTGAATTTCTTAGTTTTAATAATATTTCTGTTAATTCCTGAGGATTTTCTATGTATAAGATCATTTCATCTATGAATAGACATAATTCATCTATCCCTTTCAGTCTATATCATTTATATCTTTTTGCTGGTTATTTAGTGTAATTAAAACCTCTAGTACAATGTAGAACAGGAGTGATGAAAGCAAACATTCTTATCTTGTTCTTGATCTTAAGGGAAAGAAAGCATTCATTTTTTTCACCATTAAATATGATATTGTTGTGATTCAGTCGCTGAGATGTGTCCGGCTCTTTGCAACCCCATGGACTGCAGCACGCCAGGCTTCCCTGTCCATCACCAACTCCTGGAGCTTGCTCAAACTCATGTCCATCGATCGAGTCAGTGATGCCATCCAGCCATCTCATCCTCTGTCATCCCCTTCTCCTCCTGCCTTCATTCTTGTTCCTGCCTTTAGTCTTGTCCAGCATCAGGGTCTTTTCTGACGAGTCAGTTCTTCACATCAGGTGGTCAAAGTATTGAAGCTTTAGCTTCAGCATCAGTCCTTCCAATGAATATTCAGGACGGATTTCCTTTAGAATATACTGGTTTGATCTTCTTGCAATCCAGGGGACTCTCAAGAGTCTTCTCCAGCACCAAATATAATATTACCTGAAGGTTTTTCATAGATACCTTATATCAGGTTAAGTAGATACTTAGCTACTCCTAGTTGGCTGGGCACTTCTATTATAAGCACTATTGGATTTTTCAAAGTACTTTTCATGTCTCTGTTGTGATGATTATACAATTTTCCCCAATATTCTATCAATATGGTGATTGTATTAATTGATTTTCAGATGTTAAACCAGTCTTCCTGGTGTAATTCCCTCTTAGTATCTAACATTTTTGATACGTTGTGGAATTCAATTTTGTTTAGGATCTTTTTTCTGTACTCATGAGTGGCATTATTTTAGTTTTCATTTCTTATCCTGTCTTTTGCAGCAGGGCAGTTGTTCAGACACTAAGTGCTGTCCAACTTTTTGTGACCCCATGGACTGCAGCACACCAGGCTCCTCTGTCCTTCACTGTCTTTCAGAGTTTGCCCAAATCCATGTCCACTGAGTCAGTGGCGTTATCCAGCAGGGCAGTACTTGTATCATAAAATGAGCTGGGAAATGTCCCTTCCTCTTCTACTTTTTACATGAGTTTGTAAAGGATTGGTATTTATTCTTTTTTGAAAACTGAGTGCAATTCACCATTGGGCCAGCTGGGGCCTGGACTTTGTGGGAAGTTTGTAAATGATTGATTCAATCTTTGTATTCATGATTTGCCTACTAAGATTTTCTGTTTATTCTTGAGTCAATTTTGGTAGTTTTGTGTCTTTCTAGGAATTTGTCAGTTTCATCTAAGTTATCTAACTTGTTGGCATACAGTTGTCATGGTACCATCTTCTAATCCTTTCTATTGCTCTTCTTTAACCAGCAGGATATAGGTGTGTTTAACTTCCAGATATTTGTCAGTTTCCCAAGTTTCCTTCAGTAAT
Organism: Ovis canadensis; assembly: GCF_042477335.2. NCBI lineage: Eukaryota > Metazoa > Chordata > Mammalia > Artiodactyla > Bovidae > Ovis > Ovis canadensis. The sequence continues at coordinate 15,548,125 of NC_091251.1, forward strand.
TGATTTCTAATTTAATTCCTTTGTGGTCTGAAAACATGAATTCTATTATTTCAGTTGTTTTAAATGTGTTTTGATTTGTTTTGTGGCTTAGCACTTTGTCTACTCTGGAGAATGTTGTGTGTGCTTGAGAAGAAGGTATATTCTACTGTTCAGTGGAGTTTTTCTAGAGAGATTTGTTCTAGTTGGTTTGTAGAATTATTCAGGTCTTCTGTTTCCTATTAATCTTCTGTCAGTTTGTTCTACCTATTATTGGGCTATTAAAGTCTCCAGCTATCATTGTCGAATTGCTTATTTTCCCCTATAGTTCTGTTGGTTTTGCTTCTTTTCACCTTGTGTCTCAGTGTGGAATTTCCATCCCATGAGTGAGTGGAGGCAAAGGTGATCAGGGCCCAGTATTCTCAGATTATACCATTGCAGGTAAGTCTCCTGCACTGTACTTTGTAACTGGATGGGGGAATACAGACCCAGTCCTTTTGGACTTGCCTGGAGTAGCACTTTTGCAACATGGGCCTTGCAGGAATGGGAGATGAGAAATACGGAAGCCTGCTTTTCCCGTAGTGAAACTATAATTTCAAAGTGGGAGCTGGCGGAAGAGAGGGCTCCTGCCTTGGCTGCACAAGCCTGGGATAGTTTCCCAGGAGCTGGGGAAATGGGTGTAATGGACTGGGTTATGGGTCAGATCTTCACAACCCGGATAATCACGATGATGTCATCACTCATCTAGAGCCAGATATCCTGGAATGTGAAGTCAAGTGGGCCTTAGAAAGCATCATTATGAACAAAGCTAGTGGAGGTAATGGAATTCCAGTTGTTCAGTTCAGTTGCTCAGTCGTGTCTCACCCTTTGCTACTCTTTGCGACCCCATGAATCGCAGCATGGCAGGCTTCCCTGTCCATCACCAACTCCCAGAGTTCACTCAGACTCACGTCCATCGAGTCAGTGATGCCATCCAGCCATCTCATCCTCTGTCGTCCCCTTCTCCTCCTGCCCCCAATCCCTCCCAGCATCGAAGTCTTTTCCAAAGATTCAGCTCTTCGCATGAGGTGGCCAAAGTATTAGAGTTTCAGCTTAAGCACCATTCCTTCCAAAGAAATCCCAGGGTTGATCTCCTTCAGAATAGACTGGTTGGCTCTCCTTGCAGTCCAAGGGATTCTCAAGAGTCTTCTCCAACACCACAGTTCAAAAGCATCAATTCTTCAGCGTTCAGCCTTCTTCACAGTCCAACTCCCACATCCATACATGACTACTGGAAAAACCATAGCCTTGACTTGAGCTATTTCAAATCCTGAAAGATAATGCTGTGAAAGTGCTGCACCTCAATATGCCAGCAAATTTGGAAAACTCAGCAGTGGCCACAGGACTGGAAAAGGTCAGTTTTCATTTCAATCCCAAAGAAAGGCAATGCCAAAGAATGCTCAAACTACTCCACAATTGCACTCATCTCACACGCTAGTAAAGTAATGCTCAAAATTCTCCAAGCCAGGCTTCAGCAGTACGTGAACTGTGAACTTCCTGATGTTCAAGCTGGTTTTAGAAAAGGCAGAGGAACCAGAGATCAAATTGCCAACATCCACTGGATCATGGAAAAAGCAAGAGAGTTCCAGAAAAACATCTATTTCTGCTTTATTGACTGTGCCAAAGCCTTTGACTGTGTGGATCACAATAAACTGTGGAAAATTCTGAGAGAGATGGGAATACCAGACCACCTGACCTGCCTCTTGAGAAATCTGTATGCAGGTCAGGAAACAACAGTTAGAACTAGACATGGAAGAACAGACTGGTTCCAAATAGGAGAAGGAGTATGTCAAGGCTGTATACTGTCACCCTGCTTATTTAACTTACATGCAGAGTACATCATGAGAAACGCTGGACTGGAAGAAACACAAGCTGGAATCAAGATTTCTGGGAGTAATATCAATAACCTCAGAGATGCAGATGACACCACCCTTATGGCAGAAAGTGAAGAGTAGCTAAAAAGCCTCTTGATGAAAGTGAAAGTGGAGAGTGAAAAAGTTGGCTTAAAGCTCAACATTCAGAAAATGAAGATCATGGCATCCGGTCCCATCACTTCATGGGAAATAGATGGGGAAACAGTGGAAACAGTGGCTGACTTTATCTTCTTGGGGTCCAAAATCACTGCAGATGGTGACCGCAGCCATGAAATTAAAAGACGCTTACTCCTTGGAAGAAAATGTATGACCAACCTAGATAGCATATTCAAAAGCAGAGACATTAGTTTGCTGACTAAGGTCCATCTAGTCAAGGCTATGGTTTTTCCAGTAGTCATGTATGAATGTGAGAGATGGACTGTAAAGAAAGCTGAGCACTGGAGAATTGGTGCTTTTGAATTGTGGTGTTGGAGAAGACTCTTGAGAGTCCCTTGGACTGCAAGGAGATCCAACAAGTCCATTCTAAAGGAGATCAGCCCTGGGATTTCTTTGGAGGGAATGATGCTTAATCTGAAACTCTAGTACTATGGCCACCTCATGCGAAGAGTTGACTCATTGGAAAAGACTCTGATGCTGGGAGGGATTGGGAACAGGAGGAGAAGGGGACGACAGAGGATGAGATGGATGAATGGCATCATGGACTTGATGGACATGAGTCTGAGTGAACTCCTGGAGTTGGTGATGGACAGGGAGGCCTGGCGTGCTGCGATTCATGGGGTTGCAAAGAGTTGGACACGACTGAGCAAATGAACTGAACTGATGGGTCAGATGCCACAGACTCTCACTCTTCCTCCTGAGACTTAATGATTTTCTTGAATGAATCCATTTGTTACATGCATTAGGGCAATTTCCAGAGAATATGAATGATTAATGATTTTTTTTAAAAGTTTGCACCTGTTAAATTGTTTCTCTTGGGAGAGAGTCTGCCAGTCCTCCCTCCTTCCTTCCCAAAGTCCACTCCCCTCTCTTTGAACATTCTGAAATATAATGAGATATATATATATATATATTGTTTCCTTATATCTCCTCCCCCACTTTTGGTTCATTTAACTAATTATTTTATAAGGATCATTTCACTATTAATAGTATGAAATTGTAGAACGTTTATTCAATAAACTGTTTCCTATCTGTGGAATCTGTATATCTGCCATTTGTTAGCTAATTCATGAACACAGATGGCTTCACTGAATTTGAATACAGTAAAAATCACTGTGTCTGTTCTGGTTCCAATAAAACTTAGGTGTACTGTAGTCAGTGCGCTTCCTCACATGGCACTGTGGGGACAGAATCTTAGACGTTTATCCAGGCAGATTGTCATGTCCTTAGGTTTCTTGGGCAGTGACTTCTTGTGGTTGTTTTTCAGTCTCTTGGTCGTGTTCGACTCTTTGCGACCGCATGGTCTGTAGCCCGCCAGGCTCCTCTGTCAGTGACTTGTTACCTGGCATTAAATTTCAGGCCAAACCTGACGTTGGTCTCTGCTTCTTACCTGGATTTAAGACTGGAGCTAAGGTATTACCCCTACTGTAAGCACAGTATACAGTTTTATAATTGTAATAGCTTACTGATTATATTCCCTCCCAGTAGCCATGACCCCTGTAGTCCTGGTATAATTCAATTTAAGGTAGAAATTGCATGATAAAATTGGCTTCACTGGACACAGGCTTTCTCCATATTGTGAGAGTCAAGCAACAACCTAGATAACTGTGCTTCAGAGAAAAAGTATTCTTAAATATTTTATAAACCCCCAAATTAAAACAATTTTCTAGATCTTTCCCATCAAGTCCAATCATTTTATAATATAGTACCTTACCCATATTTGTATAATGGTAGCAGATATGGTAGGAAGTTTAGAAAACTTACCAAGTGAAATAGCATGAGTGGAACTCCCTTTCCTTCTTATTCTGAGAGTTGTAGCCGATCTTGTCATTGTGCATTCCCAGTGTTTTATGATACTCAGTTTCCATCCCCCAAATTTGCAGAATCCTTATTTTATATATCTTGTTTGATATTAAAATCATATCAGATATTATGTAGCCAATGAGGAAGAGATATTTATTGCCTCCAACTGGGTTCAAGTCTGGAAGCATCCTTGTTTAACAGAGGAATTCCAATTTAATAGTAAAGGAAAGCCATTCTATTTTTGCCCCACCATGCAAGGCTGTTTTGCTGGGTGTAAGATGCTCTGGACAGTGAAGGAAGGAGGGAGGAGACTTTCAAGTTTTTCGGCCCCTTTGGATTTAATGTCTACCGTGAATTTGAGTAAACTCTAGGGGACAGTGGAGGAGCCTGGCATGCTATAGTCCGTGGGGTCACAACAAATTGGACATGACTTGACGACTGAACAACAGCAGCAGATCTATTTTAGTATTAAGACCTCTTCTGTTTAATATTGGGAGAAAATTCTTACAATGTGATGAAACTTACCACCTAAAGCCTTGAGCTTTCTGTGTTAGGACATGAGTTTCTAACACCCTAATGTTCCTCTTCCCCTAAATTTCTCGTTTTGCAAGTTAAAGCCCAGAAAAATGGAATTATCTTGTCCAAATTAGACCGGTTTCTTGTCACCAAGCCTAGTAATTTTCTGTGCTCATGATGCTGCCTCTAAAAGAGGTACTTTCTCAGGGTGAAAGGACAGTTCTTAGTGTCTATCAGTTTTTTTTCTCCCCCTGGGTTTCCTAGACAACTTTACCAAGTGAGTAGAAGTGAGAATAAGATCGACAGTTCTTCACGTTCTGTCTTCCTTTTCACAGTGTACGTTTTTTTAAATGGCAGTGTCATCTGCTATCAGAGCCACCCAAACCCTGAGTGGCTTCATGGAACACATTGTGGGCTTACCAGTTTTAGACAGGAAGAATGAGAAAGATGTATACTTTGTTGTGTTAATCCCCTGAGATTTTGAGGTCAATGTGTTACCGTAGCATAATCTGCTATTTCCTTATTAGTGTAAACTCCAAAACTTTGTAGGCATCGCCTCAAGCCAGTGTTGCATAAAAGACTCAGTTTGAAAGCATTGTATTGAGTTCTTTGAGAATGAGGAGAACTGAGAAGGATATAGCCTCTGGCCAGCCGGCTGAGATATAATAGGATGAAGTAAACCAAAATGAAGGCAAAAGAAGGGAAGGATTCTACAGTTTCTGTCAAAGAATTCAGTAGGCCACGCCTGTCTTTTGGTGAAACACTGTGTATAGGTAAAACTGACTGAGTTTTGGTTGTGTGTGTAACACAAAGAGCCCATAGGACATGCGCTTAAACGTAAGGTTCTTGTCTTTAAAATATATATATATGTATTTTTAAACATATTTGAGAATAGTCTGGTTAAAATCACACAATGTGGGAAACACTGGCTAAATGACTTTGCAGAGGCTCCTCATGACACTGAACTATTTACCAGTAATCTGATTTCTTTCTACACTGCACAGTCATTTTTATGTTACATTAACTTCATTTTGTGTGTGGTTTTTTATTATTTATTTTTTTGTTTTACTTTGCAATACTGTATTGGTTTTGCCATACATTGACATGAATCCACCACGGGTGTACATGAGTTCCCAAACATGAAACCCCCTCCCACCTCCCTCCCCATATCATCTCTCTGGATCATCCCCGTGCACCAGCCCCAATCATCCTGTATCCTGTATCGAACATAGACTGGCGACTCGTTTCTTACATGATAGTATACATGTTTCAATGCCATTCTCCCAAATCATCCCACCCTCTCCCTCTCCCTCTGAGTCCAAAAGTCTGCTCTACACATCTGTGTCTCTTTTGCTGTCTCACATACAGGGCCATCATTGCCATCATTCTAAATTCCATATATATGTGTTAGTATACTGTATTGGTATTTTTCTTTCTGGCTTACTTTACTCTGTATAATCGGCTCCAGTTTCATCCATCTCATCAGAACTGATTCAAATGTATTCTTTTTAATGGCTGAGTAATACTCCACTGTGTATATGTACCACAGCTTTCTTATCCATTTGTCTGCTGATGGACATCTAGGTTGTTTCCATGTCCTGGCTATTATAAACAGTGCTGTGATGAACATTGGGGTACATGTGTCTCTTTCAATTCTGGTTTCCTCAGTGTGTATGCCCAACAGTGGGATTGCTGGGTCATAAGGCAGTTCTATTTTCAATTTTTTAAGGAATCTCCACACTGTTCTCCATAGTGGCTGTACTAGTTTGCATTCCCACCAACAGTGTAAGAGGGTTCCCTTTTCTCCACACCCTCTCCAGCATATATTGCTTGTAGACTTTTGGATCGTAGCCATTCTGACTGGTGTGAAGTGGTACCTCATTGTGGTCTTGATTTGCATTTCTCTGATAATGAGTGATGTTGAGCATCTTCTCATGTGTTTGTTAGCCATCCGTATGTCTTCTTTGGAGAAATGTCTATTTAGTTCTTTGGCCCATATTTTGATTGGGTCATTTATTTTCCTGGAATTGAGCTGCATAAGTTGCTTGTATATTTTTGAGATTAGTTGTTTGTCAGTTGCTTCATTTGCTATTATTTTCTCCCATTCAGAAGGCTGTCTTTTCACCTTGCTTATATTTTCCTTTGTTGTGCAGAAGCTTTTAATTTTAATAAGATCCCATTTGTTTATTTTTGCTTTTATTTCCAGTATTCTGGGAGGTGGGTCATAGAGGATCCTGCTGTGATTTATGTGGGGGATTGTTTTGCCTATGTTCTCCTCTAGGAGTTTTATAGTTTCTGGTCTTACATTTAGATCTTTAATCCATTTTGAGTTTATTTTTGTGTGTGGTGTTAGAAAGTGATCTAGTTTCATTCTTTTACAGTTTTCCCAGCACAATTTGTTAAAGAGATTGTCTTTACTCCACTGTATATTCTTGCCTCCTTTGTTGAAGATAAGGTGTCCATATGTGTGTGGATTTATCTCTGGGCTTTCTATTTTGTTCCATTGATCTATATTTCTGTCTTTGTGCCAGTAACGTACTGTCTTGATGACTGTGGCTTTGTAGTAGAGCCTGAAGTTAGGCAAGTTGATTCTTCCAGTTCCATTCGTCTTTCTCAAGATTGCTTTGGCTATTCGAGGTTTTTTGTATTTCCATACAAATTGTGAAATTATTTGTTCTAGTTCTGTGAAAAATACTGCTGGTAGCTTGATAGGGATTACATTGAATCTGTAGATTGCTTTGTGTAGTATACTCATTTTCACTACATTGATTCTTCCAATCCATGAACATGGTATATTTCTCCATCTATTAGTGTCCTCTTTGATTTCTTTCATCAGTGTTTTATAATTTTCTATATATAGGTCTTTAGTTTCTTTAGGTAGATATATTCCTAAGTATTTTTTTCTTTTTGTTGCAATGGTGAATGGAATTGTTTCCTTAATTTCTTTTTCTACTTTCTCATTATTAGTGTATAGGAATGCAAGGGATATCTGTGTGTTGATTTTATATCCTGCAACTTTACTATATTCATTGATTAGCTCTAGTAATTTTCTGGTGGAGTCTTTAGCGTTTTCTATGTAGAAGAGGATCATGTCGTCTGCAAACAGTGAGAGTTTTACTTCTTGTTTTCCAATTTGGATTCCTTTTATTTCTTTTTCTGCTCTGATTGCTGTGGCCAAAACTTCCAGAACTATGTTGAATAGTAGTGGTGAAAGTGGGCACCCTTGTCTTGTTCCTGACTTTAGGGGAAATGCTTTCAATTTTTCACCATTGAGAATAATGTTTGCTGTGGGTTTGTCATATATAGCTTTTATTATGTTGAGGTATGTTCCTTCTATTCCTGCTTTCTCTAGAGTTTTTATCATAAATGGATGTTGAATTTTGTCAAAAGCCTTCTCTGCATCTATTGAGATAATCATATGGCTTTTATTTTTCAATTTGTTAATGTGGTGAATTATATAGATTGATTTGCGGATATTGAAGAATCCTTGCATTCCTGGGATAAAGCCCACTTGGTCGTGGTGTATGATCTTTTTAATGTGTTGTTGGATTCTGATTGCTAGAATTTTGTTAAGGATTTTTGCATCTATGTTCATCAGTGATATTGGCCTGTAGTTTTCTTTTTTTGTGGCATCTTTGTCAGGTTTTGGTATTAGGGTGATGGTGGCCTCATAGAATGAGTTTGGAAGTTTACCTTCCTCTGCAATTTTCTGGAAGAGTTTGAGTAGGATAGGTGTTAGCTCTTCTCTAGATTTTTGGTAGAATTCAGCTGTGAAGCCGTCTGGACCTGGGCTTTTGTTTGCTGGAAGATTTCTGATTACAGTTTCAATTTCCATGCTTGTGATGGGTCTGTTAAGATTTTCTATGTCTTCCTGGTTCAGTTTTGGAAAATTGTACTTTTCTAAGAATTTGTCCATTTCTTCCACGTTGTCCATTTTATTGGCATACAACTGCTGATAGTAGTCTCATGATCCTTTGTATTTCTGTGTTGTCTGTTGTAATCTCTCCATTTTCATTTCTAATTTTATTGATTTGATTTTTCTCCCATTGTTTCTTGATGAGTCTGGCTATTGGTTTGTCAATTTTATTTATCCTTTCAAAGAACCAGCTTTTGGCTTTGTTGATTTTTGCTATGGTCTCTTTTGTTTCTTTTGAATTTATTTTTGCCCTAATTTTTAAGATTTCTTTCCTTCTACTAACTCTGGGGTTCTCCATTTCTTCCTTTTCTAGTTGCTTTAGGTGTAGAGTTAGGTTATTTATCTGACTTTTTTCTTGTTTCTTGAGGTATGCCTGTATTGCTATGAACTTTCCTCTTAGCACTGCTTTTATAGTGTCCCACAGGTTTTGGGTTGTTGTGTTTTCATTTTCATTCATTTCTATGCATATTTTAATTTCTTTTTTTATTTCTTTTGCTATTTGTGGGTTATTCAGGAGCATGTTGTTCAGCCTCCATATGTTGGAATTTTTAATAGTTTTTCTCCTGTATTTGAGATCTAATCTTAATGCATTATGGTCAGAAAAGATGCTTGGAATGATTTCAATCTTTTTTGAATTTATCAAGGTTAGATTTATGGCCCAGGATGTGATCTATCCTGTAGAAGGTTCCGTGAGCACTTGAGAAAAAGGTGAAATTCATTGTTTTGGTGTGAAATGTCCTATAGATATCAATTAGGTCTAACTGGTCTATTGTATCATTTAAAGTTTGCATTTCTTTGTTAATTTTCTGTTTAGTTGATCTGTCCATAGGTGTGAGTGGGGTATTAAAATCCCCCACTATTATTGTGTTATTGTTAATTTTCCCTTTCATACTTGTTAGCATTTGTCTTACATATTGTGGTGCTCCTATGTTGGGTGCATATATATTTATAATAGTTATATCTTCTTCTTGGATTGATCCTTTGATCATTATGTAGTGGCCTCTTTGTCTCTTTTCACAGCCTTTGTTTAAAAGTCTATTTTATTGGATATGAGTATTGCCACTCCTGCTTTCTTTTGATCTCTATTTGCGTGGAATATCTTTTTCCAGCCCTTCACTTTCAGTCTGTATGTGTCCCTTGTTTTGAGGTGGGTCTCTTGTAAGCAGCATATATAGGGTTCTTGTTTTTGTGTCCATTCAGCCAGTCTTTGTCTTTTGGTCGGGGCGTTCAACCCATTTACGTTTAAGGTAATTATTGATAAGTATGATCCCATTGCCATTTACTTTATTGTTTGGGGTTCTGGTTTATACACCCTTTTTGTGTTTCCTGTCTAGAGAATATCCTTTAGCATTTGTTGGAGAGCTGGTTTGATGGTGCTGAATTCTCTCAGCTTTTGCTTGTCTGTAAAGCTTTTGATTTCTCCTTCGTATTTGAATGAGATCCTTGCTGGGTACAGTAATCTGGGCTGTAGGTTATTTTCTTTCATCACTTTAAGTATGTCTTGCCATTCCCTCCTGGCCTGAAGCGTTTCTATTGAAAGATCAGCTGTTATCCTTATGGGAATCCCCTTGTGTGTTATTTGTTGTTTTTCCCTTGCTGTTTTTAATATTTGTTCTTTGTGTTTGATCTTTGTTAATTTGATTAATATGTGTCTTGGGATGTTTCACCTTGGGTTTACCCTATTTGGAACTCTCTGGGTTTCTTGGACTTGGGTAGTGAGGTTTGGGTTTTTTAATGTACAAAATTGACAACAAAAACCAAAAAGCAAAGATTAAATATCTAGAGTAGAGGTTGGTTTTTCAAAAATACCAAAGAAAAGAAGAGAAAAAGAGAAAAAAAAAAACAAAGCCACAAGAATTATTAAACAACAACAACAACCACACAAAGACTATATATGGCATTTGCTTTAAAAAATAGGGTTCTTTTCTTTAGAAAAGTAATAGTAGGTTATATAAATAAAAATTAAAGGAGAAATAGAGGACTTAACAATTTTTAAAAGTTAGAGAAAAAAGAAGAAAAAACAACTACACATCATCATCAACAACAACAACAAAAAAAAATGATTGTAAAAATAGTAATGATATATCTGGCCCTTTCTCTGGTGTTGTGGGCAGTGTGGGTTCACTTCCAAGGCAGTTCCCTCTGTTTAACTTCTTCTGTTTGTTGGTCTCCTCAGTGTCTGATTTCTGTCCTGACACGGGGTGGAGGGGCGGTGGCGGACACTTTTTTTTTTTTTTTTTGGCTCACTTGTTCAGTCGCTCTGTGGGGAGGGAAGGATGCTGCAAACAAATAACACTGTCGTGTGCTTGCAGTATCTCAGCCCCGCTGGGCCTGCCCCTGCTTGTGGCGTGCAAACCACTCAGGCTCTACGTTGCTCTGCTGGGAACCATCTGAGGCCGGCCCTAGACTGCATGCACCTCCCCAGTCTAAGCCGCTCAGGTTTGGCACTCAGGCAGCCCTCAGAGGTGCAGATTCAGTTGGGACTGCATTTTGTGCCCTTCCCAGGTCCGAGTAGCTCAGGTGTTTGGCGAGCATGGTCGCTGTGACTTATCGCCTTTCCTGTCTCTGCTGCTCAGTTTTCTGGGTGTACCCCTGGCTCCCCTTGTGAGGTGGATGGTGACTGTCCAGAACCCCCAGAAGTCTTAGCAAAGAAGCCTGCTTGCAGTTTGGCAGGTAAAGTCTCCCTGGGGCTGCAATTGCCCCCTTCCAGCCCTTACGGCTCTGGCTGCCTTTCCCTGGTGGGGGATGGTCTGCAGCCAGCTATTTCTGTTGAGTCCTTTATTCTGTGTGTGGTCAAGGTGGTGTCTTGTGTTCGAGCTTTTTGCGTGGTAGCTATCCCACAGTCTGATTTGCTAGCCCAAGTTAGTTCATTCTGGTTACCCATGGGGCGTTCCTGCCCGATTCTTAAGAAGCACTGCAGCCCGCGCCTCCCGTGCCTCCCTGCCCTGCCCCCACATGCTAGTGGCGGATGCAGGCATCTGTGCTGCTTTTCCGCTGGGGGAGTTACTGTTGGGCTTGTAATCTGTTGGTTTTAATTATTTATTTATTTTTCCTTCCTGTTATGTTGCCCTCTGTGCTTCCAAGGCTTGCCACAGACTCGATAGGGAGAGTGTTTCCTGGTGTTTGGAAACCTCTCTTCTTAAGATTCCCTTCCAGGGATGGAGCTTCCTCCCCACCTCCTTTGTCTTTTTTTTTCATCTTTTATATTTTTTCCTACCTGTTTTTGAAGACAATGATCTGCTTTTCTGGTTGCCTGATGTCCTCTGCCAGCATTCAGAAGTTATTTTGTGGAGTTTGCTCAGCATTGAAATGTTCTTTTGATGAATTTGTGAGGGAGAAAGTGGTCTCCCCATCCAATCCTCCGCCATCTTAGAACCGCCCCCCATTTTGTGTTTTTTGGATCATTCCCATGCTGCTTAGACCGCACTGGGTTGTGGCCTAATTGCCTAATTATTATGCAGTATTAAACAATCTATAAAAATGAGTAGAAATATGAATTAAAAGGAATGAGCCTTGGTCACTGTAGAAGGTATAGGAGAACAAAATGGTATTATCATCACAAATGTAAACGGAACATTAAGCAGAATGTATCGCTCGACCAAAGATCTTTTGGAAGATTTTTGGGGAAAGAAATCCCCCCGAAACACACTTACGGTGACTTATTTAAATCTTAATGAAATGAAGAATAAGTATAATTCAGTTAAGAATAGTCTCTATTTTTAAAATAGTATTTGTTTCTCAATATTTTACTTCTAATTTAAAACGTCTAGATCCAAACTGCTCTAAGAGTATATAGCATTAGAAATCACAACCTTAAAAAAAAATTTTACCCAAGTCAGTCCTTTCCAAAGACATCTGCTTCCTACTAAAATTAGATAGAGGGGGTATGAAAAAAGACAGATATAACCTTTCATTTTTCAAAAATACAATTGTAAATGTGCATGCAAACCAAGATACATGTTTCTGTGACTTCATGTATGGGCTTCAAATCCATGAACTTCCGTATCTACAGCTCTTAAGACTTTGTCCTGTCCTCTAGTATTAGTTCTAATCTCCATCCCTTCTTTGAGTATTTCCATTTGAATTTTTAAGATATACCTTATTTCAATGTGTCTAAAACCAATTTTAGATTTTTTCCTTTAGAAGAAGTGAAGTGAAGTGAAGTCACTCAGTCATGTCTGATTCTTTGTGACCCCATGGACTGTAGCCTACCAGACTCCTCCATCCCTGGGATTCTCCAGGCAGGAATACTGGAGTGGGTTGCCATTTCCTTCTCCAGGAGATCTTCCCAACCCAGGGATCAAACCTGGGTATCCTGTATTGCAGGCAGACACTTTACCATCTGAGCCATCAGGGAAGTCCCTTTTTCCTTCAGAAGTAGATCTTAAATTCATCATTTCTGTCTGCAACACCAAATTTCTTCACTAGCACAGGCCTGGATCCTTCAAATCACCTTTCTACCTCTCTTTCCTCTACTTCCTTTCCACCCCATGTTTTTTTCAAGACCATGTCATCCTGTGAATTTCTCTCAAGTAGCTTTTTCTTTCTCTTACCACCCTCACCATCCTCGCCCTTCCCGACTCTCACAGCACTGCCTCAGGAGCTCCTTTCTGGTCCCCTGCCTCCCCTCCTGAGCCCAGTCTGTCCTCCACATGAGCAGAGCAGCCCTCTCCATCATTCTTCATCCTGGTTTCCACCAGTGCAACACTTGTGCATCTCTTCTGCCCATAGAGTAGAGTGAGGTCACAGACTCAAGAATTTATATAGGTCTTGTGTCTGTCATCTTCTGTCATTTCTTAACTGAGAGTCTCCATTCCAGCCAAGCCAAATCTGTTGACTAGCCAGCAAAAATCTTAGTTCCTCTTTCTAATTTTGAATTGTTTGATCCATATTTCTCACTTAGAATGTCACACCGATGCCCATCCAGATCCAATATGTATTTATTACATCCCTCTCTATTTTTAGACTTTTACTTTATTGGGCACATAATTAGTGGACATCTAAAGTGGATCCTATAGCTAGCTGTTCTTGATGGGAGCTGAGGCAAGGTACAGCTGTCTTTGTTCCTTGCTGTTTTGTGACTGGTCCCTGCTTTGTACTGTGACAGAGAAAACACCAGACTATGAGGAGACCTCTCATAACAACTGCTCTCTGAACTTACAGAGAACGTCTTGCTCTTTGCTTTCGTACCACCTCATGGTGTCAGTAGATAAAATTGTTATCCAGGGCATTTTTTGTTGGTGAATAAACTGCCTTGGACAAGGTCTTTCTTTCCTAGGACTTGGTCTCCTCATGTGTAAAAGGAAGAACTGAAAATCATGTATCACTTGATACAATCCCATGATTCTGGCCATTGCACATATGTTTTCCATAACCACGAATTGTCAGCCAACTTTCTATATCCATACCTAATGTATTACATTATCTTTGTGAACAATCTATGAATTCTCAGTTGATGTATGTTACTTGATTTTCAACATCTTAAGCCTTTTAATTTAGATGGTGTTTGGAAACATTATTGTCTACCCTCCCACCCTCAACCTTTTTAAAATTATTATAGGAGTTTTTCCTTGTCCTTGACAGAAAGGCAAACAGGAACACTCCTAATACACTGTCTCTCTCTTCGGATGACTTTCAGAAAATTAAGTCTTCTTATATTTATCTCTTGAGGACAGTTTAGGAAAGAAAACATTAGACTCTTTTCTTAAGTGATATTCATCTCTCCAGTGTTACCCAACACACTGGTTACCCAGCCCCAACGTTTACATGCTGAGAGACATGTTAGAACAAAATGAAGATGTCTTATCTTAAGGAATCAAAGTGATATCAATTCAGTTGTTTAATTAAAAGCCCCATCTCAGTCAGAAGTATTTTAAAGATGTATGAAACCAAGAAGAGGCAGTGCATGTCAGAACTAAATTCCACAATGGGGACTTAGGTAGTGGGCTGGAACTAGCACTGCATTCCAGATCTGTTATACCACTTATCAAGTCTGCACAGATCAACATTACTGTGACCACATCATGGACTCAGAGGTAGAAACAAAGGTGAGTGGAATTCACAGGTTGACAGGATGAAACACACACTCCTCTCCATCTACAACAGAAAGTCAGATGCAGATACAAATCATTGCTGCTACAGATTTAAGGTTTCTTACTTCATCTGGGTCAGAAAATATACATGGGTCAACTGTCTCCCAGTTGTTGGGATAAACAATCTCTTTCTTAAATCTTTCTGTCTTCACTCTCAATAGAAGATTTTACCTTTAACTTCATAGAAAGTATAGGAGATGAAATATAATCCCTTAAAATTCCAACTTTTCATCCATTCAGTGCTAACTTCTTTCAATATACAAGGACGATGTCAAAGGTCAGATCTACTATATGGTTCCAATGTGTATTGATCAGCCTCTCCATCTTTCTAGAACAGTAGATCTCAACCCTGGCTACCCATAGGAACCTGACATCTTTTACAAAACTGATGCTCAGGTCCTGATGGTGGCCAATGAAATCTGAGTCTCTTTGAGAGTGAAATTCACATATCAGTAGTTTCTAAAAGTTCCCTGAATGAGTCCATGAGTAGGCAGGCTTACAAAGAAGTACTTAGCTTAAAACCTCCTCAAGGGCAAGAATCTTTTGTGTTGAAACAGATCCATTGAACTCTATACGAAGCACGTCTCCATCTAGTAATAAGCGTGGTGTAATGTTTTTCTTCACATGCATACTGTATTACTATAACTGACTTGAGTGAATTTTACTATTTGTATAACCAAAGCAGGAAAAACACCTGTATAATGTTACAGCAATTTTATTTTTTTTCATTTTTATTTTTACTTTATTTTACTTTACAATACTGTATTGGTTTTGCCATACATTGACATGAATCTGCCATGGGTGTACATGAGTTCCCAATCCTGAACCCCCCTCCCACCGCCCACCCCATATCATCTCTCTGGATCATCCCCATGCACCAGCCCCAAGCATCCTGTATCCTGTATCGAACATAGACTGGCGACTCGTTTCTTACATGATAGTATACATGTTTCAATGCCATTCTCCCAAATCATCCCACCCTCTCCCTCTCCTTCAGAGTCCAAAAGTCTGTTCTATACATTTGTGTCTCTTTTGCTGTCTCGCATACAGGGTTATCATTACCATCTTTCTAAATTCCATATATATGTGTTAGTATACTGTATTGGTATTTTTCTTTCTGGCTTACTTCACTCTGTACAATGGGCTCCAGTTTCATCCATCTCATCAGAACTGATTCAAATGAATTCTTTTTAATGGCTGAGTAATACTCCATTGTGTATATGTACCACAGCTTTCTTATCCATTCATCTGCTATGGACATCTAGGTTGTTTCCATGTCCTGGCTATTATAAACAGTGCTGTGATGAACATTGGGGTACACGTGTCTCTTTCAATTCTGGTTTCCTCGGTGTGTATGCCCAGTGGTGGGATTGCTGGGTCATATGGCAGTTCTATTTCCAGTTTTTTAAGGAATCGCCACACTGTTCTCCATAGTGGCTGTACTAGTTTGCATTCCCACCAACAGTGTAAGAGGGTTCCCTTTTCTCCACACCCTCTCCAGCATTTATTGCTTGTAGATTTTTGGATCGCACCCATTCTGACTGGTGTGAAGTGGTACCTCATTGTGGTCTTGATTTGCATTTCTCTGATAATGAGTGATGTTGAGCATCTTTTCATGTGTTTGTTAACCATCCGTATGTCTTCTTTGGAGAAATGTCTATTTAGTTCTTTGGCCCATTTTTTGACTGGGTCGTTTATTTTTCTGGACTTGAGCTGCATAAGTTGCTTGTATATTTTTGAGATTAGTTGTTTGTCAGTTGCTTCATTGGCTATTATTTTCTCCCATTCAGAAGGCTGTCTTTTCACTTTGCTTATAATTTCCTTTGTTGTGCAGAAGCTTTTAATTTTAATTAGATCCCATTTGTTTATTTTTGCTTTTATTTCCAGAATTCCAGGAGGTGGATCATAGGGGATCCTGCTGTGATTTATGCCGGATAGTGTTTTGCCTATGTTCTCCTCTAGGAGTTTTATACTTTCTGGTCTTATGTTTAGATCTTTAATCCATTTGAGTTTATTTTTGTGTGTGGTTTTATAAAGTTATCTAGTTTCATTCTTTTACAAATGGTTGACCAGTTTTCCCAGCACCACTTGTTAAAGAGATTGTCTTTACTCCATTGTATATTCTTGCCTCGTTTGTCGAAGATAAGGTGTCCATAGGTATGTGGATTTACAAGGTTCTAAATACCCATCAAACAAAAATGTAGTTATTAGTGGTAGTGAGAACCACAGGGAGTAGATAGTTTATACCTTGATGACTAGAATTGATATGTGCACTATTTCTCCAGCACATACTTGACCTCAGGAATTTTAACCATTTCTCACTAAGAAAACTAACCACTCAGTGCTTTGTTCACTGAATGATAGGGCCCTTTGCTTTGAAAAAAACTGTTATTTTAAGGTGTTATAGTGATTGGCCCACTAAAGGATGACTTTATTGAGAATGCTATTTCCCATATAGATAGGAAAAAAATCCATGAAATTTACTTTTTTCCTTCCCACTTGTATATAAGTCTGGATATTGAACAGGGTTGATTTCTCCTCTATATTGATAATCATGTTTGTACTTAGTTTCATGAACTACTCAGGATTTTAAGTAAGTATTGAATTTTTATTAAAATTATTAAATTATAAAATACTTTCTACTTGTATTAAATTTATTTTCCTATTAAATATATTCTCTACTTGTTAAGTATATAATAAACACATATCATACTTAATATAACTATATCAACTATAATGCTGATAGAGAAAAAAATTCAGTCAAACCATTTCTTTAAAACTTTGTCAACTCTTTTTCCATTGAAATGTTAACTTTGCTTGAGTCTGCATAAGTGAAGTGAGGTCGCTCAGTCGTGTCCGACTCTGTGCGACCCCATGGACGGTAGCCTACCAGGCTCCGCTGTCCATGGGATTTTCCAGGCAAGAATACTGGAGTAGGCTGCCATTTCCTTCTCCATGAGTCTGCATATACAGTAGAATATTATTCAGCCATGAAAGGAAATGAAGTACTGATACCTGCTATAAAATTGCTAAATCTTGGTAACATTGTATTAAATAAATGAAACCAGCTACAAAAGACTGTATAATGCATTCAGTTCAGTTCAGTCACTCAGTCATGTCTAACTCTTTTCGACCCTATGGACTGCAGCATGCCAGGCCTCCCTGTCCATCACCAACTCCCAGAGTTTACTCAAACTCATGTCCATTGAGTTGGTGATGCCATCCAGCCATCTCATCCTCTGTCGTGCCTTGATCCTCCCACCTTCAATCTTTTAGAGCATCAGGGTCTTTTCCAAGGAGTCAGTTTTTTGCATCAAGTGGTCAAAGTATTGGAGTTTCAGCTTCAGCATCAGTCCTTCCAAAGAATATTCATGGCTGATTTCCTTTAGGATGGACAGGTTGGATCTCCTTGCAGTCCAAGGGACTCTCAAGAGTCTTCTCCAACACCACAGTTCGAAAGCACCAATTCTTCACCACTCAGCTTTCTTTATAGTTCAGCTCTCACATCCATACATGACTACTGGAAAAATCAAACCTTTGACTAAACAGACCTTTTTTGGCAAGGTAATGTCTCTGCTTTTTAACATACTGTTTAGGTTGGTCATAACTTTACTTCCAAGGAGTAGGCGTCTTTTAATTTCATGGCTGCAGTCACCATCTGCAGTGATTTTGGAGCCCCAAAATTAAAGTCTGTCACTGTTTCCATTGCTTCCCCATCTATTTGCCATGAAGTGATGGGACCAGATGCTGTGGTCTTAGTTTTCTGAATGTTGTGTTTTAAGCCAACTTTCACTCTCCTCTTGCACTTTCTGCTTTCTGCCATAAGGGTGGTGTCATCTGCATATCTGAGGTTATTGATATTTCTCCCGGCAATCTTGATTCCAGCTTGTGCTTCTTCCAGCCCAGCGTGATGTACTCTGCATATAAGTTAAGTAAGCAGGGTGACAATATACAGCCTTGCTGTACTCCTTTCCTGATTTGGAACCAGTCTGTTGTTCCATGTCCAGATCTAACTGTTGCTTCCTGACCTGCATACAGATTTCTCAGGAGGCATGTCAGGTGGTCTGGTATTTCCATCTCTTTAAGAATTTTCCACAGTTTATTGTGAACAACCTTGGGAGTATACTAACAACCATTGAATTATGACTTTAAGCAGGTAAATTGCATTAAATGTGAGTGATATCTCAATAAAGCAGTTATAAAAATTTCCAACAGGAAATATGAATCACTTTTTACCTTCAGACTATGTGAATTTTAAGTGTCAAGGCTAAATAGACTCCTATGAACATTCAGAATCAAGGCATATTGCCCTCATGAACTCTTTGTGCAGAATGTACTAGACAATGACCTTCACGAGGCCAAAGTAGAAAAATATCAGTGTAAGGACAGGTTATAAGTATTAAGTATGTATTCACCTGTAGTAGTAAGACTAAATGGTTTTGTTACAAATAGAATGATCACATGTCCAGTTTGCCAGTATAGACCAGTTTATACATCTGTTTTGGCCCAATTAATTTGATCCCCTTCACTCTTAAAACTTTTTTTAATAACTTTGAAAAAATGTTTGTCTTATTACTTACTTATTTTATTACATATTTATTTGGCCATGCTAAGTCTTCGTCGTGGCATGTAGGATCTTTTAGTTGCGTCATGTGAACTCCTAATTGAGGCATGTAAGATCTAGTTGCCTGACCAGGGATTGAACCCAGGTCCTCTGCATTGGGAGCTCAGAGTCTTAGCCACTGGACTACCAGAGAAGTCCCTCAAAACTTTTTGACTTTGTAAATTACATGAATGCTCTCAAGTTATGGGATTATAGTAGCTTTTATAAAGTCTGGTGCTCCAACAATGTAGATAATCTGATTTACTAATGATGGGAGAGAAGTGGGTAAGTATGAAAAAGTAGCACAAGCCTAATAATTGCCTTTGAAGCATTCCTGAGAGTAAAGAGATATTCCTTTGAATTAGATGCTAAGGAAGAGGAAGAGGGAGAGGAAGTTATTAACAAATTTTAGACTAGGAAACAAATAGAAATTTTGAGTGTTTTGTTCTTCTGGTTCTCAAGGCAATTAGAAATTTCCGTGTCTCTCCCACCTCACCTCGCTTTCCAGTATGTTTCATCCCACGTCGCTGTTGATAAAACTCAGGTTTTACTACTTCAGTGATCCTTCCCCACCCATTCATATTTCTTGATGGTGGAAGATGCATTGTGGGGTTGGTTGTAGGTTTTGTCCATTCTGTTAGCTTTTGTTTCATTTATTCTATTGGATTTCTCTTTAGGGGTAATTCAGGAAAATTTAAAATCTGTTATGCAACCCCTATCTTCTTCCCAGAGTGTTCCTGAAAGTACATCGCCCTCTTTTATTGTTTCTTCTTTTTATTTTATTTTTTTCTATGTGTCATGTCCTCCAGTAAATTGCCAAGAAATAACTTAGGGGAAGTTTGTTTTGGTTTTGCGTTTTTAAATTTGAATTCCTGGAATGTCTTTATCCTTGCATTTAGATGACAGTTTGTCTAAGGAGAGAATTCTGGTGAAAAATCCATTTCCCCCAAGATGATGGAAGCATGTCTTCATTTCCTTTTAGCTCCCAGCATTGTTGGTTGCTCAGTGGTAAAGGCTCCCTCTGCCAAGCAGGAGATGCAAGCTCCATTCCTCTGTTGGGAAGCTCCCCTGGAGGAGAAAACTGCAACCCACTCGAGTATTCTTGCCTAGGAAATCCCGTGGACACAGAAGCCTGGCGGACTGTAGTCCATGGGGTTGCAAAAGACTTGGACAGGATTTAGTGACTAAACAGCAACAATAAACTGTTGTTGAGAAGTCTGTTGTTATGATCTTACATCAACCTTGGTCATCTGTCTCCTTATCACTGATGGTCTTGATGTTCACCAGGGATGTCAAGGATTTCCCTTGTCTTTGGTGTTCTGAAATTT
Organism: Ovis canadensis; assembly: GCF_042477335.2. Taxonomy (NCBI): domain Eukaryota; kingdom Metazoa; phylum Chordata; class Mammalia; order Artiodactyla; family Bovidae; genus Ovis; species Ovis canadensis. Next base: position 15,568,428 of record NC_091251.1, read on the forward strand.
CATCTTGTTGTGTCTCAGCATAAGACTTTCTTCAATCATCTTGCTAGGGATTTAATAGGTCTTCCATTTCATTCTGGGAAATTTCCAAGTATTATTTCCTTTGAATTTTCCTCCTTTCAATTATCTGTTATTTTTTCCTCAGATACCTAGTCAGATAGTGAATCTTTCTAAATTCATCTTCTAATTCTGATTCTTCCCTTTAATTTTTCATAATGTTTTTTCTGTCCTATAAAAGTTATCTTATTTTCCAATATTTCTTTTGATTTTTAAATTTTTATTAAAGTATAGCTGGTATTCTTTTAATTTTAAATGTTTTTCCATCATATATTTAGTTTCTAGGTACTATTATTTTCATACCTATATCTTTTTTTCTTAATAGCATACTGTTTTATCTTAATGGTTGTGCTAAAATTAAATATCAATACAAAACAGAGATGGGACTTGAGTATTCCCTGACCAGATGATACTATTTAAGTCATGTAAGCAAAACTAAATCTAGCTTGTTTCATGAACATATGTGAAACTTAGGCTATTTCTTGTAAATGCCTCTGATAGTCATAAAAGAAACTTAAGTCACCTTCCTAAAGTTGACATAGGATAATGACTTTTCACCAAATTCCCTGCTGCCTGGAGATACCCATTGTAATACCCAACTTCCTCATTTTCACATTATAAGTAATTCTGTGGCATCATCCCCCTGAGCTTTATATCAGTTTTTACTTTGAAAGTTCTGAGCTCATGAGCTGTTCTTACATGCACAATGAACTTTGTATGCTATTCATTGTTTTGGAGGCTTGCATTTTGCTAATTCTGGGTCTTTGATAGGTATAATTGTATTTCTTTTCTTGCCAAGGATACTAATTAAGAGTAGTTTTTGAGTCTTCTCTGGTAGCTTTGGGTTTTTTTGTTTCTTTGAAATGTTGTTTCTACCATGCTCTTTAACTTTTGTCTGTCTTGGTGTTGTTGGTGTGAGACATTTTATTTCAACATCTTTGGGCATTTGCTGTTTGTTCTTATTTGAGCACAAGGTACTAGGAATCCCACTGGAGGTCTGGTTGGTTGCTGAGCCATGCAGCAGCGTAACGATGTGCAATTATACCCCCTATGTTTCATGAGTCAGGACGTATCTCTACAGAGTTCTTTGCTAACCTTCTAGGGAACTAAGACTGCTGTCCACGTTTCTCAGAGCCAAGGAGGAAAGGAGAGTGAGACTCTTCCCAGGTACATGGACACTTTTACTTAAATCCCCCTGTTTTCAGCACGACAGCCTCTCCTTGTGAACATCACTGCTGTATACTGCGGTCAGAGTCCCTCTGGGTCAGTCGTTCCAGACTTCAGTCTTAGGACAGAACAGGAGAGGTGAAATAGTGTCCTAACTGCTTCTTGAACAAACACCGTCTATCTTTGAGATCCTTTGTTCCTCCCTTTCCTCAGTCCTTTAATGTTCTTGCAGTATGTGGCTTGGCTTCTGTTTATCTTCCACCACTGTGCACACTTTTGGGGCTTCCCCGGTAGCCCAGTTGGTAAAGAATCCTCTTGCAATGCAGTAGACCCCTGTTCGATTCCTGGGTCAGGAAGACCCCCTGGATAAGGGCATGGCAACCCACTCCAGTATCCTTGCCTGGAGAATCCCATGGACAGAGGAGCCTGGGGACTACAGTCCATGGGGTCGTAAAAAGTGAGACAGGACTGAGTGACTTTCACTTCTTCACACTGTCCACATTCAGCTTGCAGCTTTTTCTAACCAGTTCACTCTTAAGGTTCTGCTTTCTGGCTTGCTAATAGTTCTTGGCATTTCTCACTTGCTTTGTGTTTTCACTGACACTCTGACTTTGTAGAATTTGGGCTTCTTACTTTGCTGTCTTTTTAGTTGGACATTGGGAGACATTGGAAGGGGATATTTGCCATGTGTACGACAACCCTCTGTGATAGTTTTTATTATTTCTATGATATACATAGAATAAAAAAGGTATAGTAACTTGCTTAATATAGTATAAATAATAACCTGTGCTATATGGATTGAACTTAGATTTGAAAGCTTTTATTCTCTGCATGAACTGATTCACAAAAACTAGTTCACATTCGTAACTCTAAGTAAGACAGCAAATCCCAACAATGCTAACAGTTACTGAATATTTCCATGCAGCACCTAGTTTCCTCACACTCCTGTGAGTGAGGTCTATTTCTATCCCCAATTTACAGATGAGAAAACTGAGTGGTCAAAAGGTCACCTGGAAAGTAAGAGAAAACCCTAAATAGTGTCAGTACCCTCAATCAGGAGTCTGCGAACATTTTTTATAAAGGCATAGTAAATATTTTAAGTTTTGTTTACCATATGGTCTCTATTGCAATTACTTAACTCTGCTGTTGTCACAAGAAAACAGCTCTAGGAAAATGTGTAAAGAATGAGTGTGGTTGTGTTCCAGTAAAGCTGTTTACATAAATAGGTGGTGGCCTGAATTTGGCCTGTGGGCAGTAGTTTGTTCATCCTTGCCTTATATCAGCGGTCCCCATCCTTTTTGGCAGCAGGGACCAGTTTCATGGAAGACAATTTTTCCATGGATCTGGTGGTGGGGGATGGTTTTGGGATGATTCAAACACGTTACATTTATTGTGCACTTTATTTCTATTACTATTACATCAACTCCACTTCAGATCACCAGGCATTAGATCCTGGAGGTTGGGGGTCCTGCCTTAGATAATTTTTAAAAAGTAGAAATAATGAACACATTGTAATGAAACTAAGTTCTGCTACAGCCAGAGAGATTATTACACTCTTGCTATTAGAAGTGAAGTCGCTCAGTCGTGTCCGACTCTTTGCGACCCCATGGACTGTAGTCTATCAGGCTCCTCAGTCCACGGAATTTTCCAGGCAAGAGTACTGGAGTGGGTTGCCATTTCCTTCTCCAGGGGATCTTCCCAACCGAGGGATCGAACCTGGGTCTCCCTGTCTGCAGGCAGACACTTTACTGTCTGAGCCACCAGGGAAGCCTGGGGCAATGCATGGTCATTTCAAAGCCTCAAATGAGTTGGTCAGCTACTAGAACTTGGTTAAAAGGAAATAGAGAGTGACAGAAGTAAGGGCCAATACTAGTAGCAATGGTGCTTGAAGAAGAGATGAGGGATTCCCCACAGATGGTGCAGTGGTAAAGAATCCACTGGCAGTGCAGTAACCGTGGAGACGCGAGTTCAATCCCTGAGTTGGGAAGATGCCGTGGAGAAGGAAATGGCAACCCACTCCAGTATTCTTGCCTGGAGAATTCCATGGACAGAGGAGCCTAGTGGGCTACAGTCTTTGGTGTCTCAAAGAGTCGGACACGATTGAGTGACTAAACAACAACACCAACCACAACCTGGGTAGGCTCTTTCGGTGCTCGTTGCTCTGTCACCTCAGATGCTTACTTTCAAGGATGAATCATAAAAATGGACTAATGGCACCAAAATCACCAATTGTCATCTGTATGAGATGAAGCTCCACCTGAAAGCTTTGCAGTCCTCTAACACCTCAGAAACAAACAGAAACACACATGCAGAGTTTATCTGGGAAAATTATAGCCTTGTGATTTTGGTAACAAGAAACAGGTGGCATCATCATTTCCGAATGACTAATACCAGACATCATGGCTCCTGTTTTTCATTTGAAACCAAGATCAGAGGGAAGTCTTACTTATTGCCTCCATATAAACCCAGAGCCTGAGAAGGAGGAGAAATGTCCTTGTTTGGTGACAGGACAGTTTTGCTTTGCCAAGAGTGTAACTTGGATAGAGTTAATGACATATTTCAGTTTTTCTAAATAACGAGGTTCACGGTTTGTGTTGTATAGGAAACCAGCAAGGCAACTATCATTTAAGAGTTTATTTCTACTGGAGTACAGACTTGTACTTTTTATCTTCTCTGCCACAATGAATAAAAATAAAATTTCTAATGGGTGATTTTTTTAAAGTGGAAAATATACTTTATATTTAGCTGTGAGAGAGAAATCGGTAGCTAGATAAAGAATAGCAAAGGAGAGTTACTTTTCTTTCTCACTGTGAAACACAATCCTTATGTTCTGTAACATGAAACAATTTCAGCATGATTGCAGACTGAGACTAACACAGGAAGGGATCATGCTGTCTCCAGGCTTTGAAAAATAGTCAGGTGCTGTCACTACATCTGTATCAACAAATCAGATTAGAACCCCAGACAGGAAACTGTTATGAGATCTCCTCTTACATTCCTTCCTTGAGCTACTCTCTGCGTATGAAAACTTCCACCTGTGTTTGTGCACAGTTAGTTCCTGGGAGCTGGGGGATACACACACACCCTGTCCACCCACCCTCATGCCCCACTCTGCCTCCAAGGAGAGAAAGGCATTAAGGATGTTTTCTCATCACCAACTAGAAGTCACCCATGGCCTTCACATATTTGAAAACTAGCTCTGTAAGCAATGTTTAAAGTTTTCTTGCCCCTTTATGTTAGAAAAGGGATGTAAATTTGCCTTGAAATACTTCTGTTTGGGCTGAAATTTTTCAGGAGTTTTTAATGCCTAGAATTAGACTAAGAAATAAGCAAGCTTCAGGGCTCCATCATCTAGAATTGGAAACATGTTTATTAACTAGGCTGCTAACCAAACTATAATTGGGCAAATGTAGCTTTTGGTTCTTTTTAATTTTAATATAGAACTTAGTTATTGAATTGAAAGGAATGTTAAGTTGGGTCTAATGGATTCACTTCAACTGGGATTCACCTGTCTGTGGTTTTCAAACATTCTTCATTTGGTGACACGTTTGTTTGGGCTAGTAACTTCCCCTTTCTCTTTTCAGTCTACTATTGCTACACCAAGAAAAGAATATAGTTTAAAATTTCAAAAGTGTGAGTAAAAATGAAAAACAGTAACTTAGTTCCTTAGTTTTGGTCAAAGAAAAGAGACTGCACCTATATATAGGGAATTCTTGACTATTAGCACATGACTCTGTAATCCATGACAGTCCTCAACTGATTAGACTCAGTTGTAATCATTTTGGGAAGATTTAATTTGGCAGATCTCAGAGTGTCCCTAAAGCCAGTTCAGTCACTCATTCGTGTCCAACTCTTTGTGAACACATGAATTGCAGCACATCAGGCCTCCCATCCATCACCATCTCCCGGAGTTCACTCAGACTCACATCCATTGAGTCCGTGATGCCATCCAGCCATCTCATCCTCTGTTGTCCCCTTCTCCTCCTGCCCCCAGTTCCTCCCAGCATCACAGTCTTTTCCAATGAGTCAACTCTTCGCATGAGGTGGCTAAAGTACTGGAGTTTCAGCTTCAGCATCATTCCTTCCAAAGAAATCCCAGGGCTGATCTCCTTCAGAATGGACTTGTTGGATCTCCTTGCAGTCCAAGGGACTCTCAAGAGTCTTCTCCAACACCACAGTTCAAAAGCATCAATTCTTCAGCACTCAGCCTTCTTCACAGTCCAACTCTCACATCCATACATGACCGCAGGAAAAACCATAGCCTTGACTAGACGGACCTTAGTCGGCAAAGTAATATCTCTGCTTTTGAATATGCTGTTTAGGTTGGTCATAACCTTCTTCCAAGGAGTAAGCGTCTTTTAATTTCATGGCTGCAGTCACCATCTGCAGTGATTTTGGAGCCCAAAAAATAAAGTCTGACACTGTTTCCACTGTTTCCTCATCTATTTCCCATGAAGTGATGGGACCAGATGCCATGATCTTTGTTTTCTGAATGTTGAGCTTTAAGCCAACTTTTTCGCTCTCCACTTTCACTTTCATCAAGAGGCTTTTTAGTTCCTCTTCTCTTTCTGCCATAAGGGTGGTGTCATCTGCATATCTGAGCTTATTGATCTTTCTCCTGGCAATCTTGATTTCAGCTTGTGTTTCTTCCAGTCCAGTGTTTCTCATGATATAATTTGCATAGAAGTTAAATAAGCAGGGTGACAATATACAGCCTTGACGTACTCCTTTTCCTATTTGGAACCAGTCTGTTGTTCCATGTACAGTTCTAACTGTTGCTTCCTGAACTACATACAGATTTGTCAAGAGGCAGGTCAGGTGGTCTGGTATTCCCATCTCTTTCAGAATTTTCCACAGCTTATTGCGATCCACACAGTCAAAGGCTTTGGCATAGTCAATAAAGCAGAAATAGATGTTTTTCTGGAACTCTCTTGCTTTTTCCATGATCCAGCAGATGTTGGCATTTTGATCTCTGGTTCCTCTGCCTTTTATAAAACCAGCTTGAACATCTGGAAGTTCACGTTTCATGTATTGCTGAAGCCTGAATTGGAGAACTTTGAGCATTACTTTACTAGCGTGTGAGATGAGTGCAATTGTGTGGTAGTTTGAGCATTCTTTGGCATTGCCTTTCTTTGGGATTGGAATGAAAACTGACCTTTTCCAGTCCTGTGGCCACTGCTGAGTTTTCCAAATTTGCTGGCATATTGAGAGCAGCACTTTCACAGCATCATCTTTCAGGATTTGAAATAGCTCAGTAGGTATTCCATCACTTCCACTAGCTTTGTTCGTACTGATGCTTTCTAAGGCCCAGTTGACTTCACATTCCAGGATGCCTGGCTCCCGATGAGTGATCACACCATTGTGATTATCCGGGTTGTGAAGATCTTTTTTGTACAGTTCTTCTGTGTATTCTTGCCACCTCTTCTTAATATCTTCTGCTTCTGTTAGGTCCATACCATTTCTGTCCTTTATTGAGGCCATCTTTGCATGAAATGTTCCCTTGGTATCTCTAATTTTCTTGAAGAGATCTCTAGTCTTTCCCATTCTGTTCTTTTCATTGATTTCTTTGCATTGATCACTGAAGAAGGCTTTCTCATCTCTTCTTGCTATTCTTTGGAACTCTGCATTCAGATGCTTATATCTTTCCTTTTCTCCTTTGCTTTTCGCCTCTCTTCTTTTCACAGCTCTTTGTAAGGCCTCCCCAGACAGCCATTTTGCTTTTTTTGCATTTCTTTTCCATGGGGATGGTCTTGATCCCTGTCTCCTGTACAATGTCATGAACCTCATTCCATAGTTCATCAGGCACTCTATCTATCAGATCTAGGCCCTTAAATCTATTTCTCACTTCCACTGTATAATCATAAGGGATTTGATTTAGGTCATACCTGAATGGTCTAGCAGTTTTCCCTACTTTCTTCAATATGAGTCTGAATTTGGTAATAAGGAGTTCATGATCTGAGCCACAGTCAGCTCCTGGTCTTGATTTTGTTGACTGTATAGAGCTTCTCCATCTTTGGCTGCAAAGAATATAATCAGTCTGATTTTGGTGTTGACCATCTGGTGATGTCCATGTGTAGAGTCTTCTCTTGTGTTGTTGGGAGAGGGTGTTTGCTATGACCAGTGCGTTTTCTTGGCAAAACTCTATTAGTCTTTGCCCTGCTTCATTCCGCATTCCAAGGCCAAGTTTGCCTGTTACTCCAGGTGTTTCTTGACTTACTACTTTTGCATTCCAGTCCCCTATAATGAAAAGGACATCTTTTTGGGGTGTTAGTTCTAAAAGGCCTTGTGGGTCTTCATAGAACCATTCAACTTCAGCTTCTTCAGCATTACTGGTTGGAGCATAGACTTGGATAACTGTGATATTGAATGGTTTGCCTTGGAAATGAACAGAGATCATTCTGTCATTTTTGAGACTGCATCCAAGTACTGAATTTCAGACTCTTTGTGACAGTGATGGCCACTCCATTTCTTCTGAGGGATTCCTGTCTGCAGTAGTAGATATAATGGTCATCTGAGTTAAATTCACCCATTCCAGTCCATTTTAGTTTGCTGATTCCTAGAATGTCGATGTTCACTCTTGCCATCTCTTGTTTGACCACTTCCAATATGTCTTGATTCATGGACCTGACATTCCAGGTTCCTATGCAATATTGCTCTTTACAGCATCAGACCTTGCTTCTATCACCAGTCACATCCACAGCTGGGTATTATTTTTGCTTTGGCTCCATCCCTTCATTTTTTCTGGAGTTATTTCTCCACTGATCTCCAGTAGCATATTGGGCACCTACTGACCTGGGGAGTTCCTCTTTCAGTATCCTATCATTTTGCCTTTCCATACTGTTCATGTGGTTCTCAAGGCAAGAATACTGAAGTGGCTTGCCATTCCCTTCTCCAGTGGACCACATTCTGTCAGACCTCTCCACCATGACCCAGCCATCTTGGGTTGCCCCGCGGGCATGGCTTAGTTTCATTGAGTTAGACAAGGCTGTGGTCCTAGTGTGATTAGATTGACTAGTTTTCTGTGAGTATGGTTTCAGTGTGTCTGCCCTCTGATGCCCTCTTACAACACCTACCATCTTACTTGGGTTTCTCTTACCTTGGGCGTGGGGTATCACTTCATGGCTGCTCCAGCTAAGCACAGCCGCTGCTCCTTACCTTGGAGGAAGGGTATCTCCTCACCACCACCCTTCCTGACCTTCCATATGGGATAGCTCCTCTAGACCCTCCTGCGCCCGCGTAGCCACTGTTCCACAGTTCTTTGGATGTAGGGTTGCTCCTCCTGGCCGCTGCCCCTGGTCTCCAGCGTGGGGTAGCTTCTCCCAGCCGTTTCTGCACTGTTGCAGCCTGGCACTCTCGGCCGCTGCCCCTGACCTCGGACTCGGGGTAACTCCTTTTGGCCACTGCCCTTTGGGCATGGGGTCCTCCCAGCTTCAGCCCCTGACCTTGGACATGGGGTAGCTCCTCTTGGCTGTGCTTAGTGCGCCAGTCACAGCCACCTGCGCTAAAGCCAGTATGATGTATTAACTCCTTAGGACAGGGTATCTCAAAGGAATCAGAATGATTTGAGGTTCTAATGAAAAAGATAAATTCCTGAGCATCACTCCAGATTTTTTAAAATAAAATCATTAAAATGGTATCAATAGATGCAGAGCAAACTTAGACAATATCCAACATCAACTCATAATAAATTTCTGATTAAACTCGGAAAAGAGGAAAACTTCCTCAATTTAATAAAGACTATCCAGAACCACTTACAACACCTAAATTAATGAGCAAGTTTGTAGAATACAAGGTTGATATACAAAAGTAAATTGCTTTTCTGTATACCTGCAGTGAACAAGTAGAATTTGAAATTAAAAACTAAATACCATATAGCTCCCCAAATATTAAATACTTAGAAATAAGTATTTAGAAATCATTATATTTTGCATTTTATTATATTATTATATTATAATACATTATATTATATGTATATAATTAGAAATAATACAATAAAATATGTGCAATATCTGTATGAAGAAAACTAAAAAACTCTGATGAAAGAAATCAAAGAATAAATTAAGAAAGAATCAATGCTTATTGGTGGGAAAAGTCAGTATTGTGAAGATGTCGGTTCTTCCTAACTTGATTTTTGGATTCAATGCAATTCTAATAAAATACCAACAAGTTATTACATGGATATTGACAAACTGACTCTAAAGCTTATTCAGAAAGGTAAAAGACCCAGAATAGTCAACACAATATTGAAGGAAAAGATCAAAGTTGGAGAACTGACATTACCTGGCCTCAAGAATTTCCTATAAGCTACAGTGATTGAGAAAGTGTGATATTGGTGAAAGAATTGACAAATAGATCAATTGAACATAATAGAGAGCCCAGAAATAGCCCCCACTGTAAGTTCAGTCAACTGATCTTTTACAAAAGAGCAAAGGTAATATAATGGAGAAAAGGCAGTCTTTTAACAAAAGGTACTAGAACAATTGGACATCCACAGGCAAAAAATAAATCTAGACAAATCCTTACATCCCTCACAAAATTAATTCAAAACGGGTCATAGACCTAAATGTAAATGCAAAACTATAAATATCCTAGAGATAACATATGAAAATCTAGATGACCTTAAGTTTTTGATATAATATCAAAGGACAATTCATAAAGAATTGATAAATTGGATGTCATTGAAATTAATTTTTTTTCCTGCTCTGTGAAAGACATTATGAAGAGAATGAAAAGATAAACCAAAAACCAGGAGAAAATATCTACAAAAGACATGTCTGATAAACAGATATTATCCAAAATATCTCTGCTCAGTCAGTGAGTCATGTCTGATGCTCTGTGACCCTCTCGACTGTAGCTGCCAGGCTCCTCTGTCCGTGGAATTTTCCAGGCAAGAATACTGGAGTGGGCTGCCATTTCCTACTTCAAGGGGTCTTCCCAACCCAGGTTTCAAACCCAAATCTCTTGGATTTCCTTCATTGGCAGGTGGATTTTTTACCACTGTTCCACCTGGGAAGCCTCCCATAACATACAAAGTATATTAAAATTGAACAATAAGATCCAACAATCTGATTTTTAAAAAGGTCAAAGACTTTAATAGATACCTTACCAAAGAAGGAACAGATGTCAACTAAGCATGTGAAAAAAATATTCAACATCATGTATCATCAGGGAAATGCATATTAAAACAATGAAATGCCATTTCACATCTGTTAAATGGTCAAAATCCAGAACCTAAAGCTGGACACCTGAATCTGAAGAGGACATAGAGCAGCTAGAATTCTCTTGCACTGCTGGTGGGAATGCAAAATAGTGCAGCAACTTTGGAAGACAGTTTGTTGGTTTCTTACAGAAAACTAAATATACTTGTACCATGTGATTCAGCAGTTACACTCCTTGGTATTTACCCAAAGGAGCTGAAAACATGTCCACACAAAATCCTGCACACAGGTGTTCAGAGCAGTTTTACAGTTGCTGAAACTTTGAAGCAACCTAGAGGTCCTTCCAAAGTGAATGGATAAATAAATTGTGATTCTTGCAATAGAATATTATTCAGTGCTACAAATAAATGAACTATCAAGCCATGAAAAGGAAGGGAGCAACCCTAAAGGTATATTACTAAGTGAAATAAACAAGTCTGAAAAGGCTGCATAATGTAGGGTTCCAGCTATATGACATTCTGGAAAAGGCAAAACTTATGCCTAAAAAGATCAGTGGTTCCCAGTGGAAAGAGAGGAATGAATAGGTAGAGCACAGAAGATTTTTAGGGCAGTGAAACTACTCTGTATAATCCTGTGACAATGAATGCATATCACTATACACTTGCTCACCACTCCAGTGAGTATGTTGATATTGAGGGAGACTGTGCATGTGCTGGAAGAAGGCAATGGCACCCCACTCCAGTACTCTTGCCTGGAAAATCCCATGGACAGAGGAGCCTGGTAGGCTGCAGGCCATGGAGTCCCTGCAGGTCGGACACGACTGAGTGACTTCACTTTCACTTTTCATTTTCATGCATTGGAGAAGGACATGACAACCCACTCCAGTGTTCTTGCCTGGAGAATCCCAGGGACGGGGGAGCCTGGTGGGCTGCCGTCTACAGGGTCGCACAGAGTCGGACACGACTGAAGTGACTTAGCAGCAGTAGCAGCATGCATTTGTTGGGGTGGGGAGTCTATGAAAAATATCTGTACCTTCCATTCAATTTTCCTGTGAACATAAAATTCTAAATTGTGTCTTTAAAAAACCAACTGGGGAACAAAATCATTGGGTTGGCATCAAAGATAGACTGTATCGGGGTCAGCAAACATTTTCTGTAAAGGGTAAAGTATGGTCTTTAGTGGACATTTTTTTTTTCTGATAATTCCTCAAAAATGGGAAAACAATTGCCAGCTGATGATCCTTAAAAATGAAGTAGCAATTTGGATTAGACCACAGTTTGCCGATCTCTGAACTGTGTAATTGGAAACATTGGTCTCTAAGAAAAAGTTCCAAATGCTAGCTTTGGAAATAGATAAAATATTTTTGAGTACCTCCTGGCCTAACAAATAATAGATTAGAAACCTATATTCTGATTAAAATGGTGTTGAGTGACGTATTATCCACCTTCCTCAATCTAACAATATTGAAAAAATATTTTAAACATATACTTGAAGTATATGGAGCTTCATTGGTGGCTCAGTTGGTAAAGATTCCACCTGCAATGTGGGAGACCTGGCTTCGACCCTTGGGATGGGAGGATCCCCTTGAGAAGGGAAAGGCTATAGGCTCTAGTATTTAGATGTAGTATTTAGATGCTCCATCACTATGACAATGAGCAAAAGGATAGAGGAGTCTTAGCCAAGAAGAGGAAAACAAAACTTCACGAAAGATGGCTGATAAACTCAGTAAGCAGGTGAACTGTCATTCAGTGAAATACATATATTAAGGTAATCTTCCAAAACAGATTTTAAAAACAAGTATCTTTGAAATCTTAAAAGGGATACAGGAATTCGTGTGTGCTTGCATGCTAAGTCGCTTCAGTAATGTTTGACTCTGTGCAATCCCTGCCCATGGGATTCTCCAGGCAAGAATACTGGAGTGGGTGGCCATGACCTTCTCCAGGAGATCTTCCAGACTCGGGGATTGACCCTGTATTTCTTACATCTCATGTCTTGGCAGACAGGTTCTTTACCACTTGTGCCGCCTGGGAGGCCTGATAGAGGAATAAGTAATATTTATAAAATAAGAACAGGTAATTATGAATTATAGACAGATGTGACTCAAGGATAGGGAAAACAAAACAGAACAAATTAGAGATTCTGGAATTGAAAATTACTGTCATGTTTTAATTAATAGATGAACATAATCAAAGTGATGATCAGTTGAAGACCAGAGCAAAACTCTGAAAGTTTGAGAAAAAAGTGAAAATGAAATTAAAGACCTAAATCATAAAATAGATTGAGAAATTCTAATATATACCTAATATATGTTCCAAAAATAAGAAATGTGGCAATGGAAAAGAGGCTAGATTTTAAGAAATGAGACAGTGTCTTCTCAGTCAAAGAAATACTTATATCCTCAGATAGTGACCTAAGTTGTAAATATTAGATATAAAAATTCAGTCAGTCCTAAATACAGTGTAGCAACATCACCACCCTGTATGACACTTCTGGGTGAAATAGAAAACACGTCCTTCTGTCCATACTGTCCATTAATTTCATGATTGGTTGAGGAGACCATGGCCGAGGTTTTGCCTCTAGTTGCCCCGCTAGCCATATTCCTTTGAACAGGGCAAGTACACCCTGTCCAAACATCCTGTTCTCCAACACCATGGTTTAAAAGCATCAATTCTTCAGTGCTCAGCTTTCTTTATAGTTCAGCTCTCACATCTATACATGACTACTGGAAAAACCAAAGCCTAGACTGTCAGACAGACCTTTGTTGGCAAAGTAGTGTCTCTGCTTTTTAATATGCTGTCTAGATTGGTCATAGCTTTTCTTCCAAAGAATAAGCGTCTTTTAACTTCATGGCTGCAGTCACCAACTGCAGTGATTCTGGAGCCCCCCAAAATAAATTCTGTCACTGTTTCCATTGTTTCCTCATCTATTTGCCATGAAATGATGGGACCAGATGCCATGATATTAGTTTTCTGAATGTTGAGCTTTAAGTCAACCTTTTCACTCTCCTCTTTCACTTTCATTGAGAGGCTTTTTAGTTCTTCGCTTTCTACCATAAGCGTGGTGTCATCTGCATATCTGAGGTTACTGATATTTCGCCCAGCAATCTTGATTCCAGCTTGTGCTTCATCCAGCCCCGCATTTTGCATGATTTATTCTGCATACAAGTTAAATAAGCAGGGTGACAATATGTAGTCTTGACGTACTCCTTTCCTGATTTGGAACCAGTCTGTTGTTCCATGTCCAGATCTAACTGTTGCTTCTTGACCTGCATACAGATTTCTCAGGAGCAGGTCAGGTGGTCTGGTATTCCCATCTCTTGAAGAGTTTTCCACAGTTTGTTGTGATCCACACAGTCAAAGGCTTTGGCATAGTCAGTAAAGCAGAAGTAGATATTTTTCTGGAACTCTCTTGCTTTTTCTATGATCCAACAGATATTGCCAATTTGACATCTCGTTCCTCTGCCTTTTCTAAACCCAGCTTGAACATCTGGAATTTTACAGTTCACTTACTGTTGAAGCTTGACTTGGAGGATTTTGAGCATTACTTTGCTAGCATGTGAGATGAGTGCAATTGTGCAGTAGTTTTTTTGTTTTTTTTTTTTTTCCATATGTGTATGATAATGTGTGCTTGAAGTCAGTGGAATAAAACACTTTAAATGCTGAGGGAAAAATGATTCACATCCTGAGGCATGGTATAGCACTAAAATTGTCATTCAGAAGTAAGGATGAAATAGTTTTAGTGTTAGTTACTGAGTTGTGTCTGACTCTTTGTGACCCCATGACCTTTAAGCCTGCCAGGCTTCTCTGCCCATAAGATTTCTCTGGCAAGAATACTGGAGTGGGTTACCATTTCTTTCTCCAGGGGATCTTCCTGACCCAGCAATTGAACCCAGGTATCCTGCATATAAAGGCTGACTCTTTACCATCTGAGCCACCATGGAAGCCCATAAATAGTTTTGGACAACATCTAACAGAATTTATCTCTTACAGATTCTTGCTGAGAGAACTACAAAAGGATGGACTCCAGCAAAAGAATAAGTGAATCTAAGGAATGGAGTGGGATATAAACAATAAGAGTGAGTAAAACATGTACATTTAGTTCTAATGTAACACAGTCATTTTATTGAGAAAAGAAAATGTTAAACTTAGCTGAGTTTACTTCAGTTATACCCTCCTCTCTGCCTGTGTTTCAACTATTTTCAGTATAGTGACTTGCTCTTTATTGACCATTATGTGTCTGTTTCTCCTGCTAGCTAACTACCATGACACTAAGAAAAGGAAAATGGTTGCTATTTAAATAATATAAGAGAATGAAAACCAGAAAGTGGTATTTGTCTTTATAAGCCTTGGGTAGGCTCACCTAGTGCTTAGATAAGTGCCTCTTATGTAAAAGGTGATCAATATATTTCTTGAGTGAATAATATATTCTCTTTTCCAGCCCATGGTAAGATTAGTGATCAGAGGTTCATATCCTTGGTTTGTTTTTCTCAGAAGACAGTGATAAAAATGAAGTTATAATTAAAACATGTTACAAAGTCTACATTTTCAAGAACTTTTGGCAAAGAATAATTTTGGGGGAGACAGTTTTCTGAGAGTTCTCTTTTAGGTCTTAAATAAATCTTAGGTTAAAAAAAACCTTGACTTTTATCTGAGCAACAATGAAAATCTGGTTCTTGATTGGAAAGGAGATAGGTACTTTAAAGATAAATTCTTAAAGTATTCTTTCAGGAAATGTCACCCAGTTATTTTTCCATAAAAAAGGAAGACAAGGTCCTCACCACCATTCCAGAGCACTTTCTGTCCAGGCCGTGTGCTGTCCTTCTTTAGGGAAATCTCTGAAATGGCCTGGCAGCTCCAAGCTGGTGGTGAGATCATCATCTTGGCAGAGTTATGGTCATTTCCTTACACTTTTTCTCCCTACCCAGCTTGCCAATCAGTAGTTGGGTATATTTAAGGTACCAGCACTAACAGTCAAGGTCCCTTACTTAGTTTTATGATTACCTTGGAAAGGGTTTTTGTCCATATACTCATGTTTGCCAAGGATGTGTGACACATTGTTAAAAGCCAGACTTTTCATGAGGCAGGTGGGCCTAGTCCCCTAATCTGTATTATTTGGTACTTCTTGGTGAGTCAGCTATGGAAAAGTCCAGGTCTTGTATATGTTGTGTTGTTTCATCATCTGGGGTTTTTGATTCTTAAAACTCGTCATGTGGCTACCAGCTAAGATTGAGCTGCTGATCTGGCATCGGGATAAAAGCCAAGCTTCATCCATATTGAAGTCTTTTCTGTTTTCACACCTACCATCTTTCAGACTACTAATAGCTAGTTAGTATCCATTGATTTTTAACAAAAATAAAACAGAAACCCGTTGTTGTTGTTCAGTCGCTATGTTGTGTCTGACTCTTTGCGACCCCATAGACTGCAACCCACCAGGCCTCCCTGTCCCTCGCCATCTCCTAGAGTTTGCCCAAGTTCATATCCATTGACCATACACCTGTTAAATATCTAATCAGTTTTTGCTCTCTTTTTGCTACCTATTTAAAAGAAAATTTATAATATAGATCAAGAGTTAAAGAAATATAATAAAAACAATTATACTTCAATTGATACCATCCATTTGACATTAACATTTTCCTAGTTTAGGATAGAAAAATAACTCTTATTTACTGTGATGAAAAGATTTCCAAAGACATATAGTAAAGAGTTTGATGCTTTGGGGCTTCAGAAAAACTTAAGAGAAATATTTTATGGAAATGCTTTTGTTTACCTTTTCAAACTCATTTCTTTGAAATTATGAGAGAGAGGGGACCATGTCCATTTTCCTTTAAATGTATTTTTCAGTGTTTCAAAATTAATCACATAGTATACAATATTTTTCACATGTAATGAAATCAGTGGTTATTTTAACAGTAAGAAGGCTCACTGAGCATTTGAAAACAGCAGTGGTAGGTAGGGAAGTATATTATTCAGAGTCTACTTAGGTGATGAAAGTAATTTTAACAGGAGAATTTAATGTAAAACATAAGGTTATCCAGGAATTGGACATCTGGCAAAACAAACACTGAGATTTCACAGACTGTCCCTAGAGCTGAGAAAGTTAAGGGAACAGCTAAGAATTATCAAAAATTAAAATTTTGGCTGAGGGACACACAGAGCTTGGGCTCAAACTTCTGAGACGGTGGGGCCGAGCTGTGTTAGAGCCTCGGGAAAGGCACAAATGTGCTGCACAAGTGTTGGAGCCCGACCTTTATGGAGGGGGTACCAGCTGGCTGCATCTGGGGCCAGCGAGAAACCACAGTGACGTGGGTCCTGCCAGTGCTGGGAAAGTGCTACTGAAATCAGCTACACTACTAGAATAACCAGCCAAAGGTGCCTCTTTGTTGGATAGCAATGAGAGTAAAGGGAATCAAAACAGGAACAGGAAATAACCCAGAAGGACAGTGTCCTTCCTTTATCCTGTCTGCTCTCTCTCTAGTGCCCCCTATTGTCATAACCTAACACTGATCCCACTAGCGAAAGAGAAATGGTTTGCACCACCTCCCCGCTCCTCCCAGAATCACAAAAAGTGAAGAATACAAGAGTGGACCTGAAGCTAAGTGGTGACAGTTTAATAATGAGCATAGGAGAAAACGAAATAAAATAAAACTGACCTGTCTTACTTACCGTCTATATGATTATTCCATGAAAAATAATACTTTTGACCTTTGTATTTTAGGTAAAAGTAATCATTTTTTTTCCCCAGAAAATATTTTTCTTGCTCAATTAACTAAATGGAGTCTGAAAAGAAATTAGGTGGATAAAGATGGTTGGCTCAACATATGCTTGTGCTTTCCCAAATTTCTTAAAATAGCTGGAGAGGTATTTTTAAAAATCTTAATTATGTTATAAAATAATAATAATTCATGACAGAAAGAAAGAGGGGGAAAAAGAATTCTGATGAAAAGGCACATCCCAAAAGAAAGCTGGAGAATGTCACTGCAGATATGGGAGTTGTTCCCAGGGAGCTGGAACCTAAAGTCAATGAATATGAGAAGCAAATCAGGCTTCTGAATATTGGGATGAATAATAGGGTAATTTCTTTTTGAGGAGGAAAACCAATAAGCTCCCCCTTTTATCTGCAAAGGGGCTAGCGGGGACAGTAGCAGTTTGCTGTCAACATAAAGGGATCGGTGTAGGCGGTGGGCCACAGAGGAAGTCCCTCATATGGTTAATGACCCCTGGAAGGGGCATTGGGTCAGAGAGTAGAAGAATAGCTACAAAGTCACCTACAAAACAAGCCCTGTTCTTTTCCTACAAACACCCGAAGTAACTATCCAAGAAAGGAACAGGTCAAACAGTGACTCTGAAATACAAAGATGAATGCACAGTAAAGAATTGCATCAGAAGTTCTGTCACTATGAAAGAGAGTCACCACATTCACACCCCTCTCCAGCATTTATCATTTGCAGACTTTTGGATGATAACCATTCTGAGCAGTGTTAGGTGATACCTAATGGTGGTTTTGATTTACACTTCTCTGATAATGAGCAGTGTTGTGTATCTTCTCATGTGCCTGTTCACCATCTGTATAGCTTCTTTGTAGACATGTCTATTCAGATGTTCCCATTTTTGATTGAGTTGTTTGTTTTTTTGATATTGAGTTGTATGAGCTGTTTGTTTATTTTGGATATTGACCCCTTGTCAGTTGCATCTTTTGCAAATATTTTCTCCCATTCCATATGTCATCTTTTCATTTTGTTGATGGTTTCTTTTGATGTCTGAAAGCTTTTAAGCTTGATTAGGTCCCATTTGTTTATTTTTTATCTTGGAGACAGATCTAAGAAGATTTTGCTGTGATATGTCCAAAAATGTTTTGCCTATGTTCTCTTCTTGGAATTTTATGATGTCATGTCTTATATTTAGATATTTAAATCACTTAAGAGTTTATTTTCATGTATGGTGTGAGGGAGTTTTCCAGTTTCATTGATTTACATGTAGTTGTCCACCTTTCCAAACACCACTTGTTGAAGAGAATGTCTTTTCTCCATTGTATAGGTTTGCCTCCTTTATCATAGGTTAACTGAATGTAGATATGTGGGTTTATTTCTGGGCTATCTGTTCTGTTCCATTGATTTATATGTCTGCTTTTGTGCCAATACTATACTGTTTTAATTACTGTAGCTTTGTAGTGTTGTCTGAAGTCTGGAATGGTTATACTTCCAGCTTTGTTCTTTTCCCTCAGGGGCACTTTACCAATTCTGGGTCTTTTGTGGTTCCATATAAATTTTAGGATAATTTGTTCTAGTTCTATGATAAATGTCATGGGTATTTTGATAATGATTGCATTAAATCTGTGGATTGCTTTGATAGTATGGCCATTTTAACCATACTAATTCTTCTAGTCCAAGAGCATGAGCTATCATTCCATTTCTTTGAATCATCTTCAAAATTATTTATCAATGTTTAATAGTTCCCAGTATGTAAGTCTTTCACTTCTTTGGTCAGGGTTTTTTCTAGGTATTTTATTTTTTGATGTGATTTTATACTTTTTTTTTTATATTCTCTTTCTGATATTTCATTGAAATCTGTTGCATTTTATTACAGTAAAGAAATGCAGCAGATTTCTGTATGGTAAGTTTATATCCTGCTACCTTACTGAATTCATTCAGCTAGTAGTTCTAGTAGTTTTGCTCAATGTTCATCAGTTCAGTTCAGTTCAGTCGCTCAGTCGTGTCTGACTCTTTGCGACCCCATGAATCTCAGCACGCCAGGCCTTCCTGTCCATCACCATCTCCCAGAGTTACTATGACTCATGTCCATCGAGTCCAAGATGCCATCCAGCCATCTCATCCTCGGTTGTCCCCTTCTCCTCCTGCCCCCAATCCCTCCCAGCATCAGAGTCTTTTCCAACGAGTCAACCCTTCGCATGAGGTGGCCAAAGTACTGGACCTTCAGCTTTAGCATTATTCCTTCCAACGAAATCCCAGGGTTGATCTGCTTCAGAATGGACTGGTTGGATCTCCTTGCAGTCCAAGGGACTCTCAAGAGTCTTCTCCAACACCACAGTTCAAAACCATCAATTCTTCGGCACTCAGCCTTCTTCACAGCCCAACTCTCACATCCATACATGACCACAGGAAAAGCCATAGCCTTGACTAGACAGACCTTAGTCGGCAAGGTAATGTCTCTGCTTTTGAATATACTATCTAGATTGGTCATAACTTTTCTTCCAAGAAGTAAGCGTCTTTTAATTTCATGGCTGCAGTCACCATCTGCAGTGATTTTGGAGCCCAAGAAAATAAAGTCTGTCACTGTTTCTACTGTTTCCCCATCTATTTCCCATGAAGTGATGGGACCAGATGCCATGATCTTCGTTTTCTGAATGCTGAGCTTTAAGCCAACTTTTTCACTCTCCTCTTTCACTTTCATCAAGAGGCTTTTTAGTTCCTCTTCTCTTTCTGCCATAAGGGTGGTATCATCTGCATATCTGAGGTTATTGATATTTCTCCCAGCAATCTTGATTCCAGCTTGTGTTTCTTCCAGTCCAGCGTTTCTCATGATGTACTCTGCATAGAAGTTAAATGAGCAGGGTGACAATATACAGCCTTGACGTACTCCTTTTCCTATTTGGAACCAGTCTGTTGTTCCATGTCCAGTTCTAACTGTTGCTTCCTGACCTGCATACAGATTTCTCAAGAGGCAGTCAGGTGGTCTGGTATTCCCATCTCTTTCAGAATTTTCCACAGTTTATTGTGATCCACACAGTCAAAGGCTTTGGCCATTTACAGTAGGCAAGACATGAAAGCAACCTAAGTGCCCATCAGCAGCTGAATGAATAAAGAAGATGTAGTATATACACACTGGATATTATTCAGCCACAAAAAGAATGAAATAATGCATATATAGCAACATGGATGATCTAGAGATTGTGATACTAATTGTTTTAAGTCGGACTAAGAAAAACAAATATATGATATCACTTTTATGGGGAATCCAAAAAATGTGATATAAATGAACTCATTTACAAAACGAATAGATTTACAGACTTAGAAAACAAATTTATGGCCGTGAAAGGGGAAAAGGGTAGGAGGAATAAATTAGGAGTTTGGGATTAACATATGCACCCTATTATACAGAAAATAGATAAACAATTAGGACCTGCTGTGCAGCACAGGGAGCTATATTCAATATCTTACAGTAATCTATAACAGAATATAATCTGAAAAAGAACATGTATATCATATATATGACATGTATAAAGAATCACTTTATTATACACCTGAAACTAATATAACATTGTAAATCAATTATACTTCAATAAAAAAAGACATAACACAGCAACATGAATCAACAATAATATCTATGCCAATATAAATTCCTTGGTAGAAATTTAAATATTAGTTGGTTTAAAGGCAGAATAGATATAGCTAAAGAACGAGTTAACAAGTCAAGGTTTTCCTCCATGGAGGAAAAACAGATTAAAAATGACAAAAAGTTGTTATATGGAAAATGGGTCCAAAATGCATAACATTTTTGTCTTCCAAACATTTCAAGCATACAAAAAAGAGAATGTAGGGACTTCCTTAGTGGTCCGGTGGTTAAGATCAAGTGCTTCCAGTGCAAGAGGCATGGGTTTGTTCCCTGGTCAGGGAACTAAGATGCCACATGCCATGTGGCCAAAGAAAATAAAAATTTTAAAAATAAGAGAGGTGGAATGGAAGAAACAACCAAGTAAATTATTTATTAAGCATTTTCAGTGTGTACTACTATGCTAATTTAAAAGAGCCCACCAAGCTACAGTGGATTAAATAAAAGACACATAATTTGCCTATTGTGTTCACAGTCACATGCCTAGAAGACTAAACAAGTGCTTGGCACATAGTAGGTGCTCAGACAAGATTTATCAAATGAATGAAGGAATCTAAATGTAAAATGGTAAATTTTGAGAACACCAAGATTAAAGGAAAAAAAAAAAAAGATTCCAAGTGTCTACAAAGAAAAAAATGTTAATTACATTTGCATTATATGTGATGAGAAATACCAAGTGGGGAAAAATTTCAAATTCTGAGGGAAATTGATTTTGAAAATAAAATCTTATAGCCAGCCACATTAACATTTAAGTGTGAGTATAAAATAAGATATTTACAAGTATGCAAAGACTCAGAAAT
The DNA here is from genome assembly GCF_042477335.2 of Ovis canadensis. Taxonomy (NCBI): domain Eukaryota; kingdom Metazoa; phylum Chordata; class Mammalia; order Artiodactyla; family Bovidae; genus Ovis; species Ovis canadensis. Next base: position 15,589,953 of record NC_091251.1, read on the forward strand.
ACAGATCCTCTGTAAAGTAAGTATTTAAGCTTGTGCTCTGGCAAAACAAAAATGAATTGAAAGAGGACATAGATCAGGGAACAAATGAACCAGGAAAGCTCGTAGAAAAGCTTATGTAATTATGCTTCATTGAAAAATAACAGCCTGGGCCTAAAATTCCCAAAGATCTCAACAGAGGAGTTAGTTGGTCAGGAGCTGGAGTAGAGTTGAATGGGGATTAATAGACAGGAGGAAGAAAAAAATCTTTCCTGCTCTGTTCAGTAGGTATATATAGTAATACATTAAATTTTTTGAAAAGTATGTTTAAACATAATGGAAACCATAGATTAAATGTTCTTAAAACTCAGAATATAGAAGAATCTTTTAGAGTGTTTCATTTAAAAAAAAAATGTTTGGTCAAATTATATGAGCATTTTTTAAAATTAATTAATTAATTAATTTTTAAATTTTACTTTACAATACTGTATTGGTTTTGCCATACATTGACATGAATCTGCCATGGGTGTACATGAGTTCCCAATCCTGAACCCCTCTCCCACCTCTTTCCCCATATCATCTCTCTGGGTCATCCCAGTGCACCAGACCCAAGCATCCTGTATCCTGTATCAAATCTAGACTGGCAATTCGTTTCTTTCATGATAGTATACATGTTTCAGTGCCATTCTCCCAAATCATCCCACCCTCTTCCTCTCCCACAGAGACCAAAAGTCTGTTCTATACATCTGTGTCTCTTTTGCTGTCTCACATACAGGGTTATCATTACCATCTTTCTAAATTCCATATATATGTGCTAGTATACTGTATTGGTGTTTTTCTTTCTGGCTTACTTCACTCTGTATAATTGGCTCCAGTTTCATCCACCTCATTAGAACTGATTCAAATGTATTCTTTTTAATGGCTGAGTAATACTCCATTGTGTATATGTACCACAGCTTTCTTATCCATTCATCTGCTAATGGACATCTAGGTTGCTTCCATGTCCTGGCTATTATAAACAGTGCTGTGATGAACATTGGGGTACATATGTCTCTTTCAATTCTGGTTTCCTTGGTGTGTATGTCCAGCAGTGGGATTGCTGGGTCATAAGGCAGTTCAATTTCCAGTTTTTTAAGGAATCGCCACACTGTTCTCCATAGTGGTTGTACTACTTTGCATTCCCACCAACAGTGTAAGAGGGTTCCCTTTTCTCCACACCCTCTCCAGCATTTATTGCTTGTAGACTTTTGGATCGCAGCCATTCTGACTGGCATGAAATGGTACCTCATTGTGGTCTTGATTTGCATTTCTCTGATAATGAGTGATGTTGAGCATCTTTTCATGTGTTTGTTAGCCATCCGTATGTCTTCTTTGGAGAAATGTCTATTTAGTTTTTTGGCCCATTTTTTGATTGGGTCATTTATTTTTCTGGAATTGAGCTGCATAAGTTGCTTGTATATTTTTGAGATCAGTTGTTTGTCAGTTGCTTCATTTGCTATTATTTTCTCCCATTCAGAAGGCTGTCTTTTCACCTTGCTTATAATTTCCTTTGTTGTGCAGAAGCTTTTAATTTTAATTAGATCCCATTTGTTTATTTTTGCTTTTATTTCCAGTATTCTGGGAGGTGGATCATAGAGGATCCTGCTGTGATGTATGTCGGAGAGTGTTTGGCCTATGTTCTCCTCTAGGAGTTTTATAGTTTCTGGTCTTATGTTTAGATCTTTAATCCATTTTGAGTTTATTTTTGTGTGTGGTGTTAGAAAGTGTTCTAGTTTCATTGTTTTACAAGTGGTTGACCACTTTTCCCAGCACCACTTGTTAAAGAGATTGTCTTTTCTCCATTGTATATTCTTGCCTCCTTTGTCGAAGATAAGGTGTCCATAGGTATGTGGATTTATCTCTGGGCCCTCTATTTTGTTCCATTAATCTATATTTCTGTCTTTGTGCCAGTACCATACTGTCCTGATGACTGTGGCTTTGTAGCAGAGCCTGAAGTCAGGCAGGTTGATTCCTCCAGTTCCATTCCTCTTTCTCAAGATTGCTTTGGCTATTTGAGGTTTTTTGTATTTCCATACAAATTATGAAATTATTTGTTCTAGCTCTGTGAAAAATACCTCTGGTAGCTTGATAGGGATTGCATTGAATCTGTAGATTGCTTTGGGTAGTGTACTTCTTTTCACTATATTGATTCTTCCAATGTATAAACATGGCATATTCACCGCTACTATTCAACATAGTTCTGGAAGTTTTGGCCACAGCAATCAGAGCAGAAAAAGAAATAAAAGGAATCCAAATTGGAAAATAAGGAGTAAAACTCTCACTGTTTGCAGATGACATGATCCTCTATATAGAAAACCCTAGAGACTCCACCAGAAAATTACTAGAGCTAATCAATGAATATAGTAAAGTTGCAGGATATAAAATCAACCCACAGAAATCCCTTGCATTCCTATACGCTAATAATGAGAAAGTAGAACAAGAAATTAAGGAAACAATTCCATTCACCATTGCAACGAAAAGAATAAAATACTTAGGAATATATTTACCTAAAGAAACTAAAGACCCATATATAGAAAACTATAAAACACCGGTGAAAGAAATCAAAGAGGACACTAATAGATGAAGAAATATACCATATGTGAGCATTCTTAACGTTGATTGTTGTACAGTAGTTAAGTATAGGTATCTAAATCTTTGTGACCCAAAGAACTACAGCCATACTGTCAAATTCTCTGTAGTAAAATTTGCCAATTTATACTGTGTCAACAGTACTTAAAAGTACTTTTTCCTGTACCTTCACAACACTTGATATAATCAAATGACTTTTCCCTCAATCTGATCATATTTTTAAACTTAGTCTTTATTCGAGCAGTGTATCATGTTTATCCCCTGAGACCCATAAAAGAAAGCTCTAATTTGTTCTTTAAAATAGCTGTATAATGTTTCATAGTGGTTGGTACTTCTTAAATCATGCCTGTTTTGCTCTTGTTGCTGTTGTTAATAATAAATATTTTTCACCAACTATTCTTGTGTAGGGAAAGATTGCAAGGTCAAATATGAGAATCTGATTTTAGCAGATGCTACTAAATTTCTTTGACTTTACACTTTTCCTAACCACTCAGTCCAAAACACTTTAAATTCACTCAAAATTCTTATTACTCTGAAAAGTTTCATTCACTTAATTGTTTATCTGATATTTTATTCTGTTTACCTTGAGGATATAAGCCCTTTTAGACAGGGACATTGTCTAACTTGCTGTATGCCCAGTGTTTATAGCAGTCAAGAAGTTACTAATGAATGAATGCAAGTGCAAGGGGTAAACCCACAGTGTCTTGCTACTTCCTCACTTTTGTTCCTGCTATTCCCTCTACTGAAAATATTGTTACCTGCCAAATTATACTTACTCTTCAAGACCTAGTTCCACTGCTTCTTGATTCATGAAGGATCCTTTGTGTTCCTTCCCTCGGAAGTTACTGTGTCTTTGCTCCTGCCTCTGCAGTAGCCTGTACTACAGTCCGCACTCACTCCGTCTTGCTTCGATCATAACAGCATCCTTTGTTGTTTACATAGCTGTCTTCTCATTGGATCAGAGACTCCTGAGAACAGAGGCCATGTCCACTTTTCTTTCTGTTCTCCAGCACTCTGATTACTGTACCTTGAACTTGACAGAATTCTTATTTTAATGACAGTATTACCATAGGTACCTTAATACTCTGATAGGCTTAGTAGAAGTATGTTCAAATTTGAAACCAAAAAATAGAGTTCTTTCATTCTGAGTTGTATGATACTCTTTGTATTCTTTTTTAATTGGAGGAAAACTGATTTACAATGTTATGTTAGTTTTTCTACTGTACAACAATGTGTATCAGCAATTGGTATACATATATCCCCTTCCTCTTGAGCCTCCTGCCCACTCCCCACCCTCATCCTAGCCCTCTACATCATCACAGAGCCCCAAGCTGAACTCCCTGTCTTGTACAGCAGGTTCCCACTAGCTATCTATTTTATGCATGGTAGTGTGTATTTGTCAGTGCTGTGCTCTCCGTTCTTCCCACCTTGTCCTTACCCCACTGTGTCTCTTCTCTATGTCTGCATCTCTATTCCTGCCCTGCAAATAATTCATCAGTACCATTTTTCTAGATCCCCTATACATGGTTAATATAAAATATTTATTTTCATTTTCTGACTTATTTTACTCTATATGATAGGCTCTAGGTTCATCTACATCACTACAAATGACCCAATTTTGTTCCTTTTTTATGGCTGAGTAATATTCCATTATAATATGTACCACTGCTGTTTATCCATTCATCTATCAGTGGACATCTAGGTTATTTCCATACCCTGGCAATTGTAAATAGTGCTACAATGAATGTTGGGCTACATGTGTCTTTTTTTTTTATTTATTTTTTAGTTTTTTATTTTTAAAATTTTAAAATCTTTAATTCTTACATGCATTCCCAAACATGAACCCCCCTCCCACCTCCCTCCCCACAACATCCCTCTGGGCCATCCCCATGCACCAGCCCCAAGCATGCTGCATCCTGCGTCATGTGTCTTTTTGAATTATGATTTTCTCAGGGGATATGCTCAGTAGTGGGAATGCTGGCTCATATGGTAGTTTTAGTCCTAATTTCTTAAGGAATCATCATACTGTCCTCCATAATAGCTGTATCAATTTACATTCCCATAAATAGTGCAACAGACTTCCCTTTTCTCTATATCCTCTGCAGCATTTATTATTTGTAGATTTTTGATGATGGCCATTCTGACTGTTGTAAGATGTACCTCATTGTAGTTTTGATTTGTATTTCTCTAATAATGAGCAATATTGAGCATCATTTCATGTGTTGGTTGGCCATTTGTAAGATATTCATTTTGAATTAACCTCCATATACCTCTTTCCTTTTTATGAATGAGGATTATAATTCCTAACTTGCAAGGTTACAATGAAACCTTTTACATGTACAACAAAACATGTATATGTGAGGTTTGCAAGTGGCCATATATGAAGCATAGTTCTTGGAACATAGCAGATGGGTATTTGGTGATTTATTCATTTGCTCAGTAAACACTGAGTGCTTGCTCTGTGACAGACACTTATGACAGTGATTATGATTTTAAAAAGCCCCAAACCTTAGAATTTTCATTGATAGGTGTTTGTAATTTGGAGAAGGATGAAAAACAAGGAAATACATTTTTATTTAAGTGATTAAGAAGTTTAAAGCTCAGGTATACACTATGCTGGAACAAGAGAATCCCAGTCTTGAGATGTCTGTTTAATGAATCTGAGATCAAATTCTACTTCATTAAAAAATTATTAAACATAGAGACTCCTCTCAATGTAAGTCAAAATAAATTGAAGAACTCATGAATTACTTTTGAATCTCTTAGGTGAAATAAGCAAAATCTATCTATATAAACTTTATTAGCATATGGAGTACAAGACATAACTTTGAATATTGTATTTACCAAAACAGAACAGTAAAACTAAATTTAGTGACTGTATTTCAAATTTTTAAAATGTCAACCAAATTCATTTAAAAAGCAGCTTAAAATGTGTAGCCTTTAACTATCTATCTGAGTCTATAAAATAAAATCATGCTGGTGTATTCTGCTCTTTAGGTAGAATAATTTCTTTTTACAAAACATAGACCAAATAGCAGTATAATGTCTGAAATTTAAATTTTGGTAATTTACTTTGTCACTCCATTTCTGATATGTAAAATGAGCTTTCTTCTCAGCTACTTACTTGAAAAGTGTATTTTCATGAGTTTCATATTGTCTCTTCTTCATTATTTAATTTGGGGCTCAGAAATTTTAAAATGTTGCAAATTATATACAAGAAAAAAGTAACTTTGGGGCTTATGTAATTTAAGCTTTATATTATGGCTTTCTTTTTGATATATAAAATCTGTCATTTTAATTTTCTCTTTACGCATATTATGACTTTTTTACTTTCAAAAGTAAAAGACAACAGCAGCAAAGTCATTATAGCTTGATCATAATAAATATTTCATGATACACTGCCTAAGGCCCCTAATATTTAAAAAACATTAGAATAAATTCCTGAAGATAGCAATTAAAATAGCTCAAGGAGAAATTAATTTGATTTCCTTAATTATTTCAATTATTACAATGATAATTTAACTAGTTTCACTAAATAATAGAAAAGGTAAATCTTCAAAAATACATGATTGCCTAGAAGTTAAAAGAAAAAAGATTCACTGATTCCTTTTCAGTACTTCAGATAAAGCTATTTTCTATCACTCAGTGTTCATTTTCACAACGATTCAAGCAATAATGAATTCTTCTTAGAATTTTGATTCCTGGGAAATATGAATTGTTAGCTTGTTTTCCCATCTACTAAGATTTCTCCCATTACTTTTTGGATTTCCATTTTGGCCTTTATTGGTTAGGAACTTTCTGCTGAACTTGAGTTGTATTCAAACATAGCAAATATACTCTCACTGGTATAGTTGCCACCTCCTTTTTCCTGAAAGGGTTTCTTTTTATCTTTATGTTAATTACCTTGTGTACTCATGTTTTTCACATGCAAATCCATGAAACTCTTTCAAATGTTATAAATTTATAAAAGGCTTTTCCTTAAAAATTCTATTCTGTTTGTGATTCTTTGATATAGTAGTTGAAGAAATGGAAGCAACAATTAAATTTGTGTGCACATACACACACAACACACACACAAGTTTGTTTGTTTTTTTTTTTTTTTTAAACAAAGCAAAGATAACCTAAGTTTACTTAATGGGCTGATGTTGAAGCTGAAACTCCAATACTTTGGTCACCTGATGTGAAGAGCTGACTCATTTGAAAAGATCCTGATGCTGGGAAAGATTGAGGGCAGGAGGAGAAGGGATGACAGGATGAGATGGTTGCATGGCATCACTGACTCAATGAACATGGGTTTGGGTGGGCTCCGGGAGTTTGTGATGGACAGGGAGGCCTGGCATGCTGTGGTTCATGGGGTCGCAAAGAGCTGGACATGATTGAGGGACTGAACTGAACTGAACTGGAACAAAAATTATTATTGTGGTGCCACTGAGAAAAATGAAAGCAACTGGATCTTTGAAAACATTTGGAAGTCTGGGGAAGATAAGACAGAGAAATAAGTCCCCATTTTAAAGCCAGAGACAAAGGCAAAGCTTAGAGGCTGACAGAGGATTGAGTCCAGAGAATGAACTTGAATCTGCACAGAGTACATCCTCACAGATGGAGAACACCTCACAAAATTTTTTCTTTTTGTTTGCATTGAATGCCAGGTATTTTAGATAGATATATCAAATTGCTGTAACAGACTTAAAAGTGAAAAATGTCTCAAACACAATAGAAGTTAAAACAGTTTGACTAAAACTAAGAGATTGTGATGTGAGAGTTGAACCATAAAGAAGGCTGAGCACCAAAAAATTGATGCTTTCGAATTGTGATGCTGGAGAAGACTCTTGAGAATCCCTTGGACAGTAACATGATCAAGCCAGCCAATCCTAAAGGAAATCAACCTTGAATATTCATTGGAAGGACTGATGCTGAAACTAAAACTCCAGTATTTTGACCACCTGATGTGAAGACTGACTCATTGGAAAAAAACCCTGATGCTGGGAAAGATTGAAGGCGGGAGCAGAAGGGGACAACAGAGGATGAGATGGTTGGATGGCATCACCGACTCAATGCACATGATTTTGAGCAAGCTCTGGGAGATGGTGAAGGACCGGGTAGCCTGGCATGCTGCAGTCCTTGGAGTCGCAAAAAAGACAGGACCAAGTAACTGAAATACAACAGCAAGAGATTGCATTCGTTTTGAGATGAGTTGGAAATTAATTTTGTCCTTTAAATGTATTTACAAGCAGAATTGTGAAAGGTAAATTTAAATACTCCATGGGGTCGCGAAGAGTTGGACAGGACTGAGCGAGTGAACTGAACTGAAATTTAAACACTAAAGTAGAATTCATTTCCCAGAATTCTTGACAAAAGTAGACCCAAGGAGTAGTGGTGTCTTTATTTTAAAGTTGCCTGGGGGAACTGGTTTATTCTTTGATTTTCAGTCTCTTATTACATGCGTGATAGTGGATGGCATTTTGACCAATTCTGCTAAAATAGTGACACCCAAAGTCACATCTATTAGTCATCTGCTTCTAGTGTTTTTCTAATCCAAGTGTAAGCTAAGTTTGCCAGTTATGGTTTAAAAACTGTGACAGTCAAATAAAGAGAAATTTTAGGTTGATTTGGTTGGTTAAATTTTGTGTAAATAGGTGGCTCAGACGGTAAAAGCATCTGGCTACAATGTAGGAGACCTGGGTTCAATCCCTGGGTCGGGAAGATACCCTGGAGAAGGAAATGGCACCCCACTCCATTACTCTTGCCTGGAAAATCCCATGGACAGAGGAGCCTGGTGGGCTGCAGTCCATGGGGTCGCAAAGAGTCAGACACGACTGAGCAACTTCACAGTGAAGGAAAAGTGAATCTTCCAGTTTCCTGGTCATCACTGGACGACTTAATCACTTATCCTCTTTTCTAATTTTTACCTTTCCACAAAATTCCTTGGGTTTTTTGTTCATTTGTTTAAACCTTTTACTTGGCATTAGACTGTTATGGGTACACAGATCTGTAAAATAATTGGATCTGAGATTACTAGCATCTGAATTGGTAAAAAATATGTTTAAATGAACGGAATTCAATTAAACATAATTCTAGTCCACTAATTTCATTCTTTTTTTTTCTTTTAAAACATGTACTGATAGCCCAAAGATAAGTAATGCTGCAAAAATTGTGAGAGTTCCAGTAACTTTATATTCCACTGAGAATCTGTGATGTGGCCACACATCTTATTGTTTTGAATTAAAGTAGATCATGGCACATTGGAATAAATTTTTAAGGGAAGAACCTCCGTGGAATAGAGAATTGATGGTGTTGTCTGAATTGAAAGTAGAATCAGAACACATGTCATCAATCCTATTTAGTCTGCCAGGTATTACATTAAATTTAATACTAAATTAGTGTTATAAAAATTAAAGGTCCATCCTAAATCATTCAGTATTTCCTTCTCTTCCTTTATATATTATTAAAAATTTCATTAAAAGACAAACTATACAGTCACTGGTAGACATCAATAATCTTTGCAGATTTGCATATTGCCTTCCAATCTGTCCCCATGTACTCCAGCCTTGTAATTTCCTATTTATAGCAGGTCTTGTTACATATTCACGAGGATGCTTTGCTATAGTCTCAATAAAGAATGCATCACAATAAATCAGTCTTAACTAAAAGTTTTTTTTCATAGTTTCTTTGTTATCTTTAGATGATCTTGTTTGTTGAAACTTTTAAGAAAGAATTCCCTTTGTATTATATTCTCTAGCTTGAAAAGTTCAAGTCTTTAATCCTGTGATGTCACATAGTTTTAAAGTCCAATTCTAATAAATCGATAATGAAGACTCAAAACACTGTGTTGAGTAGGAATCTTGAGTTTTTATAAGGTTTCAGCAGGTGACTGATTAGCAGTGATGTTCATGGAGGCAGTAGGGTGCTTTTGAAGAAAAGAATATTTATTACTGATTTTCAGAAATATTTATTATATTCTATTTAGTATTTTTTACCAAATACAAAAATGATTTAGTTTCTTGCCTTTTAAAACAGATTTTTACTGTTTAAATTAGTCCTTTTTTAAGGGGATAGGCAATTTTAAATTCTCTGTTTCTGGGTTAGGGTACCTCTTCATGGACCTCGACATACATACACCAGATGTCATGTCTGAGGACCAGTTTCTGCCTTAGCTCATGAAAAATAGGTTTCATAGATTTTTAAAAATTGGGTCACAATCTTCTCATCATTATTTGCATGTTTTTTCTCAGCTCATATTCTATATGATGGTGAAAAGGTTTGGAATAAGCCTAGTTTGAACACTTTTGGGGAAACCACTTCCTTTTTTTCTGAATTAATCAATGCAGAATTTATTTCTTCATTCTGATAGCTTAATGAATAAAAAAAATCCCTTTTTTCTTATAGTTCAGAAATTTATCAATAGGCGTATTTCAATCAGTCATACTTAGAACACAAAGAGACTTCAATTTTCAGAAAATATTGATTGTGCTTTTCTCTGATCGCTTGTGTTCCGATTCTTCTGTTCTTATCCTTAAGAGAACTACTTGTTTGCTGACTTTGTGATGTTTTCCATCCTCTACATCAGTCATCTCCTTTTGCATTTAATTTTGTCCCATTCTTCTGAGTTAGCCCTTGAGTTTTTAATACACTTACCTGATATATATCTTTTTAGAATTGATGTTTCCTGCTACAACACAAATTTTAACTTGTGTATCGCATTATTTATTAGCAATTCTTCCTTATCTCATTCGTTTGATGTTTTGCCTCAACTGTTTATTTATAACAACCTCCTTTTATTTAATAGTAGTCATGCCTCTTAAACTTTATGGACTATGTCAAACAGTTCCTGGAAGTTTTCTTCTGATTTCTACTCAGAAGAAAACTGAGTGTCAGCAGTGTCATTTTTCAGAAGTGTTATTTATCTTACTTGACAATATTTTTCATAGGCCATGTGAAATTTGGAAAAAATAATTTTTTTCTTGCTCTCTCCTCAAATATAAGATCAGAACTTTCAGTAAACAGAAATAGAAGATTGACTTTGGTTTTTCATTTCATCCACAAGTATGATGTAGAGTTTCTCTTCTCAGATAAACAAATTGGGCTGTTGTTGTTGTTTAGTTGCTAAGTCATATCTGACTCTTTGTAACTCCATGAACTGCAGCACACCAGGCTTCTGTCTTTCACTATCTCCTGGAGGTTGGTCAAACTCACATTCATTGAGTTGATGATGCTATTCAACAATCTCATCCTGGGTTGGCCCCTTTTCCTCCTGCCCTCAATCTTTCCGAGCATCAGGGTCTTTTCCAATGAGTCAGTCTTTGCATCAGGTGGCCAAAGTATTGGAGCTTCAGCTTCAGCATCAGTCCTTCCAATGAATATTCAGGATTGATTTCCTTTTGGATTGATTGATCTCCTTGTTTTCCAAAGGACTCTGAAGAGTCTCCACCAGCACCACAGTTGAAAAGGATAATTTCTTTGATGCTCAGCCTTCTTTATAGTCCACCTCTTATATCCATATGTGACTACTGGAAAAGCCATAATTTTGACTATATGTTCCTTTGTAGGCAAAGTGATGTCTCTGCTTTTCTAATGTGCTGTCTAGGTTTGTCATAACTTTTCTTCCAAGGAGCAAGTGTCTTTTAATTTCATGGCTGCAGTTAATGTCTGTTGGGAATTTGGAGCCTAAGAAAATAAAATTGGTCACTATTTTCACTTTTTCCCTTCTATTTGCCATAGAGTGATAGGACCAGATTCCATGATCTTAGTTTTTTGAATTTAGAGTTTTAAGCCAGCTTTTTCACTCCTCTTTCACCCTTGTGAAGAGGCTCTTTAGTTCCTCTTTGGTTTCTGCCATTAGGGTGGTACTATCTGCATGTCTGATATTATTGTTCTTCCAGCAATCTTGATTCCTGCTTGTGATTCATCCAGCCCAGCATTTTGCATGATGTACTCTGAGGCAGGCAAAGTAGTGTCCACTTAAATTCCAAGTTTCTTTCAGATTTTCATAAAGTATACTCTGTTCTGCTCAGGTGCCTCTTTTCTCCACCCCCTCCCCCCAGGCCTTGTTATCTCTATGATGTTGAACTACTGTAGCATATCAAATAATATAATTTCTAGAAAAATTAGAGTGTTTCTTTATTCATAGATTCTTCATCCAATAAAATATCATTTGGAGAAATACTGATCCAAAAGCACACCATGCTACTTACATCACAGTTGTTGGGGATGTGCAGTCTCGGTTGTGTGTGTGTAAGAGGAAAATGAGGAAGAGTAGCCAAGGAAACATTCTACTTACCTGGAAAGGTGGGAGCTAGCAGCTGGAGCAGGATGGCTACCAGCCTAGTGAGCAGTGGGCCTTTCTGGAACTAATGAGCAAAGGTGCATCAGGCTCTTCCACTTTTTTTAAAAATAATAACCTTTATATCATGAAGCAAGCTCAGAACATTTCAGGAGCTAAAGGCTTGAAAGGATTTTCTAAGTCTAGATTTTCACTCAATAAATGAGTCATATTTATGTCCCACATGGGGGCAATGAAAATACTGCTTCAAGTTACATAATTAATTTCCATATAAATATAAATATTTCTGAACACTTTATTTTCTCCTCTCCCATATGAGAGCAGAGGAGGACCCCAGGACATCATTTCAAAATCACCTTTCTTTGCCCTTTCCTCCCCCAAGGAAATTGGGCTCTGTCTTTCATCAACACATGATTAACCTAACTACCATTCCAAACAAAATAGCACAGTTACTTCCTGAGCATGTTTATAAAATATGCAAATCCAACTTGTCCTTTGCTTCATTATTGCATCCATTATTTAGTTTCATTATAAAACATTTGAGGTTAAGAAAGGATAATTAATGCAATTAAGTTCCCATGGTTTAAAAATTACCTAATTTTAGTAAATGTTTTAATGGAATTCTAGCACAAAAATGAAAATGAAATTCATTACCTTCATTACAACAGCACCAAATAGAACAAAATAATCACTCTGAAACTCAAAATATGCTATAAATGAATATTTATTATTTAATAGAAAGCCACTAAACTATACCTGTAGATTACCAATATATGAATATTTTTCTTTTTCTATGTTGCTAGATTAATAGTTTAAGGAAAGCAGGAGAAATGAGACTTAGCTATTTATTTTTAAAGGACTTACACCTGTTTTATCAGATTATAGCATGCTTAAAACATCACTGAATATGCATCTCAACAACTTTCCTTTTGATCTACTTTGAGATTAAAATATTTAATCAACATTTTTTGGAAACATATTAAATATTAGACCCTGTGTTAATGATATTTGCATTTCAAATGCTCATGTCACAAAGGAAGAAATTTTCCTCTGCGTTTTTCTGGCTGGTCTAAAAATTAAATTGACATGAGATAGATTAACAAGAGAAAAATCAAACAAAAATTTAATAACATGTATACATGGGAGAGATTCAGGGAAACTAAATAAGTTGCCAAAACAGCCAAAGACCTTACCTTAAATATCATCTTTGGCTAAAGGCAAAAGAAAATGTTGCAGATAGTGGTTTGGGACTTCAGAGGGGAAGAAGGCAATTCAAATAAAGATAGAAAAGTAAGTAAATGTTTACTGAGCCATATAGAGACAACAGGACACAAAGAGGACTCTGATCTCTAGGCCCTGTAGAGTTTCCTCTACTACTTTAGCGGATATTCTTGGCAGATACCTCTGGTGATAGCTCTATTCCAGAAACAGCCCTAGAATCTAATTTTTTTAGGGAGCTAAGGGAGAGGTAAAATGAAAACTTTCTAAGTCTTCTGCTTCTTAAAAATTATCAGCTTGAATTAATCCTCATGTCAAAGAGACATAATTTGGGGTGGAAAATTTTGCTCCCTTGCACTCACAAGAACCAATGGTGAAACGGGTATAAAAACTAGTTGATCAGAATGCTCTAGGTAACCCACCTGGTCAGAGAGTAAAACTAGGCAGAGTGGAAGTACAGCATGCTAGTGTTTGGGATATAAAAAGAGAACTAATCAACTAAACAGAAAATTAGCAAGGAAACACAAACTTAAAATGATACAATGGACCAGTTAGACCTAATTGATATCTATAGGACATTTCTCCCTTTTTCTCAAGTGCACATGGAACCTTCTCTAGGATTGATCACATCCTGGGCCATAAATCTAGCTTTGGTAAATTCAAAAAAATTGAAATCATCCCAAGCATTTTTTCTGATCACAATGTGGTAAGATTAGATGTCAACTACATGAAAAAAAGCTATTAAAAATACAAACATATGGAGGCTAAACAACACACTTCTGAATAACCAACAAATCATAGAAGAAATTTAAAAAAAATAAAAATATACATAGAAATGAATGAAAATGAAAACCAACAACCCAAAGCCTATGGGATTCAGTAAAAGCGGTGCTAAGGGGAAGGTTCATAGCAATATAAGCTTACCTCAAGAAACAGGAGAGAAATCAAATAAATACCTAACTCTACACCTAAAGCAACTAGACAAAGAAGAAATGAACCACCCCAGGGTTAGTAGAAGGAAATAAATCATAAAAATTAGGGCAGAAAAAAAAGTGCAAAAGAAACAAAGGAGACCATAGCCAAAATCAACAAAGCTAAAAGCTGGTTCTTTGAGAAGGTAAATAAAATAGATAGACCATTAGCCAGACTCATCAAGAAAAAAAGGGAGAAGAATCAAATCAACAAATTAGAAATGAAAACGGAGAAATCACAACAGACATCACAGAAATACAGGGATCATAAGAGACTACTATCAGCAACTATATGCCAATAAAATGGACAACTTGGAAGAAATGGACAAACTCTTAGAAAAGTACAACATGCCAAAACTGAACCAGGAAGAAACAGAAACTCTTAACAGACCCATATCAAGCATGGAAAGTGAAACTGTAATCAGAAACCTTCCAGCAAACAAAAGCCCAGAACCAGATGGCTTCACAGCTGAATTCTACCAAAAATCTAGAGAAGAGCTAACACCTATCCTACTCAAACTCTTCCAGAAAATTGCAGGAGAAGATAAACTTCCAAACTCATTCTATGAGGCCACCATCACCAATACCAAAAGCAGACAAACATGCCAGAAAAAAAGAAAACTACAAGCCAATATAACTGATGACCATAGATGCAAAAATCCTTAACAAAATTCTAGCAAACAGAATTCAACAACATATTAAGAAGATCATACATCATGGCCAAGTGGGCTTTATACCAGGGAAACAAGGATTCTTCAGTATTTACAAATCAATCAATGTGATACACCACATTAACAAATTGAAACATAAAAACCATATGATTATCTCAATAGATGCAGAGAAAGCCTTTGACAAAATTCAACATCCATTTATGATGAAAGCCCTCCAGAAAGCAGGCATAGAAGGAACATACCTCAACATAATAAAAGCCATATATGATAAACCCACAGCAAACATTATCCTCAATGGTGAAAAATTGAAAGTATTTCTCCTAAAGTCAGGAACAAGACAAGGATGCCCACTCTCACCACTACTATTCAACATAGTTTTGGAAGTTTTAGGCACAGCAATCAAAGAAGAAAAAGAAATAAAAGGAATCCAGATTGGAAAAGAAGAAGTAAAATTCTCACTATTTGCAGATGACATGATCCTCTACATATAAAACCCTAAAGACTCCACCAGAAAATTACTAGAGCTAATCAATGAATATAGTAAAGTTGCAGGATATAAAATCAACACACAGAAATCCTTTACATTCTTATACACTAACAATGAGAAAACAGAGAAATTAAGGAAATGATTCCATTCACTATTGCAATGAAAAGAATAAAGTATTTAGGAATAAATCTACCTAAAGAAACAAAAGACATATATAGAAAACTATAAAACACTGATGAAAGAAATCAAAGATGACACAAATAGATGGAGAAATATACCATGTTCATGGATCAGAAGAGTCAATATAGTGAAAATGAGTATACTACTCAAAGCAATCTATAGATTCAATACAATCCCTATCAAGCTACCAATGGTATTTTTCAGAGAATTAGAACAAATAATTTCACAATTTGTATGGAAATACCAAAAACCTTGAATAGCCAAAGCAATCTTGAGAAAGAAGAATGGAACTGGAGAAATCAACCTGTGTGACTTCAGGCTCTACTACAAAGCAACAGTCATCAAGACAGTATGGTACTGGCACAAAGACAGAAACATAGATCAGTGGAACCAAATAGAAAGCCCAGAGATAAATCCACGCACCTATGGATACCTTATCTTTGAAAAGGGAGGCAAGAATATACAGTGGAGAAAAGACAATCTCTTTAACAAGTGGTGCTGGGAAAACTGGTCAACCACTTGTAAAAGAATGAAACTAGAACACTAACACCATACACAAAAATAAACTCAAAATGGATTAGAGATCTAAACAAAGACCAGAAACTATAAAACTCCTAGAAAAGAACATAGACAAAACTCTCTCTGACATATATCCCAACAGGATCCTCTATGACCCACCTCCCAGAATATTGGAAATAAAAGCAAAAATAAACAAATGAGACCTATAAACTTAAAAGTTTTTGCACAATGAAGGAAACTATAAGCAAGGTGAAAAGACAGAAAATAATAGCAAATGAAGCAACTGACAAATAATTAATCTCAAAAATATACAAGCAACCCGTGCAGCTCAATTCCAGAAAAATAAGCGAACTAATCAAAAAATGGATCAAAGAACCAATGAGACATTTCTCCAAAGAAGACACAGATGGCGAACAAACACATGAAAAGATGCTCAACATCACTCATTATCAAAGAAATGCAAATCAAAACCACAATGAGGTACTATCTTACGTGGGTCAAAATGGCTGCTATCAAAACATCTACAAACAATAAATGCTGGAAAGGGTGTGGAGAAAAAGGAACCCTCTTACACTGTTGGTGGAAATGCAAACTAGTACAGCCACTATGGAGAACAGTGTGGAGATTCCTTAAAAAACTGGAAATTGAACTGCCTTATGACCCAGCAATTCCACTGCTGGACATACACACCAAGGAAACCAGAATTGAAAGAGACACATGTACCCCAATGTTCATCACAGCACAGTTTATAATAGCCAGGACATGGAAGCAACCTAGATGTCCATCAGCAGACGAATGGATAAGAAAGCTGTGTTACATATAAACAAGGGAATATTACTCAGCTATTGAAAAGAATGCATTTGAATCAGTTCTAATGAGGTGGATGAAATTGGAGCCTATTATACAGAGCGAAGTAAGTCAAAAAGAAAAACACCAATACGGTATATTAACGCATATATATGGAATTTAGAAAAATGGTAATGATGACCCTATATGTGAGACAGCAAAAGAGACACAGATGTAAAGAACAGAATTTTGAACTCTGTGGGAGAAGGCAAGAGTGGGATGATTTGAGAGAATAACATTGAAACATGTATATTACCGTATGCGAAATAGATTTCCAGTCCAGGTTCAATGCATGAAACAAGGTGCTCAGGGGTGGTGCACTGGGATGTCCTTTAGGGATGGTATGGAGAGGGAGGTGGGAGGGGAGTTCAGGATGAGGAACACATATACACCCATGGCTGATTCATGTGAATATATGGCAAAAACCACCACAATACTGTAAAGTTATTAGCCTCCAATTAAAATTTTAAAAAATAAAAAGAGAAGTAGAATGCATTCAAAGTCTGTTTGAAGTATTTTGGTGTCGCTTTATCCTTCTTTGGTGAGCATTTGTATATAGGTCAACATTCATAATTTAATGGATTTCATATGTGTGTGTGTGTGTGTGTGTGTGTGTATTTTCCCCCCTTAAGGCATGAAAGTCCATTATTACTCTTAAATTGGCTCTAATTTACCATTTGTACTCTGTTAGTCAGCTAGAATAGTTATTTTTCTGTCTTTCCAAAAGCTACTGATATTTTCAGATAATTGCTAATTTTCACTTCAATGTTTAAACCAAGAGTAGCCAAATCTGTGTTTCTAGTAGTCATGTATGGGTGTGAAAGTTGGATCATAAAGAAATCTGAGTGCTGAAAAATTGATTCTTTCAAACTACAGTGATGGAGAAGACTCTTGAGAGTCCCTTGGACTGGAAGGAGATCAAACCAGTCTATCCTAAAGAAAACCAAGCCTGAGTATTCATTGGAAGGACTGATACTGAAGCTGAAGCTCTAATACTTTGACCACCTGATACAAAGAGCCTACTCATTGGAAAAGACCCTGATGCTGGGGAAGATTGAGAGCAGGAGGAGAAGGGGGAGAAAGAGGATGAGATGGTTAGATGCCATCACCAACTCAATGGACGTGAGTTTGAATAAACTCTGGGAGATAGTGAGGGACAGGGAAGCCTGGAGTTCTGCAGTCCATGGGGTCAGAGTCAGACACGACTTAGCAACTGAACAACAACAAGCCAAGGCTGTGCTGGGTGTGCTTCTGGAGAGGTGAGGAAACAAGTTTTGCTTCTTTTTTTTTTATCCTAAAATCCACTGGAGTATTTTTAACATTATTATTATTTTTTCCTTTAGATCGAAGGCCCAGAGCTATATTAATCATTCTTGGTTCAAATCACATACTCAGTGTTGGTCCACATAAATCTATGGCAAGGGTGGGATGCTTTGAGAGAATAGCATTGAAACATGTATATTACCATATGTGAAATGAATAGCCAGTCCAGGTTTGAAGCATAGGGCAGGATGCTCAGGGCTGGTACACTGGGATGACCCTGAGGGATGGGATGGGGAGGGAGGTGGGACTGGGGTTAAGGATGGGGAACACATGTACACCTATGGCTGATTCATGTCAATGTATGGCAAAATCCACTACAGTATTATAAAGTAATTAGCCTCTGATTAAAGTAAATAAATTTTAAAAATTAAAAATTAAAAAAATCACATTGCTGAATATTCAAAAATAATAATGATGATAAGCAAATATGAACACAAACCTAAAGCCAAAGCTAACACCTTGGAAATAATGACTGGCATCTAACCACATGCTTCCCTCATAGTTCAGTTGGTAGACCCCAGTTCAATTCCTGGGTTGGGGAGATCTGCTGGAGAAGGGATAGCCTACCCACTCCAGTATTCTTGGGCTTCCCTTGTGGCTCAGCTGGTAAAGAATCTGCCTGCAATGCAGAAGACCTGGGTTTGATCCCTGGGTTGGGAAGATCCCCTGGAGAAGGGAAAGGCTACCCACTCTAGTATTCTGGCCTGGAGAATCTCATGGACTGTATAGTCCATGGGGTCACAAAGAATCAGACACGACTGAGTGATTGTCCCTTCATCTAACCATATAACCTTGGTTCCGTTGTCTTTCTTAATCTAGGCTAAATATTATCCTTCCTTTTTATGTGTGAAATCTGTGTCTGTTGCTTCCATATATACTACACATATGCATTTACACACATATATGCATACACTTATTGTTTAAACCTATAAAAAAGAATATCATACAATATGTAGCCTTTTGAAATTAATTTTTTAATATTAAATTGCCAAGATTCATCTATATTTTATATGCCATTACAGTTTGTTCTTTTTAACTTTTGTGAAATATACATCACAGTTGTGAGCTCTCCCATGAAAGATCACTATTCACCATAGGTTCTTCCAGTAGTGAACAGAGCTGCTAAACTAGCCGTGAACAGAAATTCTGTTGGTACATGTACGTGTGTTTCTCTTCCGCATATACTCATGAAATGTCTGAATCACAGAAGTTTTGTGGTTCATCTCTAGGGTATAATATCAGACTCATTTTCAGTGTGCTTGCAGCATTTCCCATTTACATTTTAAATTTTTATTGGTACCTTGGATATATACAAACATTGATGCATCTTTTGATAAATATTGAACCAGTGAATATTCATTCAGCAATACCAGGTAGCTAGTGAGTGGGACTTCACCCTAGAGGCACACCAATAGACCATTATCACAAACCCTCTTCTCAAAAATTTCTTTCTGTCTCTCTTGTGTGCACACACACAAAGAAATAGCCCTGGTGTGGCTCTCTGAAGCTCCTAGAATATCTGTAAACTCAGGAAGTTGGGCTAGATTAGCACCTTTCAAACTATGTCCTATGACAACTTTGCTTTGTATGTCTATGAATGTGTGGATGTTGGAGATATTTTGGTAGATGAAGGTGGAGTAGAGGAAAGGAAGATGAGACAAGGCTAGAAATCTAGGAGATCTACCAATGCTATGGACAAAGAAGTTTCACTTTCATCTCTACCTTTTTTGTATTCCATGTGAAAAAGTTTTCCTGTTGATAAGTCAAATCAAAAGTTAGAAATTTGCTGGAACAGGTGATCTCTTAAGTCCCTTTCTGCCCTAATGTCCCATGATTATGCACTGTATCATTTAGGGCAATTCATGCTAACTAATACAACTGATAAAGCCCAAAATCTCAGTGGCTTAGCCAGCAGATTTATTTTTAACTCACACAAAGCTTGCTACAATTTGGCAGAGGCTCTCCTCCAACAGGTAACTCAGAGACATGGCTGTCTCAGTCTTGTGATGCTGTGTTCTCACCTGTGGCCTCTTAGGTCATAGCAGCATAAGGAATAGAACGGGGTGAGCACATCCAGCTTTAACTGACTCAGCTCAGAAGTGACATTTGAGTTCATAGCCCATTGGCTAACCCAAGTCACCACAAGGATGGCTGGAACATGTCCGGGAACACATGGAACATTTGGTCCACAGTTGACTCTAGCTCACGTACCAAGTACAAGAAGCATAATTCAGATGTAAGATGGCAGGTTGTCAGAATCAAGGTGACATACCATTAAATAGTGGAGATTTTCTCAGAAAGGTACCTTGTGATCCTTAAGTTAATCTTTTCAAAAGATTTCCAGTGTAATATTTTGTGTTTTGGAAAATATCCAGTGTTCCTGTTTGGATCCATAATTTTCTTGCTTTTAGGGTTGAAATATAAAATATGAAAATTGGGTTACTGGTCTTTATTGTACTAAAATTTAATTTAAAAAAAAATGTCTGTTGTTCTATCACATGCAGTATGCGCAATAGTAGGTCAGACTGAGCAATCTATTTCCTTCTATACAGATCAAACTGCATGGCCCTTTCCTCATAAAATGTGTGCCTTTTTTTTTTTCTTATGTTGCTCTGAGATGAAGGAGAACACAGAGTGCAAACGGTCTTTCTGGCTATCTTCATGTGATTTAATTTTATTTCTGAGCTTGTCGATATCTCCTTTAACAGCTCATTCTGCATCTCATCTCCCAGTGGTACAGCATGCTCAATATGATTCACTTTCTAAAACAATAGATTTAACTTGGACATTGCTAATGATCAGGAGAAGTCCAGATATTGAGTCAGAAGCAATTAAATCATTTTGGGAAGGGACCACTGCTGAGTTAGTGTGTTCTTTGGAAGTTGATTCTGGTGACTCAAAGCAACAATAAAAGCATGGTGGAAAGAAGCCCATGCCTGATGTGGGGGTGTAGCTGGCAGGAAGGTTGGAAAGATAGTTCACTCAGGGAAGCAAATATAAAATTATAGACAGAGTGATGTAGGAAACGCCTGGCATTAGGGGACATGCTTAAGCTGCCTGATAAAAAGACACTGAGAACTATGAGAAGGAAGAGGGGAAAGTTAACTAGTATGAGGAAGAGAAGCCAGAGAGGAAAGGCTTATTGAAATATGCAGAGAAATATCTTTAGAAGCTTAAACAATTAGTTCTGCAATGAAAATGACCATTTTATTTCCTGACTTTGTTTTAAAATGTTTTAAAATCTAACTGGGGCAAAGCAGGTTTGGGGACAAAGAAAATGGGCTAGAACCTTGATTTTTTTTTTTTTTCCGTATTGGTTGAAGGAACAATCAACAAAGGAGCAAATAAATCTTCGTGTTTGGGTTCAACTAGTTGGATCTTTGATTGTTCTGCTGCTTCCAGAGGTTACTTAGGTCCAAGTAGGAGAGGTGGTTCTTTGCAGAGTAAGCTAATAATGCAACTCCCCAGTGGTTTTCTGGTAGGACTTTGCTCTTCCCAACCAAGCATTTTACCAGTTTTCTTGAGGAAGCTTTCTGAAATCGTCACTTAATGTCCCAGGTGTTAAAGCCTTTGAATCATCAGCTGTAAACTCCAAACCAGCAATGGCCATAGGAGATTTCAAAAGATAATTAGAAATCTAAACTTTTTGGAGCCTTAGACTGAGATAATTTTATAGCTAAATTCTGACTGAACATTTTTCAAATGTAATTCCCGTAATTACTTAAATAATTAAAGTAAAAAATGGAAGCTTCCTAATTCATTTTAAGAAAGCAGAAAAACTCTAAACCAAACCTTACAGTGATCTCTAAGAATTAAGATTTCATTTATGAAAAATGTTGTGAAGATAACATTCATGTTGTTATGTGATGATATATCAATTTATCTAATCCAGGCATATATTAAAAGAATAATAATCTGTGAGTAAGTAAAATAACTTTTAGGTATGCAAGATAGTTCAACACAGGTAAATTAAATACAAAATGTGTTATATCAATACTTTTAAAATTAATTATATTGTAATATACCACAATAAATATTATATATATATTATATATATATATATATTGTGTGTTAGTCGCTCAGTCATGTCTAACTCTTTGCAACCCTATCGACTGTAGCATATCAGACTTCCCTGTCCTTCTGTCTCCTGGAGTTTGCTCAAACTTGTGTCCATTGAGTTTATGATGCCATCCAACCATCTCATCCTATGTTGCCCTCTTCTCCTCCTGCCCTCAATCTTTCCCAGCATCTGGGTCATTTCTAAAGGGTTGGTCTTTGTATCAGTTGGCCCATGCATTAGAGTTTCAGCTTCAGTATCAGTCCTTCTAATGGATATTCAGGTTTGGTTTCCTTTGGGATTGACTAGTTTGATCTTGCAGTGCAAGGGACTCTCAATAGTCTTCTCCAACATCAAAATACAAAAGCATCAATTCTTCCCCATTCAACCTTCTTAATGGTCCAATTCTCACATTTCTTCATGACTACTAGAAAAACCATAGTTTTGACTATATGGACTTTATAGGCAAAGTGATGTTTCTGTTTTTTAATACTCTGTCTAGGTTTGTCATAGTTTCTCTTCCAAAGAGCAAATGTCTTTTAATTTCATTGCTGCAGTCACTGTCCATAGTGATTTTGGAGCCCAAGAAAATAGAACCTGTCACTGTTTCTACTTTTTGCCCATCTGTTTGCCATGAAGTAATGTGACCGGATACCATGATCTTGGTTTTTAATGTTGAGTTTGAAGCCAGCTTTTTCACTCTCTTCTTTCAACCTCATCAAGAGGCTCTTTAGTTCCTCTTCACTTTCTGCCGTTGCAGTGGTATCATCTGCATATCTGAAGTCGTTGATGTTTCTCCCAGCATTCTTGATTCCAGCTTGTAATTCATCCAGCCTGGCATTTCATATGATGTGCTCTTTATGTAAGTTAAATAATCAGGGTGACAATATACAGCATTGACGTGTTCCTTCTCCAATTTTTGACCAGTTCATTGTTCCATAACTGGTTCTAACTGTTGGTTCTTGACATACATGCAGGTTTCTCAGGAGACAGATAAGGTGGTTTGGTGTTCTCATCTCCTGAAGAATTTTCTACAGTTTGTTGTGATCCACAAGGTCAAAGGGTTTAGTGTAGTCAATGAAGCAGAAATAGATGTTTTTCTGGAATTTCCTTGCTTTTTCTATGATCCAGTGGATTTTGGCAATTTGACCTATGGTTCTTCTGCCTTTTCTATACCCTGCTTGTACATCTGAAAATTCTCAGTTCATGTACTATTTAGCCTAGCTTGAAGGATTTTGAGCATAACCCTGCTATGATGTGAAATTAGCACAATTGTAAACTAGCTTGAGCATTCTATGGCATAGCCCTTCTTTGACCTTTTCTAGTCATGTGTTCACTGCTGTTTTCCAAATTTGCTGACATATTGAGTGCAGCATTTCAACAGGATCATCTTTTAGGATTTGAAATGGCCCAGGTGGAATTCTATTACCTCCACTACCTTTGTTTATAGTGATGCTTCCTAAGGGCCACTTGACTTCACACTCCAGGATGTCTGGCTCTAGGTGAATGACCACACCATGGTGGTTATCTAGGTCATTAAGACCTTTCTTGTAGAATTTTTCTGTGTATTCTTGCCCCCTCTTCTTAATCTCTTCTGCTTCTGTTAGGTCCTTTCCTTTTCTGTTCTTTTGTGCCTATCTTCACATAAAATGTTCCCTTGGTGTCTCCCATTTTCTTGAAGAGATCTCAAGTCATTCCCATTCTGTTGTTTTCCTCTATTTCTTTGCATTGTTCACTTAAGAAGGCTTTCTTATCTCCCCTTGCTATTCTCTGGAACTCTGCATCCAGCTGGGTATATCTTTCCTTTCTCCTTTGCCTTTCACTTCTTTTCTTTCCTCAGTTACATGTAAAGAATCTTCTGGCAACCACTTTGCATTCTTGCATTTCTTTGGGATGATTTTGGTCACCACCTCCTGTAAATGTTACAAACCTCCATTCATAGTTCTTCAGATACTTTGCCTACCAGATCTAATCCCTTGAATCTATTTGTCACCTCCACTGTGTAATCATAAGGGATTTGATTTAGATCATACCTGAACGGCCTAGTAGCTTTCCCTACTTTCTTCAATTTGAGTCTGAAGTTTGCAATAAGGAGTTGATGATCTGAGCCATAGTCAGCTCCAGGTTTGGTTTCTGCTGACTGTATAGAGCCTTCTGCATCTTTGGCTGCAAATAATATTATCAGTCTGATTTCAGTACTGACCATCTGGTGATGGCTATGTGTAGAGCCTGTTGGAAGAGGGTTTTTGCTATGACCAGTGTGTTCTCTTGACAAAACTCTGCTAGGCTTTGCCCTGCTTCATTTTGTACTCTAAGGCCAAACTTCCCTGTCTGATATCTCTTGATTGCCTACTTTTGCATTCTAATCCCCTTTGATGAAGAGGACATTTTGTTGTTGTTGTTGTTAGTTCTAGAAGATCTTGTAGATCTTCATAGAACCATTCGGCTCCAGCTTCTTTGGGATTAGTGGTTGGGGCATAGACTTGGATTACTGTGGATTCTCGCCCACAGTCATAGATACAATGGTTTTCTGAATTAAATTCACCCATTCCTGTTGATTCCTAAAATACATCTGTGCATTCTTGCCATCTCCTGCTTCACCACATCCAATTTACCTTGATTCATGGACCTAATATTCCAGGTTCCATTGTGATATTGTTCTTTACAGCCTCGGACTTTATTTTCACCACCACACACATCTGGAATGAAGCATTGTTTGTGCTTTGGCCTAGCCTCTTCATTCTCTTTGGAGCTATTTCTCTGCTCTTCCCCCGTAGCATACTGGACACCTACTGACCTGGGGGGCTCATCTTCTGGTGTTATATCTTTTTGTCTTTTCATACTGCTCATGGGGTTCTCAAGGCAAGAATACTGAAGTGGTTTGCTATTCCCTTACCCCACTCCAGTACTCTTGCCTGGAAAATCCCATGGATGGAGGAGCCTGGTGGCTGCCGTCTGGTGGGTGGGGCCACACAGAGTTGGACACGACTAAAGCAACTTAGCAGCAGCAGTATATTTCATACTGAAAAAAACAAATTAACAAACAGACACCTAAATCTAATTTTTTTGTTTTAATTGTAGTTTGGACAAAAGGTATTGTAAATTCTTACAGTTAAGTGGAAAGGAAACAAAAACCTACAGTGACATATAGTGTCAGCCACATACCAATGTCTACTTAGGTTATGTGTGTGTGTTAGTCACTCAGTTATGTCCGACTGTTTGTGACCTCATGGACTATATAGCATGCCAGGTTCCTCTGTCCGTATAATTCTCTAAGCAAGTATGGTAGAGTAGGTTGCTGTGCCCTTCTCCAGGGAATTTTCCTGATATAGGATAAAGGTCTCCTGCATTATAGGCAGACTCTTTACCTTCTGATACACCAAGGACCAAAGGAAGTTTCACTTTGGACAGGAGATGCAGTTACTGCTGCTAAGTCACTTCAGCTGTGTCCAACTCTGTGCAACCCCATAGACGGCAGCCCACCAGGCTCTGCCGTCCCTGGGATTCTCCAGGCAAGAACACTGGAGTGGGTTGCATTTCCTTCTCCAATGCATGAAAGTGAAAAGGGAAAGTGAAGTCGCTCAGTTGTGTCCAACTCTTTGTGACCCCATGGACTGCAGCCTACCAGGCTCCTCCGTCCATGGGATTTTCCAGGTGAGAGTACTGGAGTGGGGTGCCATTGCCCTCTCCATTGGGCAGGAGATGAGCAGGCTTCTATCCAGAGTCCTTTAAAATGTCTGTCTTCAACCACTGCAGAGTGTAAGTACAGGATCGCAAAAGGAAAGACTCACCAAAAATACATATAGGATGAAAATATTTAATGTTGAATTTCAGTGACAGCTGGCAAACCTAGCCTCAGTTGTTGGTCCACTAATATACAAGCATATATGAGGATGCTCCTGAATAGTGTGGTTATGCAAGTCAAGAATGAAAAGGCAGCCTCAAAAGACATTTCATTCATATTGACTTAGCCCTGTTCCTAAATTCCAGAACTTCCCCCAAATCTGAATGGGACGTTAAAGAGACTGCACTATTTTTCTTTTGCAGCAAGTAGTGAACAGAATCCAGACAGAACCATCAGTAGAAAAATTGGACCTGATAGCTAGAAAGATTGTTTGCTTGTTTCTTTACACACACACACACACACACACACACACACACACACATACATACACACACACAGATAGAGAAGTAAGTGTGTGGATTTTTCCAGACACTAGCCCAGACATATTTCTTTGCTGAAGTTCGGGACAATAGCAACAGTTTCTTGGTTTTATATTTATGTCTTTGATTAACTGTGCTATCTACAGCTTTGCTCAATGAGTCTAGTAGCACAGGTTATGGGCCCCTAAAGTCGTAAATTCAAATTCATTTTCTTAGTGAGATTGCTTATCACTTAAAATGGTGCTTTCATTTTGGAACTCCTAAAACTGCTCAACTGTTCTATAACTCAATGATAAGCATGCAGGTGAAAGCCTTAAATAAAATAAAGCCAAAAAATGTTAATGGCTGTCAAATTACTCAGCATAAAACCCAAGAATTGACGGGTTTACAATGCATTAGCTGTTTCAAAAGAATTGTCTTAAAGTGCTCAGCCAGTTGCAAACAAATTCATCAAGCAAAGCAGGTACTGATAAAATATTTAAATCCTTGAAATAATAAAGGCTGATTAAGGTGTCAAAGTTAATGAAAATAATTATCCCAATGAAAAATCTGGATCATTTTCTTCTTTAATCAAAAACTCTGAACCTGCAGTCAGAGGGTGCACTTGGTATGCAGGTGAGGGAGATGGAGAGGAATTTGGATGTCTGGTCAGACTTAAAGTGGCCTGAATGTTAGCAGGATTATTGATGGATGTGATATCTCTCTAGACTTATAATAAAACACCTTGTATTTGTTTAGCATTTCATACTTCACCAAGTGCTTTCACCTATATTATTTCACTTAATCTTCTCAAGGCTGTTGTTACTAACATGAAGTTCAGAGAGGAAAGATGAATTGCCTAAGTTTACATGGAAACCATACCAAAAGTTGATTTTCTAATTTCTTTCACAGCATGCTTTCATCCACAGTGTAGCTGTCTTTTTGGTTAAGGCAGCTCTGATGAGCTGCTTGCCTGTTTGCTCTAGTGCAATTTATATGACTGTAAAATAACAATATAAGCAATTTTATTGAGAAATTTCAATATTATTTATGAAGAAAATGAAAGAGAAAAACACACAGAGCTGCATGAGGTGATCTAGTCCAAGCCATTCATTTTACAGATGGGGAAAGCAGGGTCCGTGATGGTTAAACAACTCTGCCAAGGCCATTGAGTGAGTTGGAGACGAGTTGAAAAGCTGGGCATGAGCCAGCAAGCCTTACACACAAAGCCAAGAAGTGCTTTCTTGAGCTGCCCACACCTTGTTCTTTCCCTCCCTTGCTCATGCCACCTCCAGTAAAACTTATGGAGAATTCACTTTGAAGGAAAGTAGTTACTGTAGCCTCATAGCCCTTGGGGATAATAAGATATACAAATAGATTTCCTAAAATAGAAATAACTTCCTGCTGCATCAGGATAGTCTTCAGGTTTCAGGGTAGCGTCATGATTTCGATTTCTGGTTTCCTCTAATCTGTTGGTTGAATTGTCCCTAATTTGAATTCCTGCCTTTATAAGTGCAGATAGCATCTCTATAAAGTTGTTCCAGTAAATTCTCAAATAGTTTGAGGTAAAAAAGTGTGTCTAATACTAAAAAGGCCAAGAAACATTGTCTTTTAAAATTTTGCACTCATAAAAAGCACCTACTAAATGTAATTTGGGGTGATTATATACCCTGTTTGATAAAAATTATTGTGATTGCTTCAGGCAGCAAGAGTGGTCTAAATTTTAATGTACAGATAAATTGTGTTCTTGAGATTTTTAGAAGAGAAACAATGTCAGGGTCATTTTTCATGTCTATGAACTTCTACCTATTGTAATGATATATTTTGGCCTCTGAACTGAATTGTTTATAGAGGAGAATCAATCACTGAAAATGCAGAAAGGCTATACAGTGATCAATAATTGTGCCCAGTTAAGTCAACATTATCATCATATAAAACTAAAAGCTCTAACACTTTGTGTCATATGACTGACTCATATTATTTTAAGCCTGATTAAACAGGAAAGCATTAGTGATTGTCATGCGCCCAAAGATATTTCCAAAGCCAGTTGGTTTCAAACTTTCAAATGAAGAACCCAATGTTACTCTTACTTCATTTATAAGCCTCAATGAATAATGATTTTATTATCTAATATAATTTAATAGGAATTTCTAAAATATAAATTGATGAATTACTGGAATGCTTTTAATTGATACGGAAGAAAATAATGCTTTTGTTAGAATATACTTGCTCTAATCTGCCTCATCATTCCAAGAATGAAGATCAAACAAAACTTAGGTTGCCTGGAAATGTTAAAATGACATCATTGTCTAGAGAATAGGATCAGTGATACCAAAGGAGTGAGGAAGAGCTGGTGCCCCTGCCCTGCCTGCCAGGGACCATGCCCTCCACCTGCCTGATCCTCTCGTGCTTCGCTTGAGTGATGAATCTCCATCACTGTCGACCCATAAAAATTCCAGTTAGATTAAAAGATCCCAACAAGCCACTATAAAGTTTAATTATTTAGATTTAAGCTGGCTCTTATTGCGTGCTTAGTTGCTCAGAGTCTTTTTGACTGCATGGACTGTAGCCCACCAAGAATACTGGAGTGGGTTGCCATTTTCCACTCCAGGGGATCCTCCTAACCTAGGGATCAAAGCCACATCTCCTGTATCTCCTGCATTGCAGGTGGATTCTCTACCTGCCAGGCCATTGGGGAAGCCTGGCTTTTATTGACAAGTATCAAGAAGCTAGCAAAATGCTGAAAATAGGGCCCAAATTTTCTTCTTGAGTAACTTCTGAACACTTTTAAATAAAAGGGCCAGAACTGAAAGCAGATTTCAGATTCTCTTTCAAGTGATGGATTGAGTGATTTGATCAACAGCAGAAAGTCATTAACTCATCTGATCTTTTTCAGTATACTGAACTTGCTAAGATTGTGCTCACACAGGCCTTACCACAGTGGGATCTGGCAGACTATCTTGAGTTCTTTGAGGAGTGTAGAGGTAATTCTTCTCCACTGTCCTCAAGGAGGAACGTCTGGAACAATGCCTCCAGGTGTGGTGCAGGTATATAAAAAGGATAGTGACTTGATGGGCGTGGGACTAGGTCATTTGGGATCTGTGCCCACCCCAGATTTTCTAAGGAACTGATCACTTAAGCTTGATCAAAACAGTGTGTTGGTTTGGAAATAAAGGACAAAAACAAAAAGAGTTCCAGTGTAGTTTTTGTCATAGAGATCCTCTAATCTAAGGACGAAGTGCCATAATAATGCAGCAAACTACTCAAAGAGTATTCACTATGCCCAGAAGTGCAGAACCATGGTTATGACTGTGCAAACAGAAAATGTACAAAATGATCTTAATGGTCAATGAGAAAACTTCGGATTGTCCTGTGAACTTTAAAAATTTTTTGTCAAAACATTAAAAAATATTTTATGGTTGGATATAAAGATAGAGAAAAAAATATTAAAATAGCAAAACTAATATCTGTTTTCAGTTCAGTTCAGTTCAGTTGCTCAGTCGTGTCTGACTCTGCAACCCCATGAATCGCAGCACACCAGGTCTCCCTGTCCATCACCAACTCCTGGAGTTTACACAAACTCATGTCCATCGAGTTGGTGATGCCATCCAGCCATCTCATCCTCTATTGTCCCCTTCTTCTCCTGCCCCCAATCCCTCCCAGCATCAGGGTCTTTTCCAATGAGTCAACTCTTCGCATAAGGTGGCCAGAGTATTGGAGTTTCAGCTTTAGCATCAGTCCTTCCAATGAACACCCAGGACTGATCTCCTTGCAGTCCAAGGGACTCTCAAGAGTCTTCTCCAACATCGCAGTTCAAAAGCATCATTCTTCAGCCCTCAGCTTTCTTCACAGTCCAACTCTCACATCCATACATGAGCACTGGAAAAACCATACCCTTGACTAGACAGACCTTTGTTGGAAAAGTAATGTCTCTGCTTTTGAATATGCTGTCTAGTTTGGTCATAACTTTCCTTCCAAGGAGTAAGTGTCTTTTAATTTCATGGCTGCAATCACCATCTGCAGTGATTTTGGTACCCCCCAAAATAAAGTCAGCCACTGTTTCCACTGTTTCCCCATCTATTTCCCATGAAGTGATGGGACCAGATGCTATGATCTTCGTTTTCTGAATGTTGAGCTTTAGGCCAACTTTTTCACTGTCCTCTTTCACTTTCATCAAGAGCCTCTTTTGTTCTTCTTCACTTTCTGCCGTAAGGGTGCTGTCATCTGCATATCTGAGGTTATTGATATTTCTCCTGGCAATCTTGATTCCAGCTTGTGCTTCTTCCAGCCCAGCGTTTCTCATGATGTACTCTGCATAGAAGTTAAATAAGCAGGGTGACAATATACAGCCTTGATGTACTCCTTTTCCTATTTGGAACCAGTCTGTTTTTCCATGTCCAGTTCTAACTGTTGCTTCCTGACCTGCATATAGGTTTCTCAAGAGGCAGGTCAGGTGGTCTGGTATTCCCATCTCTTTCAGAATTTTCCAGTTTATTGTGATCCACACAGTCAAAGGCTTTGGCATAGTCTGTTTTAGTACCCTATAATTTAAAATATTAGAAACATTGAGAATTAAAGTCTTTTACTTTCTTATAAAAAAAAAACTAGGAATAATTTGAACAGTGCTTTGTACCTTGTTCTCATTAAATACCTTACCATACAGGGAAGAAATTTTTTCTATGCCTGATGAATTGTCACACTCGTTTCTAACCATGGATTACCTTCCAATATTTTATTTTTTGCATGTGTCATGAGATAGTTCCAAAACTTCCTTTACTGTGATATTTTTTTTTGCTTGCAACAGTTCTTTTAAAACATCTCCATTTTTCAGTCATAAATTCATCTTCACTAAATTTCTCTGGCTGCATATCACAGTCTCTTGAATGTTGGCACCCCACCATTCTCATGATTAGCTGTCTTCTATAACTCCATTTATTTTCTATTCCAAATTTGCTTCCAGAAACCTTTTGTTTCTTTGTTGCAATGTCATTTTTGTTGATTTTTTCCCTCCATTAAATACGATTTTTGTAATATTTCATGTGGGTTTACCACTGGGGGATAAGTAGACAGTACAACTATCTATATGCTTTGCTGTCTGTGTGTGAACTGAATGACAGGTAGACAGTAACCAATCAAGGATAAGCTTTGGAACAAGAAATCTGTTTGTAGAGTAAAGAGCTAGCATCAAAGTTTGTGTCTCATGTACTTTCTCCTGGTTTGTATATAGTGCTAACTGAAATTTCAACACTGCCTTTTTATGGAGGCTGGAGTTATTTGACTAAATCATGGTAACTGAAATGCATGCATGTCTGAACCATGCAAAGACTGCTTGCATTCCACCGTAATGTTCATAAAATATATTGGGATTGAGGAGTACCTGTTATAGAAAAGAATAACCCTTAAGTCAGGGAACACTTTCGGGCACACCTGCTTGAGCAGCTGACAGACCAGTCCATATCCATGTTACAGAAGAAATTGGGATAAATCAACTCGAGATTGTCCCAGGACAATCAAGGAAGAGAAAGAGAGGACATGAGGAAAGTTACAGACCTTAAGCATTGCTTGAGAGGGTAGTGTTTATAAGCACAGGTGAGATGATCCTTGGGAACATCTTAAATTAAGTATGTAGAGGTCTCTTGTGAAGGGGGATATAAAAGAAAAATCCTGAAATGGCAACTGGGGGCAGGGCAGGGGAAGACTAGTTTCTGGCATTGTGACCCAATTGTTCACATCTGTTAGTGTGGATTTCTTGTGTAAGAGCCAGAGAGAAAGTCTAGTCTTAAAAAAATACACTTAAGATATCTTGGAGAGTATCTTTGGAGAGCCTTTAAGGGTCTTCTGACTCCTAAATGGGATGTTTTTCAACTGGAGAAATGTTTAGTTTCTTGTTGAGGTGTCAAGAGGCTGTCTCAGGCCATAAAGAAAGAAACAATTTTAGAAAAAGTAGCAAGAAGGTGTAGGGAACTTTCTGAACAGTATCATGAGAGACTGCCTCTCAGCTGCTTCTGGAGAGCCATATTTCTATTACCTTCCCAGAGGGATACAGATTAAGCAGTAACAAGTACCTTTGAACTTCACCAAGTAGTTCATGTATTGATCATCTGTGATATTCACAAACATTGCCAGGTTTATGTAAACTCTTATAGGCCCTATATGCAGCAGTTACTGCAGCGTCTGAACACTCCTGTTATACCAGTTCTGCCTTATGAACTGGACCGAAAGGGTGAATGTTGTTGTTATTCAGTTACTTTAGTCACGTCCTACTCTTTTGTGACCCATGGACTGTAGCCCACCAGGCTCCTCTGTCCATGGGATTTTTCCAGGCAAGAATACTGGATTGGGTTACCATTTCCTTCCCCAGGGGATCTTCCCAACCCGGGAATCAAGCCAGGGTCTCCCTGTATTGGCAGGCAGATTTTTAACCACTGGGCTACCTAGGAAGCCCACAGAGAGTGAATAGAGGTTCCTTACTATCTACAGGGAGTGGCTCCCATGGTAAAAAGGGAGTGGCTCCCATGGTAAAGCATCTGCCTGCAATGCGGGAGACCCAGGTTCAATTCCTGGGTCAGGAAGGTCCCCTGGAGAAGGAAATGGCAATCCACTGCAGCCCTCTTGCCTGGAAAATCCCTCTTGCCTGGAAGGACTGCGATCCATTGGGGAGATGTGCCCACCAAGACATTGCAACCTGATAGGCTACAGTCCATGGGGTCGCAAAGAGTCAGACACGACTGAGCGACTTCACTTCACTTCACGTCACTTCACTATCTACAGGGTGAGGGAAGGAAGCTGGCAATTTTCTTTGTTCATGATACATCCTTTACCACTTCTCCTCCTAAAAGAGAGCTTTACAACTCTGGTGAGTTTAAGTGGCTCCAAACTGCATCCTCTAAGCCTTCTGCGGTAGTGTATCCCTTTATAAATCTTCATCTGAGATGGGTTTCTTCCTCTCAACCAAGAACAGATGCTGGCTAGGTTGGACTGCTGCTGTGAGGCTCCAGTGGGCCAACGGGTAATGTGCTGGGCTCCGTCACTTCCTTCTGAGGTAGCAGGGGCTGGGAAAGTCAGGGAGAAAGGAGGAGATGAAGCCAGCTGCATTTCCTGAAATCCTGTGTAACCGTTCAAGATGTCAGGAGTCAAAAGAGAACAGGATGCTGGTGCCAAGAGCTAATGTGACTTCGTTCAGTGCCTCTGTGCAAGCCATTCCCAGGAATGTTTGGGATGGAGAGTTTCACTGGCTCATTACCTAGAGACAGTAAGTCAGCTCAAGAGTGGAAAATTCCAACACAAACACGCACTCAAGCAGTGAGTGCAACATTAAAATATGGCAACATATTTTAATATTACCACCTCACCTTCCTCTCCATCTAACTCCCAGGTCAAGCTTTGTTTCTGAAGAGGAGGAAAAACTTCCATCTACCCTGTTAGGTTCTGTAATTAAGCCTAAGAATTAAACAGATATAAGACAAATTAACAGAAAAAAGAAAATACAATTTTATTTCATGTTTTTACTTGTACATGGAGTTTTAGAGGCAAATGACCCAAAGAAACTGTTAGGACTATAAATTTATATACCTTTTTTATACGAAGAATGATAAATTGTGGGGATGCAACAAGACAGAAGAACATGGGCTAGGGTCAGTAAACTGTGGGACAGTGATTAGGAAATAGACAACGGAAACCAACAGAAGATAAGTTTCCCTGGTGGCCCAGTGGTAAAGAATCTGCTGCCAAGCACATGTAGGCTCAGTCCCTGGGTCTAGAAGATCCCCTGGAGAAGGAAATAGCAACCCTCTCTAGTATCCTTGCCTGGAAAATCCCTGGACAGAGGAGCCAGACAGGTTACAGTCCATGGAGTTGCAAAACAGTCAGATACGACTTGGCAACTAAACAACAGCAGCAGATAAGGCTCATTTTAGAAGGTTTGTAAAGGTCCGTTTTGCCACTGACTTCTAGGCTCTGGTGATAAGAATGTGCTTTTCTTCCTCAAACAAGGAGGGCACCTTTCTCATGGAAAATTTGGTGACCTGCTTTCAGGTGGGAAGAAGGAAGTCAGAGAGTTCTTCCTGCATCTGCTCTTTCTCGTGCGCTTTCAGTTCAGAACAATCAGTTTGCCAAGGGGATATATTCTGAGGTAGCATGTTCTGAATTTCTTCAGTTCCAAATGCCATTGTGGGGCAGTCATGGTTCATCTCTTCAGTCTGAACAGAGCAGAGGTGCTGCCAAAGGGTCACTCCAACCCCGTAAACAGATCGGGTCCAGAACCTCAAACAGTGACCTTTTTCTCAGTCAGATTTGATGCTAGAACAGCTTACAGCTGGATACGTAGTGCTAATCCGCATACTACAGAAAGCATGACAAGTGTATGAAGTTCAGGTGAGTCAAGAGACTGCGATCCATTGGGGAGATGTGCCCACCAAGACATTGCAATGATACCCACTCCATAGGTCGTTAAAATGGTAAAATGATATCTTTTATGAATCTTTTTTTCAAAATATCTGGCTTCTAGCCCCACTGTAGACCTGCAAAATCAGAAGCTCATGACAAAGGCCCCACAGACTCTATTTTTAACAGAAGATAGGTGAGACTTTGGTACCCAATCTGGTGCCCTACCGATGCTACCGTTGTTGTTCTTATCATTATTCAGTTAAGAAAAGTAATATTCTAACCCTAAGAATTATTCAAAAAATAATGGGCTCTTTGAAAGTATTGCTGTCACTGTCATGGAAACTGAGATATGAATGGTTCTATAGCTTGCTGGTTGAGAGCACAGTCTCTGGAGCCAAAGCGCATAGGTTTGAATGCTACTTTTTCTACTCACTATTTCCTTAACCTTGGGCAAGCGACAGTGATAGAGTGTCCTCATTACTTCAGTCAGCAATAATAGGTAGTACCTATATGCATAATATACTTGGAACAATGACCATCTATCACATTTAAAATTTTTAAAAATGTATTCAAGCAATATTTTACTGTCATTGAAATTAGAGTAATCTAGTCAAGGCTATGGTTTTTCTAGTGGTCATGTATGGATGTGAGAGTTGGAATGTGAAGAAAGCTGTGCACTGAAGAATTGATGCTTTTGAACTGTGGTGTTGGAGAAGACTCTTGAGAGTCCCTTGGACTGCAAGGAGATCCAACCAGTCCATCCTAAAGGAGATCAGTCCTAGGTGTTCATTGGAAGGACTGATGCTAAAGCTGAAACTCCAATACTTTGGCCACCTCATGCGAAGTTTTTACTCATTGGAAAAGACTCTGATGCTGGGAGGGATTGGGGGCAGGAGGAGAAGGGGACAACAGAGGATGAGATGGCTGGATGGCATCACCAATTCGACGGACATGAGTTTGAGTAAACTCTGGGAGATGGTGATGGACAGGGAGGCTTGGTGTGCTGCAATTCATGGGGTCAAAAAGAGTCAGACACAAGTGAGCCACTGAACTGAACTGAACAAGGCTGTATATTGTCACACTTCTTATTTAACTTATATGCAGAGTACATCATGCGAAATACCAGGCTGAATGTAGCACAGGCTGGAATCAAGATTGCTGGGAGAAATATCAATAACCTCAGATATGCAGATGACACCACAGTTATGGCAGAAAGTGAAGAAGAACTAAAGAGCCTCTTGATGAAAGTGAAAGAGGAGAGTGGAAAAAGTTGGCTTGAAACTCAACATTCAGAAAACTAAGATCATGGCATCTGGTCTGATCACTTCGTGACAAATAGATGGGGAAGCAATGGAAACAGTGAGACACTTTATTTGGGGGGGCTCCAAAATCTCTGCAGATGGGGACTGTGGCCATGAAATTAAAAGATGCTTGCTCCTTGGAAGAAAAGCTATGACCAACCTAGACAGCATATTAAAAAGCAGAGACATTACTATGCTGTCAAAGGTCCCTCTAGTCAAAGCTATGGTTTTCCAGTAGTCATGTATGGATGACTATGAGAGTTGGCCTATAAAGAAAGCTGAGCACCAAAGAAATGGTGCTTTTGAACTGTGGTGTTGGAGGAGACTCTTGAGAGTCCCTTGGACTGCAAGGAGGTCCAACCAGTCCATCCTAAAGGAAATCAATCCTGAATATTCATTGGAAGGCCTGATGCTAAAGCTGAAACTCCAATACTTTGGCCACCTGATGTGAAGACTGACTCCTTGGAAAAGACCCTGATGCTGGGAAAGATTGTAGGCAGGAAGAGAAGGGGACGACAGAGAATGAAATGGTTGGATGGTACATGAGTTTGAGCAAGCTCTGGGAGTTAGTGATGAACAGGGAATCCTGGCATGCTGCAGTCCCCAGGGTCGCAAAGAGTCAGACACAAGTGAGTGGCTGAACTGAACTGATGTAACCAATGGCATGTCATAATATCCATGGCACTATTCTTTCTTAGTGGCACACAACATAATGATTCTTCGTAAAATAAATATTTTTTTTTGTTTCTCAGTCAATAAGTCATGTCCAATTCTTTGTAACCCCGTGGAATGTAGCACACTGGGCTCCTCTCTCCTCCACTGTATCCTAGATTTTGCTCAAATTCGTGTCCATTGAGACAGTGATACTATCTAACCATTTCATCCTCTGTCCCCCCCCACCTTCTTTTTACTTCAGTCTTTTGCAGCATCAGGGTCTTTTCCAATGAGTTGGCTCTTCAAATCAAGTGGCCAAAGTACTGGAGCTTTAGTTTCTACATCAGTCTTTCAATGAATATTAAAGGTTGATTTCCTTTAGGATTTACAGTTTTGATCTCTTTGGGGTCCAAGGGACTCTCAAGAGTCTTCTCCAGCACCACAAATCAAAACCATCAGTTCTTCAGCACTCAGCTTTCTTTATGGCCCTACTCTCATCCATACATGATTCCTGGAGAAAATATAGCTTTGACTATACAGACCTCTGTCAGCAAAATGATGTCTTAGTTTTACAATGCATTGTCTAGGTTTGTCACAGCTTTCCTTACAAGGAGCAAGCATCTTTTTATTTCATGGCTGCAATTAAAGCCCACAGTGATTTTGGAGCCCAGGAAAATAAAATCAGTCACTGCTTCTACTTTTCCCCCATCTATTTGCCATGAAGTGATGGGACTAGATGCCATGATCTTAGCTTTTTTTTTTTTTTAAATGTTGAGTTTCAAGCCAACTTTCACTCTCCTCTTTCAACCTCATCAAGAAGCTTTTTAGTTCCTCTACACATTCTGCCATTAGTTATTGCCTGGAGAACTCAATAGACAATTAACAGTAGCTTGGATGTAATCAATTACAGTAAATTTCTTAATCCATGAAAACTGCTAGCAAGCTTGTCTGGCACATAACCGGTACTCAAAAGGGTATCTATTAATGATTTAAGTGGGATTTCTCAAGAGAGGAGTTGTTTTCAGTAGGTTCCTGGATTTGGTAGTATTTACTTCTTTCAAATTTAATTGGTAGCCCTGGCTTACTTCTCTCAGCATAATTATTGTCAGAATTCAATATTAATTGTCTTTATGTTTTTCCACTTAAAACTCTGGACTTCCTCTTTCCATTTGCTTTCCATCTTGATTTAGAGCAAGACTCCAGGTACTTCATCAGTTGGATTACTGCTGTAGAAGTTTTGCCATGCTTTCTTCATTATTTGGATTAGGTTGTAGTTGTTTTATTTGACGCTGTTAGTCTTAGACCTTATTGTATAATAACATTCTTTGTTTTGCCCAGATTGTTACATGGATGGAAGAGAGAAAGGAATATCACAGGCTCAAAATAATTCAGATACGCATGCCAGCATGGGTGTGACGTTATCCTCATAATGATATTAAAAAATTCACATCCTCAGCAGAATGCTGACCAAGGGTAGTTCACCATGAAATGGTACTCCACAGTACTTCTTCTAATTTATCTCACTTAGAACTGGCAAGGCTAATACAAGGGTTAGTTATTTTTGGACTATTACACTTAATATAAATGGCTACTTGACCAACTTCCGAAAGAATACATAAGGTGGATGATGATAAAAGGTAAGACACTTATGGATCAAAGAGCTCAGAGTCTACCCCAAAGGAAGCATAGGGAATCGATTTTTCTCGGCACTTTTGTGAAAAACTATACAGCTTATGCAATCCATTAGGCTTTATTTCCTGGCAGCTAAAACAAAAAATAAGTGTACACAATTTTGTAGCCTCTTTTACCAAATGGAGAATGGTATGGAATTTATTTACAGAACAAAAGCATCATCCTTGAAATTAAAGTCAAGCAAGTGTTTATCAGGTTGATTTCTGATCATGGAGAGATATACTCTACACTACCAAAAGAAAACATTTCCAATAATTTTGCCGGCCCCATGATAATCAATATATTAT
The DNA here is from genome assembly GCF_042477335.2 of Ovis canadensis. NCBI lineage: Eukaryota > Metazoa > Chordata > Mammalia > Artiodactyla > Bovidae > Ovis > Ovis canadensis. The sequence continues at coordinate 15,628,571 of NC_091251.1, forward strand.
TAACAAATACACTTAAGTTGTTCCTATTAACCTATAAGTTACAGAGGGTACTTTGAAAAGACTCACAGCATGTTCTGCCCATTTAAATGAATAATTCAAACTGGAATACATTTGGGATTAAAAAGAATGTCTTCAATGATTACACCATGAAAACAGATGAAAACCAGGGCTGTCCTGGCA